>NW_026294562.1:73495741-74095741 GCF_007827085.1 Peromyscus californicus insignis
ACCATCAAACAGCAGGAGTTGAGAAACTTCATCATTCCCTTGAGCAGAGAACTTAGTGATGTGAAGACCTGAGCCCTGGACACATACTGTGGGCACACACAGGGAGGGGGGAGGGCAGGAAGAAGGAATGTGCTCCTCCTGACAGAGGACATCAAGAGGCCACAATGCAGTGGTTCTCAACCTGTGGGTCACAACCCCTTTGGGGGATCAAATGACCCTTTCACAGGGGTTGCCCAAGACCATCAGAAAACCCAGATATTTACATTACAATTAACAGCAGGAGCAAAATTACAGTTATGAAATAGCAATGAAAATAATTTTGTGGTTGAGGGTCACCCCAACACGAGGAACTGTATTAAAGGGTAACAGCATTAGGAAGGTTGAGAATGACTCCCCAAAATGCCTGGGACATGCCTTGGGGAGAATAGCAAGAGATAAAGGCCAATAGGATTCCTTCATGTGGAGCCTTTCAGGCCAAGCTAATATCTTCGTATCTGAGGAGGTCCATATATGAAATGAGTTGAGGGAGAATCAAGGTGACTGTCCTTGAAAGGGTGTCCTGTGACAACAATTGGCTCTCAGGATGACAATTGTGGCTAAGATGGACAAGAAGAGTTTGGGTAAAATTGTCCAATGTAAGTAATCTCTGGTTTTAGGTGAAATTTCAAATACACCTATAAACTACAATTACAGATCACACATTCAAAGTACACACTTGAATATACCATCTACCTCTGTAAACATCACATATTCAAATATATACAAAATATATAGTATTAACATAAATATGCATATAGTTGTAGTGGTCTTTTGTAACCATTATCAAATATAACATATATCTACTTAATATTCCTAGTAAGAAAATAGACTGCTGCCTTTTAGTAGCATTTCATTTCATTCAGACATTTGTGTGTGTGTGTGTGTGTGTGCGCGTGCGCGCATGTGTGTGTGCATGTGTGTATGTGTGTGTGTGTGTGTGTGTGTATACAAAATTAAAAATGTCTAGTCTTGGCCTTTGGCAGTTAATAACTATGCAGCCTATAACACACATTTTGGCTTTGAGGAAGCGTGAGAGTTAGCCTCCTATCCCTTATTATTGGAGTAAGGGAACATAATTCTATTCAGAGAAGCTAAGGAGCCCACAGAGATAATACACCATGCTGGAGTGTGGCAAATTCGTGAATGACCAGTGGCTCTCTGTGGCTTTCCTCCTTCCATTGATAATCAGTGCTGTGGGCAAAGGCTTGTGAGTCATGGAAAACACACGTCACAGCCGCTAAGCCCTGATCCAGGACTGTGCCAATTGCTTGTTCTTTATATTTTATTTTTCTCAGCTTTAATAAGTTAATATATTATGGTCTTAAATGTGATGTTTTCTTATACATGTATATTGTGAAGTGATTAAATCAAGCTAATTAACATAGCTGTCATCTCATATAGTTGTAATTTTGTTTGTTTTTTAGTTATTTTAGGTTTATTTATTTTTATTTTACATGTATGGGTGTTTTGCCTGCATGTGCGTCTGTGTACCATGTGCATGCAGTGCCTGTGGAGTCCAGAAGAAGGAAATCAGATCCCCTTAGAACTGGATTTACAAAATATGGCATGGTGGCTCATGCCTTTAATCCCAGCACTCAGGAGGCAGAAGCAGGCAGATCTCTGAGTTCAAGACCAGCCTGGTCTATAAGAGTTCTACAACAGCAGGTCTACACAGAGAAATCTTGTCTTGAAAAACTAAAAAAAAAAAAAAAGAGAGAGAGAGGAAGGAAAGGGTGTGGGGGAGGAGAGAGAGAGAGAGAGAGAGAGAGAGAGAGAGAGAGAGAGAGAAATTGGAATTATAGATGGGTGTTTACCATGTGGGTGCTGGAAATCAAACCTGAGTCCTCTGAAAGAGCAACCAGTGCTAAGCTGCTGAGCCTCCTCTCGGGTCCCATATTTGCTATTTTTTTTATGAGAACATTAATCTCTAATGTCAGCGTTTTCAAATACATAATACATTATTAACTGTGGCCGCCATGCTGTGAGATAATTTCCCAGAGTTATTAATCCTGGCTGAAGTCGGTGTACTTCATTTTAAGTTTCGATTTTATTTTATTATTGTGTGCACATGCATGTGTATTTGAGCATACATGTGGAGGCCAGAGGTGGACTTCAATTATCTCCTCTATGGCTGTTCACCTTACCTTGAAAGGGTCTCTTGCTGAATCTGGAGCTTGATGTTTCAGATGAATTGGCTGGCAAATGAGTTCTAGGACCTGCCTGTCTCCATTTCCTAGCAGTGGGATTATAGGCATCTGCTACTCTGGCTGGTCTTGTAGGTAGATGTTAGAGATCCAAACCCAGGTCCTCATGCCTTGACACCAAGCACTTTACCCACTAGTCATCTTCCCAGTCCTGAAGTACTGTGTTCATAAGCCAGTATCTCTCCATCTTCTTCTCCTCCTCCTTGGTTAGGACCTTTTTGTCTATGCTTTTTTTTTTTTTTTTTTTTTTTTGGTTTTTCGAGACAGGGTTTCTCTGTGTAGCTTTGCGCCTTTCCTACTCACTTGGTAGTCCAGGCTGGCCTCGAACTCACAGAGATCCGCCTGGCTCTGCCTCCCGAGTGCTGGGATTAAAGGCGTGCGCCACCACCGCCCAGCTGTCTATGCTTTTGAGTTAGTTGGATTAGATACTTTGCAGTAAGTGAAACCACACAGGATTGGTGTTCCTGTGCCTGCCTTGTTTCACTCAGGGTCCCCTAGGTTCGTGAATGCTGTCTCAAATGATGGGGTTCCATTTGTTTTGAAGACTGGGTAGGATTCTGCCGTGCGTTTATGATGCATTTTCTTTATCGTTTGTTCATTGATGGGCACTTAGGCTAAGACTCTACATCGCACATGGTGAATGGAGACAGTGTGCGTGGGGCAGAGATGTCTCTTCAGCATTATCCTGACCAAAGTGGGGCAAGGACTCCCCCAAAATGAGAGTTACAGGGCAGTATCTCTGATGAACACAGATGCAGAAATCCTAAGGAAAATAAAACAAACCAGCGGTACCTGGTAGAGCATGCATGTCATACCAGCCCTTGAGAGCTGTAGGCAGGGGATCAGAAATTCAAGGCCAGAATTGGCTACATAGCAAGTTCAAGGCCAGTGTGGACCATGTCTCAAAACAAACAACAACAAAATCACAAAAAACCCCAAAAGATAAAAAAAAAGCAAACCAAATTCAACCATGTATTAAAATAATTACTCACCATGATCAAGTGAGGTTTTTCCTTTAGAATGTGGAAATGTTTTAATACATGCAAATAAGGGCCAGTGAGATGACTCAGGGACAAAGGTACCTGCTGTTGCCAAGTCTGATTACAATTCCTGGGACCCACAAGGTTGAAAAAGGGAAGCAACTCCCACAAGATGTCCTGTGACCTCCGCATACATTCACAAAATAAATAATAAATGTAATAAAAACTCCTACAATACATACAAATCAATAGAAAGATCTACCACATAAACAGAATAAAAGGTAAAAATTACATCACCAAATCACTAGATGCAGAAAAGCATTTGACAAAATGCAAACTCTCATCATGAAAACCCTTAACAAAATGGGTCTAACAGGAAAGAACCTCAGCTTGATAAAAGTGAGAGACACTGTGCCCACACTGACGTCATACCCACCATGCCACAGATGATGTCATACTAACCACCCTCATGGTTGATGTCATACCCTGTGATACAGGTGGAAAGCGTCTACTGAGTGCAGAACGAGCCCCACAAGCCAGCTCTCCCCTGTTTTAGTCACGCTGACACTGGAAGCCCAGGGCAGAGTGCTTGGGAAAGATGAAGAAAAACATCCAGAGGCTGGGAGTGGGGCTGGAGATGCGGCTCAGTATGTAGAGTGCTTCCCTACCATCCACGAAGCCCTGGGCTAGATCCCTGGAACAGCAAACACCAGACGTGGTGCATGCCTGTAATCCCAGGAGACGGAGGCAGAAAGGTTACAAGTTCATCTTCAGCCTGGGCTACCTGAGACCCTGTCTGCAAATACTAAAACAAAATAGAAATGCATCCAAATTGGAAAGAAACAAGTAAAGTCATGCTTGATTGCAGAACCTGGTCTTGTATGCAAAAACCCTGACTCTGCCCAAATAGAACCAATAAAGGAACCCAGAAAGTTGTAGAATGGAAAATCAATGCATGGAAATGAGTCGTGTGTCTACACATTAACAGTGGGCTATCTGTGACAGAAGCCTAAAGAGCACTGCCATGCATCCAAAGCACAAAGGGAGTGGGAGGAAGGAGGCAAAATGTCTGTCCTGACAGCCAAAGTACACAGATGAAGGGACAGAAGTCCATGCTCTGTGTTTGTGGTCTGCCCATCTGTCCATAAAAGGAATGCTGCTGTTAAGTTAGCACTTACTATGTGCAGGGCTAACGTCTGTTTCTAGAAGCTGGGCTCTTAACCTCTGTGCCCATGGTCCTCATCCCTGCCTGGCAGAGATGTTCTGCAAATGCTCATTGTATATCCCAAGTTGTATAAAATGGAAAATTTGGGTTAGAGTGGAGGTCATGGCTCAGAGGTAAAGTAAGGACCTGAGTAAAAATGTAAAAATGTTGGATATGATAGAGGTCACTTGTAATCTCAGGACTGGGGTGAGCAGCATATGGACTCCTGGGACTTGCTGGCCTGCTGGCCTAGCCTAGTTAGAGAGTACTAGGTCACCGAAAAGACCTTCTCTCAAGAACAATGTGAATGACCCCTTGATGAACGATACCCAGAACTGACTCTTGGCCTCCGCATGTACTTGAAAACACACACGTGTATGTCTATATATATGCAAACACACACACACACACACACACACACACACACACACACACACACACGTGCACACACGTACACACATACACATGCACACACATACACACATGCACACACGCACATGCAGAGGGGTCGGGGAGAGAACGAAAAACAAGGGCCCCCAAACCAGTGTGTGTAAGCAGACTGTGAAACTGAATGTAACATTCCTGGAAGTCAGCCACATGAAGCCTCAGGAGACATCATTCCCATCAGCACCACTTGAGTCCCTCGGTCCTCTGGCTTCCTCTTGTCCTCAAGGGAGTGGCCCATTCTCAACAATGCTGTGTTGTCTCTGTCCATATCAGCTGACCGCCCCAAGAACCCCGCAGCCTCCCCGACTCCAGTCTTATCTCTGAACAGGACACCCACCTCCCCACATCACTGAGTGGCTTGTGAGGCTCACCCCACTCCTTCATCAGCTCCATTCATCTGTGACCCCGGGTAGGAGCCAAGGAGCTGCAGGCCAGCTCTCTCTTTCCACCTGAGTGGCTGTGATATGAAGCCCCGCTTTGGAACACTATGTACCCCAAGCCTCCTTGCTGCTCTCCCTGGGCCCGGCACCCCACCATGAAAGGCTTGCCTTGTTCTGCAGCTCAGCCAACTGTGAGATTGCCTCCAACCTGTTTTTCATGTGGCTGTGCCCAGGAGCTCCCTTCACGCTGCAATAGCCAAGTTAAAGGTAACTTGATAAGCAGATACGCCAGGAGCATGAGAAACAGGCTCATATGCCTGTGTCCCTATATTAGAAAACATAAAATGAAAATCATGCTAATTGTTCAATTTTCCTTGCTTTCTTAAATACCTCAGTGTATAATTTAGCAATCAACTAAATTTATTTCTCAGTTGGAAAGAAATTAAACCTGTTGAAATTGAAGTCATTGGCTTAGATAATTTTTTTTCCTTCGGATTCTCCAGGTCATACCCATTATATCCCTCAGAACAAATCCCGCATACCACGGTATGAATACCATGGGGTCGATGCCCTCATTGCTCAGTTCCTGTTGTCTTGTGTTCTCTTGGCTCTGAGAGCAGTCTGAACCCAGCCAGGATGGAGCAAAGGGCCGATGATTTCTTAAGGAGACTGATGGTTACTGCACAGCTGGGTGACTGTCAGTTTTGCTTTGGTAGGGGGTGGGGCTTAGCCATGTAGACTATTCTCATAGGGAGATTTTGCTAGTGAGCTTGGAAGAGTCCTTGGTCTCTGGAGATTTGATCCTGGAATCTGCAGTGGGACAGGCTGAGAACAGCTTCTTTCTTCCACTAGGAGTACAGATCACTCGAAAGGAGCATGCATCCTGTGAGACCGACCAGTTACCCCATCTGCTCAGGACTGAGGGATTCCCCAGGATACTAAAATCGACAGTTTGTGCAAATCTGGACTGGGGACCGTGTATCATCAGGACCAGTTTTAGCCAGTCTTTCTAGACAGAGGCATTAGTAAAACATTGCGCACAGAGTCCCATGTTCATGTTTGACTGTCTTTTCAGGCTGTGATGTGTTTTTACAGAAATGGTGGTGACCACCAGAGTAAGAAGCTAGCATGGAGGTTTTGGTCCTCATGGGCATTAGGAATGAGTCAGCCATGGCATCTGGAGTCTAGAATGCCAAGTGTTCTTTAAAAAAAAAGGGGGGGGGAGAATTTTATTCAAAGTGTCAGTGGTGGCCTTTTCCCACTTAAGGTCTCTGTTCGAATGCTGATGACCCAGCCATAGATGGAGCATAGCCATTCTTTTTCTTTTTCCTAAGACTTGTGTGTGTGTGTGTGTGTGTGTGTGTGTGTGTGTGTGTGTGTGTGTGTATGTGTGTGTGTGTGTGTGTGTGTCTGTAAAGGCCAGAAGCAGGTGTCATATTCCCTGGAGTTACAGGTGTTTGTGAGCCATCTTATCTGGGGGCTGGGGTCAAGCTGCAGCCCTCTGATAGAGCGGTGAGTGCTCTTAACCACTGAACCATCTCTCCAGCCCAGAGCTCAGCCATCCTTAATGGTGGGCTGGAGGGTTAGAAAGAGCTCCGAAAGGAGAGGTGGTGCCTCCCTGCAGTCACTCATTCACTTACTTTAGGCTTGCTCCTGTGTGGATTCTTGCAATCCAGAGAACTAAACCCAGGGTCTCCTGCATGTTAGGCAAATCGTCTACACTGAATCGTGTCTCCAGCTTTTACTGCTTTTTATTTTGAGACCGCGCCTTGGTATGTTGTCTAGGCTGGCCTTGAACCTACTCTATAGCCCTAGTAAACTTTGAACTCATGATCTTGCCTCTCAAATAGCTAGGATCACAGGTCTGTATCACCGGGCCTGGCCAGGAAATATTTATTGAGCATTTACTGTGTGCTCTGGGGACAAAGGACAAATAAGACATGGTTCCTTCCTCAGGGTGCCTCTAGTCTAGCTAGGAAACCCTGGTGGCTGTTGGGAAGAAGGCAGGGGACAGGGGAGAATGAACCAAGAAAATGACTGCTCAGATCCTTCTCCTTGAATGGATAGCAGTCATTGTCACAGAGAAGGCCTATAATGGTGCCCACTGTGATGGTGAAACTTGATAGGATCTAGGATCATCATGAAAATAAACACTGGGCATGCCTGCAAGGGAGTTTCTGTTGGTTTTTTGCGATGCTCTTACTCTGCGAGGAAGTCACGAAACACGACAGAATCCACTAACATGAGTTTTATTACGATGAGGAGAGAGGGACAGATGTGAACAGGCCTGTGGGAAGACACGTGTGTGAAGGGGGCTGGGGGAACATGGTGCCGGCTTATAAAGGCTGAGCTGCGCCTGAGCACACAGGCCCATGTGGCATAGATCACATGGTTGCGCTGTGTGCTTTACGCAACCACATGGCCGTGGGGTCATGGGTCATGCAGGACATTTGGAAATGACTAAGTGTGCCACTAGGCATGCCTGATCATGCCTGATCTTGGGGGCTTGTTGGGAATTTCTATCAGTTTCTAGATTAGTCTTCTTGAAGCAGGAAGACTCACAGTCAATGTGGGCACCATCTCACGGGCTGGGATCCCAGACCAAATAAAAAGGGAAAGTGAGCACCAGCATTCCTCACTCTCTTGTGCTTCCCGACTGCAGACACACTGCGGCCAGCTGCCTCAGGTTCCTGCCGCCATGTTTTCCCTATCATGATAGACTGTACTCTCAAACTGTGAGCCAAATAAACTCTTCCTTCTCTGTTGTCACCAGGTATTGGTTTTGGGTTTTTGTTTGGATGGTTAGGGCAGTGTGTTTGTGTGATGTATATGTGTGGTGTTTGTGTACATGTACATGGGGATGCAGAGGCCAGAGGAGGATATTGAAAGTCCTGCTCCATCACTCTTTCCCTTGAAACATGGTCTCCTAGTGATCTGCCTCCTATAGTCCTGGCGTTGTGAGAATCCATGAAACCACACTCAGATTTTTATGTGGGTGCTGGGGATTTGAACTCCAGTTCTCATCTTCATGCTTGCATAGCAAGGGCTCCTACCCTCTAAGCCATCTTTTATCCCAGCAAATTGTAAAAGAACTCATACATCCACACATCACCCCTTGCGGCTGTCAGAGCACCTTCTTGCTGAGAGCTAACTCTGGACTCACCATTTCTCTCTAGGGCCTGTTTTGACTGCATCAACAGATACGATTGAATGAACCTTCCATGTAGGCTCCTATCCTGTCTCCTGCTACTGTGCTTGCTCAAATCCCACTCCCCTGACTTTGCAGCAGTCTTGTCTGGGACCTCTGGGCTTTCACCTCATCCACTAACAGTTATGCTCAACACAGCCTTGAAAGTGGCCCTTTGAAATCACGATAATAATGACCAACGGTAAAAATGCCCAGCACGTGTCCTGCACCAGCTGCACAGGAACTGCTTTCTGACAACTGACAGCATTTTTACAATAATCCTGCAAGGTGAATCCTTCATGCAGCTCTGCTATCACACGGCAGAACGTCTCCAAACCTTACAGTCTTCAAAAATCACACAGCAAAAGCAGCTGCATGGCTTGGGGGCTAAGGCACAACACACATAAATCACGTGTGAGATGTTTTGAAGAAAAGACAACCCAATGAAAGGCTGCAAAATTGGACACATAGTGAGCAGTTCAGCAACACATAAATATATCACTTCATCCGGAAAACACAAAGCCCCCTGGAGGAAGGAACAGGGTCCCACAGAGTCGTGAACTCCTGCGAAGTGGAGGAAGGAGCTTTATTTCTTAAGCCCCGGGCTCACAGCAGGTGGTGACCGGAGGTCATTGGCAAAATTGTCTGAGCAGTCAGTAGTAGGAGAGCTGGGTGTTGGTTCTAGTTAGACCTTAGACTCTGGGTTCAGTTGCTAGAGTCTGGCCACTGCTCTCTGAAGGTGACTCCTCTTCCCCAAAGCCCGTGATCACATCCTCACTATTGCTTCGGAAGTCTTGGCCGAATGAGAGCTCTGTAACCTCATCTTTCGCTCCCTTCCCCTCACCTCTTGTGCCTCAGCGTGCGCCCTTGCTTATTTTCCCAGTCTTCATGCATACTGCTGTGTTTGCACCTTCACCTAGAATTCCCTTCTCCAAAATATTTGCTGGGCACATGCCTTCATTTACTTTGGGTTTCCACCCATCTCTGGTCATCAGAGAGGCCACATCTAGGGGCCTTAAGGAGGCGGGGAGTATCCACATTACCGATTTTTGCTCTCGGCTGAATTTTTCTACAAGTGGCTTATTGGTATGTACAGTATTGATTTATCTTCACCCTTTCCTCTCTTCCCCCATTTTGTGAGTACACCATCTGTTTTAGTTAAATTCCTGTTGCTGTGGTCAAACACTCTGACCAAAAGCAACTTAGAGGAGGAAAGGAGGTTTTTAGCTTACCCTTCCAAGTCACAGTCTATCGCTGAGGGAAGTCAGGGCAGGCACTCAAGCATGGACTTGAAGGCAGGTCTGCTTGCTATTCCATGAAGCATTCCCTCCAACCAAGGAGCTCATTTCACAGCCAAAGAACCACAGCAGGAACTGTGGAGGTTGCTACTTGCTAGCTGGCTTCTGGGATGTCTTCTATTCAGCTAGCTTTCTTAGTCAGTTCAGGACCAACTACTTGAAGCTGGTACTTCCCACAAAGAGCTCTATCTTCCTACATCAACTAACAAGACAATCCCCCATAGACATGCCCACAGGCCATCTTGATCTAGGCAATCCCTGTTGAAGCTTTTCTCTCAGGTGACTCTAGGCTGTGTCAAGTCGACAAATAAAGCTAATTGGGACACCACCATCACCCTTTTAGCAGACCATGAGCAGCATGTGATAAAGAACTTGCCCTGGTCACAAAAGCAGGTGTGAATTGTACCAGGCACTCCGTCCACCTACTTGGCTTCTGTGGGCTGTCTTTGAGGTCAACTCAATGGCCAGAAGCTCAAACACCAATAAGCAGGTCACAGAGCTTGGCAGCAAAAATAAAGAGGAAAAGAGGGAAAAGAAAACCATTCAAACTTTCCACTCCTTTCCCTGAGAAGCCTCAGAACTACCAGAAAAGAGATCTTTACAGCTCAGATTATATGGGTCAGGAAAAGATGTATAAAAAGATTCAGCATCAATGCTGGGCCATGGTGGCGCACACCTTTAATCCCAGTACTTGGGAGGCAGAGGCAGGTGGATCTCTGTGAGTTCGAGGCCAGCCTGGTGTGCAGAGAGAGTTCCAGGACAGGCTCCAAAGCTACACAGAGAAACTCTGTCTTGTAAAAAACAAAACAAACAAACAAACAAAAAGATTCAGCATCAGGACCAGGGTCTTTTAGTAAGTCTGATTCTGACAGCATGAGATTGCAAATGCTGTCCTTCTTAAGATGAATTCCCCATAGATTGTCTCAGTGGGAAAATGATGGTTGCTATGACAAGGATAATGATGTATGTATATGTATGATGTGTTCGTGGAGTGCATCATGGGACAGACATCAGTCTAAATGATTTGCATGGCCTGACTCTTTAAATTCCCAAAGCAGGATTAAAATAGTAGATCTGGAAGCTGCAGGCTTTACATTTTGCAAGTAAAAATAAGGAAGCACAGACTAGGGGACCAACTTAGCAGAGATCAAGCAGCAGAACAAAGATTTGAATCAGGATGTCACCGATTGGAAAGCCACTCGCTTACTGAATTGTCACATTGCCTATAATGGCCTTGCATGCAAAAAGCAAACAGAAGAGTGAAGCATGGTGACTCCAGAGTCTAGCCTAGAAGGGTGCCGACTTGCCCAAGCCCACCCAGCTGTGTCCTGACATCCAAGCCCAGCCTTCGTGTTCTTCCCACTGCGCTTGTAACCTGTCATGGCTGAACGTCCCTTACAGAGGCAATCATCTAAGGTGAGTGGAGACTGAGCCTTTCATCTTCAAAGACTTCAATCTGAGGTACTTTTCCATCAAGGAGGATGTTTCTTAGCTTCCTCCACATCTGGAAGCAATAACATTTGCTTTCTCAACACTCCTGACATGTGACAGGTCTCTGAGTTAATTACCTCTCTATTTGGTAAGCCTGCGCTACTACCTGTATCTGCAGGGTTCTTCCATGCCGATTCCTTGTCACAGCTCAGAAACTTTCCGCATCTAAGCTGGGGCACAGACCAAGCAGGTTACCTGCCCTTGCCCCCACCATGCCTCACCCAAAATGACAGCAGCAGCAGTAACTGTACCCAACGCACTGTATGAAGCAGTCAAGTGTTGACTGAGCTCATCCCTCCCCGGGACAACATAGGGTTTTGTAGGAGGTTCTTCTCTCCATGGGAGGGGGGAGTGGACCACCTTAACTAACGGCTTCTGACTGGGATGCATCTGATGACCCATCTCCCACTCTGGGCACAGTGATGGCCACAACACCAGGAACATGCTCCAGGCCCCAGGGGCCAGCAAAAGGGTGCGTGGTGCTGACCAGTAGGGTCTGGCTTCCATCTGAGAGATGTTAGGCATACGCCTGACTTCTGAGGTCACTGGGGAAATTAATTTAAGCTAAATATGCAAAGCAGATGTTGGAAAATACTTTTCTGTAAATAGTCAGATAATGACTATATTGAGCATTTTCTTTTTTTTTTTTTTTTTTTTTTGCGGGTGGAGGGGAGGCAGGGGTGTCTTATCTCTGTTCTGATTACTGAACTCTACAGCCCAAACCCACCAGAGATGTTGTGTAAATGATGGACGTGGCAGGTTCTAATAAAAATAAAATCACTGACTGAGACACTTGTGGCTCAATTTGGTCTGTGGGACAAATTCCTAATACAGAGTTTCTAGGCTGAAATCTCACACATAGATGGCACTAAGTATTATTACTACTACTACTATTATTATATTATTATTATTAACTGTGGTCATTACTGTCACATTGCTACTCTACTCTTTTGCCACTTATGATCATGGGCAATCATGATTGATTAATGGGGCACAAGTAAAATGAAGTATATAGATGAATATATAAGAACAGAAAAAACAAGGTAGGAAAGCCAGGAAAGCCAGTGTCTAAGGGAGGCTTCTGGTATGTGTACGCTGTGTGCTCTAGCAGGCTCTTTACTCACACTCATTTAAACCTCCCACACACTCGATGCCTAGCCTAGTGTCACAGAAGAAAGTTAAGACTGGAAAGACATTAGTAATCTGTCCCAAACATCTGGCTAGGGCTTAGAGCTGGGTGATGTGGCTTCAGAGCCCAGATAACATCTCTTATTGCCTGTAGGGCAATATCAGAAGACATTATATGATTTTATAACCAGGGTGCTGGCCCTCCCTTCAAGTTCAGTGACTTTCTGACGGTTGGGAGCCTGCTATCACTCAGGTGAAGAGTTGGGTCTTGGGCTTCATCGTGTCCTTGCCTGGGGTGAATTCGCCTCTGAGGGTACTCAGCTCCCCATCCTTGGCTCTGATTACTAGCCAACGTGGGAGATGTTTTTGGGGCACAGCTAATGCCGCCTGAGCACCTGGGTTGTTCTCATTACCTGTGCTAATTACATGACTTCAGCGCTAAGGGTACCCGCTACATGGCTGATTATGCTCCTCTACCCAACTAACACTGAAGTTACTGGAGCCTGAAAGGGATCTGCTGGGAAAGAAGCAGCTCTTAGGGGAGTGAAAGGATAATTTCATTTTTACTATGTAGTACCTTCTTAAGCACAAACAACTTTTAGACGTCATTTCATTCTGGAATCTTCAGTACCAATGTCCCCCAGTCTAAAATTTGGCAGAATTTGGTGATGGTAAAAATTTTCACTCCAAGTGAAAGTTTTATTTCTCATGGATTTCTTGCCATCTTTCCATGGCTGGATGTTTTCTCCTCTGAATTTAGAGCCTGTTTTCTTTGAACCATCTCTGTGGAGTCCGGAATGCGTGTGGAGCACAGAGGCCAGGGAACTGGCCTTGTTCCTCCCTAGAGGCTAACAAAGTCAGAAGAGAAGGACAATAGTTCCTTGCAGGAGACGGGTTACACCAGCCCTGGGAAAGGAGGTGACCTGGCTGGCAGTGAGCAGGGCAGCATGGCCTGATGGATCTTCCCACACAGAACGTGTGATTCAGAGATCTGTGGGTGTGGCTCTCCGTGCCAGAAGCCCGCGGATGGAGCAGGATAACTCTATGTCTCTTTCCATCCACTGAGGCCTCCGGTTCTGTTGGTTCTTAGCTGGGTGCATCCGGGGATGCATTTTTGTACGCTCGGTAGGTATTCTGTTTGGGGACACACACTCTGCTCTTTAGAAGCTGGATCTGGCCAACCTTCCCCCACTGGGTTTATTTGGAAATGCCCAAGTCCTCAGTGCCACTCACTTGTCGTAGCTGGAGAGGGCAGCGGGCAGCCAGGCCAAAGCCCCCTGGTTTTTCTGGGTGGGTGTGCTCGCAGATGTGCGAGGTGGGGTCCTGGAAAGACATAGACACGGTTTCTGGGAGCACATCAATGCAGAAAGCAGGAAAGGGAGTACCCCGGATAAAAATAGCGGCTGAACTCCTGCCCCCATCTTTAGTGATTTCTCTGCCGACTGGAGTTTGGTGCTCCTAAGAGTAGCTGCCGCCCGCCGAGGACCATTATTCAACTGGAAAGAAACGGAGGCAAGTCGCCTGCCAGGTGGGGTGTTCCAAGCCTGCCGCGCTAAACTTCTCCACATGTGAATAAGTGTTTACAGTTTTAAAGATGTGTTGAGTAATTGCACATGCGAGATATCTCCCCTTTAATGCACGCAGTATGTTCCAAAGCTTTCTACGTGAGAACACCCTGGTTGACAATGAACTTGTTTGCCTTCTCGGCAACGAGGCTTAAGGAGGCACTGTGTGTGTTGAGATGTAATTGGTAGCACTTGTGTCTCTGTGGTTCTTTTTTTTTCTTTTTTAAGCTACTGAAAATTGCGGCCTTAATCCACTCTTTACTTCCCCGCATTGCGATGGAAGCGCCTCTGAGCTCCCCTCCCATCAGAACAGACCTGTAAGCTTCCTCGCTCACTCTGAGACTTTCCCATAACGTTCAGAATGCCCAGAACATCAATTCTCTTTAATATTCCCTTAATTTTTGAGATTTTTGGATCACCTCGGGATAATACAATCATCATTCTTTTCTACTTAAAAGAGTCATTGAAATTGCTCCGTTTAAACAGATGGGCCCCCCTGACCCTTGCTTTCTCTCCTTAATTACTCTTCTCTCTGTATTTTCATGGGAAAATCGCTGGTGTCACCCAGGAGAGACAGGCTGGGCATTTTAGGTTGCTTTTTTTTTTTTTTTTAAAGTGTTCTTTGTTTTCCTTCTGGCTTTCAGCAAACAGTTAAGATGGTTTGGCAGATCCTGTTGCGTTAATGAAGATCTGTGTCAGCCGTGAGCAAGGCCTGCCCTGGAGCACTAACACTTAGCTTTCAGGGGAGGTGCAGAAGGTGCCCAGCCTTGCCAATGGCTCTCCACCGATGCGCCAATGTCATCTGCTTGCTGACCCCTTGGCTGTCCCAGGATCGCCCCAGCTCAGCTGACAGATGACTGGAACTTTATAGCCTTGCTGGCACCAATCAGCTCCAGGGCGCTGCTTTTCCAATGGGAAGCTCCTTTTTTACCTCAGTTTTTCAATTTTTCCCAGCTCGGTGCTTTGCCTTCCATATTACTTTCCTTGACCTGAAGAACAGCTTCAGGGAGGGAAGGCTCATTTGGGCTCACACTTTGCAGGTACTTCCCACTGTGGTGCTGAAGGCATGGCGGCAGGAACTTGAGGCGGCTGGTCACATTGCATCTGCAGTCAGGACACACAAAGAGTGAACGCTGGTGCCAGCTCACTTTTCTGATTTTATTCATTCGGAAGCCCTGGTCCATAGAATGGTGCCAGCTACATTTAGAGCGTGTCTTCCCAACCCGTTAGCCCAATTCAGAAACTCCCTCAAAGTCACGCCCAGAGGCTTGTCTCCTAGGTGAGTCTAGATCAGTCAAGTCGACAGTCAGCACTAACCATTACAGCATTTGAGGGAGAGACTGCAGGGTAGAGAGACCCAGGAGCCTGTAAGCTCCTTCTGATTGCCTAAAAAGTTTTCCTTTGTTCCAGATGGTCTGCTTAAGCCACCTTCATGCCTTCTTGCCAGCCTTCTGTGAGGTTGGGTAGGTGTATACCCACCCGGGAGATGTGTGCTCATATGGGGATTGGCCTTGCAAGATGTGGGACATGAATTGCATTCAAAGGAGAAGTAAAGTCATAACGTTCCTTGCTTCCTCTCTAAACCTGTGCCACGGGACTACACTGTCTCTCCCATCTAAGCCAGCAGAGGGTCTGTAGTCAGCCATCCGAGGACAAGGGTGTTGGAGCATCGGTCATTCCACAGCAGGCATTGAGTGTCCCAGGGATGATAGTTTTAGATATCTCACGGTAACTCAAGTCCTCCTGGGCCACCTGCTTGTGAAGGAGATGATGAAGCATGGGTGTTCATCAGTTCTGAGAAGTACTGTGGATGGGTCTTCCTCACCCAGGGGCTCTGTAGACAGGAGCAGCTTGGGGGCAGGTGAGTCCAGGAGGGGCTTGGGCTCAGAATTTAAGAGAGGGACTAGGGGTGTGACTGGGGCCCAAAGAAGAGTGGCTGGATATCAAATTCCAGATTTGCATTGTTGTACAACTTGGAAAGACATGAGCAAACGTCTATTCACCCTAAATAGAGTGACAACAGCAGGCTAGAAAGAAATGATACCATCCAAATCTACATCAGTTAGCCGGGGACTTTATTAGAGTTATAGGAGTATGGGTGAGGAGTTACTTAGAAGAGTATGGATGACTTAAAGACAGCTGTATCATCAAAAAGTCCACTCCACCAAAGGTGACCCATGAAATCTGTATCCCTGGAGCTCCCTCCATGACTTGCAGGCAGCTAGGTTGGCCAGAGACTCTCCTCAGTAATTATTGCTGCTTGTAGGAGGGGTCTTGTGAATCTTGTAAGTTTCAGGAGTTTCCTAAGAATTGTGAATTTGTTTACTTTGAGTTTGTTTGTTTATTCTGAGTCTTAAGGGACCTCCCTTTGGGAAGGAAAGCTTCATTTCAGAAGAAATAGCTATACAATATCCAGGCCTGCTAGAGCTCCTTAAATCCATTATGGACCATCAAGATTGGTCCTGAAAAATGAGACAATTATAAGCTTAAAGTTCATGACCAATTTCACACATTTATTCATTCATTCATCCATTTTCTTTGTAGAGCATGTGACCAAGCATTTTAGGACCATTCAGCCAAGTTGATGGAGTTTCTGTTCTAGAGTTTACAGGTTAATGGAAGAAATATTGACCTACTTTTTGGGTGCACTGATCTAGGGACACGTTAGCAGAAATGCTATAAATAAAGGAGACAAGACCATAGTATGATCAGGAAGTCTAATTTAAGAAGACTTTTAAGGAGGTCTCTCTAGTATTTCCACAGTAGACTTCAGTGAGTTTGGTTGATGGAAGAAGATTCTATGGACAACAACAGGCACAATGGATCTGTGACCTGTAGAATGATGTCCTTAGAACCTGGGAACACCTTTACTATATACAAAAAGGGACTTTGCAGGTTAGGGCTGTGAAACCTTGCCCTCTGCTATTGGGATAAGGTTGAGATGAGCACAGGAACCTTTAAAAGCAGAGAACCTTCCCCCGCTACTATCAGAGAAAGATGTAATGATAGATGAAGGGTTAGATATGTGATATCTGAGGCTGGAGGAGAGGTACACACCCCTTGCTGTAGAGTGAAGTTCTGGGATATTGAAAGGTGAGGAGACAGATTTCTCCTATAGAGTTCAGAAAGGATCTTAGACCAGCTGGCACCTGGATTTGACCTAATGAGGCTCATATGGGTTTTGGACCTGTATGCTTAGATAACATTTGCACTATTTTAAGCTATTAGGTTTGCAGTAATTTGTAAATTCAACAAAGACCTAATATGAGCTTAAAGCAGAAGAAAGCTTGGTACAGTTTCAGAAGCCTGAAGGTGATGTCTAGGGCCAGAGTATGACTTGAGAGACAACTCCCCAGTGTTTTAAGTGACATAGCTAGCGCAGTGGGGACCGAATAACCTGCTTTGGATGGGAAGAGGCGAGCATGGAACAGGAGTCTGGTAGACCATGTTGGAGCCCTCACGAAAGATAAAGGGAGTGTGGCTTAGGGAGTAGACAAAAAGGTTCAGGGTTTGAATCTGAGAGCTGTGATGAGGTAGATGGATCAGACACAACTGATGAGTGCAGCGGGGAGATCAGGGACACGTGGGATCAGTGGTGGAGCCCAGGTTTCTGGTTGGAGTAGTGGTTGACAGCAAAGGTCTTCCAAAGCTAGAAGACTGTCTGCAAAGTCCACCCTACCCAGGATGCAGAGGTAGCCCTGTTCATCCCTCAACATTGATTTTAAGAAATGATTGGCACTTCAGAAGCTAATGATGGCAAGGCATTGGCTATGGTTCTTTGATATTATGAGTGGAATAAAAACCCATTCAAGGTGTCTTAAGTCCAATGTTAACTTATATTTACTTTTAAGCCAATAGATAAGAGTACATTTAGCTTGACTGGGGGCTCAGGCCATGTCACAAGGTTTATATCAAAGACTTGACTTCTTTGTGGGACTCTGTTCACTAACTCTGTATGCCACAGCTTTTTGGGCCAATAATGCCCAGTAAAACTGTGATGATTCCCTCTGGGAACCAGCCCAGCACCATCTCTGCTTCTAGTGACACTTTGAAATGAGACAAGGGAAGGGACTGCATGGCCTGGCTCAGGTCAGAAGCTCAACTCATTCAGTGTGCTTGGGAGAGAATAACAGGCACATATCCCCAAATGGAAGCCGGAGATGCTGCTTGGAATAGTAAGCATAGACACTGAACACTCTCTTCAAACATCCCCAACCACTACAGACTCTACTGAGTTACAGCAGAAGTGTACCAAGACTAACACTCTCTGACCCTCACTCCAGTGAGACTGGGAAGAAAGGCTGTGAGAACTGGCTGATGGCAGAAGGGATGACTGAATGCTTAGGTTGTCCATGTATACTGTTTGTAGCCACTGAGTTTGGGGCAGCAGAATGTGCTGAGGGCACCACTGGTCCAAGTGGAGGGGTGGATACATCTTCACGAAAGGATCGTTGACTCTGTGGCTCCTGTATGTTTCCTTGAAGAGTGTGGTCCCTGTGGCTCAGGTTGCTTCCTCCCCAGCATCCCCCATCCCCATGCTTGAGATGTAGATATCTCATCTTCCAACTATGGGACTGGAGGGTTTATATATTCCTGTCCAGCAGGAGATACTTTATGTGATGGAGCCCATGGGTGACTGAGGCCCACAGCAGATGTTGGCTTGCTCCCCACCCCAACACACAAAGTCTCTGGTGTATATCCAATAACGTCTTATCTCTGTAAACCAACCATTCACCCTCCTCATCTGAAGTTGGTCTGTGACTGGGTTGTGCTTGTCCCATTGTATGGTAGGCTGAGATGCTGGGATGCTGGGATACTGACAGGTATTAGGTGCTGGAACATACCCCTGTATACTC
Organism: Peromyscus californicus insignis; assembly: GCF_007827085.1. NCBI lineage: Eukaryota > Metazoa > Chordata > Mammalia > Rodentia > Cricetidae > Peromyscus > Peromyscus californicus. Next base: position 73,514,521 of record NW_026294562.1, read on the forward strand.
AGAAGGTTACAACACTGTTTCTTAGAGGTCCCCAGTGGGTAGTGGTGCATTAGCAAAGATCCTCAATTATATAACTAGATCCCTGTCCACCCTGACAGTTGAGAAGGGTAATACTCTAAGTGTGGCCTTCTCTAAGGGCACTTTACTCCATATAGGTTGGTGCTCCAAGAACCAGCACCCTTTGACCCTAACTCCTGGTCTCCCATCTCTCTGTCCTGGTAATCCTGGTCTCTAGGCATCTGAGAATGCAAGAATCATGGCCTCTGCCTGCCTCTCTAGGCTGGTTCTACATTTGTTCAGACAGGGCACCCTGGCTCCAGCAGGCCTGTTCAATTAGAACCAAGTGTTGACATCACACTGTAAGACTCTCGCTTGGGTGATAGGTTAAGCAGATGGACAAATAGACTGTACACTTCCTCCCCTGCAGCGTTCCCTTCACAGCTCACTCATCTGCTGCTTCCATATTCACACCCCAGAGCACTCACTGTCTAGGCTGCTCTGCAGGAGGACCCTTAAAAATAGTGTTTCTATGATGAAACAATGTCCCTTGTTTGGAAATAGGCAGCGCTTATAAAATATGTTCCTGTGTTTTCCTGGATCAGGGAACATTGTGGAGTCTGGGGACTTATTTACAATGAAGAAATTGTTTTTGCAAATAGTGAAATGGAAGGATTGTTTTTGGAGAGCTGAGTAAAGGAGCTATTGTTTTTTTTAGTAATTGTGAACACAGCCTGGAAAAGGGTGATTTGACAGAGAATAGAGGTTCAGAGAACGTGACCGTCCATTTCTTTGGGACAGGCTAGCTAGAAAGAAAACAGCAGCCCCTGTGGTGTTCTCTCCTCCCCATCTTTCCCACACTCACTTCATCTTTTCTGCTCCAGCCCTCACCAACGAGCATATATTGGCTGTCTACTCATCACTGTCCCCCAACCCAGGCTTACCTTACACTGGCCCCTCCAAAGCCCAGCAACAGGCTGTGAGACTTTCCTTATCTCCACCAAGGCTTTGCTTCCAAGGAGCTCTCAGCACGTAGACAGAATGTCTCGTTCGCCCCAGCCCGTGACCCGTAGGAGGACAGACTATCTCTGGCTTTGTCACATGGAAATGGCAGCCAAATCCAAGGCCTTTCCATCGTCAGCGTCACATTGTGGGAACCTCCCTGGGTGGCAATACCAGGGCCCAGGGAGGGTATGCCTAGCAGTAAAACCTCACTCGTTAGGAGCTCAGGCAAGTGCGTGTCTGCCTTTGGGAAGGTATGTCCACACTCACCCAAGGCTAGCTGTCACCTTCCAGCCCCTATGCTTTAAGAAACAAAGAGATGATGAACTTTAGTTATTCATCATATAAGTGAAAGAAGGGGCTTGATAGCCTAAAATATTTGCTCCATGAATATCATTCTAACCCTTGAGATGCTGAAGACTTTTCTGTCTTCCTCGAGTGGATGTGGAGTGGAAATGTCCCTAGAAGGTATGTGAACTTCCTGAGAGACACACTATGGAAATCACTAAATCTGAGACATTGGTGTCCTGCGCTTAGAGACCTGTGCAAAGCATGGACATGAGAAGCAGCTGGTGAGACAGATGTGTGTCTTATATTAGGTATAGCCTTGACCAACGCCCCTGTTTCCTTACATGCTTTGTATTGAAAGTTGCTGAGGCTCCCACTCAAGAGTGCTCCGTAGTTGGCATGTGTCTGTCCCACTGTAGACCAGGCTAGACGTTAGGTAGGAAACACTGATGGATGTCAGGGGATGAGCAGCTCCCAGAGGGTCCTGGACAATGTTGAATCCCAGAAGTCCTCAGCAGGAGTATAGGTGAGAAAAGGGGATCAGCTCTCAGGAAATGAGCACCAGCAGTCCCTGCATTCATTTTCTGTGCCCATTTGGGGGCTGTGAACATTCCTGGTATAGTTGAATCCAAGTTATTGGCCAATGGCATTGAATTCAGGTCTGGGATTCTTTGGAGTAAGTTCTAGTGGTTCCTACACATCCCTGGCAGCAGGTTGGAGGTCCAGTTCCCCCAGATGACCTACTTACAAATGTGCCGTCTATCAGACCTTCTCTTCCCTGCCTAAATTCCCATGACCTTGCCAGAGCTTCTCAGGATCCTCTCAAATAACACTGTGACCTAGATACATGTTTCTATACCACACAGGCTAAAACTGAAGCAGACAGGCATGGGGAATAGCGGAGCAACCTGGGGACTCTACTTGGTTTGGTCTGCATATACATTTTATTCTTATTTTTCACGTGGTAACCTCGGACCCACATCTGCATGCCCCATGTACACACCCCTCTCCTAATAATGCACCTGGCAAACTAGGACCCCACCTATACCAAGCTATGAGAATACTCCATTCCAAACAATTGAATATGTTTCTCCTCCCCTGCCAACAAACACAGACAGTTTTCTATTCAAATGCATTGCCCGATATATTTAAGTAGAAAAATAAGGAGGCCAATCTGGCCTAAACTAGTTTTGTGTATATGTGCACTAAGGCAAACTCTTGTCTAAGGAAACCTTTAGGGAGAGTCCCCTATTTACCACCTTATACCTGTGTATAACTGGCCATGCATAGGTCAAAACCAGATGCATTTTGGGAAGAGACATGCCCAGTAGAGAAAGGGTTATACAATCCATCTGTCAATTAAAGTAGAGAACAACTCAATTACTCCCTTTTTGCAACACTCCTTCCTTCCTTTCCAGACACTGGTAGAGAAGCCCCAGGCAATAACCTGGGGCCCTTGAGTCCCCTCACCTAGGTGGCCCCTGTCACTCCTGACAGCAGTTATGATCTGTACTATTGATTTGCTTTAAATAGTTTCCCTGCTACTTCACAATCTCTGTGTTCTTCTTCAGTTTATTGATTAAGACGGCAAGAAACACCTGTCCAGATGTGGAACCAGTTAGAGCACTAAGCATTCTCCCAAGCTATTTTCTTTAGAAAGAGTGGTCTCCAGTTCCCAGTGAACGGGGTAGCATGTGGTCTTGAGGGTCTCTGGCCTGTCCTTCAGCACCCCACCCTCCTGAACCAGTGTTCCCTTGGTTTCCCCATGATTGCCATCATTCTGGTTTGGCTCCTGAGTTGTCTGCTCCTGGCATCACTTCTGGCTGCACTCCTCATTCCCTCCATCATTTCTTCAGGCTTAATTTATGCCCAGCCTTCCCTGGATGCAGTTCCTAGTCTCTTGGGGCAGAACTAACTCATTCCTCATTTCATCGAATTGCTGGCTTTCGATCACAACATTCGCCAACTCTTGGCTTGTACAAACTTAGCTTGTGTCTGTGTCCTTTCCTGTATTCTGGAATCCTGAAGAACAAGGGACAGGATCTGAAGAGAGACCCTCTACAAACCTTGCTGTGCTTTTGATAATATGCACTTGCTGTGATAAATTGACCCAACACCAGTGTGGTGGTGAGTTTTAATTGTCAACCTGACAATCTGGAGTCACTTGGAACCTCCGAGAATGACTATGAGGGACTACCTCACTGATGTTAATTGACGTGGGGGGGACCCGTCCCGCTGGGCAACACCATTCCCTGGGCTGAATAAAATAGAGCTGAGCACTGGCTTGTATTCCACTGCTCTCTGCTCTTGACTGTGGATGGAATGGAACCAGTAACTCTCAAGCTCCTGCCACTGCGAACTCCCTGCCGGGACAGACTGTAACTTGGAACCGGGAGCCCCATCATGTGTTTCTCCCTTAAGTTGCCTTTGTCAGAGTATTTTATCACAGCCACAGGGAAAGAAGCCAAGCTAGCCATCCAGAGTTTTGTTTTTGTTTGTTGTCGTTTGTTTTTGTTTTGTTTTTCTACATTTCCATTTTACTTTCCCTTAACTCGCAGCCATGAGCATTCTGGCTGCCACAGTCACAGGTGCACATCCAGGGTAAGCAGGTCAAGGAGGTGCCTTTTGCTTTCTGCCCAAAGCGGAAAAACACCAAGTGCTAAGGAAAACGTTCTAGTTCCCCTCCAAGTATGTGCTATGAAGCAGAACAGGTGATAGCATCAGGACACCCACATCTCCCTCTGATGAGCTGGCCAGGTCACCTGGTGGCCACCGCAGCCCTGCAAGCACTCCCTGATGGGCAGGATGCTGGGGACAGTCACTGCTTCTCCGGTTATATCACCTCAGGTGCATCCAGTACCCGGAGCTCCCCAGGGATCAAGAAGCTTTGTCTGAACAGTGTGGGCCGGGACTTGGTAGTCTCTCTCTGTCAGGTGAAGAGACTTGGAAAGGCCATTTAACTCCCCAAACATTAGTTTCCCCTTCTGAAAAATGGGAATAATTGGCTAGTCCCTGTCCCTTAGGATTTAGGGCTTCAAATGAGGTTTTTATTTTTTAATATATGGAGGGTTTTCATATCTGGTACAGGAAAGAACCAGAAATACCAGTTATTATTAAAATCAAACATTGGCCAGGCTCTGTGCTAAGTTTCAAGAAGAATGATTTGGACAAGATGCAGCTCTCACCCTTAGGAAGCCCAAGGTTCATGGAGGAACAGGGGAAATATACCTGAAATTGCATTTCAGCTAGGATGCTAAGGATCCGAGGGTGAGGTAGGTGTGTAGGAGTCTCAAGAGCTAGGGACGGGTCTGGCATTCCTCTGACTTCTGATAAACCATACTTGTTTAGTCCAAATCCTGTCCTTTTCTGTTCCCTCTCTGACCTAGTGGAGGCGACAGGTGGGGTCAAACCGACCGTGACAGGGAAGTTGGGGGAGTGGAAACACAGGGGTCTGGGACCATCCTCCACTGGAAGCCCTGCTCCTGAAGACAGGAAGAAGGGGTCAGGCACCCCCTGAACTGTCTTAACCCCTCCACAACTTCATGGATCACTACTGGCTCCTTTAAAGAACATTCTTAGTCAGGTGAATCCTTGGGCTTTTGCCACGACTTAAGTTCCTTGATTTGCACAACCCAGGAAATAAATCATAAAATGGGAACTTCCTTAGTCAACTTCTACTATCTCTTGTAACCAAGACTTAGAAAAAAAATGCTTTTTTTTTTTTTTTTTTTTTTTTGGTTTTTCGAGACAGGGTTTCTCTGTGTAGCTTTGCGCCTTTCCTGGAACTCACTTGGTAGCCCAGGCTGGCCTCGAACTCACAGGGATCCGCCTGGCTCTGCCTCCCGAGTGCTGGGATTAAAGGCGTGCGCCACCACCGCCCGGCTAAAAAAATGCTTTTTACCAACCTTTTTATAGCTAATGATTTGATGGTTTACAAGTGAAGGAATCTTCTTCCCTGAGGCTCTTGGCCACATCAGGAGATGCTCACACCGATGGAGAGGAGGCGTGCCACTGGCATCTTTTGAGTGGAGGCCAGCGAGGCTAGGCTTCTGAATGTTCCACGATGCAGAAGACACACTTCACTGTGAAGGATCGTGTATCCCAAGATGGAGATCCTGCTGCAGTTGAGAAACCAAGAGAGGACTGGGGAGATGGCTCAATGTTTAAGAGCACTGACTGCTCTTCCAAAGGACCAGGGTTCGATTCCCAGTACCCACATGGCAGCTCACAACTGTCTGTAACTCCAAGATCTAACACCCTCACACAGACAAACTCATGGCCAAGATACCAATTCACATAAAAATAAATAAATAAATAGATTAATTAATTAAGTAAGTAAAATAAAAAATAAATAAATAGAAACCAAGAGAACAGGGATAGGAGGGTTTCATGTTGGTGTATGAGAGAAATAGTGAGATATGTGGGTTGCCTGTGAAGAAAGCTTCACTTCTCAAAGACCAGAGAAGGTAAAGAAGTGGGACATTTTCATGCTACACTCCATTACAGTAGGATCAGACCTACTGGTCTACCCAATTCACTGGTACAAATTATGTTTAGTTTCTAATTGGGGTGGCTGAGAAACACAGGCCTATGAAATCAATGAAGATTGCATCAGGCTAGCTAGATGGCATTCATGGGCACCAGAGGCCATGTTGAAATGACTCTGGTGAGTAAGGAAAATCTAGGCTTCAGCTTTTCTAACAAATCAGTCCTTGGGCTGGGGAGATGGTTCACTGGGTAAAGTGTTTCCTTTGTGAGCAAAGGAACTGGCTTTGGTAAGCAAGCACTCACATAAAGCTAGACAGAGCAGCATGTGCCTGAAACCTTGGGGTGGAAGCAAATAGACCCTGGGAGCTCATTGTAAGTGAGAGACTCAGCCTCAAAAAAGGGATAGAGAACAATGAAGGAAGGCACTCAACAGTGTTGACCTCTGGGCTCCTCCCATCTACATACGAGCGTGTGTGCACACACACAATGATAGAGAGGATAATAATAATAATAATAATAATAATAATAATAATAATAATAATAGAACAGGTGTGGGAGGAAGAGCAATGGGAAGAGCCTAGAATGATCCAGAGCCTCCCATTCTCCTACTGTAATGAGCAAACAGTTAAAAATAAACAGGACATCACCCTCATGGTGGTCATGGACACTGCTAATTGCCCTGGTGATGCATTAGTGAGCATCTGGAAGGAAGGCATGCTGCCCAGCCTTGGACATCCAGCCATCAAGACTTTGTAGTGGCTGCAGTAAAACATCTGTTTCTTGGTCTCTGTGGTCCCAGGCAGTCTGGGCCACCACTTCTGAGTAACACTTACAGAGCAAGTGGCCTGGGGGCCTTTGCCCCTTTTAGAGATCTGGCAATCACACTCACTTTGCAGTGTTGAGCATTCACAGAGTGTCGGATGCTGTGCAGACTTCTCATCAAGATGGGCCTATTGGAGTCACTATTTATTTTAAACCTCTCTTGTTTGCAGACAGCCCTTGTATGCCCAGCTGCAAAGACTCTGAAGTCCACTGTCCAGCTGTAGGGCATTTCCAGTAGAGATAGTGCAGGCAGGATGTAGCCTAAGAGGCTATGACTCCAAATGGAGAACATCCTTCCAGAGCATCAAAGAGGCCCTGGACATAGTTCAAGGCAACTGACCCCAGACAAAGCCCCAGGTCACCTAGATATTTGGATAGAGCCTAGGAAACAGTGCATGGCTCCATGAGATGGCCCCGGCTTTCATCCAGCCTGATCACCAGATGGATGGAGGCATCATCTTTCTTTTGATCATCCATTTAATTGTTTTAATACTCCTATAATAACTGTCTTTTTATTTTTATTTTTGAGATAGGTTTTATGTAGCCTAAGTTGGCCTTGAATTCCTTATGTAGCTAAGGATGACCTTGAACTTTTGATACTCTTGCCTACACTTCCTAAGTGCTAGGATTAAAGTGTTCCACCACACCTGGTTTGTGTGGTGCTAGGGATGGAACATGGGGCTTGTGCATGTCAGGTTATTTTTCCTTTGCTGTGATAAAATGTGGTGATATATTGTGTACCCTAATAAAATTTGCCTGAAGATTAGAGAAACAAAGGAACAAGCCACTGCCACGTCTTACCTCTTGGACTCCTCAGCCAATAAGCCTCTAGCCAAATGAGCTTCCTCAGCCAAAAAGGCTTCTAGTTCCTGTCTTCTCACACCTTATATACCTTTCTCTACCCAGCCATTAAAGGCGTGTGTGCTTCCCAGTACTGGGATTAAAGTTGTGTGTCACCACTGCCTGGCTGTGTTTCCTCTCCTAGAATGAGTCAATCTCATGTGGTTCAGGGTGGCTTTGAACTCACAGAGATCCAGACGGATCTCTGCCTCCCGAGTGCTGGGATTAAAGGTGTGTGCCACCACTGCCTGGCCTCTATGTTTAATCTAGTGGCTTGTTCTGTTCTCTGATCTTCAGGTATATTTTATTAGGGTACACAATACATCACCACAATAAAATATTATGACCAAGGTTGTTTGGGGCTCACAGTTCCAGGGGGATGGAAGTCCATCACCATCATGGTGGGAGCATGGCTGCAGGCTGATATAGTGCCTGGAGCAGCAGCTAAGAGTTCACATCTTGAAGTGCAAATTGGAGGCAAAGAGAACAAACTCTTTAAGCCCTCCAAACCCACTTCATCCAGCAAGGCCACATCTTGTAAGCCTCAAAAAAAGGAGGGGGCCGCTAACTGAAGACCAACCATTATAAGTCTATTCAAACCACCAAATCAGGCAAGCAGTCTACAAACTGAGCCACACCACTAGCCCAAGCATCTATCATTTCTTGAGTATCTGGGAGTGCTGGATCCCTGAAAGGCTGGCACTGAGAAAGGGTGAGAGGAGATGAGATGTACACTCCTCTCCAGGAGTCTTGGGCTAGGTGTGGGACACGGGCCGTGCTTCCTTGTGAAATGCAGTTCAGGAGCATGGTGGAGGTGCTAGAAATGGCCCTGGCTGACAGGGAGGTGAAGTGCTCGGCAGGAGCTGGACATTGTGTTGATTTTCTTGGCTCCTCTACACACCATATGACTCAACAGAAATGGATGTAGAACCAGCAGAGAGAGATTAAACCATGTTGGAGGTCTGATGGTTTACTGGTTGGACTGGTGGACAACTCCAAAGAGTCTCCTGGTGAGGCTGGTTCATGCCCAGGATAAACTGCTAGGTCAGTTCTCATATGCAGAGCCAATCCAGACCACTCAAGTGCTGTTGAAAGAGAAGTCTAAGGAAGAATCTGTCTGAGATAGGAAGTGTTCTGGTTTCTTATTGCTGGAATCCGGGGAGCCTTCAAAGGGAGGAGTGTGGAAGTGTGTGGTACACCTTCACCAAACCAGGCAAAACCACAGCCCTTCTGTGGTGGTTAGAATAGGTGTGGCCCCCATAGACCCATGTGTTTGAGTGCTTGGTCCATAAGGAGTGACACTATTAGGAGGTGAGACCTTGTTGGAGTAGGTGTGGCTTTGCTGGAGGAAGTGTGTCACAGGGGATGCCCTTTGAGATCTCAGAAGCTCAAGCCAATTCTCTGCCTGCTGCCTGTGAAACTAGATGTAGAACTCTCAGCTACCTCTCCAGCACCATGTCTGCCTGCACACCGCCATGCTTCCTGCTGTGGCAATAATGGACTAAACCTCTGAAACTGTAAGCTGGCCCCAATGAAATGTTTTTCTTTTTAAGAGTTGCTGTGTCATGGTGTCCCTTCACAGCAATAGAAACCCTAGCTAAGACACCTAAGCAGCTGCTGGGTGGCTGTGACAATTCTTCTGTCTGCTACAGAGTTGTGATAGAACTCGTGTCCTGCCTGATTTTTTCTTGCTCACTTAACCCCAGCTATACCACCACACACACATCGCCAAGAAGCCCTCAGTAATGCTCAGTCAGGGTGACCTTGATTGTTAGGGAAAGGAAGCAAATTGTCCTCGGCATGGGCTTCCCTTCACTGAGTGCAAGACCCCTAGGGATGCGATGACATCCAACGTATTACCCTTTTCATGGCTAGTATAAGCTGATCAACAAGTATAGAAGCTTCTAGTGCTTTGGGAGGTGGGTTACTTACCTTGACCTTGGGTAGATTTATGGAATGTTCTAAGTAACCCATTGCTATCTGTGCAAAGAAATTTCTCACCATTTGAGAGTGTCTCCTAATTAGAAAAAAAAATGCCCCCTTTTACTCTAAATGACTATTATCTGAAGGTCAAAGAAAAAATATGCATTATGAAGCACTTAGACAATGAAGTACCTGGTTGAATGTAGAAGTTACCCTGTTACACTCATTTCTTCTGTGTCTTGGCTGTGATGCGATGCTCTGACAAAGGGAACTTAAAGAAGACAATGTTTGCTTTAGCTCACAGTTCTGGGCTACAGTGGCGCAGAAGTCAAGGTCTTAGCAGCCTGAAAGCAGCTGGTCAGATTATGTCCAAAAGCAGAAGAAGGGGCCTGTAATGTATGCATGCTGTTGTTCAGCCCCTTCTCTACACTTACACAATCTAGGAGCCCCTGTCTAGGGAATGGTGCCACCCACAATGGGCAAATTTTCCCATCTAAATTAACTTATCAAGATAATACTCCTCAGGCATGTTCATAGACCAACCTAATCTAGACAATCTTTCGATGAGACTCTCTGTCCAGGCGATTACAGATCATGTAATCAACAACTAACCCTAACTATCACACTCCCACGAGAGGGATAATCTCGGGCAGCATTTGAGTGTTTACTTTCCAGTCTTTTTCTGTACAGATAGAGTTGCTATAATTTGAAAATAAACTGTATAGACACCCACTGCATTTTATTTCATATCATTCTTTTCCACACTGTTGCGTGAGCACTCATCTATGTTATTGTAATAATTAAAAATAAGATTTATAAATAATGCATTGTAGTCTCTAATCCAACATAATTTACCTCATCTCCCTCTTCCTCAACATTTAGATTGCTGCCCTGTTTAAAATACCAAAAATGATACCAAGAGAAATATATAAATGTTTGTCTGCAGGTCTTAATACAATGAGTAGAGATGGGATTACAGGCTCTCATGGAAAATCTCAATTGTCAACATGCTGAGATCTAGAGGGACCAGGGTAAAGGGCCTTGGGGAGTGCCAGTAGGGGACTATCTTGATTAGATTAGCGAGGATGGAAGGCCTACTCATTGTAGCCGGCACCATTCCCTGGGCAGGCACCATTCCCTGGGCTACAAAGTAACACAAAGCGAACTGGGCACAAACCTTAGTCCCCCTCTGCTGCCTGTCGGTGGACACAGTGTGACCAGCTGCCTCAAACTCCTGCATCAGGACCGCCCCACCACAGTGGACTGTCCCCCCTTGAACTGTGAAGTAAAACAAACCCTCTCTCTCTTAAATTGCTTATTTCACGGTTCCTTATCACACAGACAAGAAACACACAACTAAGACTGTCACAGGACCTGACTGTTTTTAAAGTTCTAGAAATTCAGCAGCAAATGGTGTTTCAGGGGCAAAGGTGTACCAACCATAATTCCAGCAACACTGGAAGTTTCTCTTGAGCATGGTCTAGTTTTGTGACAGTTAGAAGTAATGCATCATTCCTTGGTGGTTTTAAAACATAGCTTCAAGCATGAATTGATCAAAAGAGCCACTGAATTTTTTTAGTTTGCATTGTGGTGGTTCAGGGTTTCCACTGAAAGGAGTGTGTGCTATTGGTTTCAGACAGATTATCTTTATTATAATAATATCATTATGTTTATTGTAAGTCTTTTCCCTCCTAAAATCAACACTAGTATTTTGTTGATTGGCTAATCAGCACCTTTTAGAGATGTTTGCATAGTGTTCTTTATTTTAAAATTTTTATTTATTATTATTGTTGTTGTTGTGTGTTTGCATGGTGTATGTTTGTGGGCATGTGTATGCCTTGGTGTATGTGTGGAGGTCAGAGGACAACTTTGTGAAGCTGATTCTCTTTCCACCTTCGTGGGGATTCTGGGGATTAAATACAGGTCATCAAGCATGGGGGCAAGCACTTTCATGATGGAGTCATCTAGCTGACCCGTGCGGTTTATCTGAATCATTCATATACCTGATTATATTCATACATGTACCAATATTAAGCCACCATTCCAGTTCTGACATAAACAGAACTAAGATTATTCATTCCATCCTGTTTGTAGTTGCTTACTTAATAGTTACATAGGTGTTCACAAGTGAGATCAAATGTTCATTTCCTGTTTCTGTGTGTGTGTGTGTGTGTGTGTGTGTATGTGTGTGTGTGTGTGTGTGTGTGTGTGTGTATACATGTGCACACTGCCCTTCATTTTCCAAAGTAGCGAAGATTAGGGGGGGTTTTGCAAGTCATCATTTGAGCCTGATTACAAAGCAAAATGAGGCAGCTTCCAAGCCTCTGACCCTTTGGTGTCTGCCTGTGAGGTGTTCCCTGTTCTTGCCCCACGGCCTTTATTGCTGATCCTTGAACTACTTACTCAAGCTTGTTCCTGTCTCAGGACCTTATGCTTGTCACTGGTATTTGGATTACTCCTACCTCATTTTGTTTAGGTCTCTAATGTTACTTTCTCAGAGTCCTTCCTTAACTACTCTACTCAGAAAAATCCCTAAGCCATTCCCTGGCTTCCGGTCTCTTTCCTGGCTCAATTTGTCAGAATGTTCACCATGGCCTGGCAATAGCACTGTACACTTACCTTCTGCCTCTACCGTGATAACATGAGCTACAGAGGGCAGAGGCAATATGCCATTCAGGTTGATATCACCCTGGATGTCCAGCACATAGATGGTGAATCCTTGCTGAAAATACCTAACTAATCACCAAGACAACCTCCTGTAACTTCATTTAAATCTGAGTTCCAGTGTTCTTACCTGGATACCATGGGGCCTGCCTCTCCCACTCCTTCCCCACCTGATCTCTGTTGCTCTGACTCTGTTGGGACTCTACCTCTTTTTATTGCTCTGCTACCCCTTCTGCTGGGTCCCCCTAGATTTTGGGAGATCCTTCCCCAGCCCCGCCCCATCATTGAAATCACCGTACATCCCAAGCTGTCTTGGACAAAGTCTTACCAAGGACTGTCCCTACTGACCCCTACGGCCACTCCTGGACACCAAGCTCATTTCTGATTCTTTCATGACTCACAGAAAGCAAGGCTGGCCTCCTCAACTCTTGTATGATGACCAGAGAGTCTCTATCATGTGACTGTTCTTAGTAACTGATACCCAGTGGGGAAGAACGAGACCTTTGGGTACCCCACAGGCCCGGACCTGAGCTGCTGCTGGAACTGTCTGGAGAACCAGCACCAATCAGTGTTTGTGTATTCCAAGATTCTTCATCCCTCTAAAATGGAATAAGACTGACTAGCATCGTAATTCCTCTTGAAAGTTCACGAAGAGCGCAATGCAAGCTGCCAAATACAGCCAGCGTCTCTTGTTCCCGCCCTTTGCTTCCCACCACAGACTTGTAACTCCTTCTGCTCCACTGTCTCGTCACACTCTGACACATTCACTCATCTTTCCTTTTCTTCTGGGAGATGTTAGCCTGTCATTTCCCCATAGCCAGAGTCCTACGCAGCTTCTAAACCCCAGTTCAGTTACCAGCTCCTCAGGAGGTACTCCATGATCATCCTGTTCCCCCCAGCATCCACAGCTCTCAGTGACCTAGTGGGTTCACAAACCCACTTCATGGCCAGGTCTCTGTTCACATACTGCCCACCTTTGTCGATGGGTTGCCTGTCTTCTCTCCTAATTATAAGCACCTCAAAAGTCAGCAATGTGGTCTTCTCTTATGGTCCTGGTCCCAACACCTTGCCATCCTGTAATCAGTTCAGTTGCTATCTCCTTGTACTTTGGTGAATTACATAGGGCAGACTGAGCAGTACTTCTGTCTCACGGGAGAGAGTCCTCTTTGAGTGGGACACTAATGGACGATGGTGGAGCTAAGGGGATCCTGACCCAGGCAGGCCAGCCAGAGGAATGCCACCCTAAGGATGGAGGGAGAGGAGGCAAGCATGGGAGCCAGTCTGCCTTACAAGCTGGAGCTGTGTGGTCTGGGAGACCCTGGGCAGCTCTACTTTAAAATCTAAAACACTCACCTTCCTCAAGAGCTGGCATTGCCTCCTGTCTCTGATGGGGACAGCCAAGTTCAACATATAGGAAGATGGATAGAGACACACGCGTCAGAGCGGCAACTGAATGCTCCCAGCTCCAGCCAGGCCCGGCAGGAAGGATCAAAAGCTGCACATGTCCAGGCAGTGATAAATTTATGAAGTCCAGTCATCCCCATGAAAACACTGTGTATTTTAATCTGCCCAGTGGAAATAAATCAATCTTGAATTTCTGTGGCAGGAGCCTCGGGTTGGCTCTGCTTCTTTGTAAGGACTCAGGGATCTGTTTACACGGACTGCTCCATCTGAGATTCAGTGTTTTCTTAGCAAGAGAAGCCTCTCGGAACTCACCTTTGTGTCCCCCCTGTCACAGAGCACCCTGGACATCTAACTCTTCACAAGTATACAAGCTTTGTGATTATGCTCAAGTTTACAAACACAACTGTTGGCACCGAGAAGCCTGTGGGAGGTCGGGCAGACCACCCCGACGTCTGCCTGTGAAAGCCGGGTTGGAAAATGTCCTGACGTCAGCCAGAAGTGTGACTGCATTTCTGAAAACTTGGCTTTCTCTTGGTGGTCGAAACAGTGAGCCTTTTTGTTCATTGAATGTTGAAAAAACAAGTATGCCAGAAAGGGCCTTGTGCTAACCAGCTTCCAAAGCGCTGAGCTATTTTTGACTCCTTTCTCCCCTCTTGGGACTTGAGAACATTCAACAAACCTGAATCAGAGATGTATGATTGTTTGTGTATACAGCAGAGATCTTAGGCCCGGCCAAGCATTGGGCCGTTTGCCTTCCATGTGGTCCATAAGGCAGCCTCTTTATGCATGGTTTTCTGGACCACAGTTGAGCATGGGTGCCAAATGTGTTGGCTTTGTGGGGGTGTGGGTGAGAAGTTGGGGCACTGCACCATGATCTTTCATCTTAGATACTCTGTTGGCAAGATGGCTGCTTTTGGCTCCAAGATAGTTTGTGGCTATCTACTTTTAACTAAGTGAGCTGAAAAGTTCTCTCAATATAAATATAAAATGTAGAATACAGATTATATATGCACATAATCAAGTTGGAGAAGTTAATAAACTCAGGTTGGCTATGTAAACTACGTATAAATCAATATTGTATATTCATATTTAGTTTATTTTATAAATCTGTATTAGATACACATAAGTAATGCCATGGATGTGTGTAATACTTATGTAATATATGTATGAGAGCCAAACCTGGAGTCCTCTGTAAGAGCAATTAAGAGTTCTTAACCACTGAGCCATCTGTCCAGCCCCATGTTATCAGTTACTTTTAAGACAAACACATCCAGAACAGTTTTATGCATTTTTGCACACATGCACCCCTTCCATACTGCCCAAGCATACCAATGCATGTCTACTATGTTATTCACCCTATCTTTCTCCTGGGAACTTTTTATATTGGTGATTTTCTTCTCATAGCATATATTCAACTATCTTGTTCTTTTTCATGACTATGTAGTGTTCCATTTGTTTGGATGTTGCACAGTTTAGTATATCAACCCTCATTAAAAGGCACATAGGCCATTCCTAACTTTCTGTTTCCTGTTCTTTACCTATGTGTGCTGGCTATTCTTGGCTGTCAACTTGACTACATCTGGAGTTAACTAAAACACAAGTGACTGGATACATCCATGAAGAATCATTTTCTTAATTACATCATTTGAAGTGGGAAGACCCACTTTTAATCTGGATCTTTTAAGGTGGGAAGATCCACCTTCAATCCAGGCCACACCTTCTGGTGGCAGCTTATATAAAGGACCTGAAAGAAGGAAGCTTTTTCTCTCTGCCTGTTTGCCCTTGCTCTTGCTGGCAAGTCCTATCTCCACTAAATTTAGGTAAACCAGCCTTTACTCCCTCAAATATTGTTTTCCTTTCCTCTTTTTCCTTTTCTTTTCTTTTCCTCTCCTCCTCACCCCCTCTTTTTCTCCCCTGACAGGGTCTTGCTATACAACTCAGACTGGCCTTGACTTGGAAATTCCCCTTCCTCAGCCTCCCACAAGCTGGGCTATCAATGTATCACCATGCCTGGTTTTTAACTAATCTTCTGCCCTCCTCATCCTCTTCCTCTTCTGTGTTTCTTTAACAAGTGCCTGTCAGGCATCTCGCAGCTGTTCTCCAGGTCGCTCGGTTCTGATTTGCTTCTTGAATGATTTCCAATCCTCAGATCAGGTCTTCTCTGCTGGGTGATGCTTCCTCAACTTAATGCTTTCTTTTTTGGCCAACTACAATCTGATATTAAGTGTATCCCATAATTTTTTCCACTTTGTATGTGATATTTTCATTTTCTCCCATCTCAGCTAAATGAGCATATGTTTTAGAAATACAGCAATTGCTTTTTGATGTCCTCCAAAGTCTTTGTGTCTCAGTGGTAATAATGCCTTTGTTACCTTTGGATCAGTTAGGTGGCTACTGTGAATTCTGGATCTAGGTTCCACTCTCTCATTTCTTTTCATATCATTTTCCCCTCATTTTTATTAGTTCTTTGAGAATTTCTTAAAATATATTTGATCCTATTCACCCATCCCTCAAATCCTCCCCCACACCCCTTTCATACCCATCCAGCCGTGAGTCCCAATGTTGGCTCCTGAACATTGTGGATAATCTACTGTAGAGACCCTAGATGATCTTACCCTCCTTTCAAGACTGCAGCATTTCTCTCTGATGGCTGTTGAACTACCAACACTGTGGACTTCGTGAATGAGGCTTGGTTTTCTAATTCATTAAGTGGTGTTCACACTTTAGTTGTGTCCAATGGTGAGTCCTTCACTCTCAAGCATGATCTTTATTCACAAGGATGGCCTTTATGAAGTTTCAGTAAGAAACCTGAAATGGTCACCAAGTCCCTGGAATGTGACAGGATCTAGATTCCAGGCTCCAGTTTCCCTCCCTGTGACCATCAGCTGAGATCTCTGCTCAGCTTTTTTCAGCCTCTGGGCCATGTCTTTCTGTCAGGATCACTGGAATTTTCTACTCTTCCTCCTGACCAGACAGAAATGTATTTGCACATCTGGGTGCTCTCCTTCAATCTTTCTCTGATCTCGTTTTTCAATTTTCAGATGTCCTGCCTGCTCAGAATTCCACTTTTGAAGTCTATTAATTTTAGATAATTAATTTGTGATTATTCAACTTTGCATACAACACCTAACATAATTGATTGGTTGGTGCCTTTAAGGGAAAGGCTTAGAAACAGACACTACGCCGTAGCATGCTTTCTATCTTTGAGCATTGAGCTCTCTCCATATCTGCTGGATTTGTGCTGTTCCCCATCTCTATTTAATTTAGCAGCTGTTTGTAGAAAGTTGTTTTTATATTTTGTCCAGCCTTTCCACTACCACTGAAATTAAAACCCAACAATAACTTGATTTTAAATAGTGTGCCTCTGACCCACTAATCTCATAATAAATTGTTAGTACCTTCACTTTGTTTCTTTATAATCAACCTTCCACTTTTATAATATCTGCTGGTTTACATTAGGGTTATCAATTAAAAAAGAAGAGTTGACATTCATTTGGGAGCGTGGTAGACACTGAAGGAGCTCTTGCCACATTGAGAGGCATTACTGCTGTAAGACGACGCCCTGCATGGCAATGTGCTTGGGTGCTTTCCTGTTTTGTGTTTCTATCGATGTACTGCCCAAGGTTGTGTTAGCAGCATTCCGTATTTCTATATACTTTTATACAGCCAAGAGTTCCCCTTTTCACAAATCATACAAAATTTGTATTATATTGGCTTACACATGGAAAGAAAAATTGTTGATATGCACAACTGGAAAGTGCAGGAATATGTCATGTCATGTGTGCTTGACCTATGAGCCCTGTAATGACCTCAGGACCCAGCTTCCCACTTTGCTTGAGAGCTCCATTCTCAGCAGATCCTTAGCTCCTGGGCAACAAGCCAGTCGGCTACCCAAGCTTCACTTTGGTCTAGCGTCAAGCCCAGTAGCACTGTGAATGACGAAGTTTTTCTCCTTAAAACGATTGAGTTTTCCATTGGCTTTGAATGCAGTAGTTCTCATACCCTAAGTCCATTACTGTGCAAGGTGAGTGTGACCCTCTGATTGGCAGGTATGAGTCTCTGAGCTGTTGAATGCAGGACTGGAGTTGGGTCGACTGGTATATGTGTTTGATGGTGCCAGGAAAGAAATCGCTTCTCAAAGGACCCCTGCAGTTGTTGCAGGAGGAGGAGAGTCATTTGGCTCGGGTGGGCTACACAACACGTGCTTGCTGTGACAGACCAGTCCAGTGACTGGTGGTTGGTTCTTTGCTAGTATTATTTTAAGAATCAAAGGTCCTGAATGCTGTCAGGGCCTTTGGTCATGATCTTCAAGGTGTGGCTTAGAGCCCAAGGGACGCACCCTGGAGAAGTCTGTACGAGTCTTTCGAGTGATGCTCTGAGGTACAAAAAGCTTGGAGACTCCGGTGGTTCAGCCACCATTCATGGAACCCTCATAGATTTATTTGAGATAAAATCACTTTGTTTCATTCAAATTTCATCAAGTTAAATAGGCAAGCATTTGTTATGGGAATTATATCCACTTAAAAATATTTCTAAGAGAAGACACCAGGCCAAGGCCATGCAGTCAGCTAACAGCTGCCTCAGATCATGCCCCACCCCCCATGGATGCCTGGTTTATTTTAGTTTATTTTATTGAGACTCTACTCTGGTATGGTCTGTGTTTTGCAAAACTTTAAATCTTTTGATTAGTATTGTAGGAGACAAGGGTCTGGGCCCCCTATCTGGAATGTGTTTTCAGCAAATCAGACAAGACTAGAAAGACAGAGCTGAGCCCTTTGGCTGTGCCTCGAGAAAGAGAGTTACTGTGTGGGGCAGAGCACAGACCGCTTGGGTGAGTGTTTTCTTTGGGGCATTTAATTTTATTTATGGCCCCTGTTTTCTGTCACTTCTTCAGTTATCTGGAAGCTCTTCAAGCGGATGTGCAGGCCGGTTAGTCACCCTTGATCAAAGTGAGCACCATGGACTTTGCTGTCCTGGTAGATAGAGAGGTCATGAGAGTGTTGTCCTCACATCTAACCTTTGGAAGTTAAACAAGAGAGTTCACCCTCTGGAGAGCTCGTGGGTCTCTAATGGCAGCAGGCTGTATGACCGCTGTTCAGCTGGACCCTATCAGGACTGAGGAAGGGTTTAGCTCCTCACGGGGCTTAAGTCCCATTCTTGTCTTTCTTTTCCTTCATATTTCCCTCCCCTCTTCCCTTTTTCCTTCCTTCCTTCCCTCCCCACTCCTGCCCCTCCCCTCTTCTCCCCTCCTTTCTCCTCCTGTCCCTTTCCCTTTCTTCCCCCTTCCCTCTCCTTGTCCTTCTTCCTTCCCTCCCTCCCTCCCTCCTTACCTCCTTCCCTCCCTCCCTCCCTCCCTCCCTCCTTACCTCCTTCCCTCTCTCCCTCCCTCCCTCCCTCCCCATCTTGGTATGTCTCCCAAACTGATCACAATCTCATGATCCTCCTTCCTCAGCCTCAAGTACTGAGATCACAGACTTGCACCTTATCCTTAGGTC
Source organism: Peromyscus californicus insignis (assembly GCF_007827085.1). Classification (NCBI taxonomy): domain Eukaryota; kingdom Metazoa; phylum Chordata; class Mammalia; order Rodentia; family Cricetidae; genus Peromyscus; species Peromyscus californicus. The sequence goes on from NW_026294562.1 coordinate 73,533,444, forward strand.
AAGTAGAAAACCTGTGACTAATTCTTTTGCTTAAAGGAGTCTTTGGGGCAAAAAATGTCTCAGTCCTGGGAGCTTCCCAGGCTAGGAGGCCAAGATATGGTATCTCATTGCATATTGTGAAATCCTCAGTTTTCCAAATATTTGCTATTCTCAGGTTGATCTAAAGATAAACACCTAGTATTTGTAAGAGATAAGGAAATTGAGGCCTTAAAATGCAGTAGCCACACACTGCAAGTGCCCAGGTCCAGTGAGTCACGGGCCCTTCCACATGACCAAGGCTGATGAGGAACCTGAAGGGCTGGTACCACAGGTGTCGACCAATCCTCCTCATGGCTTGTACCTGGGGACTGTACCACCTGAAAAGGTGGGCATCTTATCACACAACAAGTTGTTTCCTGGAACCTCTGAGCCACCTGGGACTGTGGAGGTCAAACTTGTAGGACTACACAGAAAGTATTACAGAAGAAATGGTACTCAGGCCTGCCAGCCCGCTTTGCCCAAGGCCTCCACCTCTGCCTCTTGTTTCCCTGAGATCCAGTTTCCTTAAAAACTGTATCTGTCTTTACATGCATGTGTGTGTGTGCCTGTGTGAGTATGTATGTGTGAGTGTGTATGAGTATGTGTGTTTATGCTAGTGTATGTGAGTACGTGTATTAGTGAGTGTGTGACTGTGTATGAATTGTGTGAGTGTGTTTATTAGTGTGAGTACATGCATGCTATGGTGTGTATGTGTGTGTGTGAGAGAGAGAATGTATGTGTGAGTGTGGATATATGCATGCCATGGCATGCACGTGTGTGTATGTAAGAGAGTGGGGGAGGTATGTGCATGCCATGGTGCATGTGTGTGTGAGAGAGAGTGTGTGTGAATGTGGGTACATGCATGCCATGCTGTGTGCATATGTGTGTGTGTGTGTGTGTGTGTGTGTGTGTGTATGAGAGAGAGAGAGAGAGAGAGAGAGAGAGAGAGAGAGAGAGAGAGAGCACCTCCAGTGTCAGTCCTCGCCTTCTACCTTGTTTGAGACAGGGTCTCTCCTCTGCTTCATATTTTGGGCTAGTTGGAGCTTCTGGGGCCTTCTGCCTCTGCCTCCTGTCTCCCTACAGGAGCACTGGATTACAGCTATGCGTGCTATCCTGCCCAATTTTACATGGGCCGTGGGGATTTGGACTCGGGTCCTCACTTTGCATGGCCTGCATGTTCTCCCTCTCAGCCATCTTCTCAGCTCACATCTAGTTTCAGAATCACGCGTCAAGTGATCTGGAGACTGTATGACACTCAGTCACTACCGTGATGAAAACTCAGACATCAAGTTTTAACTCTCTGATGAGTGACTGCCTCCACCCTCCCTTCAGGAGCGAGCCCAGGTTCTTGTCCATGTCCCAAAGCCTTGGGGGCCTGTCCTTGACTGCCTTCTGCCTCCACTTGGCCTGAACTCCCACTCAACACTGTAGATAGAGCTCACAGGTCACGTTCTCCCTGTCAGAGGTGCAAATAGATACAGACCATGTGCTCTGTTGCTCCTCTGACCTCTGCCTGGCACCTTTCCTGTCCCATCCTCTTACCACAGCTTATCTCTGTGCCCGGATAGCAGCCCCTCTGGAGTCTCCCTAGCACCACTCTGCTGAGCCTGAGCTGGAGCATCACTTCCTGCTTCTGAGCTCTTATGCAGAACCATCTCAGGGTTGTGTGCTTATGTCAAGTGAGGTAACTATTTGCTGAATGAATCTAAGCATAGGTGAACCCCACCCCCGGGCTGGGGAGGGAGGACAGAAGCAAAAATGGTCAAGAGTTTCTCTGAGTCTCCCTCCTAACATTCTTCTGGGGGCCTAAGGAGAGAGTTCAGCTGAGAGTACTTACTGTGCCCAGCGTGGAGAGTGCTTACTGTGCCCAGCATGGGGACCCAAGTTTGATCCCTACAACCTGTGTTTTAAAAAGCCATATAGTGGTATGTGCTTGCAATTCCAGCACCCAGAAAGGTGAAGAACAAGCGGATCTTTGGGGCTGGTTGGCCAGGCTACCCTGTCAGTTTGTCAAGTTCCTGATTAGTGAGAGGCCTTGTCGTGAAAAAAACAAGATGGGTAGTGCCTGAGGAATGACACCTCAGATGGATGTCATTCCATCAGAGGATGTTGTCCTTTGACCTCTACATGCAGGTACACACATGTGTGTGCATGTGTGTGCACACTCACATGCATCTGCACACACACACAGACATACACATGTAGTTTATTTCTTTTTGAAAGTACTATCATTTAAGAACACCTGGGTGTGTGCTTTACTCTCCTGTGATATCTGTTGTTTTACAAAGGCTCTCTCTTGATCTCTGACCATCACAGATTACAAAGGATATCTCTTGGTCTGTGACCATCACAGATTACAAAGGATATCTCTTGGCCTGTGACCACCACAGATTACAAAGGCTCTCTCTTGGTCTGTGACCATCACAGATTACAAAGGATATCTCTTGGTCTGTGACCACCACAGATTACAAAAGATCTCTCTTGGTCTGTGACCATCACAGATTACAAAGGATATCTCTTGGTCTGTGACCACCACAGATTACAAAGTGTCTCTCTTGGTCTGTGACCATCACAGATTACAAAGGCTCTCTCTTGGTCTGTGACCATCACAGATTACAAATGGTCTCTCTTGGCCTGTGACCATCACAGATTACAAAGTGTCTCTCTTGGTCTGTGACCATCACAGATTACAAAGGGTCTCTCTTGGTCTGTGACCATCACAGATTACCAAGTGTTTCTCTTGGTCTGTGACCACCACAGATTACAAAGGATCTCTCTTGGTCTGTGACCATCACAGATTACAAAGGGTCACTCTTGGTCTGTGACTATCACAAATTGCTATCAGATTAAGAAGAACCTGCAAGAGGTTTATTTTGCTTGGTGGTGGAAACATGGGCATGGCTTTCCATTTCCTTCGGCATCTGAACCAGTTCGTCAGCAGTGGAGAAGCACTTCTTCCCAGTCTTGCCTGAGGAAGGGCAGGAATAACTTGGAAGACTGTCACTTGAAGCATCTATTAACTGAAAATCGGTGCTAAAGGAAAATACATGCTTCCTGGGAATGTAGTTTGGCTCCCACACATATGGGATGCATTTCACCCCAGTCCAGGCATTTCTTGAAGGGAGGAATCCCATAAATATACAAACTGCTTTATTTTGTGACTCAACTCAATTCCAAAGTGCTACAGGGGGTTTAATGTAAGAAACACGGGCTTTTTGAAGCCCACACCTACATTTTTATTATTGTTGGCATGGCCATTGAAGTGTGCGTGTTCATGATTGATTGATTGCCATGCTATTTTGCTGAGGTCATTTTGCAGTCTTGATCACAGCCAAAGACTGAATTGTATTGTTTGGAATCTGATTTGAAAGAGCTTTTTACAATATGAGAAGAGGTCCATTTTGATTGTTTTACTTTGGTAGGTAGCAGACTTAGCCCTAGAGTTCCCCTTTTATGGATAAAGTGTTAAAAAGGCAAAGTGCCAAGGTGCTGAAAATCTCAAAATGTTTTTCTGGCCAGCTACACATCAGCCCATCCCCCACCTCCAGTGGTTCAGGACCTATAGAACAGTGGTTCTCAACCTGTGGGTCACAGGGGTCGCACATCAGATATCCTGCATCTCAGATACTTACATCATGATTTATAGCAGTATCAAATTTGCAGTTATGAAATAGCAACAAAATAATGTTACGGTTGGGGGATCACCAAACGTAAGTAACTGTATTGAAGGGTCACAGCATTAGGAAGGTTAGGAACCACTGCTCTATTGGCATTACCTGGGTCAGGTCGTGAACACATGACTCTGCTACAGTGATGCTAGGTCACAAGGTACTCATCCCCCAAATAAAAACAGACCTAGAAGGCTCCTGGAATTCAGAAGCAAAGGCTTGTGTGAAATCTGCATGCAGCCCCCACGTTCCTGTTTCTCCGCCAACACTGGAGCATAATACAGTTAAGGGGAAGATAAGACCCTGGCCAGCTGAATGGAAAACATGTCATAAAATGACTCTCTAGCCACTAAACCCAGATCTCTTTTCACCAACTCCGAGCCACCTCTGACATGAGCAGGGCTCCTTGGGGAAATGCCTTGGCCTTGTATCAAGTAAGGAAACTATCCTAGTGAAATTCGATTGTGAGACTCACTGAATGAAGCTCTTTTAGAAAAAGGGAGGAGGGAGGGTTGTTGGACGTTGGCTATTGGCTCTGTGTCTTACAAATCCCTTACTCCTCTCTTGCAACATAATTCACCCAGGCTAGAGCATCCCAAGGCCACTGTGATCACAGCGCTCTGCCTGACTGTTCCCCTGGAGGGCCCAGGTTCCTTTAAATTGTTAGTCTAGCTTTTCTGGAAGGAAAGAAACAAACTCCCTAAGTGAGTTCACTTTCTGTTGCTATAACGAAAATATTTGAGGCTAGGTAACTTTTGAAGAAAAGGGGTTTCTTTTTAGGTAGTTTGAAGGTGGAAAGCCCAACACGTATGGTGCCAGCTCTGCTTGACTCTGCTGAGGTCCTCATGGCAGGGACGTTTGTGAAAGGGAGGGTCATGTGGAAAGTCAAGGAGCCAGAGGGTGGGAAGGGGTCCAGCTTGCTCTTCTTTGACATTCCTCTCATGAAAACCAGATAGAGTTCCATGAAAGCTACCTCAATATCTCCGAAGAGCCGAGGACTTCCCACTGGGCTCTGTCTCTTAGAAAGGACCACCACCCTACTTTGCTCTGCTGAGGACAAAACCTCTAAAGCATGGGCCCTAACATCAAGTGATATCCACACCACGGCAGACAGCGAGCCTCCCCAGGGAGGAGGACACCCCTCAAAAGATGAGCAGCAGCACATGAGAGCAAAGTTTCTGGTCTTCAAAAGTACCCCAGTGGACCAGGGAGATGTTTCAGAGAGTAAAGGCACTCAGCACCAAGCCCAAAGATCTGAGTTCAATGCCTGGGACACCCACATGGTAGAGGGAGGGAAGTAACTCCTGCAGATTGTCCTCTAACCAACACACACACACACACACACACACACACACACACACACACACACACACACACTCACACACACACAAACACAAACACACACACACAAACACACACACACACACACACACACACACACACACACACATACAGGGTGGGGTGGGGAGGGTAAGAAATTATTATTTTTTAAAAAAATCTACCCTGGAGATTTTCAAGAAAGGTACTATGTTGGAGTCCAGTGTTTGTGAATCTTTGTCTTTCACTTTCATTGCTTCTCTCCTCAGTACTGTGGCTGATCGCTGCTGATTCTGTTGCGCTCATAAGAAGCAAGGGAGTTTACTTGCCTTTAAGGCTTTGTTAGAAAATACAAGTTAAATGTGAGAGCTGTTCACACTGTGAAACTTACTGTAAGGAGGAAGGAAGGGGTGCGGAGGGGGTGCGGAGGGATGCGACAGATCATCCGTGTACACCCCCTTCCCGCTGACACTGACCCTGGCACTGAGGGAGTCCCCCTAGCCCACACAGTTTCACCCCTGACACCCAGAATGCTGGCCAACAACGGGAAGTATTTGTGGTGTTAGTCCAGTATAAACCAGCCAGGAGGCTTTGGGACGACGGGGAGCCTGTTTCAGTCACCCCCACGCTGTGTATGGCTGGTGCCGACGGATGGGGTCTGCTATTTTCCATAAACGTTTGTCAAATGAAATAAAAATATTTAGGAAGAGCTGACAGGAGCAAGGGGAGCAGCAGCAGCAGAGATTCTGAGAAGAAGGAGCTGAGCGACACCAACTGAGGGCGTGGGGGCCTCTGCCCAGCTGAAAACCATCAAGGACAGCTTCACGGGGCGCGGGGGCCGGGGGGGAACCCTAAATAGGAAGGTGGACTCTGAAACACAAAGCTTGTACACGAGGAAATAAAACTAATAAGGTGTGTGTGCTCCTGGACTTCTTGGTAAAACACATTTAATATGGAGAAGCTATAAAGTAATTAACCTCCAAATGGGGTTAAGCCAAAATAAAAGTCATTATTTCTAGAATTCACACCTCTTCGTTTATATTTCTGCTTTTCTCCTGCCCCATTGTTTTTGGCTTGATAGTTTCTCCTTAGGCTTTTCTTCTAGAGTTTCCATTTGTTAGGAAACCTATCAGTAACATCTCTGGGCAGCAGCCGAGGAGGGGTCAGATGTCACAAACCTGAAACTGGCATCCCAGTATCTGTAGACTTCTATGATTCGTGACTCAAGTGTGTATGGGGCGGGGGAACAAGGTGGTTCAAAACATATGAGGTTTGGGTTGGCAAGACAGCTCGGACGGTAACGGTGATTGCTGCCAACCCTGACAGCCTGAATTGATCCCTGGAACCTGCGCGATGGTAGGAGAGAACTGACTCCTGTAACTTGTCCTTTGACTTCTATACACACCCCGAGGCCTGAGCACACCCACCTCCCCACCACAATAATAAGTAAATGTTAAAAAAGAACACAATAGGCAAAACCGAAGTGAATATATATGTGTTTCAGAAGCATGGATTTCACTTACTTATTATTTAGCGTGTGTGTGTGTGTGTGTGTGTGTGTGTGTGTGTGTGTGTGTGTGTGTGCACGCGCTTAGGCACACACTTGTGTCTTGCTGTGTGTGAGGACATCAGAGGGCAGTTTGTGGAAGTTGGTTCTCTCTTTTCACCATGTGGGGTCCAGGGATCAAATCTGGGTCACAGGACTTGGCAGCAAGAGCCTTTACCCTCAGACTCATCATGGCTGGCCCCCAGATACACATTTCTAAGGGGAAAAAAATATTTTTCAGAAAGGAAAATATCTTGATTAAAGTTGTGAGTTTGGGAAGATGGAGTCATGTCTGCCCTGAAAGTGGTTTTGCTATTAGATGGGCTCATGGTGGGAGGTGCTGCAGGGCTCTGCACACTCCTCGGGGTTGTAATGACAGAGCCAACGCCATAATCAACAACACACTTCCGGCATTACTATGCAAATCACGCCTCTGCTAAATTAATAGCTGTCATTTGTTGTATTTCCTGGTTTCTCTTAGCCCTTTCATTTTGGTAACAGAGATTAAGAATAAAGGCATATTTTTATTATCAGTCAACTTTTGGCGACATACCTCCCCCCCCCCTTTTTTTTTTTTTGCCAAGCTCCAGTTCACTGACACTGACTTCATGGAAAGAAAGAAAGGATAGTACTATTTAAAAATAATTATGGTCTTAAAATAGCAGACACACTCTTCACCAGCACAGTCGTACGCACGATGGGTTATGATTAGACCCAAGTGCAACTGTAAATGTTCTTCCTTCTATTGTTCAGGGGCAGAGGGAGGGACACACGATGATTCCGAAGGGTATTTTTCCATTTAAAAAATATTTTGACTAGAGATACCATCTAAAGATAATTTATTTTCTGAAGCATAGCTCTGGTAAGCTACCACAATGACTTAACTTACCATGTTTCCCAAGATGAAGGAGAAGGATGAGTCAGAGAACAGAACCAGGAGTTTGTTTTTCAATGTGTACCCTTTTCTTGGAGATTCAGTTTTTTTGAGAGGGGCACAGTTTCCCTTCCTCATCATTACGAGAGCAATCAATTTCTATTAAGGAGTTACAAGGGCTTTGTGTGTGTGTGTGTGTGTGTGTGTGTGTGTGTGTGTGTGTGTGTGTGACAGAGAGACAGAGACAGAGACAGAAAGAGAGACAAAGACAGAGATATCTTGCGAATATATAAGGTTGAAAGACTTTTGTAACTGAAGAGTTCCTGTCTCACAGGATGAAACCAGCCACTAGTCACTGCGTGTCAGGTCCTCGGATGGGTGGTCACACGTACTGTGACATGTGAGTTACAAACTGCTCCCACGCTATAGTTTGGAATGGAGGCTAAGGAGAGTGGACTATTTCCACATCCATGGCAGTGAGTTACTCCATATCTTCTCTGGCTCCCAGGCTAAATCCACAAGGTCAGTTCCGATGATGAAGCCTGGGCCTCGAATGCAAGCCCCAGTTCCACTGTCAGCATCAGAAGACCCAAGAGGACTACTCGAAAGACTGAGGAAAAACCAATGTCCCAGCTCAAGGTGGCAGGCAGGGGGTGTTCCCTCATCCCCTCAGGAGGACCGCCTGTTTGACGCATTTGAGCCTTCAAGGAGGAGGCCCAGTTTCATGAGGAAGAGAGCGATGCACTTTACTAGATCTTCCAAAGCAGGAGTTCAACCCACCTAAGAGCAACTTTTTAGATACATCCACAGTAATGTTTGATCAGGTATGTGGGCACCCTGTGACCCAGTCAAGCTGGTGCATAGAATTAGTCACCATAGCAAGGAAGAACAGAGCCACGTGATACAGTAAGATCTGTGGGTTTTGTGGTTGGTGCCTACAGATCCAGCCACATCTACCTCTGGTGTTTTCAGTCTTTCTTTTTGGAGGGAAGAGGGAGAAGTTCATAGTGATGTGAATGCCTTGCCATCAAATGTCTCTGAGCCCTCCAGTATTCCTGGCGACACTGGTGGATGCAGGAGAGCAGGGCATGTGCCCACTGTCCTGAAATGAGGACCTGTGAAGGGTTAGCTGCCAAGTCCTGTGTAGCAGCAGGGTTAAAGTCAGGATCCACAAGGCTAGTGCAGCGGTTCTCGGCCGTCCTGATGCTGCGACCCCAACCATAAAGGTTATTTTTGTTACTACCGCATAACTGTAATTTTGCTACTGTTATGAATCATAATGTAAATATCTGATATGCAGGATATCTGGTATGTGACCCCTGTTGGGGTCATGACCCATGGGTCGGGAACCACTGGGCTAACACATTGTTTCTTGGCTTTTCACAGAACAAAATAAGTATATGTTGTGGGCATTAAATGCTTCCGTTGTCTTTGTAGTCTTTGGGTGATTTTAAAATTCTACGTGGGTCTGTCATTGGCTTTGAAGATCCTCGGAGAAGCAGAAGAGCCCCATGGTTTGCCGGTGTCATTTTAAAGTAAACCTAGTCGTCTGCTGGGGTATTTGGCGTATATTCTTGACAGGAAGAATTGGGTCTTGAACATCACCTTATTTCCAAGGCCTTTTCTCAAATGGTTCTCACCCTCACGAATCGACCTGTAATCCCTTGCCCCTGTACTCTTTTGTGATGTGGAAATGAGACTAAACAGGCGTGAGTTTTAATGACTTCCCAAGGTGCTGTGTGCTCCTGTAGACGTGTCTGTCCATAGGTGCTAGCTCTGCATCCATGCGCAAATGCTTATTGCTAAAAATAAGAGGAACTCCTCTCCCCAAGCAATTGCACCGGAGTCCATCTCGCCATAAAACAATATACATTGTTTCTGGCCGAAGGCCTCCCTTTGTGCTATAAAAAGCCGACTCTGCACTAACAGACGCTCATGCAAAGCGGTCTGCTGCTTATGCCGGTCTCTATGTACCTCACCTGTCTGACCCAATTGATGCATCCCGAGGACATACAAAGGCTAAAGCCATCTGGCCTTGCAAAGCTATGCAGATGCCTCCGGACCGACTGCACCTTAGATTCTGTCCTTCCCACTGTGGGACAATTGATAGTTTCTTGATCTACTTTTTAGGGAAATTTTGAAAATAAGCTGATGTGAGAGGTATGGGAAAATACATTGCAATTCTTCCAAAGGCAGCTAATTTTTAGGGTTTCTTTGGTGGTGGTTTTGCTTTTTTTTTTTTTTTTTTTTTCTGATATTGAACTGGAGTGTCCTGATGGCGTTGAAGGGCAAGCAGATTTTAAAGTCACAATATCTTAGATAATTGTTAAAGTCTTCTGAAGATACTGATGGGGGAAAGGGGTTGCCTATCTTTCCCTGCTCCAAAATAGGTGACAACCACAACCTATGGAGAAAATCAGATCCCTAAAACTTTGCACCAACAACTCTGTGGGAAGCGGAGCCCTCCATGAATGTGCTGCAACACTCAGAGATAGGACATCTGCCCTGGTGGCTTCCTCTGGCCTGGGACGTAGCTAGAACCCAAGATGGAGAGGGTAGAAGGTCCCAGTCACTGCCCCCACACCTCCTTCTCCCTTGAAAAGCAGATTAGGATGCAAAGGGATGGAAAATAGGCTCCTACAGCTAGTAGATCCCTGATGTAGCATCTTGTCTTTTAAACTTGAACAACATGGCAGTTTAAAACTCTTGCTGAGAAAATTGACTTAAAGTATCTCTCAGTTACTTTTCTCATTGCTCTGACCAAAGGTCTCATGAAAGCAAGTTATGAGTGGGAGGGTTTCTTTTGGCTCGTGGTTTGAAGTGCTACAGTCTACCACTCTGGGAAGTCCTGGTGGCAGGTAGGTCAATGGTGATGGGAGTGGTTTGGCTGCTTGTTTACATCTTAGTAGATCAGAATTCCCACAGCAGGATGGCACCATGATATTGTGGGAGAGATTCAGCCACAATATCTAAAACCAGCTGGAGAGCTGCTCCTTTAAGAGAGCCAAGTGTTCTGGGATCGTAAAGTGAGCCTCCACTTTCTTCCATAAAATGGGGAGATACTAAGATCTGAGACATTAAATAGAAGCATGTAGCCAGTAAGTGGGCAAAGCTCATCTTAGCTCTTGAGACTGGAGAGCACGTCTGAGCTACAATTTCCATGTCATCATTGAGCACCACGTGTGTGCTGTGTATCCTGCCTTCCTGGGCGAACTCAGGGGACCTGCTCATAAAGAATTTCACTGTTGTTGAATGCAGTCAAGATCTTCACGGCAGGGCTGGAGGAAGCTGTGTGGAAACAGGGACAGTGAAGGATCATGGCACATGTTTGTTCCCAGCTAAGATGGAGAGTGTTTTCCTTCTCAGGACCCTGAAAAACAAATGTCCTTCTACTTCACTAAATCACACTTAGGATATGTAAAAAACATATCTTCTTTTTTTTAAAACCAGGGTCAGTGGTTGCTGAGGGCACACAGCCATTTCTTGTCTTCCAAGGGACACACACACACACACACACACACACACACACACACACACACACACAATGACAAGGGTATGAACGGCTATGATTACCAAGAAGTTCAGATTTGAGCCTTTGTCAAATGTGTGTGTTCCCTGACTAGGTATAATCCCTTTGACTTTACTGCATAAAGCCTCAACCAGGCTGTAGCCAGTGGCATAGACTGAGGAGCAGGTCCATGGAGTGCAGGCCAGCAGCCTGCTGAGAGTGTGCAAGTCTTCCTTTCTTCCTTCCTTACATAGTTTTGGCTCTAATGAAAAGAACTAAATGCTTTTCTTCCTCATGATATGAACAATGAATGCCGTGAGTGGCATAAGGACTCCCCTCCCTGGTGCTGCTTACCCACCAAAGAATGGCTGGGCTTGGCTCATGACCTAAGCCCAAATGCTGCCCTGAGGTTTTGTTTGGGTGTGCAAACTGTATTAATGGAATCCTGTCTTTTGTCCTGTGAAGATGTGCAGCGCAGCCTCGGAAGCTGAGGAAGTCCTGAGTGGTGGTGGGGAGAAGCGCACATCAACTCAGGGAGCAATGGTTGCCAGTCACTGGTCTGCAGGTAATGACAGTGTAAAGCTTTTATTCAGAAGCAGAGTGATTAATGAGTCAACATGAACACAATTGCATACTCTTGGCCTTGAAATTGGGCCAGGGCAAGGCAGTCCCCAGGGTAGAAAAGCATTGTCACAATACTGGGACAAACCAAAGCAGGCAGTTTAACAACCAGTCACTAAAGGAAATGGACTTGCATTGTTTCAATGCTGAGTATAACGACGCTTTGCAAGAAGCTCCCGGTAAGTTAGGTGATCTGGGCCTGGAACAGTGTTTAAGATGAGGTACTGTTATTTCCACCTTGACTGAAACAGACAGGAGAGGTTAAAAAAGTTGCTTGAAGTAATTGAATTCATAAGTCCACTAGAAGAACCAGGATCCAAATCCTACCTTGCTAGAGTAACCCCATATGTATGCTCCCTTCTAGAATCATGAGGTCAGTAGCCATGTTGGTTGTTTTCATTGTTACCTCTGTGTGTTTCCCAGTGTTAGCTCTCCATAAATGTTTATAGATGAGCAGAGAGTTTTACTTTTAGTTATCATATGCCAAGAATAGTATAGGCAGAGTGCAAAGACCATGTGAATGGAAGATACTAGAATCCAGTACATGAGATGTCACATTTATTGATATTCTGTTTAGAGAAGTTGTGATCCTCCACATAAGATAAGCAGAACACCTCACAGTGAAAGATCAGACATTTCCATTTACCATCCGGGTGATGTAACAGACATGGAAGAATGGGGGTCTCTGCAGGTAGAGTTCTGTGAAAGTCAGAGCATTGCTCTCTCATTGGTTTTCTTCATTTCTATCCATAGTAAAGCATGATTTGAAGGGCAGATGCTTTCTTGCACTTGGATGTGGAGGCTGAGGTACAGTGAGTTCAGTGGCCCATCCAAAATTACCCAAGGGTTAGTGTCAGATCCACCCCCAAGATTATGGGCAAATATTGCAGAATAGTTGTTTACACTGTGAAGATGTGTCTTTGCTAAGATGCCTTCTGATTGTTTTCACAAAGAGTTGAATGGTCTATAGCTAGGCAGGAAGAGGTTAGATGGGACTTTCAGTGGCAGAGAGGACTGTGGGAAGAAGAAAGACAGAGTCACCAGCCAGACACGAGGAAGCAGGAAAGCAGGACATGCAGTATGAAACAGAGGTTCAAGCCACGTGGCAGAATGTAGATTTAAAATATGGGTTAATTTAAGTTATAAGAACTAGCTAAAAACAAGCCTAAGCTAATGCCGAGCTTTCATAATTAATGCACTTTTCTGTGTCATTATTTGTGGTCTGGTAGTCCCAATGAGGAAGTACTGCTACAGGCATAAGTCCAAATATCTCCTGGATTCCTTTCTTTCATTCTGAGCACTGAATTGCAAAGTATATCCCTGGCAAGGACTCATAGGAGGTATCACAACACAGGGCATGCTCAACACAGGGGTCTCCAACACACTGAGGACTCCAACACTCCAGAACTGTCCATGATGCCTTTTGAATCACAACTCACTTGATCTTTGTGGGAATTCCACAGAAAGAACAGTATTGCCACTGCCATTCTGCAATATCAGAGAAATAACTCCCAGCCATGAGCCTGTGTCTGACCCAGCAGAGATTGTACAGCATGAGATACCGTGTCTCTTAAACATTACAACAAGCACAACATTGCAGCCATCTCGTCTACACATGTTCTATTTCCTCCAGTGACAATAGATGACTTTGAATCCAGGGAGGCATGCTTGAAAGAAGGGAGGCCAAAAGATCCTGTTTATTATTGAGGCAACAGTTTCAGTGATGACTGTCATATGAACCTTATCAGCCCCTGACCAGAGTTTACTAACACTTTAGTCACTTATAAACAGCCTCCCAAAGACTTACTTTTGTGCTTACACAAAGCGACATATAAACATTTCAAAACATGTCTGGGAGGCAATTAATTTTTTTCCTTTGGGAAAAATATCCGATTGATGATAATGATGAGGCAATGCATATTTTAGAGATAAATGCTCTTCAAGTGGGGGAGTTTGGTCTTCTTCAGGAATTTGGGGTGCTTAGAAATTGTCATTAAAATTCCATATGCTGAGGGGTCTGCTTTTCAGCTTGCACCACAAGAGTGAGCGAAGGAATTTGAGATGGAGGAAAGGGACCAGCCATGAGGTTTTGTGGTTTATTTGTAAATTCTTTGTCTTCTGGGGGCAGGGGTAGAACTCAAAGACTTTTTCCGGAAAGTTCTTTGTTTTTGTTTTTTTTTCTAAAGTACTGTGCTGTGCTTCTAAGAATTCTTCTACAACTCCTTCCAGATTGCTTCCTTGCTACTCCTGCATTGGTTTTTTCCCTCTCTCCCCTTACTATGAGCAACAGGTGGGTGTGGAGGTGTTTGAAGCAGGCTGGGGAGTAAAGCAAGGATATGACTCATGAGTTGCGACCCCAGTGCTCCAGAGCAAGCTCCATTCCCACCCTCGCATCCTCCCTCACCTGTCCGTGGTCTATTGTTGGAATTTTCAAAAATGCTTTTTCCAGAAGGAACCCCTATGCCATTACAGCTTATTGTTAGGCTAAGAGACCATTTTTTTAGTGGATAGATAATCATAAATTTAGCTAAATGGATCAAAGAAGACACCAAAAAATTTCAAATCTATTGTTGTTGGAATATATTGACTATCAATTCCCAAACCTTTTTGTATTAGTGATTTTTCCTATTGATAGGATAAAATAACCTGACAAAAAACAACTTAATGAAAAACAGGTTTATTCTGGCTCAGTTTGAGGATACAGTCCATTATGGTGGGACCACAAGGTGGCAGGAGCTTGAGGCAGCTGGTCATATCACATTCATAGTCAAGAAGTAAGAATGATGAATGCTTGTGATAGCTCACTTTTTCTTTTTATACAATTCCAGGATCCTAGCCTAAAGAATGATGCCACCCACAGTGGGCAAGTCTTCCCAATTAAATTAACCCAATGAAAATAATCTTCACAGAAGCTCATCTCCCAGGAAGTTCTAGATCTCATCAGGTTGACAATTAAGATTAACCATCACACTTTTTTCCCCTCAGCTTCATGAGAAAAGCACTGGGAAGGCCACTTAGACATCTACCCATTCTCTCTCCCCTCTTTTCCCTGGCCCATAGTAGGATGGAATGTCCTGACCCCCTTTGATGTTAAGTGTGATCATGTGACTTGATTTGACCAATGAGGAGCTGGAGTGAGATAAAAAACATTCTCTTTTCCTTTGCCATGACAACTGGCAATAATTTGGAAGGTGAAGGCTCCCTCAGTCAAGCATGAACCTGTTCATCTGAGATGGTCATGTGTTATGAGGTATAGGTATCAGATGTCCACAATCTAGGGGGATTGCTGGACTAGATGAGAGCTGTCTTCTGGGGTCCTTTTCCTTTCTACATTTTCAAGTATAATGACATTTTAAGGTGGAAGCTAATGTTGGCATTTTGCAGAATGGTGACTCTGCTCTGTTTTCTGATTTTTACCCAAAGATCTTGGTACCAAGTAGTATTTGTATTTTATCAGCAAGGCAACCTTTGCTAGCTACCTCATGTAACCTTTCTGATCCCCACTCTAAAAGCCTAAAAGTGACAGGTAGCTTGACCTATTATTTCGTGACATTGCATAGAATCTTAAGGCCAAAGAAAGATGGTACCAGACAGTTCAGTCTCACATTGTACACATGGAAAGCAGCATGGTTGTTCCATTGTCGTTTCTAGTGCAAAGATGCTCTTGTGTCCACCAGTGCCTGGGTGTTGTCATTGGAGGGCTGAGGGTGGGTGGGTCAAGCCTTCTGACTGGGTGAGTGAAGTCATTGTGTCTGAATGTGGCAACTAGAGGTCCCAGGTGTGTTCCGAATTGCACTAACTTCAGTGAAGCCTATGCCCCAAACACCACCTGTGTATATTTCGACGCCATGCACAGGCTCCTGGTCCTGACGGTGGCATGGATCATCTCTTCTCTGAGGTACTCATGATGTTCTTCATCCAGCTGGCCCATTGTTTCCTGCCTGTGGAGATTCCTGTACTGGGAATCAACCATGTTGGCTGGTTCTTAGGCAGCAGGAGGTCAAGCAGCCCTGACTGATTTCTGAAAACCTGTCTTTCCTGGCAGACAGATTCCCCTCCTTGGATGTATCCCAACTAGTTTCCATTAAATGGGCCCTTTGCTGTAGAGAAAGAAGGAGAACATAGAGCAGGAAGAAGAAAGAGAAGCAGTGTGACATTGACATTATATTCTCTCATACACTTACTCTCTCGCTGAGATTCGGATTAACCAGGTTCTTCAGCTATGTACCTCTTCCCTCCTGCTCTCTTTCCATCCGCCTCTCCTCCCCTCTTCTTGGCCGTTTCCTATGGCTTCTAGACTAGCTCTCTGTTGCTTCTTAGATTTGTCATGCTTGAGCCACCACTGGACATCTTCCAAAGCAGTCCCTGAGAAGGAATGCTGGTAGTTCTGGAGGGATGTCATGGGTATCTCTTCAGGACTCTGAACAAGCATCATTAGGACCAGAGCTCCAGCCCTCAGGTGGTGGGATGAGGGACAGTGATAAGGAGTGTGGTCAGGGAGCATGGGGAGGTCTGGCAAGCCCCAGCTAACTCATTAGCTAGCCTGGCCCCAGCACACAGACACCCTCTCCCCCTATCCCAGCCAAATAGTTCCAGCTTATCTTTAAGGAGATTAGCCAGCCCCAGCCCATGGATGGCTTTTTCCTGCACCCAAAGGCCTGGCAGATCAAAGCCAACCACACTGCACATGGCTAGTGCCTTATCTCCCGCCTGGCCTGAGACCACTGACCTCTCAATTAGGCTTTCACGACAGTTTCTCTTAAGGGAGGAAATTCTCATAGGCTGGAGGGCAGTTTATACTCTCCAGCCCCTGGCTCTGACCCCACTGGCTGGGCGCGGTCTGTCAGGAAGGTTCACCACACAATTAAATTAAATGCTTTTACTTCCCTCCGAAAGAAAAGAAAAAATGCTTCCCCCCCGCTTTTAGCCAAAAATATCTCCAAGTGTTCTAGGACCTTCCATTTTTTGAGTCTTACAGTGGGTTTGTTGGATGGGGATGACTTTATCAGGCCTGCATGCTAATGCTGCTCTCAGATCCTGAGCACTGTGGCACATGGAAGGAGACATTGATAGCCCAGTGCCCTGAGTGATGGATGTAGCTCAGTAAATCCCTCTGCTCTCTCTGGGAGACCTGCCCCTTCTTCAGCCTACTTGGAATTGCCTTCCAAACATGGCCTGCTGGTTTGCAAGTTTTGAGTTGACTCCATTGAAAATGAACGCTGGAAAAGAAAGAAAGAAAGAAAGAAAGAAAGAAAGAAAGAAAGAAAGAAAGAAAGAAAGAAAGAAAGAAAGAAAGAAAGAAGAAAAGAAAAAGTCATTTGTACTGAGACGCTGAAATTTTTTCTGAAAAATATGGGCTTTTCAGAATCATGTTTTAATCCAATGAATTACTTTTCTTGAACTAGCAGTTAAATTTTTTTTCTTGAATGCATATGCCAGTCACAGGGAAAGGGATCCTAGACATATATGGTGCATCTCCCCCGGAAGGATCTTGAAAGGAGAGAGGCTCAAGGTAGGCAAATAATTTGCCTATCTACTGCAATAGACAGGAACTCAGGCCCTGAGTCAAATATGTTTGAATCCAAGCTTTGCTCATTGACATCTATGCACATTTGGGAAGCTTGCTGAACTCTCCCGATCCTGGGAGAAGCACAGGGTTCCTATAGCACTGATTAAAGTGGGTAGCCTGGTATGTGACTTACAGAAAGTACTAAGCAAATCATCATTGTACGCACTTTACAGTTACTGTGTAAATTCAGAAATGTGTTGCAAGGAATTGATAGAAAGGCAGGTGGGCTAGCAGGGAAAGGAGTCCTTGGTGGAGAGGGGCAGACAGACAGGCAGGCAGAAGCAGGAGCCGGCACTGAAGGGTTGGCCAGCAAATCCTCGGGAGCCAGCCAGTTGCTGGCTATTAATGTAACATACACCTTCCTCGTCATTCAGAGCTTGTGTGCCTGTAAGACTCTCAGAGCTACTGACAGAGGCACAGGGCCAGTCTGCTGGGTCTGTTACAGATGAGGGCCAGTTGTCGTCTCCATCCTAAAATCCATGCTTCATGGCTTTAAAGCTTGGAATTGAAAATGACATGGGGCTTAAACTCTACTTAACGCTTTTGATTTAAAACCTACTCAGAGAACAAGAGTTCTTAGGTCCACATGGCAGATAATACCACACTGCAGTCTCCGTAGTATCAGTTACCTTTGGAAATGAACTCTGTGTCTGGCTTCGCAATGACAAATAGCTTTAAACAATGAGTTATAAGAAATCAACACCTTTAAAAAGCAAATAATTACATTTGCCTTTCTTCAGAGGAAATAATTACATGCATTTTAATAAGGTCTTTCCAATGTGACTACCTTAAAAAAAAAAAGGCATTTTAAGGAACAGGAGAGGAACATTTCACCACAGTTTTGGTCTCTATATATTTAATTCATTTTTATTTCATATGGAATTACATTTTAAAGATAAACATGCATTACAATGAATTACATATGATGTTAGAGTAAATGTTTAATTTTTTTTGTTTGTCTGCTCAGGGCGGCGGTGGGAGTGGGGGGGCTGTAGCTACACATGCATCTGTGAGTAGATTCTTCCAAAAGCATTTTATTTAAAAATAACAAGATCGGTATCCCTCTGGAAGTAGCTGATAGACAGGGTCAGCAAGGAACTGGAAGCTTTGGTGAAGATAAAAATACAAAAGATTATTCAGATTTCAACTTTAGAGGCGTGAACGTGCTGGAGGAATTTTTTCCAGGGAAGATCAAGAGAGTTTGAAACACCTCCAGGTAGTGCTCATGAACTGGTTGAAAATTTCATGGCTCCCGTGGGTTTGGGATCACAAGGCAAAGCCTTCTGTGTGGCGTGCAGGTAGAAACTACAGGGATGAAGAAAGATGTCAGGGGCTGCGTCTTCCTGAACTCAAAGACGTGGACTTCCGCAGCTTCTTTAGTCTTCACTTTGCAACCTCCACTGAATTATTTCTTACCTCAGGCTTCCCTCACAAACAGAGCAAGCACTAGCATCCAAAGTTCAGGAGGCGTTGATAAGGCATCTGGGTTCGTGAATCACCTGGTCACGTGGCCACCATTGACTCACACTGGTAGCCATGGCCAACACTGCACAGGACCTTGTGGATTATGATGGAGATTCAGAAAAGCTAAGGTATCCCACTCACTTCTGGGGGAGACTGGAAAATCTGGAGGGCAACATGGAGGCTCCTAAGTGGCCCTTGAGCCTGGTATGGCCTCAGAGTTTGCTTTACCTGTAGAACATGGTAGATGTGTGCACGTTCTGAAGCCCAGGTCACAGTGGGCCTCCCACCAGCTGCTTTGAACTATTGGAGCATTGTAGCCACTATGTAAAGCAACTCCACCTGGATCAGCAAATAATGAGAGACCACATGGAGGGAAAGACCAAATTGATAGTGAGGACCAAAGCCTCAGACATGTGAGCCAGGTCCCATTAGACACGACAATCCCAGTAGAGCCAGTGGCTGAGGCAGATGCTGCAGCAGGGAGCCCAAAGAGATTGACAGAACTTCTCAGCCAATTCACAGAGTCACAAGAGGCAAAGACATGTGGTTTCCAGTCAGGAGTCCACAAGCCCAGGTTAGCCCGGCCCATGTTTTGTTTATAGTTTTCCTGGGACACCACCAGTTCAGTAGTTGTCACAGGGCCACAAAGCTGGAACAGTACACTATGGTTCTTTCCAAAAGGCCATCTGTCCATGTTTCAAGCCAGCAAGCTTCGGGTATATTTTTATATCATCAATATATAACATATAGAAGTTGGCTTATTGGGGTTTTCTAGAGAAATAGAACCAATTATATATGTTAATCAGATATATTATATAGAAATGATGTATAGAGATAGATAGATAGATAGGTAACTGCATATATATGTTACATATATATATATATATATGAATATATTGAGAGAGGGAGAAAGAGGAGAGAGAGATTTACCATAGAGATTCACTGTCAGACATTTACCCAGATGCTTATGGAGGTGAGGAGTCCACACTCCACAGCCCACATGCTACAGACACAGCAGAGCTGGTGGCGTTGTCTCAGTCTGAGTTGAAAGAAGGCCAGACCTAAAACTGATGAATCAGTGATGTAGGTTCCTGTCCAAAGCTGGCAAGTCTGAAACAGAAAAATGTCCCAGCTCAATGCAGTCCAGAAGGAGGAAGTCTCTTTAGGAAGGTGAATTGTTATTATTATTATTATTATTATCATTATTATTATTATTATTATTGTCATTACTATTTTTATTCACGCCTTAAAGCTGATTGAAGGAGGCACACCCACATTGGGAAATGCAAACTGCCTCACTCAGCCCACTGACCCAAATGTTATCATCATGCAGAAACACCCAGAATAACGTTTGCCCAAATATCTGGGCACCAAAGTCAAGTTGACATCCAAAATTAACTATCACCAGTGGCACCTAAAAGTGAAGTGTGACACGACAAAAGTCTGAAATTGATGACACTGGCTTTGGATTAGCAGTAGAGTAGAGATGTGACTGTCACCGTTTGCTAAGAGCTAGAGAGAGGGTAACAAGCTGCCATTGGAAGCAGCCCAGGTCAGGCAGCAGTAAAACAATAGGCCGTACTGTCATCTGCATCACTGGCAATATGGAACATTACTTTCTGAATACAGAGAGCTTGCCAGGGAATTCTCTGGACAGAATACTGAAGGTGCCAGCTGGCTCCTTGCTGTGTGTGACACATTCATGGAGAGGAAAAGGGAGCTAGAGGGATACAAGGAGGCGAGAAGCAGCACTCTGAGGAAATATAAAATATCCAGGACGTATGTGATTGGAAATAAGACTGTCTCTCATTCCAAGAACACACACTCCCTAAACCAGCTAGCAGGAAATTACCCAGGTGAACCAAGGGCTGGAACTAACTCTATTGAAACTGTGACTGTTAGTTCTTTTGGGAAGACTTCAGCAAGGGCATAGACAAGAAGGCTCCAAAGTATCTTACGGGGTATCCACCACTCAACCCAAGGTAGGGAAAAGTCTGTCTTAGAAAACCAGAGTCCAGAGAAACCAAAAGCATCAAAGGCCATCATATTGTTTAAAACATCCCAACTTGGGCCAGAAGAGGCTCAAAGACAGTCCAAAATGAAAGAAAATTATTGGACCCTCAATTTCACAGGGCAGGAAGCAGGCAGCCACAAAAGTGTCGCGGGTTTTTTTTGTTTGTTTGTTTTGGTTTTTTTGTTTGTTTGTTTTGTAGGAAAGAATGAACAACTCAGGGGTAGAGCCAAAGTCCCAGAGAACGATGATAAAAGAACAACGGGAGCTTCAGGTGACAGCATCTCTGTGGGAGAGGTTGCCCAAGTCAAGTCTATTCCATATTCCTGGAGTAGGGAACCTGGCCATGTGTATCTGACTAGATTTCAAAATAAAATAAACCAGCAACTGCACAGGCCTCCCCAGTTGAAGGGAATGGTTCACCCAGGTTCCCCTGTCCATTCCACTGAGGTTATTGTACCTACTGGAAGTTTGTAGCTTTGTACCTGATTCCAGGGAAGCTGTGTGCGCCTCAGGAGCAGTATCTGAGGTACCTCAGCTACATTTGCATTTAAAAGTACAAGATTCTGACCATGAGACCAATGTGTAATAGTCTAGGACTTCTGGGCAAGGGGTTATATTCTACACACGCAAAAACAATGAGGATAACTTGACAGCCCCTCCTATTTAGAGATGAAATTTATTTAACCACCCTGTATCCACCAGACCCTACTCCAGACAGCTGAGTTAAGACCCAAGGTGAAGCAGTTTCAGAGCCTGGGCCTCAGGAGACCTCACAGTCCTCATGTTTACCACCTTGGAATGCTACCACTCCTGTGGAACAGAGCCCAACATGGAAACCGTGTGACAAGAGCATGTGGAGAGGAAAGCCCAGCCAACAATGTCCATTCAATGTCCCTAGACAGCACGATGGAACATCTTAGACTCTCCAGACCTAGCTGAAGGGCCAACTGCTAGAAACCCCATAAATAAGCCCAGATAAGACTCAGCAATAACCCAGTAGACCTACACAGCCATGAAAAGCAGCATGTTGTGGTTTTAAGCAACTGTGTTTTGGACAGTTTGTTAGGTAGGAATAAATAACTACTTTCCAATCAATCATTATGACATGCACATCCAAATGAAGGAAATTCAGAAATCATATTGTGCACATTCTAGACCCCTGTGAAAAATTAATTATTCCATATAAATTGCAGTATAACTCTGTTCTTTCTGTTTAAATCTACTATTATCCCAAGCTCTCTACAAATCTGAGTATAAATCCAAGATCACGAATACATTATTGATCCCAACAGCAAAACAGCAATGTTAAAGTCATAAATCACATCATTTATTTTTAATTAATAGATATAGAGATGGGCATTTATTATAAAATGGCTCTGAAAGCTTCTAAATTAGAAACAAGAATTTCCATCATGTAATTTTCTGGCACCAACTGGAGAGAAAAGTTTAACTCAGGAGTCTTTGACCAGCCACCCTACCTGAGAAAAAGCACTAGTAAACCCTAACAACATTGTCACCCCAGAGGCCAAGGAGAAACAAGTCAAGGTTCTCATTTGAAGGCTGACCACAGTCTTGCCACTAGAAAATTCAAGTGGAACCTGTATCTGGAAGACGGTGTTCATGAGTGAATAGAGCTTTCTTCTTCTCACTGAGAAATATTCACAGAAGCAGTGATGAATGTCCTTGTCACCACATTTTAGCAGAATGAGGCCACATAGATGCTAGAGGGGTATTTAGCTGGCCCCTGGGGTTTTCCTCCGTTTCCTGGCTGGCATCTTGCCTGTGCTGGAACCTACAAGCACCATTCTGGTTTGAAGCGCACACCTGTATGCGTGAAGATGCGTGTGTTCCCCACCCCACACCTCTGCCAGGGCTTGGCACATCTTAACCAGTGCTTTTTCTAGCATGCATGTCCTAAGAGACAACTCCAGGATTAGATGCCATCTCAGGAGTTGTCTGGTTCTGTGTGCTCCTTACTGGGGTTCAGAGTGCAACTCAGCAGCCCCCTTGTGAGATTCAGGGTAGGTTCCAGGATTTCTCAGAATCCCAGTGTCCCATCTGTGAACAAAAAAAGCATCCTTGCCCCTGGTGGGGTGGATGATAAGGTGAGTCATACATGATGCATAATAGTGCTTCTCTTACAGACTTTCTAATGAGGATCTAATGAGTATTCTTAGTGTTCTTAGAACTCTAGTTTGCACATGTAAGGAGTTTGTTAGATAAGGAGAAAAAAATCTAGACTCGGTTACAATGGACAGACAACGAACTTCAAGAGTTCATCTTTAGCTGTAGGCACAAAACATGGAGTCAAAACCTGATTGTTGCTTTTGTTTCTTGAGACAGGGTTTGTATGTAGTCCAGGCTATACATCCTTGCAATCTTTCTGCTTCAGCCTCCCAAATGCTGGAATCACAGCCATGAGCCACTATGCATGACCTTAAAAACCCGATCACTTCTCTTTTCTGTGTGCGTGCATGCGTGTGTGCGTGCATGTGTGCGTGTGTGTGTGTGTGTGTGTGTGTGTGTGTGTGTGTGTGTGTGTGGATAGGTGTTCCCATGGGTAGAAGAGTAAGACACTGGGTGTCCTTCTCTACCCTTCCTGCTTTGTTCCACTGAAAAAGGGTCTCTCACTGAATCTGGAGCTAGGCTGGTAGTCAGCAAGCCCCGATGACGCTCTACCCGCAAAGCTCTGAGGTTGCAGGCATTCACAGAGCAGCACTGGACTTTTTATGTAGGTGCTGTTGGTGAGTCAACCCATCAGGGCATCTTTCTTTATCTGACCACAAGGCATGCCTGTAGACCAATCAGAAGGTCTCTCTCCTTGGGCTCAGAATCTCTAGCCATGTGGCCCTGCTATTGCAAGCCTACTCTGGTTCTGAAATTGTTTGCAGTTTCCCAGGGATAGGGAAGACACATGTACCTTTAGCAAAGGCCATAATGATAATTAGCCTGAGTTAAGAGATTGATTCTGGCTGGGCGCTTTGATTCTGTGGTGCAGGCCTTTAATCCTAGCACTTGGGAGCCAGAGCCAGGCGAATCTCTGTGAGTTCAAAGCCAGCCTAGTCTACAGGGTGAGATCCAGGACAGGCATCAAAACTACAATGGAGAAACCCTGTCTTGAAAAAAAAAAAAAAAAGATTGAGTCTGGGAGCCACTGATCCTTTGCCAAATCAAAGGGATCCTAAGAAATTAACAACCTATTGCAGGGGTTCTAAAATGTCTATTGATTAGTGAAATCAGTGACCCACTGTGGCCAGTTCTTTCTAAAACAGAACAAATTAGAATAGAGTCTAATGGGCTGAAGGGATTAGAGTGGGAAGGACACACACACACACACACACACACACACACACACACACATATACACACACACACACTTGGCATGGGGGAATGTGGCCAGCATCCGGATGATCTACATCAATGCCTAGCAAAGCCCAGGCCGCCTGTCCCCAACTCCGAATCAGTAGGGCTGGAGCACAGTCTTCTCCCAGAGAAGCGGGAAGCCCGTAGAAGTCCCTGGATCATGGCAGGCCTTCATTTTCATTGTGCAAGAAGAAGAAAGGGTATAAAAAGAAGGGGACACTGTCCAGGAGGCAGCGCAGAGGAAGCACGATGCAGAAGAGACTGGGTGCCCTGAGCATCAGAAGGCAGAAGCGTGAAGCTGGCTGTCTGATTAGCCACCCTTCGCACCGCAGATTTCACCACCCTGAGGCAGACACAGTAAAGGCATGCTGGAGTCAACAGTGCTTGGACAGACAGTAGGTGTCTGTCTGGTGGGCAGATGCCATAGAACATGCAGGAACAATCACATACATGACCTAGACTCATTCTCAACCACAATGCTGGGGGTAGGTTGCCTATTTTGCAGATGGGAGTGTGGACAGTTTGTATTTAGGGTTTTTGTGGCATCTCCAAAGGAAATAGCAGATGGGGACTCCAAAATCATGTATTTCTCCCTTGCCCCTGGTATGCATTAATGGTTGAATGTGGAGGAAAGTTCATGCCATCATTTATCCACACCTTCATTCATTCAGCAGGCATTTGGCAGTCTCGGGCCTACAATACACCAGGTACTGTCCTGAGCTGAGGAAAAAGACAGATGAGGTTCTCGCTCTTTGGGGAAGCATGAAGAGCAGTAATGTTGAAAGAAAAGAATAGACGTCATGAAAGCAAACACTGGGAGGAAGGATGTAGAAGGATGTAGAAGCCTGCTGGAGAAGGGCGTGGCTTCGATTTGAAAACTAATGAGAACACAAGCTGAGATGGGGACCAGCACACAGTGTCAATACCCCGTGACTCTGGAAGCTCACCTTTGACACCTCCCCAGCCTGCCCAATAATGACTCCAGATTTGTTCCTGTGACAATAGAATTCCTAAGAGGAAAGCGGGCAGTGTGATTAAGAAAGGTGACCGGGAACTGGAAAACCGTGGTTTGTACTCATTTGAACTCACTTTAGAAAAATAGTAAGCTAGCTGGGCAGTGGTGGTTCACTCCTTTAATCCCATGCCTCCTTCAAAGGCAGGGGCAGACAGATCTCCGTGAGTTTGAACTCATCTACAAAGCGAGTTCCAGGACAGCCAGAGCTGTTACACAGAGAAACCCTGTCTCAAAAAAACAGAAGAAAAACAGGAGGAGGAAGAGGAAGAAGAAAAGAAGAGGAGGAGGAAGAGGAAAAAGAATGCCTCTCGTGTGTGTGTGTGTGTGTGTGTGTGTGTGTGTGTGTGTGTGTGTGTGTGTGATGTGTTCTGTGTATGCGCAGATGTATAGTGTTTCTTCTCATTAACAGAGGTTTTTCTGTGACCAAATTTCATCATTGAGCTCTGGCTGTCATCTGCTTGCTCATGGCATTATACTTGCTGTCCTTGGGATCTAGAGCCAAGGACCTCTGGAACTCAGAGGCAGGTTGGGCGGGGCTGTGGCATTCCCTGAGGAACAGTGGCTGGGCCAGACTCAACCCCCTCACAGACCCTGGCCTTAGCCACCAGGCTTTGTCTTTTTCAGCTGGCTGTATGCCATGCTTGGCTGTCTTTCCTCATCTTTGGCCTTGTTTATGTTCCTGTCTTTGGTAGCTCTGGAAAACACCAGCACACAGTAGCTGGTGCCCATTTCCACACAGCAATGTGCCTCCCAGTGTGCATTGCAGATCACACAAGCAGGGTTTTCACTCCAGACCCTAATAAGAAAGATGTTGTGGTTCAGTGGCTCTATTTAATTGATTTATATATTTAACTATTCAATTACAAAATATAATTTTGTCAAAATTTCATGCAAAGTTCTGAACTGTAAAACAGATCTGTCAGGGGCCCAGAGTCCCCACTTCCCTAGAATAAGCTCCTGGCAGATCCCCTAAATACCCAGAACTCTTCCTGACAACCAATGCAGACAATATCAGCTTGCAGCCGCTTCAAACCTCTCCCGTCACAGAGGGGCTAAGGTGGGGAAGCCTTAAGTCCTGGGCAAGCCGGTCGAAAATAGGTGGTTACTTCAGCTGATGCAAAAAACTCCGACTACAAAATGCTAATGGCAGAGTTAAGAAGCAGGTAACCTGGGAGGGCTGTGGCCTCTGACACAGGAGCATCTGAGTTGGAGGGTAGCTGCATCCTGACCTCATGCCATGCACAAGTCATGCACACAGGCACCAGGAGCATGCCATGTGAGGTGGTGATCCCTGCGTGTTCTTCCCTGTGTTATGAGTTTCAATCTTTTCATCTCACTGAGTGAATTTCAGTTGAGTTTCTGTGAGGCAAATGATGGGCCTGCTGCTGGCCATCCTGGGGTCACAGGTCCTCCTTCACACAGGGAGCATGCCTGGCCTCCTAGCCTCACTGAGTGTTGGATGCAGGGAGCCAGCATTGTTCTAGAGGCCCAGCCCCAAATGCTCAGGGCTGCATCGTGGGTTAGTTGACTCTTGGAATGGTTTGGCTCCAAGTGTCCCTGCAAGAGAAGGAGATTGGAGGAGAGCGGACTGGGCTGGGAGGTCCCGTGGAATGAATCTCGGCGACAAATGGGTGGGCTATCTGTATGTCTCAGTCAGTTCCTTCCGGGCCTTTGTGGTCTCATTTGCAAAAGGTCACTTCACAGCCATGTGAAGAATAGGCTAGGAAGACAAATCCTACAGTGTTCAGAATAGTGGCCAGTGCAGCCCAAGATGTCCTCCATAAACATTGTTGTCCCAATATTGCACTGTGGACATTTCAATTTCCTGTCTGCTGAGGCCTCCCTTCCACTGTTGCCTAGAGGAGGCCCGATTGCTTTTCTCTGTGCACAAGGCTGTATGCAAAAAGTTAAAAATTACCTAGATACTCCTCCAGCATTCTTTGTGTTCAACCCTTGATCTGCATTTAGGCGTTAAATCTCACCCTGGCCCTACGGTGAGACCTAGCTGGCTTTGTTTTGGGGATCTGGAAGCTAAGAGTCAAGGAACTTTAGGAACGTGCCCACACAGGTGGTCAGTGGCCAGGAACGACTCCCTGAGTCTCCTTGGCTGGAAGAAGGTTGCAGAAACACTTGGCAGCCTGAGACTTCTTTCTTCTGCCTGCTTTCACGGATTTGTCCCTACAGGGATCTAGGCGTGCATATCCGGGTGCTTCTGACCTGGAAGCATCCATCCCTCACTGCTGTTTGTTCTCCTCTCCGTCACTGAGAATACTGGCTTATTCCATGTAGTCCTTGTTGACCCTGCACGGGGTGTATAACCTGTGGTTTTGTAATGTACAGGCATTGTACAGCTTGTATGCCCTACCATCCCCTAAGGACTTCAAAGAGACAAAAAATGGGGACCACCTGGCTCCATTTGGGGATCCTCACTGTCTTGGGACAGACTCTTCACTGTCTGCCAGGGGAACCCAGGAGAAGAGACAGGAAACTCAAACTCGTACTGCGCTAGAAATGCTGTGCCTGTTCTCGGTGCTGGCTCACGGCCTGTCTTTGGATGGATGAGAAAGGGATATCTGGAGAGTCTAGGTGCTACTCCGAGGGTCACTTGCTCTGTTTCTAAGTGCCAGGGTTCGGATCTGAGGAGTCCTAGGTCACTCACTATACCATAAGATCCCTGGACCCCTGAACACTGGCCAAAGTCACAGCAGAGGGGACTTGATGAGGTAGTGCTTGGCCTCTTCTTCACGCTTAGCTTTTCTGGCTTAATGAAGTGCTTGGCACATGGTAGACCCTGGGATGATCTTGTTAGATAGTATTAAAGGAAGAAAGGCCCCACTCTGCTGACCATTCCTGTTCCCTCTGGCCACAGCCAGGACTCATGTTCAGCCAAGTCATCCCTGGGGCTCCTTACGAAGGCATTTGTCAGGTTCCTTCAGCCCCCCCCTCAATGACACACTCATCTCTGGCTGCCAGGACCACAGCTCCTTGGGAGTCCTTGTGCTTACAGTCTTTATAAAGGATGGAAAAGCACCTCCCGCTGCCCAGTCCCCCTACTGATACGCTCATTTTCCAACCTCTCCCTGCCAGCAGGCCAAGCTACGGTTGATTAGGGCAATGAGGCTTGCTCTGGCTTCCTCTGTCCCTCCCCAGGTCCTTGGCACTGAGCGTCAGTCCACTGTCTATCAGTACTGTCTGGCACCAGAAGAAAACCCCTCTCCCTTCCTGCGCCCAGCATCCAGTTGCCTGGAAACCAGGACAGAAGCCGAGAGCATCTTGGGTTTCTTTTTCATTTCCTTGCCAGGTCTCAAAAGCAAGCAGTTGTTTGTTTTATGCAGAAACCTTGTACAGTGGAGGCCCTGCCTTAACCTTGCCCAGATGATTTCATCAACCTGCGTCATGATGATGCAGACTGACAGGGACAGCCACTGAGAGCTCAGCGTCGGTGCCATTTGGTGATCGGCGCACCCGGTCATAATTAACAGTGAAAGCTGAAGATGGATTGTTTCAGAGACAGCCAGGCTGAGGATCAACCAGAATGTGTGTGTGTGTGTGTGTGTGTGTGTGTGTGTGTGTGTGTGCGTGCGCGTGTGCGTGTGCGTGTGTGTGTGTGTGTGTGTGTGTGTGTGGGTGTGCCTGTGGGTGTGCCCAGGCACGTGTTAAAATTGGCAGCATTGGAAACTGCAGCTCGCTGTTGCCACGTGCAGAAGGGAAGAGAGATTTTTCTTTTCCCAACAGAACAAAAGCCCATCCTGAACATCCTTTCTGACGTTGCTTGACAAGGCCACACAACTCTGTTCAGGGTGAAGGTGCCAAGATTCTGCTGGGCTCCTCCTCAGCAGGACCTAGTGGGGAGGTGGATCACTTTTACAGAAGCCTGGGAGAGGCAAAGGTTCAAAAGTCATAAATGGGAAGGAAGCCTCCTCTCTCTGTTTTCTGTTTGGGATGGGATCTCTTGTGAACCTCAGACTGGCCTTGAACTCATCATGCAACCCAGGATGACCTTGGCCTCCTCATCCTCCTGCCTTCAACCCCCAAATGCAGAAATTACAGCAGTGATCCAGCATGCCTGGTTTGTGTGGTACTGGGGATTGAACCCAGGGCTCAGCACATGCTGGATAAGCACTCTACCAGCTAAGCCATACTCCCAACCCTCCACTCCCAGTCTTTGGCTTAGCAGTAAGAGGGCCAGCAAGTGGCTAGGACCAAGCCTGGCTGATGTCATCTCATGTTTTGTGCCACCTGAATACTGTATGTCCCCAAAGCTGAGGGGATTACATCTGTGCTGAGGAGGGCCAGGTTCTCTCTTGCCAAGGCTGCCCTGTGTATCCAAGTATGACATCTTTTGAGGAACCCTGGAAGTCAGACCCAATGGAGCAAGCCACTTACCAGGAGCACTGAGCCATGTATCTTGCCTCTCACTATGACTGGGTACCATAAGTGTGCTCTGGTTTTCTAGATGAGAATGGATCAGCATGTTGCCCAAGGCTATATGGCAAGTGAACCTGGAACCAAAATCTGAACACCATAGCTGACCCAGAAATTCTTGGGAAAATACTTCACCCATCTTCCTCTATCTGCAGATCTTCCCAGTAGTTACAGGCTCTCAGCACAGCAGACAAGAGAAAATTCTTATCACTGGTGAGTAACTTGGGAAAGAGCAGGTCTGAAAAGATCTGTTTGCTGTCATCATGGTAGTTTCATATGAATACTCTGATTATTTTTTTTTTTGAGACAGGATCCCATGTATTCCAGGCTTTCTTTGATGTAGCCAACAATAACCTTGAGATTTTGGTTCACCTGCCTTCCCCTACCAAATATTGAGATTACAGGAATAAACCACCATACCTGACATGTGGGGTACTGGGAATCAAACCCTGGGCTTTGTATATGCTAGGCAATCAATCACTCTACCCACTGAACTACATCTCTAGTCTTGGCCACACTTTGTAGTGAGAAGTTGAAATGCCTGGTGTTTTTGCTGGGCCACTACGTTCCTGATTCACTACCCCATTACTTCCCTGGACATCTCTGTCACTTGTGTGCTTTTTGGAATCATGCATATTTAGTAGCTTTTTCTTTAGTAGGGCTTTTTCTCGTTGACATTTAAAATAGACTATCTCCTATTCATTCTTAGACAATTCCATACATGTAAACAATGTATCTTGATCATATGCCCTCAAATCCCCTTCCCACTCCAGCAGGTACCCCAATACACCCTTTACCCACTTCATGTCCTCTCCTTATTGTTTTCAAGGCAAAGCAACTTAAAAAGGGAAACATGTTTGCTCTCCTCTTAAAGATGGAGGCAGAGTGGTTAAGCAGCAAACAACGCTCAGCCTTAGGAACCACAAGCCTTGGGGGACAGCACTTGTTGTATGACGGCGGAGTCCATACCCTCTGAACCTCAGTTTCTCATCTGTGGAATGGGGATGATAAAGGTTCTGAGTGCCTGTGAATAATGAACGAGTTCACAGGTGAAATGGAAAGACAGTCCCTTAAGAACAAGGACTCTTTGAGACATGGCGACGTTGAGCTTCATTGCCCACTGGCGGGTTATGGGTAGACTAAGGTAAAGCCGGAGTGAACATCCGATAACACAGGGTCCTAACTGAGCACGCGGCAGAGGCATAGCTGGTCCACACGGGGATCTTCGCCACTCACCCCACAGCACCGAGATTCATTAATTTGTTAAAATCTTCCAAGGAGTCCTAGCCTCTAGGGCAAATATCTCACACCTGTTTCCTCAGTTCCGAACAATTCTGTACACAGTAGGGGATACCTCTACCCCAAAGACACTACACTATAGAGTCTAATGGAGGAACTCCAGATAACAGCCTTAGAGAAAAATTAAGCCAGACCTGTGTCTGTACCTGTAATCCCAGCACTCAGGTCACTGAGGTAGGAGGACTAGGATTGTGAGGTCATTCTTGGCTAAATAGAAAGTTGGAGCTCTCCTGGGCTAGAAAGGACCCTATCAAGAGAGGGAGGGGATGACTCCCAGCCCTTTCTTTATGCCCTGGAAGAGGTAGTCATGTTCATCGTGGGAATGCAAGCCGTGTAGGGGATAGATTCTTCTAGGTTTTGTGTACAGAATACATCTTGGTGCCAGAGAGATAAGTCAGTGATTAAGACCTCTTGCCGCTCTTTCCAGAGGACCCAGATTCAATTCCCAGCACCCACATGGTGGCTCACAACTGTCTGTAACTCCATTTCCAAAGGATCTGATGCCCTCTCTGGTCTCTGTGGGCACCAGGCATACATGTGGTGTGCAGACTCACAAACAAGCAAAACACCCACACACGTAAAATAAACATCCTTGGCAATGTGCTTTGCTTCTTGCTCTTTGAGCAATCAGAGGGTTCAGCTCACACAGGCAAAGTATGCACCACAGGGAATGTAAAGCAGAAGAAAGGAGGCCCTTTCTTCTGTCTCCACCCCCCCACCCTGTGTGTGTGTGTGTGTGTGTGTGTGTGTGTGTAAATTTTGCCAAGCTTTATTGCCCGGGCCAGCTTCCACAATCCTGTGGCCTCCCACAGCAGGGACTGGGTACCATTTATAGGCCTGAGCTTTTTGGCTGGGACAAGTTTTCTGCACCTTGACTCTTCCAGAAGTCCAGTCACCTTGTGAGATCTCTCTGTACCTATTAGCACCCATACCACAGAAAGGAACTCTTTCAATTTCTCCCTTACCTCCCTCATCCCAAACCAGTTCAGATTGGAAATTGGCAAAGAGGGTAACTTACTATGTTTCCCTTCTTGGGAAACTAATTTGCATTTTAATACAAGCTTCCTGGCACCTCAAAGACCGTTAGAGACACATAAAGGATCAAGCCTAATGGTGTGAGCCTTAGGTGCCAAGGCCTAACATCTGGGCTCATAATTTTAAACATATGGTACATTTCAGTTAGTGCCATCCACCAGCTGGCTGTGCGGTTCCTGCCACCCTGGAGCACAAGTACCCAGCGTCTCACGGATGCACCAACTTACTATCCGTCAGCTGAAAGCAGTTGTCCTCGCCGCTGAGTGCGGGAAGGAACTTTGGATTAGTGGATGGCAGCGGCGACAGCTGCAGTGTGCTAAGTGTCACACATTGCCAGGAGCACTCCACCTCCTCCCTGCCTCCAGCTAAAGCAGACCAGTTCCCATTTTACAGATGAGAAGAGTGAAGCCCAGAAAGGCCAAATATCATACCCAGTGTCACAAACCCAAAGGATTAGGGGTGCAGCTCAGTTGACCAAGTACTTGTTCAACATGCATGGGGCCTTGGGCTCAACCCCCAGCACTACATAAGCAGGATGTGGTGGCACAGGGCTGTAAAGCCAGCACTTGGGAGGTGGCCACAGCACCCACCAGGCCCCTGTGGTGGACCAAGACGTGGGCTTCTTGTGCATCTGCATTTGATCTCCCAAGAATCTGGAGTGAAAGTTCCCTGCCCGCTTCTAACTGCCAAGGAAGAACTTGACAGTGGCTTTCTCAGGCTCCAGGCTGTTCTCAAGCTTGGCTATGCCTTCAGCCACCACTCCTTGATCAACCATGTCACTTTTGGCCAGTCACCCTCACCTGCAGGAGGGGAAGAGCCCTTTTCTCATCTGACAAATGAAGTCACTGGCCTGGAAAATCGCTAAGATGCCTCCTGGGGTTTCTACACGGACCCTCGCCCCACCCCCCATGAGGAGATCAAGGAGAGGAGCCAGCCTGGCCGGCCTCCCATCTGGACTCCCAGCGTTTATTTACCCTCAGGCTCTCTGAAACCTCAACAGCTTGACCATATGGGCTGCCCCACTACGGGCTGGACTCAGTGACAGGTTGGGGAGCTGAGGTTCTGGTGTCTCCAAAGGAGGGAATTAGTCCTGGGCCGCTGAGGCCTGCCT
The DNA here is from genome assembly GCF_007827085.1 of Peromyscus californicus insignis. Lineage (NCBI taxonomy): Eukaryota > Metazoa > Chordata > Mammalia > Rodentia > Cricetidae > Peromyscus > Peromyscus californicus. The sequence continues at coordinate 73,566,291 of NW_026294562.1, forward strand.
GCCAGCTCACTTCTCCGAGTTGCTGAGCTGCTGGAGTCCTTGGGTACACCATGAGCGGCACCCAGGAGCCCAAAGAGCCCCACCAAATGAACGGAGCTTGTTTGCCGCTTTTATTACTTCATTATCTCTGCAGTCAGAAAGAGGCCTGGCTGCAGCTCTGATTGCAGTCTGTTAACTCTACTGTTCCCAGAGGCCGAGGCTCTGCTGAATCCAGCACATTAGGCTGTTCCTCGCTTTTCGTAACCACTTTCTTATTGCATGAAGTACGGGTGCCTTTCTCTCCTTTATCCTCGGTTTTATGGGCAGCACTGCCCTGCTGCTGCCAGGTGGGATATTAGGAAAGATTTCCTATGCTCAGATGGGCTATGCTCACACTCGTGCCTTTGCTCTTAGTGATTTTCAGGCACACCTCCCCCTCCGCTGTACTCGGAAGCCAAAGGCTCACAACTTTACTCAGCCCCCTCAGATGGTGTTTAGAAAGTTAGCTACCTCTGAAGGTCCCTGGAAGGGACGGTCAGGTCTTGCCTTCCCGGTACTGTATATAGACAGAGCCTGCTTTACCGTTGTTACAATTAGTGAAGGTAGAGTGGAAATCATTCACCGCACAGAAGCCTTGGTTTCCTGAACTGAGTTAAAAGGGCGTCTCCTTCATTTTCAAATCCTTGGACAATACCTGGAAACTACTAAAACGTTATTTCAAAAAGTTTGGGGATTGTACCTGCGCTCCTGTTTCCTAAAGCTTCAGCGTAGCCGAAAATCATTGTTCTCGGTGCAGTGATTTACCCGGCAGTAGCATTATGGTAAGGCAGAGCTGGAAAGGACCGGGGCTTTGGAGGCATTAGTGACTTGGAAGCAGCAATGAGAAAATAGGAGGTTCAAGGCCAGCCTGGTAAATGTAACGAAATTCCGACTCAAAAGACTCAACTAGAGTCGGCGACATAGCCCGTTGGTAAAGCACTTGCCAACCCACAGGAGGCTCTGGGTTCAATTCCCAGTACTAGCAGCCCTAAATCGTAAATACATGAAATAAATGGAAAAGTGAAGAAACGAATACTTCAGGAATGCCTGGTCTGAAAAAAAAAAGTGCACGAACTAGACTCTTTGTGTGTGTCCCCGTTTTTCTTTCTGGGTGGCAGTGGCACTCTTGCTCTGGGTATGGGCTCACCTTGGAGGCGCTGAGCAGCTGGGGCTGGGGCTCTGTCTGGAGACTCTCGAGGGCAAGAACAGTGTACGTAAACAGCACATCTCATCCCAACTACAGTTATTACCCCATGTGAACCTGATCTCTACCAGCCAGATTGCTGGAACCTTCTCTCACACAAGCCAGACACCCAGCCCCCCTCTTCCCTCGGGCTACGGGCTGAGGTGCTGTTTTTTTTTTTTTTTTTCTTTTTGAAGATGTTGTTGAGATAGCAGCACTGCTTAGTTTAATGCTCCATTTGTGTTTGCTCCCATAAGATCCAGCAGCACCTGAAGGCGGCTTCTGGCAGAGATGGTTCTTGGAAATCACTATTAACAACCAGCTCCAGGTCTCCCGAGCTGTTAGGCCTGAGTGGGCAGCAAGAAACAGCAACAGGCAACATGCTGCCCAGGGCAGGCGAGCCCCAACAGAACCCGCACCCTCCTCTGCAGGGCATGAAGCACCCCACCTGGATTTACAGGCGTGAATCAGCTCACTTTGCCTCAGGAAACCTTAAAGGCTCTGGAGCAGTGCCAGAGAAGAAAAGGGAAGCGATGGTGAGGGGGGGGTAAGGTGCTCGGTGAGCACCGGCAGACAAGTCAGATTAAGTCTTTGCCTCTGCGGTGATGAAGACCCAGGCATCCTGGATCTAAGCCCAGGAATATGCACAGGGTGGGGGTGGGGAGGTCGGGGGGGGGGGGTGGAGGTGGGTTGTGTGCACGTTCCAGAAAGCTCTACCTGAAAGAAGGTGGGTCTCTGCGCAGGGCGACAAGGGGAGTATGTGAGTGCTAGAGTGCATTGGAGGTTTGGGAAATGGCCCATATGGGGAGTTCTTTCCAGGTGACTTGATACCAGATGCACCATAGCAAGGTCTGACATGTGCAAGCCCGAGTAACACTGACTTCTCCCGGCATCTATGGGGGCAGAGAGACTCCCTCTGGCCTGATGTGGTGATGAGTGCTAGGGACAGAGGTCCAAAAGGACATAGTCCCCACGATCAAGGAACCAGCAGGGGATCAAGAGCATGGCCGTTCTTACAATAGTGGAGTTATGCTGTGGCAGAGTTTTACAGAGGCACCAGGCCCAGGGATTTAGGAAAATGGACACCTGAATGGATGCAGATACCGAGTCCTGGTCGATGGAGGGAAGCAGCGGACTGAGATTCGCAGATGGGCAGTATGGACTTGTTGACTAACAAGATCCACTCTTGCTCCCCTCAGCAAAGCACAGTGGCTTCAACTTCCGGTCCCACCAGCCCTGAGACAGTCCTTGCTAGAGCCCAGGAGAGAGCTGTTTCCTGTCTCTTTGTTGTCTCCTAAATGAGCTCCTCTGCCTAAGGGCTGTGTGTGACTACAGGACCGAAACTGAGAGGGGGCCCCTGGACACCTGCTGGGTCCAGCTGGACTGTCCACCCATCTGTCTCCCCACCCTCACCCCAGTTCACGGCAGGAGTCCTTTGCAAAGCTCCCAGGCTAGCAGCACGGTGTTGCCTGTGTACTGAGAGCCGTCCTGCTATAAGGAGTGTTCTCCACCCCCTCTTCCTCCCTCCCTCCCTCCCTCTCTCTCTGCCTCCCTCCCTCCCTCCCTCTCTCTCTCCCTCCCTCTCTCTCTCTCTCTCTCTCTCTCTCTCTCTCTCTCTCTCTCTCTCTCTTTCTTTCTCCCCCCTTCCTTCTTAAGCTCTGACCTATGAACCCACAACAAACTTCTCTTTAAAACACATCCTCTGTGACCTGTAAATTTCTTTCTTTGAATTCTTGAGACAAAACTCCAGAAGCCACTGGCTCAGGGCAGCTTGGTGGCCATGACTTTCCAGGCTCCTAGCTCTCTGAGAAGGATCCTTCACGCTCAAAGATACCCCAAAATCCCTTGATCGTTGCCAGACCTCCCCTCAGTGTCCCACTTGAAGACACAAAATCAAGGACCACGGTAACAGGCAGAAGGACACCACTGAGCAGTTCATAGAGACCACACAACTGGTGTCCCCAAGAAACACGTTCCTGTAAGCTCCACCTCTCCGTGTCACTAAAGCGTGGGTCTGAGACACAGCTCCGAGCTTCGGCCTGCAGCCGTTTTCAGAAGGCTCCACTCTCGAAGATGGGATTCTTCGCTGCAGAGAGGAATTCCGACAGGACTGAGCACCAAGTCGAGCCAGAGTTCATTAGGAAGGGAGTTAAGTTAATAAGTTAATGTGTAAGCATGGGGTTAATATAAAGGGGTGGGGGGCAGTCAGGGAAAGAATAAGACACACTCAAGTGTGGACATGAGCTTCTCAAGGGAGAGTCACACTTGGTTATCTTTACTATAACCATGTGTTTGACTTTCTTGGGTTCTGATGTTGCGGATCAGAGGCTTGCTGAGAAGTGTCCATGAGATGCAGGGTGGCTGTTGACCTGCTGAAAAGAGAAACCCTAAGCCCTAGGGTTGGACTGGAAGGTACGGTGACTCTGCTGTAAAAACAAAAGCTTTCAGACTTGTTTGTGAGAGTCCCAGAAAATTTCAGGATTTTGTCTAGGAAAGGAGTTGGGCCCCACATGCTTAGGCCTCAGGCGCGATTTGTTGCTGTTTTGGAGCTATCTCCATATACCAGGAACATTCTCTGTCAGCAACCTTCCCAGCAAATGTTACACCGTGCTGGAGTTTTTGACCTTCTGCTGTAAATAGTTGTAAGCAGAGTTCCAGAGCTAGGGACTCCTTTCCCATGTCACTCCATTTTCCATCTTTCTGTCTGCCTCACACCCCACTGTTGGCCAGCCCTGCCCCCTCACAGAGTTGCCTTTATTCATATCTAGTACAGAGGGAGGACACTTTCCCAGTGCCTGTCATGGGAAACCTCATGGGACTCACTCAACATTGTCATCACTTTTTTAATGAGTGAGAGTCCCTTTGGGAGGTGCTTATCAACCAATCATCTCCTAGGAGGCTCTACCCTGGGGCTCCCATTGGTGGGAAAGCTCCCTGCCCTTCATTTACTGTGATCTGACTCAGCAAAGCTGTTGCTCCCCTCTTAGCCTACAGAAGCATGGTCCCTTGTCAAGGTAATCGCCAGGAAAGAAGGTCATACGCTTTGAGAACAGAACAGAGGCCTGACATCCCAATGAGGCCTGTGTCAGCACTGTGCTACAACGGACCTTTTCAAGATGACTTTCTTCTTTTCTTCCCTGCAAAAGACCTTTTCAACCACAGCCAAATAAACTCTCTAAAACAATTCTCAAACCCACCCACCTGGTCACCTCCACCTTCTTCCTGCCCCTTTCAACTCCACCCCTTAGCTCCCTCCTCTTCCTTCTCTCTCTCTCTCTCTCTCTCTCTCTCTCTCTCTCTCTCTCTCTCTCTCTCTCTCTCTCTCTCCCTCCCTCCCATGCTCTTCTCTCTCCTTTCCTTTGCCTCTTTTTATGTTTACTACTATTATTATAAAAATTTTAATGACTTCTTAGTAGGCATTTGTTGCAAAAGAAATTTGAAAACTGACAAAAAGTCCACCAGGGTTAAATATACACACATATATTAGATGTCTTAAATTATCCACTCATTATTTTTATTTATATAAATGTTTTGTCTGCCTGTGTGTCTGTGCACCATGTGTGTGCAGTGCCCACAGAGACCAGAAGATGGCAGCAGATCTCCTGGAATGGGAGTTACAGATGGTTGTGAGTCACCATGTAGGGGCTGGGAACCAAACTCCAGTCTTCTGAAAGTGCAGCCAGTGCTCTTACCACTGAGCCATCCCTCCAGCTCCTGTATTTTATACATCATAATGAATGAAAGGGTTTCTCATTCCCTCACTCTCTGAGGTGGCAGTGGGTCTCACCAGCACTCTAGTTGCCCTTCCTACCTGTGGACACATCCCCAGGTCACTGAGTTGCTGCCTTCTGTTCTTCAAGGTCATCAACTGCACCCTTGTGTGGTTGAGCCTTGGGGAGTCCTGCCCCTTTGACTGCTGGAAGAATGCTCTTAGGGAGTATCAAGGTGGAAGAGCAGGCAAAGGTGTTTGCTGTGCAGATGGCAGGACCTGAGCTGGATCCCACTTCAATGTGAACAAAGAAAACCGACTCCACAAAGTCCTCATGATAATAAATTAAATTAAAATTTAAAGGCCCTAAAGCACATTCTCAAGTGAATCAGCTCCCTGCAAACTCCTGTTTTCTCTTTGGATGGAATCCTGGAGGGGGCAGTGGAGCCACAGGACCCCTGCCTGCGACTTTCTCCTAGTCTTCTTGGATGTCAGGTCTGGGGAGTCAGAGGCACTTACTTCTCTCTGTGGCAGTGGAATTCCTCCTGGCTCCACAGGACTTCATATGAACCAGCTTTTCCTTCATGGTTGCCTCTGCCCTTTGCCCTCAAGATCCCCTTTCCTTGATCTCTGGGGAAGCCAGGCCAGGGTTCTGCTTTCTTTCTACACAGTCACATTCCTGTGTGTGGACCCAGGGTCATCTGTCTTCAAATTTGCTGGAAAACTCTAATGCGGCTACCCTTGGCAGCAGTTGCCATAGTGACAGACACTCGCAAAAATCCTTTTCTCCACTTTTATCCCAAATCCTCAGAAGATGCTGGAGGGATTGTCTGCTTAAGGTCTGGGGTCTGGGCCAGTTTATTCTCATCCTCTTTGGTTTAGAGTGTCTTATGGGTAAAGTAGACAGCCAGCAAGATTCATGTGGGTACTAGCAAAACACTTCTATACTTCTTGTTCACTGTTCCCCTCCCTCCTTTTCTTTCTCTCCCTCATCCTCTGCTGATATACAAAGACAATGTTTATATGATAACCAAACCCTAATTCTATGCCATAATGTTTGTTGGGCACCAATTGTAGATGAACTTCTAAATGGTCTTATTAAATAAAAAACACAGAGCCAAATATAGGGGTGAAAGCCTTAGAGAGATCATGGAAATAGGGAAAGCCACCAGCCAACCTTACCTCACCAACTCTGCAGCTTCCAAATGTGAGCTACTTCCTGTCTACCCATGTCTATATGCCCTGCTGTCCTGCCATCTGATTTGCTCTCTCCATTTAGCTACGTCACTTCCTCTTCCTGCCCAGCTCTGTTACTTCCTGTCTGTCTATACAGACTTCCAGACCTCCATGGTCAAATAGTTTTGGAATTTAAGGCATGCGCCACCACACCTGGCTCTGTTTCCAATGTGGCCTTGAACACACAGAGGTCTTGCCTGCCAAGTGATAGGATTAAAGGCGTGTGCTAACATTGCATGACTTCTGTGTTGTGGCTGGCTTTTTCCTCTGATCTCCAGGCAAGCTTTATGTATTAAAGCACAAATAAAATATCACCACTTTTCAGTACAAATAAAATATCACCATAATCTTCCTCTCTTTATTCCTATCCTCCTATTCCTCTTCTTCTTGCCTATATTCTGTTTTCAATGTACCCCCAAATAACCCTAGGTTTTCAAAAGCCAACCCAAGCATGTACATGTGCCATAAAAATCTTCAAAATAAGCCAAAGAAAAGAACCCTTTGGATTAAAAAAAAAAAAAAAAAGAAGCATTTGATTGTGGGCTAAAATCCTGGAGGATTCCCAAACCCCAAATCACCCCAGTCATTGAGGTAGATGAATGGATTTGTGATCCTTGAAGGCTCTCTCTCCTTTTCATAGTTGTAGATTCCAGTATCCACACAGGAAATGACAGGAGAGCTTGGATTTGCTTTTGAATCATTTAACCAAAAAAATAGAGAAGAGCCCAATGAGGTAAGTGTGGCAGAATCTTACTGATGATGAGCCTAGGTGACTCAAAAAATTACACTGTTGCCCCTTCTTTGAATATGTCAAAGAGTTTTATGGTCAAAACCTTTAATGAGAACAACAAAGTATGTTGAAATATTCACAGGGAACATTGGGTCTCTTATATTTCTTGTGTGACTACCTTTTGGGGTTATTTCTGTGGCAACACCCTCACTGATTTGGGCTATATAGGTCCCTACAGAGCTGAAAACCTGGTCTCTATTTCCTTCCCGTGTTTCAGTCTCAAAGCTGCAGTGGAATGCCCTGACTGCTCTTCTCTTAACCAGTTCTCAGCCCCAGAGCCCCTGCCTCCTCTGTAACTGAACGCTTAAAGCATGCTGTTCACACAAAAGGTCTTTCCCGAAGCTTGCACACAGTGCCTGTGAAGACACCGGCCTCAGCAGCCTCCTTTTGTTCTTGGTTGCTAGGCATTCTCTTGCTTATGACTACAATATTTACTTGTATTTATTTTATTTGCTCTTGTATTTGAAGAGTCTGGGCAGAGCCCAGGATGTTGATGCTGGGGATTTTCAGAGGATCAAGTATTCTGGGAAGCAGTTGGTCTAGGCCTGCACCTCATTGTAGGTCCTTCCCACCCAAGGTCAAGGTCCTGAAGGCTTGGTCTCTCCTAGAAGCAGCCAATGTAGGAGTCCCATATGAAAATGGCACAAGAAGTTTCCCAAGCTGCACAGGAGACCAACTGGTTCTCCACCAGCCTCATCATGCACATGGGGCTGGGGGTTGGAGTGAAAGATAGATAGCCATGTTCTCAAAGGCAGCAGTAGCAAGCAAAGGACAGAAGTCCTGCTCGTTAGCAATCTCCAATCCCCTCCAGTGGCACCCACCAAATGGTGTTTGGCATAGGGGCATGGTACCTGCCTTTGGAAAGCAGAGTCTCAGAACTGGCCATTAGGACAATTGATGGGGTGCAGGCATCACAGGCATAAATCAGACCAACCCTGACCCACACTTTTAGGGATCAAGAAGAAGGGGTCTTTAGGGAAATCACTAAGTGATAGGTAGACTCAAAGTTGTGAGTCATAAACACACTAGTTTATTTTGAAAAAATAAAGGGATATAATGAGTTCAGGTCCAGCTTAATCCAGGAGTTCATAAAAGATCTTTATTTCTCAACTCCTTCCTTTTTTCCTCATGTTGACATTGCTCTCAGACTTCATGTGGGAAATCAAGATGTGGGCAGTAGTCAAGGCCCAAAGTCTTTCAGGTTAGAGTCCATGGGGAACAAAGAGCACACGTCACCTTATTAGCCTCTGAGCATGTTCTAGGATCTACTCTGATGGGAACAAACGTGGGTTATGTGCTTATCCCTGAAGCAATAACTGTCACCAGAGATTGAAACTATGTTAATTGACCAAACTGAGTCACCTGCTCTGATAGAAGGCGAGCAGTTGTTGTTCAAAGGAGATGTGAAGCTGTGTTAGCAGAAGAGAGATGTGCAGGACACCTGCAGGGCAGGGCCACCATGGAGAGGCTAAGCAGTGAGATCTTCGCATCGTCTACCTGTAGGAGCCTGCTGAATGGGGTGCAGAAGCCCAGAAAGAGGGAATTAAGTCAAGGCAATGTACCTCCATCCATTCTGGGGAGCCCATTGTGCTCCAGGTGTTCTGGAAAGGATTCAGAAAGCCCCACCTACTTCTGTCCCACGGTGCCTGCAGACCTCTGAAGAGCAGATGCCTGCTTTGTGGGCTCTGTGTGCAGATCCAAGCCAGGGGCTTAAGGAGACAAACACAATGTGTACAGGAGACTTGGTGGGTGTCTTCAAGGAGCTGCTGCCTACTGTCTAGGCAGTGGGGACGTGAAGAGGGGCCTTGCTACTGCCCACAACTGAGCACTGGGAACCTGTCCTGGAGGCCCTAGACATTCAAGCCCAGTGAAGAGGAGCTAACTGGTTCCCCACAAAGCAGATTCTCCCCAGTGGCTTGGGACAAAACGTGCTGTTTGTTCCCTGAGGTTGGAGAGATGGCTCAGTGGGTAAGAGCGCTGTCTGCTCACACATGAAGACTTTCTGAGTTCAGATCTGTACTCAACTAAAAAGCTGGGTGTGACTGTGTGTGTGCTAAACTGTGGATGCAGAGACAGGGCGTCACTGGGGCTTAGCTCCAGTTTCAGCCTGAGTCCTCAGAGTCCCTGTCTCATGAGAATAAGGCAAAGAGTAGTTGAACACCTGACATCCCCCTCTGGCTCCTATGTATACGCACCTTCCACCTTCCCCTACGCGCGTGACTTTTTCTGCCTGGTCCATTGGCTCCCAACCTCCCCTGTGGGAGCTCCCTTAGTCCAGTAGGGACATGGCAGGTAGAGGAATGTCTCTTTGCGGTAGCTCAGCCCTGTCTGTCTCTTGCTGGGAAGACTATTTTGCCTTAACCCTTTTCCTGCATTGCCCAATGGCCAGCTGTTGCCCTCCCCTGGAATACAAATATGGGAATAAGAAGATAAAGGAGGGAGGCCCACAGATTGTGGGAGAAGGAAGACAGACTAAATAAAGGGTTTGGAGGGCAGCCAGGTGTAGGTTTGAGATTTTCCTGTTTCCTCTGCAGGGCCAGGCCAGGGAATGGATGTTCTGAGCTTACCTGACCAAAGCAAAGCTCAGACCTGGGGACCAGTGGGGGCATCGTCATCTTCCAGAACAGTGGCAGACTTCACTTCATTGATGTCCCTTTGGATGGAAATAGTTTGTTGTTTTATTTATAGTGCTGTACCTCTCACAACTTGGCATATGGCAGAATTATTCATCTTTTTTTTGTCTGGGGGTGGTCATTGTGTGTATCAGCTATGACAAGTCCTTCTGGAACGTACAAAGTCCAAACAACTCTAGGCATATTTTTCTTGCTTTCTTAAGCAAATGACTAGGGAACACTCACAAACTCGGAGCAGAAGGAATGTCCACAACTCGATAAATGGTCCTGTTGTCTCAATGTTTGTATTTTCCCAAAATGTGTGTGTTGAAATCAGAACCCCACAAGGCAGTGGTATTAGGGGTTAGGGCCTTAGGTCATGAGGTCAAAGCTCTCATAATTGGGACCAGTGAATAAAAGAGTTTCTGGGAGTTCCCTTGTCCCTTAAAGTGGTCTCTCCTCAGGTACTGACTCAGCTTACACCATGATCTTGGACTTCTCAGCTACTAGAACTGTGAGAAATAAATCCTGTTGCTCATAGCCCACCTAGTTTATGGTATTTTCTTATAGAAACCTGAAATGATGTGACAAAGGGGTATTGTTCCAGTATGTGAGGTGTCTACCACAGAGTACAAAAAAATCATAGACTAGAGGCTTTGCCCATAAAACCTCACAAGAAAAAGATGTCAACACAGAGAAATTAGCCTGAAGAATTAAATAAAAGGCATCTTGATTAGAAGACCTAGTCTGCCTGTCGTTGCGGACGGCCAAGTGCAGCAGCTCTCAACTTGTGGGTCTCTACCCCTTTGGCAAACCTCTGTCTCCAAAAATATTTACATTACAATATATAACCATAGCAAAACTACAGTTAAGATGTAGCAACTGTATTAAAGGGTCACAGGATTAGGAGGGTTGAGAACCACTGATCTAGTGAATGGAAAAATCTCAAGGAACACACTAAATAAAATAAGAGCTCATGGCGCTATCAGCTAAGCTTCAGAAGACCAGGGTGTAAATCAAGTTGTCTATATACTAGTAATGAACAATTTGTCTATACACTAGTAATGAACACTTTGAAAATCACTATAATCCTACATACAAGTATTCCAAAGAATAAAATATCTAAAATAAATCAACCAAACTGATGCAAAGCACAGACATGGAAAACTACAGAAAAATATTAAAGACTTAAGAGGGCTTAAATCCATTGAAATGTGGCCCATTTTCATGAGTTGGAATACTTAATGTCATTAAGAAGGCAATACTCTGGCTGATAAGGTGGCACATGCCAATAGGCCCAGCTCTTTGGAGGCAGAGGCAGGAAGACCACCAGTTTGTGGCCAACTTTGGCTAAATGGTGACATGGTAAGATCTTGTCCCATGAAAACAGCAAAAACAAAGCAAATTTAAAAAGGCAGTCTTATACGATGAAGTCTATGGATTCAACGTAGTTTCTCTTAAAGCTCCAACTGTTCTGTATGTGCTCTCTCTCTCTCTCTCTCTCTCTCTCTCTCTCTCTCTCTCTCTCTCTCTCTCTCTCTCTCTCTGTATGTGTGTGTGTGTGTGTGTGTGTGTGTATATGTGTGTGTGTATGTGTGTGTAAAACTAACAAGCTTGTTACAAAGTTGATAGGGAAACACAAAGGACTCAGAACCATACAGAAAAAGAAGGCAGTTGGAAAACTCATTCCTTCCAAATTCCAAACCTTCTTTCTACAAGGTAGTTACTGCGATGTAACAGTATGATATTGACACAGGATAGACAAACCAGTTGAGCAGAATTGAGAGTGCAAGCCGAAGCCCGTGTTCCTGCAGCCCACTGACTTTCAGGAAAGATGCCAGGACCATTCGATTGAGGAGGAAAAGTCATTTTAACAGCATCGCTGAAAAGAAAACACAGTTACATGCAAACAAAGGAAGTTAGGCCCCTAGCCAACATGATGAAATTAGCTTAAAATGAGATTTATTTATTTATTTTTTTTAAAGATCAAACACTCTACAACTTCCAGAAGGAAACCTGGATAAATTCTTGTGACCTAGGATTAGGCAATTGTTTCTTACCTGTGATACCTGATACATAAGCAACAGAAGGAAACAACAAATTAGTTTTCTGTGCATTATGGGACCTTCTGAAGAAAACAGAAGGACAACTCCCAGGAAGGAAGGCGTGTTTGCCCATCACGTGTCTGATACAAACTTACATTCAGAGCAACGAAGTCACCTGGCCCAACAGATAAAACCAAGAACCACCTAGCCACTGCTTCCTCCTTTTCTTCTGGCCTCTCTGCTGTCTTCCGCTAACATCTCGGGACACTGGATCCATCTCCCGGGAGCCCTACCAAAATGTAAAATATTGCACAAAGAAGATGCTTCCATATCAATAAATTCTCCCATCCAACTTGGTACTTCCTGTCATTTTGTCCCACGCCCTCACCACTCACTGCCAGGCATGCTCGCCTAGCTCGTGCTGGGCATGTGGGCGGGTCTCACAGGTCCTTTAGTTAGTCTTTGCTCTGACCCGGTGCTTTAGAGCTGTGCTGTCGAACATCTTACTCCCGGGTATTAGAACTGCACCTCTACCCCCAATCATTTGTTGAAACAAAGTCTTGCTGTGTTGCCTAGATCGGCCTTGAACTCAGGATCTTCTGCTTCTGCCTCCACGTGCTGGGATTGTAGGCATGTGTGTATCACCATGCTCACCACCACACTGCTATCCTTCACTCACCTGAAATAATTCACTTTTAGAGGAATTGAACACCATTTAAAAAATCAGTAGTTCTTCATATTTTTCTACATGTGTTACCAGTCCAGTGAGTTCTAGTTCCCTTTGTGGCAACACCTTTCTCATCTGGTCACGAAGAGGTTAAGGGGGTGAGGCTTCAATTCCAAATGTGTTGAGTTTCTTTGGTTAAACTCAGTCTATGCTTCATACACATCTCCATGGGCCTATTTCCCGTCTCCTGCTGTGTCCTAACAAATATGGAATCTATGTACTTGTAAGAAGAATCATTGAACTGAACAGCTTTGGGGACTCTTCTGGATGCCCTTCCACAGGCTCACACAGTCCTCTCAGGGCAATTCCTCTCTTTCTGTCCTGTAGTACACTCCTTTTCTTCTCCCAACCACTGCTCTCTTTCCCAGAAGGGCAGCTGCTGGCCCAACTGGCTGGCTGGCTGGCTGACTGACATGGAGTGAAGAGCTCATAGCTCACTTTTCTCTGGAACCCAGACCCTCAATCAGTCTTCCCAGCTCTCTGTTCTGCTCTAGCCTTGTAGGGAAACACACTTTTTATTTTGTCCAAGTTTCAGGTGCCTGTCACCTGAAGAACTGAGGGCTTCCCCATCCTCCCACACTCCATCGGGAAGTAGATGTCTTCCGGTGTTAATGTGGCCTTGGATCTCTTTCTATCTTTGCAAGTGGATAACTGTGAGGAGGTGAGGTGTGGCCTGCCAGTCTGAGGCTAAGATGACCACTTGGCTCTGCTTTGCCCAAGGCCAAGGCCAGCATCTGGGCTGCCCTGGGGTCTCGATCCTACTTTGAAGAACTGTCACATTGCCTTTCATCTAAAAGGATTCCTGATGGAGTTACTAAGGTCCATATAGCGTGGCAGGTGAGGACACCTGGGTGGTAGCTGCTGCCAAGGCACTGTGAGATCTGGAGCTGCTCTCACCCTCCTTGCGGTTCCATTTCCTCATTTGTGAGTAAGGACGTCCTGATGTAGTTCCTGAGAGGACGGGCCGGTTGCTGCACTTTAATTTTCTAGCTCTTCTTTTGCAGGGGGAAAACAAAAAGCGAGCAAAAGCAGAGGCCATGTTGTGGTATCTGAGTTCCGGAAACAGGAGTGCCTCCCGTCATGCTATCTCCCTCATTAACTTGTGATGATAATGTACACACAAGGCACTAATTCTTTCTTTTTAGAAAATAAGATGGTGGCTAATTTGATTTGAATGCCTCAGTCTGTAAGCACGCTTCGTGATTTTTAATCCAATTAGTGTTGGAGATACTTCTGACTCTGAGGGTATCTGGTTTCTGCTTATGATATAAGGTCCATGCCCTAGTGACTCATGTTTCAAGAAGGGAAAAGTTGGGGCCTATCATCAATAGAAGGGGCCTGTGAATGTGGTTCTGCTATTAAACTGCTGGTGGGGAGTGGAGGCCTCGCCTTTAGCTCGGATTTCTGTACCCAGCAGAAAACCCACAGAACAACTTCGAGTTGAATATTTGCCGTGCAGATTACCATTATGTTTCACTGAACTCTCAATACATCCTACTGGAAGGTAAACAAAAGCTGCCGTCATGACTACTCTCCTAGGGAACATTCTGGAACTCTCAGTACAGAGCCAGGGGGCAAGCTCTTGGTTTGAGCTGAATAAGGCATCTCTATAAGACCTGCAGGACCTTCCAGCATCCTGGTGGGTCTCCTGCTATATGACAAGGTCAAGGCTGAGCCATTCTCCCAGTCAGTCACTTTTCTACAGAGAAAGTAGTGCCCAAACCCAACAGTCAACTCTGCCTCTGTTGGTGGCATGTCAGTTTAAAATGCTAAACTTCTAAAAGGAATGTGGGACTGCAATCGCAATCGCAACTCAAGTGTAATTTTTGTGCTTAATTATTCTAATCAATTAAAGTCTTCAGCACTCTTGAGGCTTCAAGAAACTACCTTCTTGATAAGAAGTCACAGTAACCACCTTAGACACAATGCACATTGTACCCTATTGCCCCTCAATAAAGCAGCCTACGGGTTGGCACATGTGAGTGGAAAGTGAGAGGAAAACAGATGGAGAGCGCTTTTCTGTCTCTTCAAGACCGCACTTTCTGTGTTGGGATCCTGCACCTACGAGTCGGAAGAGAAGTTTGACTGACTTATCTAGGGTTAATCTGTGAGAAGGTGGCTGAACAGCCTTTGGTGAGTTTCACAAGAGGGGGTTTAATGTTTCTGCAGCTGGAGCTCTTAGATGACTAGAAAAAGGAGGAAGGTGTCTCTTTCATATTTTTAGCTGGAAAAATGTTCTATGCTCCCATTCTTCACATGCCCTCTGTCAGGACTCGGGCTTTGTAGATTCAAATAATTATAAAATACACATGAAACCAACTAGAATACTGTGTAAAAAAAAAAAAACCCCAACAAAACAAAACACTGTTCCATCCACAAAGCACTGTTGTGAGCAGTATGAAAACATAGCACTGTCAAGAATGTTGAAAATGTGGAGACAGGAAGTGGCCTTGAAATAACATTTTTGAAGGGTCAAAAAAGAAAAAATCAAAAGTATGTTGAACTTTGATTCAGAGCTCATGGAACATGGGGAAGAGACAAGATCAGTTCTTGGCATGTGTAGGAGAGGGATTAGGTAATGAGTATGTGGTTTGTGGATGAAGTTGATGTGTTTAGAATGGCTGCTGGACAGAGGGAGGCTCTTGGGTCCACTTTTCTGGTGAGCTTATGACTGGTGTTGTAAAACAAGAGGGAGGAATTTTGTAGTCCATCATAACCTGGTGTGTTTTGGCAGCCTGATGTGATAGGCAAATGCTCATTTTACCGTCGCCGTGAATGCATATCACTGGTACCCTGCTGAAGTCCTTTTGGAAGATGGAGGTAGCTCTGTACCACCTGGCTGCTTCTTACCTATGCTTTTGCTAAAAAATCTGTAGCAGTAGGTGAGAAAGAGAGAAGGACTAGCTGGATGCAATAGTTTGAATGAGAATGACCCCTATAGGCTCAGACGTTCGAATGCTTGGGCTCCTGTTAGTGATGCTGTTGGGGAAGTTTAAGAGGTGTGGCTTGTTGGAGGAAGTATGTCACCAGAAGCAGGTTTTGAGAGTTTAAAGACTCCGCACCATTTTCAGTTGGCTCTCTCTGCTTCAGGCCTGTGGTTAAAGGCGTGAGTTCACAGTTTCCCACTCCAGCTTCCAGGCCTGCCGCTAGCTGCTCGGCTCCCCCACTGGGATGGATGCGGCTACCTCTGAAACCATACGCTTAATAAACTCTTTCTCCTGAATACTGTCTTGGTTGTGGTGTTTTATCACAGCAACAGAAAAGGAAAAATACAAGCCCCAGTGATCCCAAGTCGTCTTTTCCTCACTAACAAAAGGATGAAGCTGGAACAGAACAGCTCAAAACACCACAACCACTCCCCTCGCCCCAGACCTAGCAGAGTAGAAGATGATGAAGTTTATGCCTCTTAAATACTCTAACATGTTAGCATGTTTATATTTATATAAATTATATACTTTAATTGTTTTTTAACAGGATGAAGAAAAGACATGACTCCAGCAAAAAAATATTTGTGGTGGACTGAACAGAGAAATAGCCAATAAATACCCTGATTGTATTCAAATTCTTAGGTAAGTTTGAAAGATGCGAAAAATCTCATCCTTGTTACAAGCTTAGGATCCTCACCATTAATATATTCTTTCCATGGGTGTGAAGACTACCTCACCCAAACAGCCCAGGTCTGTGAATGTCCAAACTGCACCAAAGAAGCCAACCACACATCAAGCAAGCAACAATCAAGCCAGGGCAATGTGATCTGAATTCTTGCTCTAACACCCCACTAAGACAAGGTTGTTCAGGTGGCTCAGTTTAGAATTCAGACATTCTCAGGTTCTCTATCCAATCTTCCAGGCCATCGAGAGGATTGAGTGTAGAGAGAGCATTTTTCTTCCGTGTACCTCTTGGGGCATCTGACAGATTCCATCAGCAGTAGACACCCTCCATTCTTTCCTTTGCTTCTTTCCCCACATCCTTGGCTATAGTCTAGATAACACCAAGGACAGCATGGCTTCCTTTCTTTCCAGGCCTCCATGGGGAAAACTTAGGGCAACTTGTAAGACCATAAATCTAGTTACAGGGTAGCCATTCAAGAGCCACCTGACTTAGGAACCCCGGGGCACGGTCCCTCCCCCAACAAAGGCAACTTCCCTGAAGGGTCACCAAGGCTCCATCCAACTCTAATAATAAGCATCTCTGACTCATTGTCCTTAAGTCATTGTTCCCCAAGTTTCTCAAAAATTTATCTTCCTCTTTGTACAATGTGAACCTGCTAGAAAGATTTTTTTAATGCAGTTGATAAGCTTGGTATCATACAAGGCTAAGTCTAGAGCAGTCTTTATTATATCTCTCCCTCTCAATAATTAAAAATCATTAGAGATAATTCTTTCTTAAAATCAATTATGAAACTAGCTCAGAGTTAATTAAAAGAGAAGCATATTGGCACTAAGTACTTGCTGATTCCAAGATGACTGAGGTTTTAAATATTTAACTTGTAAATATTGGAATTCAGACAAACATCACTTTATGAACAAGGAAGTCCGAGATTACAATCCAGGAATGACCAACTGCAGATTGTGCAACCTTGTGAGCCTGTAGTCATTGTTTAAGGGAAAATATTTCAGTTGCAACACAGGCCCTGAGTGATGGAAGCTTCTGAAGATGGTCCTCCATCATGTCCCTCTGACCCCTTTGCACCTCCAAACCTTCTACACGTCTTTGAAGGGACCACCCTGGATCTGCATGTTCTCTGGATATGTGTGTGTTAGCAATGAGGATACAGAAGTCTCAGACTTACTGCCACCGTGTGTCCTCCTGTGTACTTTCAATGTCTTGTTAACTCAGCTCCAAATGCAACCTTCATCATCTGCTCTGGGAAAACGCAGAGAGTCTTTTAAATCATCTTCCTGTACCAGCTAACATTTCAAGCTTTGCCAGAAGAGACCTTGGTGAAACGTTTGCAGGAAGAAGGGACTTTTTTTCCCTTCCAGCTGTGTTGGGTTGCTTATTTATCTCTTGTACCTAGCAGTGCCCTGTATCTGGCTTCTGTGACATTCCAGACTTTCCCAGAACCTAGCACCTACAGTATAGTCAACAGCTAGTTGCCTACAGCTGCCTCAGATCTACTGAAATACTGTAGATCAACCCCAGGGCCTCACACATGTATTTGCTATGACCGCTGCCCCATCATGTCATATTGTAAGTGATATCCTAGTCACAGACTTGGCACTCTGTGAACAGATTTCCAGCAGATCCCTCAAACATGCTAATACAGCAACCTCTCTACCATCCAGTGGTCCATGGCCATGGCCTCCACATATGGGTGCCAGCCATCAGACTAGAATGGAGGTGCTTTCCTTGGGCTCTGTATGTGTGCCATTATAGATCTCTGCTCACTACACCTGCTTTTCCTATAGAGTTCCATTTGCCTGTTTATCTACTATTACTTGGTACCAGTCAATTGTCCAGAACCCCATCATACTTTGCAGTTAATAATCTTTATATTAAACCTTTCTGTTTCAAACTACTGTATGGTTTCAGTTTCTTTCTCTTCATTAGACCCTGACTAATATATACCCCAAAGTGAAATTATATGCATATATAGAATTTTATATATGAAAAGTGTGTGTGTGTATGTTTGTGTCTGAGTGAGTGTAGTGCATGTGAATACACAGTGCATGCATTAGAGTTGGGTGGTTAGTTTCTTTCTTCTTATATTATGGTATACTGGTTTTTTGAGCTGTCACAAAACTCCACAAACTAGGTTTCTCCTCATGCATTTATAGGGGTGGGGAACATGATCAAAGCCCTTACATATGTGATTGACACTGTCATTATGAACCCCATTACTGTGTACAATGAACGGCAATAAAAAGAACACTGAGGGCCGGGCGGTGGTGGCGCACGCCTTTAATCCCAGCACTTGGGAGGCAGAGGCAGGCGGATCTTTGTGAGTTCGAGGCCAGCCTGGTCTAGAGAGCGAGATCCAGGAAAGGCGCAAAGCTGCACAGAGAAACCCTGTCTCGAAAAACCTAAAAAAAAAAAAAAAAAAAAAAAAAGAACACTGAGGAATGTGTGTTTATAAAATCTAGGGTCTTGGTGCTGAGTGAAAGATGCCTTACATACCAAGCTGCCTCTTGAAAACAATTCGTAAAAATTAAGGAGTCTTGATATTTATCTCCTAGTTTTGGAAAGTAGAAGCTCAAAGTCAAGGTGTCAGATTTGGTTCCTCTGGAGTCTCACTCCTCGAGTCTCACTCCTGGGCCTGATGGTGCCCTCGTGTGGTCCTCTCTATGTACATACATCCTTGATATCTTTCCTTCTGTGTGTGTGTGTGTGTGTGTGTGTGTGTGTGTGTGTGTGTGTGTGTGTGCGTGCATATTAATGTGTGTACATATGTGCACATGGGGAGTGTGTGTTCATGCTGTAATCCTCTTATATATGTCCAGATTCCCTCTTTCTATCTTTATGGAAAAGCAGATGGAAAGGAGACCCATAGGGATGACATCATTTTACCTTAATCCCCTCTTTTAAAACCCTGTCTCCGAACACAGTCACATTCTGAGGTTCTGAGGCTAGAGCATCAACATGCAGTGAGTGTCAATGAACACAACCCAGTCCATAGCTCATTGGCTCTCGATTTCTGACTCTGGTATTAAATGTACAGAAGACAGAAGTGACTCTGCAAGACCATCAGACTTGGCTTTAGAAGAACCCATTTGGGTCCCAGTTCTGCTACTCACCGAGTGGGCAAGTTGGTTCACCTGGTGCCTCTCAGTTTTCTCATCAGGACAAGTAGGGCAAAGGGAAACGGGGGATTCAGTGAGCATGTGCATACAAGAGTGTTTCAGATCCTGCTGGGGACTTCACAAAATGCAGTTGGTAAGTGTGTGAAATCACACATTTCTTACTTGTTACTTATTAAAAGCCAGCTGCCAACCTATTAAATAAGTGCTAAGTATAAATGATTCATACGGTCAAAAAAAAAAGTCTCTCGGGTTTATTAGATGCAGGGGACCTTTCTGCAGCCTCACAACTGTCTCTGCCAATGCCAGGTAACACTGACCAAACCCAAGACTTAAACCAATCTTGTACTCTCCTTAGTCTCCTCGTTCTCAGCTAAAGCAGTGTGTTTTCAGCCTCAGGAACTTGCCAACTGACCTCTACTTATATTGTGGAAGAGGTAGAAGCTATAAAGCTCTGGGAATGGAAGCCAGTATCTTCAAAGCAGCTACTATATTCTCTAACAGAGGTGGGAAAGAAGTGATACCCTGCTTGGTGCTCATATCGTCTGGTGGTTCAATCCTTGTAGACATTTTACAGACAGAAGCCAAGGCCCCGTGTCTTTGTCGTGTTCAGGTCTTGAAGAAAATGGAAACTCTTGTTTATTGAGCAGCTTTACAATGCAAGGCACAGCGTGCATGTTTCACACCATCCTGTCCACATCCCTCAGAAGCAAGTATCATATTTGACCCATTACTGAGCTCAGTAACAGACTGCTTGCCTAACATGTGTAAGGCCCTGGGTTCCATCTCCAGCACCACAAACTAATAGCAACAACAATGAAGTGAGTTACTTCTCACCTGTTGTAGCCGATACAAAATTTAGAAAGTCTAGTCATCTAGATGGGTGATCTCCTTTACTAGACACATATGTGAGCACAGCTTGCTTACGGATTAATCCCACAGCAAGGGAAGACAAGAGGAGACTGCTAAGGCAGAAGAATGACAGTCTCTTCATCATGACCTATCCACACTGCAGTGTGCTCCATCCTGATACAGCTCCATGTGATGCCAGATGACTCCTCAGATATCACCATAGCTCCTTCGCTGACACCAAGGCTTTGTCAATTTGGGGAAGACAGATTTAGGAGATATTGTGGAAAACATTATGCCTGGAATATGATGAAGATGGGAGTTGTTGATTAGATGGTCCTGGAGGGCTGTCCGGCCCCCTTATAAAAGGATTGTGGCAGTCTATGCAATATTAAGGAAGGGGAGTGAGAGCACATGAAATCTATTTTATAAGGATCACTCACTCTGCCTGCTGGATGCAGCCTTGTTCTCTAAGTCATCTTTGTGAGCATCATCTGTGCAGAAGAAGGACTGTTCCTTTGTGAGTATGGTATGAGGAGGTTGTAATATCCACCTTAATGTTTGTATTTTAGAATCAAGGCACTTTGTTGGAATTATTATGCAGTTTTAATAAAATTCTTGTCAATAAAGCCATAATCCACTACTAATACTTACATTCCAGAACTAAACTTATATCTGTCCTACACACTAGGTGCCAAGCCTAGTATGAAGGATGAAGGGACAAATGAAAGAGATTCTTGTCTTGAGAAAATTGCAGGGATGTTGGCCATTATCACTGTTCCTGGTAGCCCATGTTTAAAGTTGAGGTACTGTATCATCTTTAGGCTTTTAACTATTCTGTGCTTTAGCATTTGTTAATACTATGATTTAGCCTTCTTTATTCCATCTTACATTGTACTGTAACTACCATGTGATAGTTTCATATCACAGCCACAGGCTTTTTCTATAATACCTAACTGAGTCTATGCAATAGGCTTTTTCTGTCTCCTCCTTGGCCTCAAAGGTTCATTATCTTTTACTCTGATGACATTTCTAAGGCTGTTTATAAAATCTAATATTAACTAAAAATACCGCAGAGATCATTTCAAAGAAGTCTTTTTAAGAGAGAAAAAAAAAGAAAGGAAGGAAGTCAGGAAAGGTGCTGATTAAATAGTTCCAGGAGTGGGGTTGACAGTATCACCACAATAATAGACAGATTTCTTACCTGTCGGTAGGAAATATAATTAGGAAGTGATCAACTTCCATATACTTTTTTGAAGTGTGACTATATTTGGGTTTTGAAATAGTCCAGAGGCTTCAAGGATTCTGGAAATTCTGAGTATGTGCTTCACAGTATAGATAAGTGCCCTGTTTTTAAAAAGATCACTTAGCCTTCTATCCACAACATTTGTTGTGTTTGGCTCCAGGGAAAATTAAAGCTTTGTGTTTGTCAGCAGTGAGGCTGAGATGTCTATGACCTGAGTTTAAATATCCAGGAATCATCCAGTGGTTTGCTTTATTGTTCATAAACTCAGCAGAGACAAACCACCTGAGTAGTTCCAGATGTTAAGTCAACAAAGCTTTACTTCACAGACCTACATGTAAAAAGTAAATTTATAGGCCCGAGAAAATTCTGGGAGGCTTGTGCTGTTTAAGGATAAAAAGACACTTTTCATTCTTAAAAACGAATTAAACTGAGGATCTATAGAGCCCTACAGTTGGAAGGGCTAGGTAACATGTACTTTTCTTTAGCCATCTGAAGTTCCAGCTATAACCATCTCCTCTCTGTTGTTTTGTGAAGCAGAATTCCAAGCAATTGGGAAGCCAGTGCCAAAACTTCAGTTTTAAAATAAGAAGGTTCTCTTCAATTTTGGCAGAAACAACTTGAGGGTAATGTGGTAAAGAAAAGTTTCTCTGTGTTGGCTTTAACGGTGAAGATCCAATGAATGTGGCTTGCAGTTTGTAAGGTCTACACCCTCTCAGTGGTATTTGGCAATGAACTCCAACATTATTCTGGGCACCTTAGCTTGTGAGTTGGCTACCACAGGTAATATTACATGGTAGTGAGTAACATGACTTGCATGGGCCCAGAGTCAGGAAGTTGGAATTTGTTGCCATAAATCTTAAAACTGCTGAAGGTGTCTTATGTTCAAGTTTATCAGGCACAGCCAAAAAGTGAAAGTTCTAATATCCAGGATGCCTACATGGCTATAATACATAGCCTTACTGAGTGGCAAAGAATTTTTATGGCTGCTGGCTGGAATCCAAACAAAAATTCAACAGTCTTTCCAAAAGATACTTTGCTGAAGTAACCTGAGTTATTCAAGTAAGGCTGGCTCATAAATCTGGGGTTGGAAGGAACACATTGTTCTGTGTCCTAAATCTTATATTGCAGTGGTCAAGAGCTGGAGGCACCTGTACTATTTGTACATGATTTTGTTCTGTTGTCTATTGATCAGTAGTCCCAAAGATCAAACAATCCCACATATTCTCCAGTAGCTAAAAGTTCACAGTCACTGAGAGGTGGTTACACGTCCAGCATGGTGGTAGATGGTAAATGTTGGGAAACATCATCTTGTTTAAGCTTCCAGGGTAACACAGGGAGGCACTCTTGACAAATGAGGACACGGAAGCACAGAGCAGGCAAGCAGATGACCCACAGGAACAGGATCTCACTCTGCCCAGTCCCCAGAGTCCACCTCACTGTCTTCTACGCTCACAGGCTCTTTGAAAACAAAGGTGTTTATTTTTAGTCTTGAGCATTTTGTACTATTGAGGCTTTACAAAACAGGATATACAAAAAGAATAATGGAAGAGATCTCATGTAGCTAACCTCTGATCATAAAAAAAAAAGTAACCAATGCAGTTAAATCCACCTTGTTCACCTTCTGCGCTTGCCTTCTCTGGTCTCCCTCACACAAGAGGCAACATAACTGGAGTTGGACACTCCTCATTCACATGCATTGTTCTGTTCCTTTACTACCTCAAGGCATGTCCTTAAGTTTCATGTGGTGTGTGTGTGTGTGTGTGTGTGTGTGTGTGTGTGTGTGTGTATGTGTGTGTTGTTTTTCCTGACTTTTTTATTATAATTTTTATTAATTTTGTTGTCTGGTAATTTTATACATGTGTATAACACATTCTGAGTACTCTATCCCGAAACTGTCTGTTTTTCCTTTTTCTCCTTCTTTTATTGGGAAAAAAAGAGCTGGAATATTAGGTCCAAGGGGAACTCCTGGCAAAGGAGACAAAATGGCTACCTATAGTACCCATTGTGGCCTTAAATTTTTTCTATTCTAAACAAACAGATGTAATTTATAAACAGGCCATGATTCTTTCAATGCATTACAACTTTTGTTTCCCCCAGATAAAGAATAGAATGCTAAGACCCTCTCAAAGATTTGACAGGGACACATAAGACAAAGGGGGTTTGATGAACCAGTCTGTCTCTATCCTAGGCTTGAAAGCCATCTTAAAGATAAACTAGGTTCTCTCCTGTTTATGATTAAATCTGTTTCTCAATGTTTGGGCTCTTTCCCACCTATAACCATAACTATAAATGGTTCTATACTACCTGTTCCAGGAAATGGCAACCATGTCTTTGTTTCAAAAAGTTGTTTATAATCATCTTGCAACCCTACCTTTGTTTCAAAGTTTGACTACCTGATGTTATGCCTACAAGTTGTTATGACTGCATGTTGTTATGACTACCTGTTGTTATGACTACCTTGTTATAACACCTTGCAACCATGTCTGTTTCAGGAAGTTGATAGTACTAACTTGTTATGCTTATGTTCTCTCCACCCATTTCCCCACATTTGGAAAACCCTTACTCCTGAGCTATAAAGTCCTTGTTTTCCTCACATTCAATGCTGACCTCTAGAACCCCACCTTGGGGAGAGGAAGCTCATGTACACAAATTAAAAAGCTTGCTTTTAAAAAAAGAAAGAACAAAGAAAAAAAGCTTTCATACAACATATTTTGATCATGTTTCCCTTTCCCCAGTTCCTCCTAGATCTTCCCCACCTCCCTACACAGCTAACTTTATGTTCTCTCTCTCTCTCTCTCTCTCTCTCTCTCTCTCTCTCTCTCTCTCTGTCTCAAACAACAAAAGAAAAAACAAAAAATATACACAGAGGTCCATAAAACCAAAAATCAAAATAAATAAGCTAAAGACAGATAAAACAAAAAAAAAATGCCCAAGCAAAGCAAAAGAATACAAAAAAAAAAAATCTACAAGAATACCATGAGTTTGTTTTGCTTTGGCCAACTACTCCTGGGCACGAGGCCTGTCCCAAGATGTAGTTTAATATATCCAGAAAGACTCCATTGGAGACAGCTGATTTTTCCTTTGCCAGTGGGTATCATTTGCAGATAGCTCTTGGTTAGTGGAAAGAGCACATGCCTACTTCCTCCTATCAGTACTGGAACCCATCCTGCATGAACCCATGCAGGGCTTGTGTATGCTACTAGTCTCTGTGAGTTTAAATATGCCTCAGTCCTGTTGCACCTAGAAGACACTGCTTCCTTGGAGTCAGCCATCACTTCCGGTTCTTAAAGTCTTTCTTCCTCCTCTTCCACATTGATCCCTGAGCCTGGGGAGAGGGGGTTGATGAAGATATCCCAATTATGACCGAAGGTTCCAAAGTCTTCCACTCTCTACACATTGCCTAATTGTGGGACTCTGCCAGTTTGAAGCTTCTCTGATGTAAGCTGAGCAAGGCACTGATCTGTGGGTATAGCAGTATCTCATTTGGAGTCATTTTATTGCTGTGTCCCTTTAGCAGAACAACAGTATTTGGTTTCCCTCTGGTCCCATGGCCTATCTAGTCTCTGGTTCTTGGTCACTTTAGCTGTGTTAGGTGTGAGTTCCACACCATGCAACCAGCAAGTAGATGGTTACTCCCACAATATTTGTGCCACTATTGCACCACCAGTGTATCTTCCAGGCCAGTCATTGTTGTAGGTTGCAGGGATTATAGCAGATATTGATTATTACTTTTCTCCTCTAGTAGGATCCAGAGTGCCTTCCAACATCATGAACGCTAGTCACTAGGGGTGAAGCTTCTAGTTAGGCACCAGCTATATGTCTCTGTTTCTGATGACATATGTAAATAAGTGTTGTATTTACCACTAGGGCCATACCATCATGTTGTGTAGAGAAACCAATAGCCTGTGATGTTTGAGGGTATCCATGGGGCTCCTTTGGCCAATGACTCAACAAGATGTAACTCATTCCTGACACTGGAAGTTTTATTTGGTGGCATAAGATATCTAGTTGGGGTATTCTGTCCCCCTATAATTTGGTGACTCCATTTAGATTCCTTTCATCTATGTATATGTTTTGGGAAGCTTTGTCTTAGAATTTCTATTGCTGTGAAGGGACATCATGACCGTGACAACTCTTATGAAAGAAAAACATTTCATTGTGGTGGCTTACATTTTCAGAGATTTAGTCCACTATCATCATTTACTATGTTAAACCTTTCATTTAGATTTAGACAAAAAGGGGGAAATGTTGTAGAATATTATTTTAAGATGTGTCACATTTGCTAATGCTGTGGAACATTTGTTTAATGATGCAAAGATGTGTTGTATTCTTTTATGTTCCATTTGTTTAACTCTGTAAAGCTGCATTACTTTGCCTGCCTAAAACACCTGATGGTTTAATAAAGAGTTGAACGGCCAATTGAAAGGCAGGAAAAAGGATCGGTAGGGGTGGCAGGCAGAGAGAATAAATAGAAGGAGGAATTTGGGAGAAAGAGGATATAGGAGTGAGGAAGGAGGAGGACTCAAGGTGCCAGCCACACAGCCACACAGCAAGTCATAGAGTAAGAAGTAATGAAAAGTATACAGAAACAGAGAAAGGTAAAAGCCCAGAGACAAAAGATAGATGGGCTAATTTAAGAAAAGCTAGCTAGAAATAAGCCAAACTAAGGCTGGGCATTTATAAGTAATAATAAGACTCCATGTGTTTATTTGGAAGCTGGGTGTTGGGCCCCCCAAAGAGTAAAGAGTAAAAAACAACTAACTACAGTTTATGCTTTGGGGTTTTGTTTTGTAGCCCATTTAGTTTGACCAGAGTCATCTGTGTGACCATTGGATTGGGAGTGTCCATGAGAGCCCAATGAGAACATCACTGGGCACACAAACGAAGGCAATGCCCTGAGTCCCTCCTCCATCCATGCCTGACTCCTGATGGGCCCATTCTTGGGCAAACTCAGTGCAGGACAGTCATAGCTGCCGTGAGTTCACGCACACAATAACTACGTCTTGCCCAGAAGACAGCAGTATGTATGCAACCTTTCTCCTTGTTGTCTGGCTCTTACCTTCTTCCTGTCCTTCTTCTGCAGTGTTTCCTGAGCCTCAGAAGGAATTGTATAAAAGTCTTGTTCGGGGCTGAGCATTCATCTGCCATTTGTTCTTCCAAACACCCAAACAGATCTTGGCAGGGAAGATATAGAAAGTATTTGCAAGTGGCTGTGATACCAGGGACATGAAGCAATGTTAACACACACAAACAAAAAAAATTATATTCTTTGTCCTGGTGCTAAACACTTGAGCCCTTGGAAGGCTTGTAGGCTGAAAAGATAAAATAAAAAGGGACTAGGGGCTTGGGAGATGGCTTAGTAGATAAAGTGCTTTCCATGGAAATGTGAAGACCTTGGTTTGGATCCTCTGAGCATGGCAACATGCATGTATAATCCTTGTACTCCTGAAACTAGATGGGAAGCAGAGATGGGAGACTCAGAATCTCAGTGGACAACTATCCAAGTGGATACCACAGCAAACAATAAGAAACCCTGTTTTAAGCGAGGTAGAAGGCAAGGACCAGTACCTAAGATTGTTCTGTAACCTTTACACTCAGTGTTATCCTGTGTCCCTACATGTGCATTGTGGCATGTGCTCACCTATACTCATACACACAAACAAGTATACACACACACACACACACAGAGGGGGGGGGAGGAAGAGAGGGAGGGAGAGAGAGAGAGAAATTTAAAAAAAGAAAGACCCAAAACTCAGGAAACATTGTTGTCTTTGTTTGAAAAAGAGTGGAGGTTGATTAACAAAACTAGAAACCAGTTGCTGCCTGTGACTTCCTCTCCTTGCATCAGGTAGTACCTTAGCCACGAGGACCATTCAGAAGCAGAAAGATCAAAACTGCTAAGCTTTCTGTGCAAAGGAGTTCCAGAGGAATAAAGGTGAATATTCTGATTGGAATACATTTTCCATGCCTTATCATTTAAAACTGGAGCAAAGTGATAAAGCTCAAATCCATTTGTGGCTTAGCATAGCGCCCTCCTCTGTCAGACAGACACACATGCCAGACTCTCAGTGGATATCTGAAACCATGGACAATCCCGAACCATATACATGCGGTGGTTTCTCCTGTTACTTATATGGGAATGCCTCTTCCATCGGAGCTAAGTGCCTACCATGCATTCTGCCCATCACTTTCACAGTTTGAGAGTTTCTTTCTCCTTTTCCACAACTTTGTGAATAGGAGAATCCTCTCTTCTGTGCTTTTTGGCAACCTTGGCATATGGTTCTTTCTCTTCCTTAAGAAAAGCCTACAAATTTTTCCTTTTCACATAAGGAAGTACGCTATAACTTCTCCATGACAGTCTGTGTTGCCTGGGCCATTACTCTTAGGCTTTGGAGCTGTGATTACATACAATAAGAGTGACTGGAATACCAGCACTGTGGTACTGCATTCTGATACCAGGAGGGGCTCTGGTGAAAAGCATGGGGACTCTGTCTGCACAAAGAGAAGAGAGATTC
Source organism: Peromyscus californicus insignis (assembly GCF_007827085.1). Classification (NCBI taxonomy): domain Eukaryota; kingdom Metazoa; phylum Chordata; class Mammalia; order Rodentia; family Cricetidae; genus Peromyscus; species Peromyscus californicus. The sequence goes on from NW_026294562.1 coordinate 73,593,961, forward strand.
ATCCCAGGCAGAGAAGAGTGGGGCTATGAGACTTTACCCCGTTGTCTGGAATGACATACCGTTGAAAACTTGTAAGCTGTTTCTGTGATTTCCCACTTCACGTTTTCTGACTGCATCTGGCTGTGTTCTCTGACAGTGCAGATGGGGAGAAGCAAACTGCAGTGTCATGCCAGTGTCCAAGCCCTGGTCTTCTCCACAAGTGTCAGTTTGTCTGACTGTAACCCATGATGTGAGATGCCATGGGGACAGCGGGGGGGGGGGGGGGGGGAATGGGGATACGCTTTACCGCTTTAGGAACTCCTATGCGAGTTTCAAGTTATTTCAAAATGAGACATCGAAAACAAAATGAGGCAAAAGAATTGTGAGCAGCTTCTCTTACTGTTTGGATTTTGAGTCAGGCAAACTCTTTCAATCATGCATTTAATGGAATAAGTAGAAAAGTGTGTGTGTGTGTGTGTGTGTGTGTGTGTGTGTGTGTGTGTGTGTGTGTGTGTAAGTGCACATACCAGTGATCCTAGAGCCCAGAGGAGGACTTTGGATGTCCTGCTTTAGCACATTCTGCTCATTTCCTTGAGAAAGTGTCTCTCACTGAACATGGAGCAAGGCAAGTCAGCCAGCAAGTCCTAGAAATCCACAGGGCTGGGGTTATAAGCACCCAGCTTTTTTTTTTTTTAACAAGAATACTGTGGACCACGCCCAACTCAGCTCTTTGTGATTGCACACAAGGCATCCTTATCCACAAAGCCATCTCCCCAGACTTTGGGATGAGACTTATGGAACACTATGTAGCTGTTAGAGAATATGCTGGAAGGGTAGATTAATGCTTGCGTAACTCCCCTTGAAATGTTTACAACTCTCCAACTTGACAGAGCACACCAGCAATGTGCTCCCCACCAACCCCACCCTGAGCTGTCCATTGGCACTCCACTGTGCCACCCCGGGTATTCTGAGTGGACGATATGTTGATGGGGCTGTCCTGCACACAGTAGGGTGGCTCGTGACTGCAATTTCACTTACTGAGTGACAATAACACCCTGCTCGCTTCCCCCCACCCCCACTTGTGACAGGAAAACAAAACATCTCCCATCATGGTGGAGTTTCCTTTGTTGAAATTCTCTGCTATATCTAGGAAGCAAATCTTTGCCTCTGTTTTTCAGAGAAAATGGAAGCTTGGAGCCATTGCCAGCAGTCACAGTGGCAACTCCCTGGCCCTCGTCATTTTGTTGGCTCAAGCACAAATGCCTTAAAAGATTCTGGACTTGTTAAGGTGCACAGTTTCACCCATTATTGAGTGTCGTAGGCATATTCAGTGGTCTTGAAATAGAAATATTTCCTACTCTTGAAAAAAAAGCAGGGGTTCAAACATACTTCAGATGGAGAAGTATACACAAAGTCCCCAAGAACACAATGTGCACAGCGCTGGTCTCACTGAGCCCCAGATAGAGTTATAATTTCACACACCAAGGTAATTCGTCACATTAAAACATCCATGGGTTTTAGTTTATTTAAACCTCAGGGGTGAACACAGCACATTTCTAAATATTATGGGTTTTGACGAACCGCTGACTGCCGGTGCGCTGGAGAAATGATAAAAATCATCAGGGTTTCATCTCAGCTTTCTTGGGAGCGTGTGTTTATATGGTGAGTCAGCTTGGTATCCCTGTAACTGGCTGAAGGTCGCTCATCTGCACAGGATTTAAACTCTCAAACTTGCTGGAGAAAAATGACCAGCAGATTAGAGTGTGGCTGCCCCAGCCTCAACTAAAGAAAAGAACAAAGAATCCATCTTTAAACGGATTCAAAACCGCAGCAGCCCTGTCTTTTGCCACATGAATTATCTGAGTTATTGAGGCTGGCTCCAGTGTCAAGCTGACTACGTTGCCTTAATGTATTTATTTAACCCAGACTGCTGCAGAGAAGGCAAGCCCACCTCAGCACGTGAAGGGCTGCGACAAAGAGAACATTCAAGCTGATCCCGGGGCAGCAAACCCTCAGGAACTCTGGGAAGCCGATGGTGTTGAGGGGCCAGCACAATGCTCTGCTTTATTCTGCTTGCAGTCAGACCTACTCAGCTGCATGGCAAACTGCCGCTCCCTGGACCAACCAGCGTGGCAGATCTGAGGAGAGCCCTGATGGCAGGCAGATCCTGCAAGTGTGAGCCTTCAGCAGCTCCACATTTCCACATTGAGGCTAAGTGTGCAGAGACATGGCTTTTGCATAAAAGAATCCAGAGCCAATTATCCAAAGTATGAATCCATGCAGCAGTCCAGCCCAGTCTGCTTGCAGGTCCCAGATGATGGCCAATCTCACTCCATATAAGAAGGGTCCACTGGTGTCTTTGTCAGTTGTCCCAAGTCCTCTAATTATGATGACCCTACAGGTGACACACCACAGAGCAAGGTATGGATTAGGGTAATCACAGATAATGGTACCCAGTCTGCCTTTTGTCACAGTTCGTAGATTTGGCATTTAGAAAGCAGATCAATGGCTTTGGGTGAACACAGGAGCCTAGCTACCATGTGATATTGCTTTGTTTTTCCCTCATATCCAACTGAGATACCCCTCCCAAATTCATTCTTTTGATTAGGAATCTTCCCAATGCCAATGACATGCCGCAGCCTTGGTGATAGGGTGTTGAGCTTGCCAATGCAAATAGCAGGGATAAATTTTTTAAAAAATTACATCTATGTACCAGGCATTAGGTCTTTTTTGACATTACCTATTCAGTCTTTAAAACTGTGGGTAAGACCACCCCCACATTATAGATGAAGAAACTGAGTCTCCAAGCCACAGAGGCCATCAGCTGAAATGTGAACCCAGGTAGTTAGGTGTGGCACCAACGTTTCTGGACACCACTGGATATAGCAAACATGATTGGATCAAGCAGCTGCTATGGTCATAAAGGCAGTGAGGGACCCAAAGGCTGGTGTGGGCAACAGTGCTGACCATTGTGTACAAGGAAGAGCTTCAGGGACTTTGTCCTGCCTGGTTTATGTCTGCACCAGCCTTAGCTCGCTCATCTCTACTTCTCTTTAGATGGTAGTCCCATTCACACCTCCAGCAAGGGTATCCTTGCTACGCTTTAGCGGAACGTAGACCCAGCGGCAGAGGAGTGGCTTCCTGGCTCTCCCATTTGCAGTCTCCTGCTTCCTTTGGGGGATTGACGCACTTAGCACCCCAGTAACAGATGTCTCCCGGTCTCTATATCTCTTTCCACATGACCTTGAGTTTGACTTTGGTCATGTGATAATCCTTTCCACTAAAAGGATGTGAGCAGAGGGGACACATGCATACTGAGGTCTGGAAGAGCATTTCCATACTTCCCCTTCCACTACCAGGGTCACAAGAGTATTCCAGGGCAGTGTGCTGAAGGCTGACAGGCCTTGAGGGAAGAAGCAACATGCCCCATTGGCTTCTGCAATGGCCAGGTGACCTCCCTGTCAAGACCAGACTGCTCACCCAAACCTAGACTGGCACCAACCTGCAGACCCAAGAGCTGGAGCAATGCCCCTGAGCCTCTGCAGTTTGATATGGCTTATATAATGGCTGTTCAGAAAAAAAAAAGAATGAGGCATCCAGTACAGGGAAGTGTGTGTGGGTTGTCCTCAGAGGGGAAGGGGCACTCTTCCTAGGCCCTGGAAAGCACTCTTAGAAGACAATACGGTAACTCTGTATTTCCCAATATTCCTTTCTAGGATTTTGTTTTTGTTTTTTGTTAAGACAGAACCTTACATCTTGAACCTGGTTCAAGATGGCCTTAAACTCTCAATATTTTCCTACCTCAACCTTTGGGTACTGAGATTATAGGCCTGCGCCAATAGACCCCAATTAACGTTTTCTTTTATTTTAGGGATCTTGTGGGCATAACCTGTTTTACTACCTGGGATCCTTTGTGCAATAAGCCATGAGAGTTTCTCTTAGCTCTAAAAGCCATAAAATTTCTGATTTTTGTGTGTGTTTTTCTTTATGAATGTACAGTCATTAACTGATTACATTTCTTTTTGCTTTGATGTCCAAGAAGTTTAAGGTCAGCATTATGAACTAAAAGAAGCAAATATATCCCTTTGAATTCGAAGAAATCCTGGCTTGTTGACTTTTCTTCCTTTCTTGGGTCCAGTTCTCTTGGTATGGAAATTTTCTCAATCTCTCTCTCAGATCTGTGTTTATTAAATGGTCTTAGGTTCACGTCGGGATGAGTAGTGACAGTAAAATGCAATTAATAAAATAAAGCATCTCTTTCACATCAGGAAAACAGCAGCAGTTCAGGATGATGTCAGAATGGGCAGTGGCCATGCCTTTGTCGTCCTGAGAATGGTTATTTTTTTATGTTAAACTGGTTGTTGAAAAGTAAGGTCTCCTGCTAGAAGTAATGAACATGAAATTACAGTGAGATGAGCTGTGGCCCACGAGCCACCATTTGGTCGTGGTGCACAGGGGAAGCCTACCACGCACTGGCACAGCAGGACAAATTACATGACTGCCACAGAAAAAAATGGCCACGTCTCTCAAAACACATGTCCCAGCGGGCGGTGGTGGCGCACGCCTATAATCCCAGCCCTCGGGAGGCAGAGCCAGTGAGTTCGAGGTCAGCCTGGTCTACAGAGTGACCCCCAGGACAGGCACAAACAAAACAACAGAGAAACCCTGTCTCGAAGAAAAACCAAAACAAAAAAATAACAAACAAACAACAACAACAACAAAACACGTGTCCCTCGGCCAGCATTTCCTAGAGTTGATCTGATTTCCTGTGTCAGAATGAATGCCTTTGGAGGCTGGGGAGATGGACCAGTTGGTAAAATGTTTGCTGCACAAGCATGAGGCCCCATGTTCAGTCCCTAGCACCCACATAAAAGCCAGAACTGGCAATGCATGCCTGTAATCCCAGCATCAGGGGAGGCTGAGATCGGAGGGTCCCTGGGGACTGTCTAAGCAGTCCCCAAATTAGTGAACATGGGAAGCTGTGGAGGAAGACATCTGACATCCACCACTGGACTACACACACACACACACACACACACACACACACACACACACACACACACACACAGGAATTAATGCATGCTAGTTTAAACTTCAAAAGCAAAAACATTTCACTTCTGGAAATTTATAGCTACACTATAGATGTACCAAATGATATGTGTATAAAGTTATTTACTGCAGCTTTGTTGGCAATGAAACAAACATTTGGAAACAGCTTAAAATGAGCCTCAGCAGGGGACCAGATAAGCCATGGTGCAATACAAGTAAATGGCCATTTAAAAGCGAGAACAGTTTTCATACACAAGCAGGAAAGGGCTTTAGGGTATAGCATTAAGTAAGCGAACAAAGAAAGCATACAGCAAGGTGTAAAATGTAGCACCTTCTGGAGGGGGCAGTGGCGGGCGACACACACACACACTCTCAGGTGTGTATAGAACACCTCTGGAAGTAGACTCAAGAAAACCAGGAATAGTTGCTCATTCCAGAGTGCAAAGTGAGCGGTGATACACTTTTCATTTTAAACTCGTTTGTGTTTTTTTTTTTAAACTCTGTGCTATCTCTGTGTGAAAACTAGTTTAAAATGAGAAAAAAAATTAAATGAGCTCTTACTGGCTTATTGCAGCTAAAAACTGTTCACAGTTGTTTCTAAGTGTGAAGGAAGAAATTCAATCAAACTCCTTTAGCAATCCTCTGTATTAAGGTAATTGTACTGTTTATTAAATTACAGTTTTGTGATCTGGAAGGACTCGTCAATACCCATGTAGCATGGCTGTGACTTAAGAAACCTGGCTTTGGATAGCATACCTGTCACGTTGTTAGACACTACATCATTTCGATACAATCAACGTTCACTGAGGGCATTCTATCAGACAGGCCTGTTGTCAGGAGCTGGAAATGAAAATACTCCTAAGGCTCCTTTGTCCTCGAAGTTGTCATCTATAAGACTAACTCACTGTGATGAGTTCTAGTGTCCTGTGAGGACAAGAGATGTTGGAGTCATCTTTGTGGTTGTAGCATCTGGCACATCATAGAAACTTAAGAGTGTCGGTGGAGAGCATGGATGGATAAATAGTGAGTATTTCATTGGATATGGTCCAGAGGGACAATTCTAGGCAGAGAGACAACTAGGAAGTGACAAATTGGATTATGAAGAGTCATCCAAATCCGTTGTGTCATGGGTGTTGATGGGCAGGGTTACTCTTATGTACAGGAACTATGTTTAATGATATGGCAGATGATTATTGACTTTATAATTTTCTATTTTTCTAGAATGAAAAATTTTCAGCATGAACTCTAGGGCCAGAAAGAGCTGATTTAGAAATGGGAGTCTACCATTTCTCAGCTAAATGACTATGGGTAAGTCTACCTTTCTGAACTTTAGTCTTCTCATTTATGAATTGGAAGTAATCAGGCCTAATTTACAAGCTAATGGTCAGTATTCGTTGGTTTATTGAAAAAATGAGATGCAGTAAGTGGATGCCCATATACTGAATAATACATGTACCAAGTTGAAGCCAGTTGGGGGAGACTGCCAGGTATAAATCATGGAATTATGTGAGATTGTTAGTATTGTTTGGAAAGTCTCACTACTGGCCTGTAAATTATTTGCTTCATCTCTTTTTCTCTTTTTTAATAATGTAAGTTCGATTATGGATGATGATTCTTGTAATCTTCAAATCTTCAGAATCAATAGTAATATTTGGCACCTAGTAGAGACTTGGAATATTGTTGGGGAATGAATAAACTACCCACTGAATGAGTCTGAAAAAGCTCAGTCCCTGTGTGAGCTTTGTCAACACATAATAATGGAGAAGTAAGAGAGGAGATGGACACTTCCATCAGTGTGAAGTGGATGGGAAAAGGCTTCCTGGAGAAAATGAGGGTGGGGGATGGCACGCAGATGGTAGATTGCTTGCCCAGTATTCTCAAAGCTCTGAGGTCAGTACCAAGCATTCCATAAACTGGACATGGTGGCATACACTTCTGATCACAACACTTGGGAGATGGAGACAGGAGGGTCAGAAATTCAAAGTCATCCTCAGCTATATGATGAGTTTGAGACCTCATCTCCAACAAACAAAAACAAAAAAAAAAAAGCCAAAAACATATCAAAGAAAGAAAATGAATTGATAATTTTAGAGCTACTCAAACAAAAGCACTCTGGCTTTTTGACAAGAATCTAGTACTCTAATGGAGGATGTGTGTCTTTTACATCATTTATTTTTATTTTATGTGTATGCATGTTTTGCCTACATGTGTGTATTTGCACCACGTGTGTGTCATGGAGACCAGAAAAGAGTGTCAGATCCCCTGGAACTAGTGTTAGTCACCATGTGGGTGCTGGGACCCAAACCCAGGTTTTCTGCAAGTGCAGGGAGTGCTCTTAAGAGTTGAGCCATGCTTCAAGACTCTCCTTCACCCCCACTCCAAAGTTAGTGGGAGCACAAAAAAGGAAAAGAAAAAAGCCTAGAAGATGCAACTAAAGCGCCAGGATCTTTTCACTCTCCCTGAGTCCTTATTCCCAACACTCTTCCTCTTCCTCCTGTGCCTTCCTTCAATTACCACAGAGGCAGGGAGCTGCAGGTATCAAGAGGACCAGCCGCTCACTTAGTATTACTTGGGGAAGAGAGTGCCTGTAACAGGAAAGGAGATGTTGAAAGGCCGTTTTAACCAGGAGTTGCCTGGTTACTTAAAAGTGTTCCTCTGAGGTGACAAGACATCACTCCATGAGGGGCCCCTCCTGGGTTTTCTGGGGGAGCAAAGGGGTATGAGCATGTGTCCAGTGTACCATAGAGAGACAGAGCCCTGGAGGCTGATGTAGGAGTGTTTCCCTGGATGCAGTATTTCCCGACTATCATCCCAAAGCCTGAATAGCCTCTCTGGCATGTTCTTGCGAAGTATTTGTTCAGCACACACACACACACACACACACACACACACACACACACACACACACACACACACACCAAACAACAACAACAACAAAATCGTTGCCCCAGCTGGCGCCGTGGGACTCCACTGACAGGAAGTGATTTGCTTTCCAAATTTGAAGAATGGAAAAATCAGCCTCCTTCCTCTTGAAGATTTACAAACAGATGTGGCTCTCAGGGCGCATCTCCTGCTGCTGACGAAGAGCCAGGCTCTGTGCGGCTCAGGAGGAGCCGTTGGTCTGATGGAACCCACCCCATCTCCTCCGAGGCAGAAACCCAACTGGTTTCCTGCCTGCGGTCACCACTTTACACTGGGGTTTAGAGCTAGCGACTGTTGAGCAGCTGCTTCCTGACCTTGTACTTGCATCAAAACGTGAAAGTCACAAAGTAAGGATAAGCGTTTCACCTTGGATAAATTTGCACTTATCCAGGGGGTGGGGCCACAGAAGCAGGCCCAACTCTGACTATCCCTGGTCGTCAATGCTGCTGAGCCAAGACTGAGGCCGGTTAAAAGGTGCTTTGTTGAGAGGGACTAGGGTTTTCGTTTGTTTGTTTTTGTTTTTTTTCCTCTGAATGATTTTGCCAAAATCTAAGAGTCCACTGGAAAGTTCTGGAAGACTTCTGTGGAATAGTTATGGTTAGGCTTATCATATCACTGAGATTACTTAATAAATCAAAGACGAAAATGGAATCAGGCTAAATTTTGGCAAGATCAATTTGACAGCTACCAATAATGGTGGGAGGAAACACAGTAGGTAGCATTGGCAAGACTAATTACCTAACAAGGCAGAGCCTCAATTTCCTCAAGGTGAAAAGAATGATAATGACACCCACGTTAGTTATGATAGCTTCCTTGAGAGTTGAGGTGCTAAAGAAATGAGAGGATGCCTCATGGCTTGTTGTGGTGCTTTCTTCTACATGGGTTCCTGCTGGGATCATACACCTTTGCATGTATTACCTAAGGTGGGGTTGAAATTCCCTCCACAGTCCCAGTCCAGAATAACTGGATCATTTCACTGTCAGACGGAACTTACTGAATCTACACTCCCTGAGGCTCCACTTCCCAAGAAACCCCCACCTCACTCCTCTCTCCTTCGCATACAGAGCTGGATGGACACCAACAGTCTATCTCTTGGCACCTAAGCGATGCCTGAGAGGCAGGTGTATCTGCTTAACATCCAACCTTTTTTATTGCTAGTCTCAGTGACATGGTGGGTTCACTTAGCCATGATTTTAGAGGAGTCAGAGGTTGTCACTGTTCCAAGAATACAGTTTCACAACAGCTATAAAATGAAGACTTTGTTTAGCCCAGAAATGTTGAGTTGGGGTGAAGGTATCCAGCTGTGAAACAGGACGCTAAGCTTTTCATCAAGTTGGCGAGTGTACTGTTGTACCAGTCTTCTGTCCTCCTGGGGAGGTCATAAATGACATCTCAGAACTGTACTTGAGTCACACAGAAATGTCACCCCATCTCCTGATGCCTACTTTGGGGTTGCCCTTCTGATATACCCCCCAACAGCAACTAGATGATTCACAGTCTTAGCAAGTTTAGGAAGGGCTTTTTATGAAATTTTTTCTTCTGTAACACGCTGCAAGAGCTGACTGAAGGGTATGAACAAGAAACCTGTCGTCCCCACATCCTGTCTGTCTCCATCTGCACTCAACACCTGGATACAATCCTTTTGACTGTGTTGACTCCTTGGGTATCACGGTGATAGCACCCTGACAACACTACTTCCAGGACTGAAGCTTGATTTTGGCTCCTGGTTTCAGAGACTTGCATCCATCATAGAGAGGAAGGAATGGCTGGGCAGCTCCTTTCCTGGCAGAAGGAGCGTGGGGCAGAGACCATTCATATGTAACCCACAAGTGGCAGAGAGAAGCCAGAACCAGAGCGAGGCTATAACCTTCAAAAGCCCACAACTAGTGACGGACCATTGCCAGCAGGCTCCACTTTCTACAGGCACCAAGTGTTCAACACATGACCTGTGGAAGACACTTCAGTTTTGAATCATGACAGAGTAAATGAGAAGACACTCCCACCTCAACAGGAGGGACAAGGATGTAACAGATGTGCGTCCTCGTTCTAAGCACTTTTTCTCTATTGCCACTCAGTATTTCCCATCAGAGCATTACTTCTTTGCTTGGTGCTAGTCTATAGGGTTGGGATGACTCTAGAGATTGAGTGATTAAGACTTACACCAGTCAGTATGTAGTATTTTTCCCTGTGTGTTCTAATTGGCCACATGATTCAAATAAGCCGATGAGATAAGACTTTCTTTAAACAGGCTAGGAAACTACCCCTGCCTTCAAAACATGAATGGTGTATCTGAGACTGCTAGAGGCGTGTGTGTGTGTGTGTGTGTGTGTGTGTGTGTGTGTGTGTGTGTGTGTGTGTGTGGTGTGTGTGTGTGTGGTGTGTGTGTGAGAGAGAGAGAAAGAGAGGGGGGAAGTGAGAGAGAGACTGGAAGGGGAGAGGAGGGGAAGGGAGGGGAGAGAAGTGGAACTGAAGGACGGAGAGGAGAGGGGAGGGGAGGGGAGAGGAGAGAAAAGGAGAGTCTAAGTATGTGTGCTGTTTTAGTTAGGTTTCTGCTGCTGTATAAAAAGGAATTGGGGGAGGAAAAGGGTTTAATTATATCTTATAATTCCCAGGCCACAGTCCATTCTGAGCAAAATCAGGGTAGGAACTGAAGTGAAAGAAGAAGCAGGAACCATGGAGGAAAGCTGCATACTGGCTTTTTCTTCATGGCTTGATCATCCTGTTTTCTTACATTGCTTAGGATCACAGGTCTAGGGATGGCACCATGCACAGTGGACTGGGTTCTCCTATATCAATCATTAATTAAGAAAATGAACCCACAGACATGTTCCCAGGCCAAGCTGATAGAGATGGTTTTTCAACTGAGGCTCCTTCGTCCCAGGTGACCAGCTTGTGTCAAGCTGACAGGGACTAACCAGGTCCTCAAATGTGAACGTGCATCCAAAACCATCCCAGTCATCTGGAGGCCCTCTTGAAATCCACATCACTAGCGTGAACAATAGATTCTGATCTACAGATTGGAGGTGGGCCCGACATTATATAATTTTAGCAAGGTCTCAGGAACTGGTAGCCCTAGTTGGTCTAGAGGTAACACTGGAAGGACTACTTCCTAACAGGTTAAAATCCAGATCAATGAATGAGACTATTGGAAGAAATAATTTATATCCTTCTCAGTTCTTCAAGATGGATGATACCATGTACTTGTTGTATTATTCTAATAGAGAACGTATGTCATTTTCAAGGGCTTACAATACTACTACAGATCTGATCCATGTGTGCAGCACAGTGACATTGCGCCTCAGGAGTGACCTCAGGATATCTGAAGATGTCAAAGAGGACAGACATACTTGCTAAACAAAACTCAGTGATGGCAGGTGATGGTGACGCACACCTTTAATCCCAGCACTCAGGAGGCAGAGGCAGGTGGGTTTCTGCATTCAAGGCCAGCCTAGTCTACATAGTGAGTTCCAGGACAGCCAGAGCTACAGAGAACCCCTGTCTCAAAATTAAACAAACAAAAACAAAACAAAACAGAAAATGATTCAATGAAACTAAAAGTAAATGCATGGTGACTCTTTCCACCTACTTGAGAAGTATACATTCTTTCCAAATGCCTGTTTTGTTAAAACAACAATAATGGATCACATGCCAGAATGTCTGTTTTGAAGCTAACATTGTCCTTCAGAGAAAGTTTAGAGCTTCAAATTCTCTCACTACTCAACAAAAAACTGTGAAATTAAAGGTATAAGACTCAAGAACCTGGGGAAAGGCTACCAAAGCTAAAGCAGAAAGAAGGAATAAACATGGAGTGTGAGGTTGAATGCAAACTCGGAAGCTGAAAAGCAGGAGAACTGGTCAGTTTACAAGCTGTGAAAACAGAAAAGGAGAGCTATTACTAACCTTAGTCAATGACGAAAAGGGAATGGGAGAATGGGAATCTCCAGAATTGGTAATAAATAAATAATAACATAATCCCAGATGCTTGGGGAAGCTCTCAAAGTCTGAAAGAAAACTTTGTAGAACATGGTTACAGATTTTAGATTCTGGATGATAAGGATCACTTTTCTAGAATGGGTAATTTCTTATATCCAGAAAAGGAAGAAGAAGATGATGATGAAATCGCAACCTCCCCTGGAAGCGGAGCAGGCCCAACGGTCACAAAAGTCAAACCATGCAACAGCAGGTGACACTGGACTCCCTGAAGCTCTTTCAGTTTCAGGACAGAATGGACGCTGTTATTGATTTTCATAAAGCCAGGAAAGCATGCAAAATAAAGCCAAAATCCTACAGAGCCCATCTCAGTTTCAGGCCCTAATCAAACTATTAGTGAGAAGCGCCCCGCAGTCCCAGGAGGTCATTATCATCACCACTGTATCACATCCATCTAGACGCCAGAACAAGAGGTGCACAGGGTGGAAGGCAGCACGTAAAATTGCCATTATTTGAAGATAAAATGATTACATAGCAAAGAAGACCCAAGACAATAAACAGAGAAAACTGTGAAAAAAATATATGAGGCACTGGTAATAGGATCCCAATGTTAAAACAAATATACAAGGAAGTAATAATGTTTTTCAGACTAATTCTCATCAGTTAGAAAATATAACAAAATTCCACAAATGATAATACTTTGTAGCTAATAATGTATAAGGCATATGCTATATAAAGAAACCCACAGGGTTCTACTGGGATAATGAAAGACATTTAGAAGATTTTATGACATTCCCTTTTACATACTGTGTCTTTTCCCTTTTATTGAAAATGGATTCTTTTTCCTCACATCATATATCCGATTATAGTTTTCCTTTGCCTTTTTCTCCCAGTTCTTCCTACCTCTCCTCCCATCAAGATCTACCCACTTTCTGTCTCTTGTTAGAAGACAAACAGACTTCTAAGGGATTATAATATAATATGATAATATAAAAGTTGACATCATAATAGGACACAGAAAACAGAAGAAAAAGAGTCCAAGAAAAGCCACAAGAAACAGAGAGACGCAGTGACTCACTCTTTCATATACTCAGGAATCACATAAAGACTCTAAACTGGAAGCCATAATACATACACAAAAGACCTATAGGGTAAAAAAGAGAGAAGAAAATATAAATAAAATAAAATAATGATAAAGATAAAAAGTAAGGTAAATTTGAGAGAGAAAGAGGGAAAAAAAAGGGGAGGAAGCCCTGTCATGACATTATGAGACAAGCAACCTCTGAAAATGGTGTTGTTTCTTTTCTGTTAGCCATCTACTGCTGGGCACGCAGCCTGCACTCCAGAGTAGTTTGTTTCCTCAGTGAGACCCCTTGAAGAAAACTAAATCTTCATTTGCAAGTGCCGATCAGTTGGAGATTGCTTCTGAGTTAGGGATGGGGCATGTGTCCACTTCTTTCAGCTCTAGGACCCCATCTGGTGCAGACCCATGCAGGCCTGTGCATGCTGCCTCAGCTTTTGTAGGCACTGTGTCTTAAATTTATGAAATATGGGAAATGTGAGGTTTTTGAGCTATATGACTTGACTACAATTTTTCTGTAGAGTAAATAGAAGCTAAATTTTGCTCTTCTTGGGATCAAAGGCTGATTTGGGTTAATCAGATAGTTAGATGAGCTGGAAAAATTTGGGAGAAAGTTTCCCCATGCTTTGCTGTATTGGTTTCTAATTAAGATATTGATACTAGACTGGAGTTAACAAAGCAGGAGGAACAGGGAAGAGACCAAAGATGGGCGAGAGAGAGAGAGAGAGAGAGAGAGAGAGAGAGAGAGAGAGAGAGAGTGCCCTGTAAAAGAACAAGTAGGGTGACTTTTAAGAGTGAGAACAGGGCCAGCAAGATGGCTTAGTAGGTAGAGACACTTAACACAAGACTGATAACCCGAATTTTATCCTTGGAATCCATGTGGTAGAAGGAAAGAACTAACTTCTACCAAGTGCCCTCCACCTTCACCCCAATACACAAATGAAGAAATAAATGCAAAAAAATGTAGATCTATACAATATTAGTTTAAACCCTTTTGTTATGTTGTGTTGTTGTGTAACCCACTGTTGTAGACTTCAAGGCTTTGGTGATGGTGGCGGTGATGACTGTGATGGCAGTGGTGATGACAATGAGGTGATGGTGGTGGTGGTGGTGGTAGTGATGATTGTGATGGCAGTGGTGATGACAATGAGGTGATGGTGGTCAGGGCAGTGGTGATGACAATGAGGTGATGGTGGTGGTGGTGGTGATGATTGTGATGGCAGTGGTGATGACAATGAGGTGATGGTGGTCAGGGCAGTGGTGATGACAATGAGGTGATGGTGGTGGTGGTGGTGATGATTGTGATGGCAGTGGTGATGACAATGAGGTGATGGTGGTCATGGCAGTGGTGATGACAATGAGGTGATGGTGGTGGTAATGATGACAGTGGTAGTGATGATGATAATGAGGTGATGGTGACCATGACAGTGGTGGTGGTGATGATGGTGGTGATGGTGGTGGTGGTGGTGATGGTGTGGTGGTGGGGGTGATGGTGTGGCAGTGATCCTAACAGCACTGACTGCCCAAACAATGCACTAATCACTTCACATTTAGAGATCAAATCAGTTCCATTCTCCTATCTTTCCCTCCTACAGATGAGTCATTAAGACAGAGATCAGTAAGTCATTTCACCAAGTGCACATTCCAGAGAGGAGAATCTGACTGTTGACCCAGATATATTCTGACTCCCAGGTTGACTCATAACTTCGACCTTGGTGCTGCCCATCTATTGAACTCACGGCTTCCAGTTGATGCCAATGAAAGGATCAGATGAGTTCCAATGGGGTCGTGTAGACAGTGTGCAGGAGTCAGGGCCAAATTGGAGGCAAACAATGCCATGGAAGCAGAATATGGAAGTGACTAGGGGAAAACAAACATTCAACCCCCTCCCCCAATGCTGTGAAAACCCTGAGTGCCCAGGAAGCATACTGGGACTTCTACCAGTTATGACTAAGGCAGAGACCATTTTATTGTATTTTAAAATAAATAATTCCTTTCACTGGCTGGATAGCTTAGATTCACCCCAGTAGTTTAAATATGACGTGTCCTTATTAAAATGCCAACATTTCCTACATACATCCAGAGACAGTACAGGTACACTCAGATTCTAATGGAATATTTTCTTAAGTTACCCAACTTATTATTATTTTTTTAAAGATTTGTTTATTTATTATGTATACAGTGTTCTGTCTGCATGTATCTCTGCAGGTCAGAAAAGGGCACCAGATCTCATTACAGATGGTTGTGAGCCACCATGTGGTTGCTGGGAATTGAACTCAGGACCTCTGGAAGAGCAGTCAGTGCTCTTAACCGCTGAGCCATCTCTCCAGCTCCATACCCAACTTATTTTAAAATACGTTTTGTGGAATACAAATGTACACAAATTTCCAGGGGAGAATGAAAACAGATATCAAAGACAGCTCATCCCAGAAGACACATGGAGTGACTGGCTTACGGGCACATGAGGGACCTGACTTAAAGCAGTGTGTCTGGTTTTTTAAGAAAACAGTCAAACATTTGGGGAAAAAATATCTAAATTCCTCTCTACATATACCACCAAACAAAACTTCCTATGAAATAGAGAGGTTTGTATATGAAAAAATAACCCCAAAATACTAGAAGAAAATATAAGCAAATAATCTGGGTGACAAAAGCCTTTCTAGGTTTGACATAGCCTCCACCTTACCCATTTCAAAAGAAATAACAGAAAGGATAAACCAGATATTCTAAATTTCAGGATGGGATGAAATGGGTAGATGTCATTGTAGCTGTCCCCAGCTCACTCCCAAGTCTCATGACGCATATACTATCAAATCAGAAGGGACTGTCACTGCTTGAAAAGTGACTAGAGAATGACAACCACTGGGCTCTGAAAATAACCCAGCTGGATCAGATTGGTATACGGCAAGGGGGAAATGCACAGAGAATGTAGTAGGCCTGTCTACTTGCAGGAGAAGCAGACTTGGGGGATGGTAGGAATCCAGGAGCCAAGGAGGTATAGAACAGAAGTGGGCTTTGGGGCTACTGCATGTGTACCCTTCACTGAGGGTCTGCTTGCAAGCATTTATACCCAAACAAAAGGAAAATATCAACATGGTGAGTCCAGAGAAGCAAAATATTAGCTAGCTACTGTGCTTAACCAGAGAAGGATGGAGATGAGGAACTAAACCCACACATTTTCCAACAACTCTCTAAAATGGTGGTAACCTTTTTTAAAAAATGTTTTTCTTAGCCATCAGTCTTTAAGTTCAAACATGAGGGGAACAGAATGACTGTAGCACAGACTGAATGCTAGGTAGAAGAACCATCGACTGATTTCACAAAGCTAGTGAGTGTTCTCCAGGTTCCTAACTTTCGTGAGCTGGCACCCATTCTGGGGTGGACTTTGGTGATACAGTTGTCTTTGAGTCATTTCTACTCCTATAAGTAACCCTTCACCTATATTCCTGTAATTAATCCCAATAAAAAATAATTAATCCCAATAACTCATGGTTCACCAAGTTGGACTTTGGTGGTATTCATACTTTGGTCTGTTATGGGCTCTATATGTGGGGTGAGTAGATGTGTGTATTGTGTCTCCCCAGGAACAGCTTTTTGTCACATGATACGTGTTCAGCCAGGGAGAGTTATATTTACCTAGCTGAATGTCAAAGCATGATTGATTAATTGATCATTCCCAGGACTATGGGAGAAAGAGCTCCATCTTCCAGTCAGGAGACTAAAGGTCCTTTTCCATGGACAGGGACCAAGATAAAAGAACTTAGCATCTTGCAAGATGCCTATAATCTTCAGAACCCATGCTCAGGTTAAAGTTCAAGTGGAATGAACTTCTAATTCACTTTTTTTGAGGATTTCTAAAATTATAATTCTTTGACAATTTCATACACGCTTGTATTACTTCCTCGTTGCTGTGATGAGGCACCCTGAGAAAAGGCACTACATGGAAAAATGGCTTATTTTGGCTCACAGTTCCTGGGTCCAGTCCATCGTGGTGAGGACATGCTGCTGGTAGAAGCTTTGGGCAGCCCATCAGGTTGCATCTACAGGCAGGAAGCAGAGGGCACTGAGGGCAGGTGCTCAGCTGGCTTCCTCCACCTTATGATGTCTAGGACTCAAGCTCAGGGAATGTTGCTATCTACATTTAGGGAGTCTTCCCACCTTAATCAATCCAGAAAATCGCTCACAGGCATGCCCAGAAACTTGTCTTCTAGGTAGTTCTAGGTTTTGTTCAGCTTATCATATTAATCGTCAACACATATATAATGAATTCTGGACATTTTCCTGTTCTCAGAATACCCAGTTACTGAATGCTGATCTCGGTGCCCCCACACACTCCTGACTTGGAGACCTGGCCATAAAGTCAAGGAGTGCTGGCCTCTTGGCCTGGGGAGGAGACTCCAGCCCCGGGCAGGGGCCTTCCTTTCTTTTCCTCCACCCAGCTACATCTTGGTAGCAACAGCAGCTGCAGAACTTACATGCTGAGATTCTGGCTTGGCCTCTACCCTAGAAGCAAGGGTGAAGCTGGCCATGCCTTTGGTCAGTGCTGTACTGTGGGGAGTTTTCAGCCCCTTCCCATACTACTGCTGGGCATCTTGCTGAACCCACACAGATTAGGGAACCAGTCCCCAAGACAGGTGCATCGGGAGGTACTCAGACTAGCAATACAGCATGGTGACTGTCACAGAAACCTTGGGACCAGGCTCACCTCTATCCAAATCCCAACAATGTCCTTCAGGAGTCACTACTCCTTAAGCAAGTTGTCCAAACTCTTAGAATCTCTGTAAAGTTTGGGAAAGAATAAAGCTTGTTACACAGAAGGGTAAGTGTGACATTTTCATAATATTGACCCTAAGACATGCCAATGTCAAGGCACAATGAATGTTTTTTTAAAGTGATCAAAATCAAAATCTTAAGGTATGGATTAAATCAAAACCACCATTTGTGTGTGTGTGTGTGTATGTGTGTGTGTGTGTGTGTGTGTGTGTGTGTGTGTGTGTGTCTGCGCAATGCCCCCTCCCCCGAGAGAGAGAGAGACAGAGAGAGAGAGAAAGAGAGAGAGGAGAAAGAGAGAGAGAGAGAGAGAGAGAGAGAGAGAGAGAGAGAGAGAGAGAGAGAGAGAGGTTGACAGAGACACACAGAGATGAAGACACAGAGAGGGAGAGCCTTTTCCAACTGGCCTTCACTGATGACTGATGATTTCAGGAAACTTCTATATTCATTAGTTATTTGCATACATTTTGTAAACTATTTTAGCATTAGAATGTTTGTCTTTTAATTTCTGAAGTATAACAGTTGTCTATATATTTTGGACATAACTTCTTCATCAGAGATTCATACTGATTATATTCTTTTAGGGTAAATCTTGTGTTTTAATTTTTAACTGAAAATTTTCAAAGAACAAAAGTCTTTGATTTTGCTAGAAATTGATTGTGTTTGGTGTGTTTACTATTACTATTTAAAAAGTACTCGAGACTGGGCAGTTTTTACAGGCTAGTTCATCCAGCTCCTGGTTCTGGAGACAGGGAAGTCTGTGAGCATGGGACTAGACTAAGCTCGGCCCCTAGGAAGCTTTTTTACAGCAAGACATGGAGGAGGCCCTTGCAAGGCCAGACAGAGCCGGCATGCCAGCTCAGCTGGCCTTCCTCATGTTACAAAGCCATTAAAGTCACCTTGGAAGCCCTGTCTTCATGATCTCATCTCAACCAAATTACCTCCTCCAAAACCCACCTCAGAACACTAGCAACAAATTAAGCTGGTGACCAAACTCCCAACCCCCCAAGTCTTAGGGGATAATCTGTCCACAGCATTGGGTAATCTTTTTCTGTTTTCCAATTGCTTTCTGTGTATCATCTCATCCAAGCCTCTCCACTCTTTGTGGTAAATAAATTAATATCCTGTGTGTAAGGAAACTCAGCCTCTGTGAGATTCATCCACTTTTAAAATCATTTAACTATGCAGGAAGGGAGCTAGGATTCCAGCCATGGTGTCCCGAGTTCGCATCTTTTTCATTCATTGTACATGCCCTCTCAGGGTAGGGAAGAATCCTTTCAAATTTCAAAACCAAGGAAAGCTCACTGGTCTCCTCCAAGCTTTGCAATGTCGCTGATACACACACTGAAAGCCCTGGAAGTGAGAACCATGTCACTAAAACTGTCTGCCATTCTTCCTTTTCTGTAGACTACCCTTGTGCTTTCTTTGCTGTGTGTTTATTTGCTTATTCATTTTAATTAGCATACAAAGTATTGGGTTCCATGGTGGCGTTTTCTAACAAAATTTGTTATTGTTGATTTTTCTTTCCATGTTCCTCCTCCATCGCAGACACTCCCCACATCCTTCCACCCCTGGCTGCCACCTTCCCACTTCCTGTCACCTGTGTTCTATTGCCTCAACCCCCCTTCTTCAAAACCTAGTTCCCCTCATCGTCCCCTTTCCAGTTTACACTTCTGTCTGTCTCTGTCTCTTCCTGTCTCTGTCTCTGTCTCTCTGTCTCTGTCTCTCTCTCTCTCTCTCTGTCTCTGTCTCTCTCTCTCTCTCTCTCTCTCTCTCTCTCTCTCTCTCTCTCTCTCTCTCTCTCTCTCTGTAGATATATAAACTAGGATGCATATATGAAAGAGAACATACCGTATCTGTCTTTCTGTGTGGATCACCTTGCCAAATATCTTTTTTTCCTTTTCTGTTTTAGGCTTTTGGTGTCCTGTTTCAGAAACTCTCATTTCCCCTAAGGCTGACATGGTTTTCTTCTTGATTCTAAACTCACACCTCTATATTCTGAAACACTTACCTCTATTATCCAATCCTGTAACGTTTGCACTGTAGCCACAGAAGGCCTGAGGCTTGTAATTGTTACTGCTGTTGCTTCCTTTACGAGTGTCTGGTCATCCCATAACCAGTTGTCGGAAAGGTAGGCTTTTACCTTTTGAAGTGCTTTAGCACCCTCACCAAAAATCAACTGACTCTTTTTTGTATAGGTCAATTTCTAGAGTGGTCTTTCTCATTTCCTCTGCACCTACATCGGTGCTGTCTTAATTGCTGTGGCTAAATAGGGAGTTTAAAAATAGCATCATCAATATCCTCAAAGATACAAGAAGAAAGAAAGAAACTAAAAATGAATATTTACAGAATGGAAAGAACTTCACTAGTCAACACATATAAATGTACGTTCAGACATGCACACACACATGCATGCACATGTGTGCACACACACATACACATGCATGCACACACAAACATGCATGCACATGCGTGCACACACACATACACATACGTGCATGTACATGTAGACACACACATACACACACATGCATGCACATGCAGACACACACATACACACATAAATGCATACACACATGGAGGTGGATACTTGTAACCAGTATGAAGACTAGAATTCTTGCTTAAGGAGCATCTCAGGACAAAAGGCAGTGAGGCCAGAAGACTAACAATAGGAGAGAAGAGGTTGGGAGACTAGAGTCCAGTAGAGACAGTTCAGCTTTGAATTTGCAGACCAAGAAAATAGAAACAAAGCAATCATCAACAAAGCAGTTCAGACACGTTGGGTTGTTTGCAATGATGAATTTGGGTTTCTACACCATCCTGCTCTAGCAAGTACCCAGCACCATTGTTTAAAGCAGACTCAGGCAGACCTGTGGAGATCAGAGTACCTAGGGGTGAAGAGAAGATTCTACAAACTAGGGCCGTCAGGAGAAGACCCCTTACAGAGGCTCCAGAACCACAAGGACAAAAGAACAACCCAGAAGCATCTTCAAAGTGCTGAAGAAAAGTTATTTCCATCTTAAAATTCATATCAGGCCAAGAGGTCAAATATCCATGAGAAAAGATGAGAAACTGGGAGAGGGTTTAGCGGGAAAGCCCGCGTGCACAAGCGTAAGGACTTGGATTCAAACTCCCATGTAAAGCTGGACACGGTAGCGTGTGTCTGCAATCCCAGCACTCTGTGGCAAGACAGGAGAATCCGGAAGCACCCCAGCCAGCGGCTGGCTGGTGCATGCCATAGTAAACAAGAGACCCTGCCTCAAAGTGGAAGGAGAGGGCCAACACTGGAGATTGTTCTCTGACCTCCACAAGCAGAGTGGCATGCAAGTGCCTGCACTCTTGCACACTAGTGTGCACACAAAGATAAAAAAAAAAATAGACTTGAAAATCTGTGAGATCCTCAAATACTAGCCTACCCTGCATGCTTTCTCTGGTGGATATAGAAAATGCACATCACAAAAATGAGAATGCCAACCAGGAAAGAGGAAAGTGTGGCATATTAGGAGCAGGAGCCGCTCCCAATAAGAAAGAGAGAAAACGGGTTCCATGAGGCAGCTGGAGGGAGGCCTCAAGATGGCACCTGTGCTACAGGGGTGGTGGACAGGTGGTCTGCCCTGGTGTGGGTCAGAAACTCCGGGGGAGGGGGAACGTCTTCAGGCTGGAATTGACAAAACAGTCAATGGATCCATGCACAGAAGATCTATCTCTGTACCATCTGTACCAAGTCGGCAGTTTAACTAGCAATGATTCCTGAGGAGGTGGAGGGGAATAGGGAAGGAGGGAGGGAGGGAGGGAGGGAGGGAGGGAGGAAGATGAAAAAAGTAGGTAAATAGAAAGGGAGAAAAGGAGATCCTGAGGGAGAGGGAGGGAAGGAAAAGTAAAAGAAAAATAAATAGTTTAAAAAGAATTCCCCCAAGTGACAGTACTTATACGACATTATGTGGCTCAGTTGTGAACAGCATCTATATGATCAGAATAACAACAGTACCATATATCTAGCTAACTAAAATAATAATAAATATAATAATTAATATTTCCAAGAAAGAGTAACAGGGTATGTTTGTGTGTATGTGTTGTGTGATGGATTTGCAGGTAGGGTAGAAAGAAAGATTAAGCCTCTCATCTTTCATAATGTGGATTCTTCTTTTGTAATGCTTGTCACAGGAGGGAGGGGACTCTAGTATCTCCGTAGCTGACCCTCTGTACCTGAGGATTCTACATACTAGGATTCAAACAGCCTCAGATTGAAAATATTCAGGAGAAAAAAAAACCCTTCATCTATGTTCAAGGAATTAGATATCCTTGCCTAAACAGTATAGCAGATGACTGTTTCTCCTCTGTATTCCGTGAGTAATCAAAGAAAGCTTACAGTACACAGGAGACTGCACACAGATGACCAAGGCATGGACATCTGATGATTTTGGTGTCTGTGGTGGGCCCTTAAACAAATCCCCACACATAGCAAAGGATAACTATAGATCAACTAGGAAAAGCCAAAGGCCATCTCAAGTCGCTGCAAGTGTGCCTTGTCCTGGGCAGGAGGCTGCGGGTGGGACACTGGGTACCGCTCTATTTACAAGTCTCTGGTCCCACTCCAGCCGCTACACTCTTACATAATGGAACTTTTGATAAAAGTTGAAAATAGAAGAAAAGGTCAAAAGCTGGATCTAGTGATACCAGCCCAGAATCCCAGCTCCTCAAGAGGCTGAGGTAAGGGAGCACAAGTCCTAAGCTTGGCTGGGTTCCCGAGTAAATTCAAGGCCAGCCTGAGCATCTTAGTGAGGCCTTGTCTCAAACTTTTAAAAAAGTTAAAGGGCTTGGGATATAGCTCCATGGTAGAATACTAGCCTGTCATGTGTAAAGGTTTAATACTGAGAACCAAATAAAAGGCGCTATGGAGCACACTCTTTTCTGGATATGGCATGGTCACTACAGTCGTGAACACACAGAAATTGTGATTACTCACTCAAGATCGGACCCCTCAACCTTCCTTTGTGGATGAGGAAGGGGCTCATAAGACTCCCCACCCTTCCCTGAGAAACTATGGGAGTTAATGGCTGCCAGGGGAAGTAGAGTCATTTTCTGTAGTGATGTAGCCACTGATAAGTTGTTCATGCTCCAGTAAATACCATCTCTCCCATGCTCCTGCAGCAGCCCAAATGAAACTCGGTGGGTCATAAGAAAATACACAGAGAAGTAGGAGGGGACTGGGTGGGAAGAAGAAAGAGGTTGTTAGGAGTGGGAAGGGGGTAAGGGGAGTGGGGGTGAATATGATCGTTATATGTTGTATAGATACGTGAAATCTTTGAAAGCTAAAACATAAAGAGTTTCCAAACTGAAGTGAGAAGATACTGGTAGGTAGCATCTGGCTGTGGATACAGTTTGCTTTTCAGATTGCCTCATCCCTGTCACCAGAGGCATAGTGTAGGAAGAGCATCAATAGGCCAGATGTAAAACACAACCTGAAATCACCAACAGTAGCATGTGAAGAAAAACCACACCCCAGAAGAGAAACCACAGACTCCATAGCAAACATGTAAGCCATGAACCAAGGGCTAAAAGCTAAGCAAGTTGACTTAGTAAGACAAACAGGACACATTAAAACTGTGACCTTCCAAGGATTAAGAGAGGATCTCACAACTATAAAATGAGAGCACACTGGTAATACAACGATTGGACCTCTTGGGAGTTGAACCATGATGACCACAATTTAAAGGTTCAATTTAATCTTAAAACAGAGCCAGTAAAGGATCAAACTGAACAGCCTCTTGTCTTTTCTTCTAGAACATAGTTCAAAGGGACAAAAAGAAGTCACGAGAAGAAAAAAAGTCCTAGGGACAGATACCAAGGTCTCAGCCTTGTCCTAATTAGAAACCCATAAAAGAGAAGACAAAGAAATCAGGGAGGGGTGATCACACAGAGCTCAAGAAAGACATCGACCTGGTCGAAAGAATCCTTTGAGTTCTGTTCATGGTGTGGCTTCTCTGAAGATTAAAAAGACAGAAAAGAAACCCACTTAGACTCTTGAGTTGGCCCTACACTTAGCCCATGTCTCCATCTGTATCAATTACAAATACTGGCATCATTTACAAATCTCCTTGCCCAGCTCCGACCACCTAGTCATCCCATAATTCCCTCCTGTCTTGCTTCTTGCCTTCCTGTATGGAACATTGGATTGTAGTGAAATTTGCTCTGCCCACATGCCCCTTCTCCCTGCTCCTGCCTTCGATGTGGATTCTCTCCCAGTCAGATCAGAGGATGACTTCGGCTGTCTATTCTGTTCTGTATTCGTGAGTGTGTTTCCTCAATTTACCTTAATAAATTTCCCTAATCCTTCTTTTTTTTTTTTTTTTTTTTTTTTGGTTTTTCGAGACAGGGTTTCTCTGTGTAGCTTTGCGCCTTTCCTGGAACTTGCTTTGGAGACCAGGCTGGCCTCGAACTCACAGAGATCCGCCTGGCTCTGCCTCCCGAGTGCTGGGATTAAAGGCGTGCGCCACCACCGCCCGGCTCCCTAATCCTTCTTAAACAGACTCCCGTGGATTTATCGCTTTAAGAATGGCCACCATTTGCCACTGTGGCTTTGCCTTTCTAGTTACCGCTGAAGAAGGAACAGCCACAGGTCATCTGCTGTCATCTCTAGTCTGAGGCGTGAGCAACCGTGACTCTTAGGGGAGCTGTGTGACTGACAGGTGTTCTCATTCTGATGCACCTCCCAGGAAGTTATCAGTACTCATCTCGGGACTTCATAGGACCAATAATAAGTGTCCACTTGTGTACGTGGGCACACATGTATCTGTGAGAAGCAAGGCGGTGTGGACTGTGTCTGTAAAAAGATTTCTATGTCCAATACATGTAGACAATAGCTAAGACAGCGGCCAAGTCATTGCTTATTACAGGAAGATACATATTTGTTCTGGCAGGATGGAGGTCATAGAAACAGTCAATTTGGCAACCACGGTATTTTAGTTTTATTTTGTGTGTGTATAATGTGTGTGTGGTGTGTGCCTATGTGTATCTTTGTGAGTGTGAGCATGTGCTCGCCACAGCACACAGGTGAAATCAGGACAAACTCAAATGTCAGTGTTCTCCTTCACCTTCTTTGCGACAGTGTCTTTCTTGTGTACCACTGAGCTAGCTAGCCAAACACTTCTGGAGATTCTCCTGTCTCCACCTCCTGCCTCTCAGGATGAGTGCTGGGATCCCTGACGTCTCAAGCACTGTATCCACCTCCCCACTTTCCCACCGCACATGACATTTTAAAGCTATATTAATTGCTAAAATCAGGCCCAAGTAGCAAATGGTGGTTTCTTTGGCTAGATCATATGCTTTCTCAAAGCCCCAGGCACCAACAGAGGTGGGAGAAAAGACCCTCAGACTACACTGTCTTTACCGAGCAGAGAAGCTCAGTCAACATCAATCCAGACGTTTGTTAAACACCTGCCACATGTCAACAGGATGTTTGTCAAAGGGGAAGCAAAGGTAGACGATACCTAGAATATCTAGACACAAAGAACCTCAGCCGAAGACCAGCACTTTTGATTTCTAGACACTGATGCTCACTGTTCTCAAGGCCTTTCAGAAGATTTTCCTCTCACTGGTGGCAAAGACTGTCCATTCCATTTCTAAGTGGTGAGAAGGGGCTTGGTGGATGCCAAGTCTGATTAGCTAAGTTCAGTTCTTGGTACCCATACAGTGGAATGAGAGAACTGTCCCATAAGTTGTCCTCTGGTCTCTGTATTTGTCATAGCACAAGACACACACACACACACACACACACACACACACACACACACACACACACACACACACACACACCATAATTTAAAACCTAAAAAATAAAATCAGCAACCAAAAAGCCGGGGAAATTAATATACTCAAACAATGTGTTATGTATGGTTTATTTTGTTGTGTTTATTCTCCTGTGGTCTTTAGGAAGCTCTTTGGGTAAGAGCTAATGTGAAAATTAAAAGGTAGGAGAAGGTTTTAATTGGTGCCTTGCATGGTCTTAGCTCCTTGTAAAGTATTTCATGAGATCACTACTCTACTGCTGAAAAGAGTGTGCTGTGTATGCAGGCTTGAACACAGTTTCTTCACACTGTAACTCTTCCAAAAGGCCTATGCAGCCCTCCAAACACCAAAGAACTTGGTACCATGGAAGAATTTGAGTTCTATGGGCCCTCGTCACCACTTAGAAATGGAATGGATGGTCTTTACGGTCCAAGGACCCCAGGCTCAGAAGCATTGTTGAGCTTCTGAGGGGAGCTCTTGCTATGGCACTCCTTCATTTTTTTTAAGGTGGATGGCCAGTAGGCAGTGAGGGTGGCCCATTACTCAGAGATGAAGGCATACCACTTAGACTTGTTGATGTTTTTATAAGACTGGGTTGGATCCAGAACCACCCTGGAAGGCGGGATCTAAAGAAGAAATCCTTTGATGAAATAGGCACATTTTTGTTCCCAACTATGTTAAGAGGAAAGAATACAAGACTCTAGAATCAGGCTCTAAGAGGGGTGTAGATGATATGAATTCTAAGAATACCTATGTATATTCATCTATCTATCTATCTATCTATCTATCTATCTATCTATCTATCTATCATATATCTAACTATCATCTATTTCTTGCCTAGCTATCTACATGCCTATTATCTATCTATCTATCTATCTATCTATCTATCTATCTATCTATCTATCTATCTATCAATCATCTATCTATCTATCTATCTATCTATCTATCTATCCATCTATCATCTACTCACCTTCTGTCTGAGAGATTAGATATCTCATCAGCCGCTCTCTCACTTGTCTTCCTCCCTCATCTGTCTCATGCTTTAGCATGCATGCATCGAGAGATGCACCTCTTTAAACACATACAGTTATAGGTCCTTGATGTCTTCTCCTGACCCTTTATGGAAAACTCTTCCTTTTTATTTCTTAGAAAATTGGGATCTCTGCGGTAATCAAGTGCCTGATATTTTAATCCTTTTGTGAGATCCATTGAAAAAAAGGATTGTAGAATGTTTGGGCATCTAAGGAGATGTGGCTTCTGTTTGCCAGGGGAGAGTCTTGGCAGCTTATGTGGTGTCTGCATCACACAGGGTAATGTGCCCTCTTAGTCTGTTTTTATTCATTTAGCTATACTATTTTCTTCCAGCTGTACCACTCTGCTGTTGTCTTCCAGGAATCCCCTCCAGGGTTTACCTTGTAAATCCTCACCTCCACCCATAATCTTACTGTGCTGCTTTCCATATTCCAGCCTCACTGGTGTATTCCTGGTCTTAATTCTACCGTATAGACCCTTACATTTTTCTGATCTTGTGTGTGCTGATCCCTTAGATTGGAGCATCCTCCCTGATCCTGTTTCTGGGTGTGGATTGACCCTTCCCCTGAGCTGATGTTTCTGCAACACCAGATGCCTCACAGATGATGCACAACACTGCTTTCCATTAGTGTCTGCTTGCCCCTGGAATGGGAGCATCTTAAAGCCAATGGCTGCCTTAACCTTTCCTGTATTCAGTGTTGCCATAGATGTAGCTCAGTGAATAATATAAATTTTTCTTATTTCAGGTAGTCTGTAATTAAAAATTTCAGAGATTTCTCTTTCCTAGTATTGCTAATTTCTCAGTTTCTCTAATTTCTTACTATTAGAGCAAAAAAAAAATATCATCTCACTATCCTCTGCCTCATTTTAGATTTCGTTATTATTATATTTTACTTTTTATACAATGATATCACCTGGGTAGGACCATGGAAATCTTTAGAGAATATGAAACTAGGCTGAAAGAATGTTCAATTATGTATTTAACTTGATTCTGTTTCTCTTATATTTCAATTTTTATAGCTGTTACTGATCTCTGATTTTGATTTTTGTTGGAGTTCTAATGCACTTCACTTTGTGAAGAGGTAAAGCATTGAATAACGCAGCTCAAGGCTCATGGATGTTGGGGCTACCTGCTTCATCATCTTCCTTTGCAAAGAAAGGGGAGAGTCTGATGAGGACTTGCCGGGATTACATCGGGACAGACCCGGACCTAAACTTCACAGTGTTGTGCTCCGGGTTTTATTAATCTTTTAAATAACTATTTTTGGGGTTTGCTGTTTTCCCATTTTTTGTATTCATTGATTTTTTGCATCATTTTTATTACTTACTTTCTTCTTCATACTTTGGTTTCAATTCTCTCTCTTTTTTTCTGATTGCCTAGAATGAAATCTTAGATTATTTATTCTTAGGTTTTTCTTTTTTTTCCAAAACTACGTTCAACACATCAAATGTTCTCCCATAAGCACTATTTTTGTTGCCTCTCACAAGCTTTGAAAAGTACTATTTTCATTTTCATTTATTTCAAAACACTTTAGAATTTCCCTTGAGAGTTCTTCATTGGTTTATGTACTATGCAGAAAGGTATTGCTTAACTTCCAAACAATATGGGAATTTCTAGCTACCTGTTGTTGATTCTAGTTTAATTCTACTGTGGTCTGAGTGCTGACACTGTCTGAGTTATATTCTTTTGACAGCCCAGAATGTGGTCTGTCTCACGGTTATGTCGCTTATGAGATTGAGAAATGTAATCTGATGTCGTTGCATAAAATAGTCTGTAACTGTCCATTACATCCAGCTGATTGGTGGTGTCATGAGCTTGGCCATGCACACACTAACTTCTGCCTGAGGGATCCTTCTGTAACAGAGGGGTGTTATAGCCTCCAACTATAATAGTAGATGTATCTACTTCTTGCCAGATACAGTTTGATGCTCTTTTTGCTGCTAGGGATTCACATTATGAATTGCTGTGTATTCTTTCTCACTGTTATTCGCCCCTTAAGCCATAATAACATTCCTCGCTCTGAAGTTGGTTCCCTCTGAAATAAGTAAGCTACCTCCAGTTTCTTTTAATCAGTGTTCATGTGTTCTATTTTTCATCCATTTAGCTCTTTAACCCATGCCTTTGGGTTTCTTATAGATAATATTTCATTGAGTTTTGTGCTTTTATCCATGTTGACAATTGTGTCGTGTGTGTGTGTGTGTGTGTGTGTGTGTGTGTGTGTGTGTGTGCCTGTGTGCACATGTGCATACCTGCACATGTAGATACACATATGCACGTGTGTGCTGGTATACATGCATGTGAAAGCCAGAGAACATCCTCAGGTGTTGCTCCTCAGGAGCCATCCACCTTGTTTTTGGGGGAGAGTCTCTCATGGATTGATTTGGAATTTGCCAATTAGGCTGGACTGGCCAGTCAGTGGGCCCCAGGAATCAGTCTGTGTCCACCTCCTCAATACTTGGATTATAAGTCTGTGCCACCACATCTGGCTATTTTTAATGCCTAGATGTGTTCTAGGCATCTAAAGAAGGTCCTCATGCTTGCGACACATCAAAGTGAAGGTAAAAGAAAACTTTTCATTTTTCAGAGCTCTCTTTCCAGGCCTAGTCTATCTTTTAACTGCTGTATTTAGACCTCTTACGTTTCAACCAGCCATTAATATAATTGAATTCACATCTAGTATTTTTTTATACTGTTTTCTATTTACTCCCCTTTCTCTTTTTCCCATTTTTTTCTCCAAACTTTTTCTACCCTTGTTACAACTGAACATTTTATATGATTCCATTTTCTCTCTTTTTAACAAATAGACCAGTTTTCCCCTTTTATTCTTTTCTTTGTTGTCTTATTTTTTGAATGGTTGTTCGAGAATTTGCACTATGAATCATAAGCAGTCCAGATCCACTGTCAAGCCTCCCCCCCACTGCAGTGGTACTTCAAGCCACAATCCCACTGCATGGCTACCTCAGGTAACAAAAACAAAATGTTCTCTCCCATCTTTACATAATTGCTGTCACTCACATCATTTAGGAGCATCTATAAAAAAAGAATATTGATCAAATACACTATTGATATTATCATTTTGAACACTGTTACTTCAGCCAGAAGAAGAAATGAGACGTTTTCTTTGACTTTTGCTTAGGCACTTTTCTGATGTTCCTTTTTCTTAGTGCACTCTGGGTTTCTGGAATTTTTTTCTCTCCAAAGAATCTCTGTAGTATTTTTTCTTGCACAGAGAGTCACCTGGCAACATTTGCCTCGTGGTTTTTTTTTTTTTAACTGAGAAAGTCTTTTATTTCTCCTGCACACTTTTTTTAAAAAATTTTTTCTGAATTTTAGGTATATACATGTGAGCCTATGTATGTGTGCCATGTGCATGTAGTACCCACAGAGGCCAGAGGAGGCATCAGATCCCTGGAACTGGAGTTACAAGAGGTGGTGAGCTGCCATGTGGGTGCTGGGAACAAAACCTGAGTCCTCTAAAAGAGCACGCAGCACTTGAAAGCTCAGGACCAGAGATCTCCAGCCCTCGCCTGCACATTTTTATTTATTTTTAAAATTTTAAGAGCAAGTCCTAACTCAACATAATCTTGAACTAACAATATAGCTGACAATGACTTTGAACGTTTGGTTCCCCTGCCTCTACCTCCCAAGAGCTGGGATAACAGGCTTGCACCACCACACCTGGTATTGGTGACTGAAGCCAGAGATCCGTGCACGCTAGGCAGGTACTCTACCAACTGTGGTCCATTCCTATCCCACAGCCCCCTCGCCCCCCCCCCCGCCCCTGCACTTTTGATGGATAATTTCACAGGATGTAGAATTTTAGGTTGTTGAGTTTTCTCTCAACTCTTTCCATATCCATTGTTCCCACAGAGGCAACTGCTTGAGACTTTCTGTCCCAGCACATTGTGAGTTTCTGGATCCGCCTAGTGTCTGCTCCAGCTTAGGAGACAGCTTTGTCCTCATCTTCTCGTGGGTCTAAGAAGTGCTGTGGTTTTTCACGTTGGTTCAGCTGTTTACTGGTTAGGACAATGGTTTCCTCTAAGATCTTTACATACTACTGAAACCAGAAGTCTCTTGTTGCATTCCCACTAACAACTTCCTTGATTTTATTTAACCTTAATTATAATGACTTAACCCTGTCCAAATAGAAAATTACAGCAGTCTCCCATTAGCCTATGAAAAACACTGGTCATGGCAGTTCTCTTATTGTTACTGGGGTCATATTTTCTTTGCTGTTTTGGAAACAGGACTAAACATCACTCCACTGAGCTAGCTGGATTCAGATCGTCATCATATATTAAGTTGGATCATTTACTTATGCTGTGCACAAAATGACACCACAGGAACATAAATTTAGAATGTAGCCAATCTTAAGCCAAAGTTATTAAGGAGAAGGGGTAGCCAGACCTTCTTCTCCGTGCCCATCCTTTGTCCACCAAAAGAGAATCCCATGTTTGCTACCTGAGTGGTAGGAGACAGACTCGGGAGACCTGTGTGGAGAGGCGCTAAGAAACTCAACAGTCTGGGCACGAGGACGGTACATTTGCTACAGACTCTTCTATTTGAATGCATGTTGCAGTTTTTAGATGCCTAGGTAAGGTTTGAGGTTCTTTTTGAATTATGCTTTTGGCTGCCTGACTCTGGATCTTTGAATACACCATTGCTCTGTGATTTAACCACGTGATCCTGAAATTTAGAAGCGTTATAGACATAGCTCGACTCCCATCCCCTGGGGCTGCCTAGCAGGGCTTATCTGCCTAAGCATGCCTCCTGTTTGCTGGGCCTACATTTTCTTAAATGCAGGTAATTACTTCAAGGATGAAACAGAAAGTAGAAAATGACACAAAATCTATAAAATAGTTTCAGAGAAGAAATGTATTCTGGCTTGGCACAAATAAAAGGAATTTTTGTTGTTGTTGCCAGAAGAAAGTCAGGGCTCATTTTCAGGACTGTGAAAACCTCAAAGCTTTGCCTGGAGGAATTTCTTCCTGCAAGAGGACTCTGAAAAATTTTCACTTTGATCTGCCTTGTTTGATCCGTGGAAAGCAATATCGGCAATATCTCAGGGTTCAGCGGAGCGCCCCATTAAACTGCCGTCACTGTGAAATGATTGCATCTGCTTAATAGAGGCCGATAGGACACAGCCTTTACGCCAAGGCATCTTGTGTGTCCTAGACATTATGGACAGTCACCTTCGATGAATATATAATCCACCAGTCTTCAGGCATCCACGGTGGTTGGAATGTGAGCTGGGGCTCTCACGCCAGGCTTGGCAGGACCCTGAGGATGAGGTAAGCCTTAAACCACTGCTAGCTTTAAACCCCAGCCTTTAACCAACCCCAACTCAACCCATTCATAGCAAAGCCTGCTTTACATCTTAAGTTAGTAAGGTGTTATTTAAATAAACATTTCTACAACACCCCAATGAGTACTTGAAAACCATGGGTTTCCCATTGCTGTGAATAGAGAAGTTAGCTACTTAGCACTGAGACTTTCCTATCTCCTAGCTGCCGTAGAGTCCCCAGTGTGGTCCATAGACACCTGGTTTCTTGCCTATTCTGCTGAGGAAAATCAGGATGGATTGTAGCGGGCTTTCTTTTGGGCCACTAACCAGCTCCCAAATCATGACACAGAGACTTAATATTAGTTATGAATGCTTGGACTTATCTTATGCTTGTCCCCTGCTTCTCTTCATCTACGTTTTGCCTCCGGGCTTTTTACCTTTCTTTCATACCTTTCTGTATGTTCTACTTTTCCTGCTTCTTCCGTGCCTGCCTGGCTGGTGGGTGTCTGACTGGCTGGCCTCAGGCATCTCCTCTTTCTCCCTTGTTCTCTTCTTCTCTCTCTTCTTTTTCTCTCCAGTCTAGATTCCTCCTCCTACTTATTCCCTCTGCCCGTCAGCCCCACCTATCCCTCCTCTGCCTAACTATTGGCCGTTTAGCTTTTTATTAGACCAATCAGGGGCCTTAGGCAGGAAAAGCAACACATCTTTACATCGTTAAACAAATGCAGCATAAACAAATATAACACATCTTTACATAGTTAAAGCAGTATTCCACAGCTATGGGTAGTGTAATGTATATGGCAAGTGGATGTCATAGAAGGTGGATGACATTGTAGCTCTAATTAAGGTCAGAAAATAGTGATATAACAAATGATAGTGTGTATTGGACATAATGTATAAACAGGCTCTCTTCTGGGGGCTGTAGCAAAGTCATCTCATACATCATTAAATGGTGCTGACTCCACAGACTCTGCATGGCAGGCACTTCTATATATTTTTACTTAGGCTTCTTTTTTTTTTTTTTTTTTTTTGGTTTTTCGAGACAGGGTTTCTCTGTGTAGCTTTGCACCTTTCCTGGATCTCGCTCTGTAGCCCAGGTTGGCCTCGAACTCACAAAGATCCGCCTGCCTCTCCTCCCGAGTGCTGGGACTAAAGGCGTGTGCCACCACCGCCCGGCTACTTAGGCTTCTTTATAGGATTATTTGTTGTGTAGGTATCTGTCCGCATGGGTGTACACGCACATGTATGTGGAAGTGTATGTGTGCTTATGTATGCACATGGAGGCCAGAAGAGGGCACAGGGTACTCTCTTCTATTAAAACACAGTTATTCCTATGAGGTAGGATTTCTCTCTGAGTCTGAGGCTTGTGTTTTCTCAGCTAGGCATGTTGTACTTATGTCCTCTTGTTTTTTCATGTTCTGGTTGCGTCTTCTGATACCTAAAGGAGTGATTTGTCTAAACTAATGTGCCCAGTACCTAGAGACATTCCACAATGAGAGGTGTGACATCTAAGAGGATTTGATCATTTGCTTAGCAAGTCAGCAGGGCTGCGAGAGTGAGCAGGTTTGAACTCTGTGTCTACACTCATTGCTGAAGGTCCCCCAGCAAACTGTGGAGCACTCTGAGCCCCACAGTCCTCCCCTGCTTACCAGCATGAGTACAGGAATCAACGCTCAGGTTTCCATCAGAATAGGTGGGACCACCCCAAATGCCTGGGAGTCCTAGATGTCTGGTAGCTGTTATGACTCAGACCTGTCCTCTGCTCCCCAAGTCACCAAGGTGAAAGCCAATGAATCCACTGTGGACTCCTGACTCACAGAAGAATTTGCCATACTTCTGATGATTTCTGGAGAGACTTAACTGAGGCTTTTATCATCCAAGTAGGAGAAGCCCATGGTGCCTATGAATAAAGACAGCAGAGGCACAATCTGTAGTATCCTTG
The DNA here is from genome assembly GCF_007827085.1 of Peromyscus californicus insignis. Classification (NCBI taxonomy): domain Eukaryota; kingdom Metazoa; phylum Chordata; class Mammalia; order Rodentia; family Cricetidae; genus Peromyscus; species Peromyscus californicus. Next base: position 73,627,739 of record NW_026294562.1, read on the forward strand.
AGCCCGAGCACCTTCAGCTCTGTCTTTCCTACAAACCTCTAAACTCCTCTAGAAGAATTATTCTAGGCCTTAAAGCAAACACCGAAGGAGAGGGATGGGCCCTTTGTGCTTTTCCAATGGTAGGTATACAGAAGGGTGGTGGGTTCAGAGGCTCAGACATATGTCTGGGTCGTAGTGCCAGCACTCCCGCTAACATCCCTCAGGGCCATATTTTCTGTGGATGTAAGGTTTGCTCCAGAAGGTATTAGCACCTCTGCCCCCACTCTCTGGTTCTGTGGTGGAGAACAAATGTGCCTTCCCTTTAAAATAAAAGCTTGTAGACTGCAGGGACAGCTACAGAGCAAAGGGGTCAAGGCAGCATTCTTCTCAACGTAAAACTCACAAATGTGATCCCAAGGTTATTATGATTGAGCCAATATGAAGGATCACAACACACGTTACCAATAGTAAGTAGTCCCCTCTATGTCCAGTACTTCCTGGTTCTTCCAACATCCACCATCAAAGAGACTGCACGGTGCCACACAAGCAGACTATGATGAAATGCTTGCCTGCTTGCCTGCTAGGTAGAGGGAGTCAAGCGATGAACTGGTGTGTTTAATCTCAACAAATGGACAGCCTAGGCTAGGAAGAGTGGTTGGTTGGAGTTTCACCAGACAAGAGAGAGATAAAAAAGGATGTCTATCGGGAACCCATTCATTTGTCTAGAGAAAGTTCTCTGTTTACCTTTTCTAGCACTGAAAGGTGAACCCCTCAGGGGTCTGACCAGTTTGTCATACAACTATGACACATGATACCCTTAAGTTGAACTTTTTTCTCTCCGCTAGATTCTCTCCATCTTACTGAACCAGAAAGCCAAACAACGCACACAATCACCCTGAATCCTGTAACGTAAATATATCTATTATGACCAAACTTTAAAAGTTATGTTACTAGTTGAGGGTGTCTCACAGAGTTCTGCATGATAACAGCTTAGTCCTCAGCATGATGTCATTCAGAATGTAGAACCTTCAGGAGGTGAAGCCTAGGGAAAGGTTGTTGAGGGCACCACCCTCGGAAGGGAGTACCGTAGCTCTCTTAAGGCCCCTGTGTTATGGTTTGCATGCTGATCAAGTTTCATTTCTGTGGCTGTGATAAAATACTCTGACACAAAGCAACCTAAGGGAGGAAAGGGCTTATTTCAGTTTACATTTCAGTTTACAAGTCTGATTCCAAATTACAGTCCTCCATTGTGGGGAAATCAAGGCAGGAACTTTGAAGAGCTGCTCATATCATAGTCACAGCAACAGCCAAGAAGAGAGAGAGATGACTGCATCTATCTTGTTTGTTTACCTGTGCTCAGCTCAATTTCCCCATTCCTATGCAATTCAGAACCCTCTGCCTAGGGAATGGTGCCACCCACAGTGGGCTGGATTTTCCCAGATCAATTAACGTAATTAAGACAATCACTACAGACATACCCACAGGTCAACCCAGTGTAGACACTCCCTCATTGAGACTCTCTTTTTAGCTGATTCTATGCTGTGTTCATTTGGTGAAACTGACCACCACAGATATGTAAATGTCCCCCACAAGCCCATGTGTTTAAATACTTGGTCATCAGCTGGTGGTGCTGTTTGGGGAGGTTGTTGAACCTTTAGGACGTAGGGCCTAGCTTGGTAGACATGGGCATTAGAGATGAGACTTTGAAAATTGTATCTACATCCAGTTCTGACCCAAGATCTCTTTGCTTCCTAGTTGGTACCATGTAAGAGGTCATGGCTGCAAGCTTCTCCTGCCATGAATGAACCACCCGCCATGCTTTCTCTATCATGTGGACTGTACTTCTCACACTGCTAGCTGAAATAAACCTCTTGTCCCTTGAGTTGTTTCTGTCATCTAGATCATGACAAAATGACACTAGATCCCCATGAGCACAGGTTGTCGCACAAAGAGTAAGCCTGGTCCCTGAATCTCTCCTGCTCCCTAGCTGGCCATGCGATCTCTCCACTTGACATGCATCCATACACAACGCTGCCCTCCATCTTGTGGCACAGACAGAATGCCCCCACCAGAGCTGAGCAGATACCAGCACCGTGCTTTTGTACTTCCAAGATTAATTATGAGCCCTATAGACCCCTTTTTAAAAAATAAATTACTCAGTCTCAGGGGTTTTGTTGTAATAACACAAAATGGACTAAGGCATCTATCTACTCAGGTGATCTGCGTGAGCATAAAACGGCAGAGATGCACACTGCCATAGTGTGTAATATTCCCATTACAGGATGCAACATGTGTAACTATCCTTGATAGCATACATAACATGAAATGTAAACGAGCTCGGAAGTTGCAGGATTTGAGGACCACTTACCTTAGACTTTAATAGAACATAGCATGCTTTGCTCCATCGAGCTTGTGTCTTCATTTTCAACATGGCTTTGTTTAACCAGCTACAAAGTCCTTGCAAGTTTAGCACTCAAAGGCCAGGCCACAGGAGGCTTCTACAGACCTAGCTGAAGGAGTAAGGGATGGGAAGGAGGTAGAGGAGAGGGAGGCCTGAGTGAAAAATCCAAGGACTGGGCCCTTGCTCCAGAAGACCAACCTGTGATAAAGCCAGAAGGAACCAACAGGAAGCTGAGCCTGAACTTGTGAAGAGCCATTGACCAGGAGGGGGCAGGGGTGGGGTGGGAGAGTGTGAGCCAGACTTTAAGAACCTCTTACTCCTCAGCAATGACAGTGTGAAGGGTCAGGCCCCTCCCCTGGCATCACTAACTCCCCACTCATTTCTTCTCATCTCTCAGTCCTGACTCCCAGAGCCCGTTGGGGAGCAGTGACCACCTGCTTCCCACTTCTCCCTTCGCCCGGCCCACATCCTGTTTGCAGTTATTTCTTTTCCATAAGCTGTAGGAGGGCAGGAGCTGTGTGGCTTCCTGCCTCACCCTGAAGGAGCCTGGCACAGAGCTCAGCCCTTAGGAGAGGCCTGGTGGACACTTGTGGCGTCAAGCCAGTGGCCAGCCCCACCCCATGATTCCAGGCATTGCCCTCCTCAGCCTTATCTAAGGCCAGCTTCCTATTTGGGTATCAGGTTTGGGTAACAGGGGCAGGTGCACTGCCTGGCTTTATCAGCTGGGCAAGTGTAATGGGGGTCACCTTTCAGATAAGACACGGTAGGAGGAGACGTTGGAGCATGAGGTCATAGAGGGGAATCTCTTGGCCTGGTTTCTAGGCTCTCAAAGCAGTTCTGTTTTCTCATTCATTCATTCATTCTTTCATTCATGTTTCCTCTCTCTAACAATGTGCTCTGAACACCGACTCCATGCCCTACAGAAAAGCATCTGGCACTGGGTCCCTGCTCAGATGTGGGTCCAAGAGAATACTGGTTTCTGGAATTAGATGTGTGTAGTTTCAGATTCTGGGTCATCACTGACACCAAGGAAACCGTGATTCTTTCTTCCCTGAGCCTCTGTTTCCCTCCCTTTTGAGTAGAGTTTGACAAGGCTTCTCTTGCAAGGCTGTTGTGGGGATGGGGGTGGTGTGATAGGTAGAATTACCAACTTCTACTTCTACCAAGTTCTCTCTGTTGCCAGCACCTCTTCACGCTGTGTCCCAGCCAATCCCTACACCTCCCAGTGGCTTTTCCTCCTCCTGTCTTCAAAGCAAGGTTTAGGCCATTTGCGAAGCTTTAATCTGCCTCAGGGCCAGTTACAGCTCCCCAAAGTGCAGTGCCCAGACCACCAGCTCCCGAGTCACCTAGGGGCCTGCTAGGATGTCAATCCCTGAAACTCAGGAAATTATATAGATTCAAAACAGAAATTTAAAAAATGTTTTGAGATTATAACTTCATTACATTTCTCCTTTCCATTTCTTCCCTCTAAAACCTCCCGTAATCCCCTCTCCACTCCTTCACACCATTTTTTCACTAGTTGCTATAAAGCAGAGACATCTTATGGAATCAGGACAGAGCTCCACAGACGGCATCACAAACACATTCCTGGGGCAGGTGCCTGCACTTGGCACTCCTGGGGCTCGGAGATGCCCCTTGGTGGCAGCGCCAGGTGCCAAAGGTCTAGAGCCAGAAGAAAGAGTGGCGGGAGGAGGGTCCAGAAGCCTGTGTGCACAGCAGTGAGACTATGGGGAGAGAACATGAATGACGCCGGCATGGATGAACAGGGAGAGATGGGCATAAAGGAGCGCCAACCGCCAGCGCCGCCTGCACCTGTGGGTGGAGCCTACCCCACGTAGAGTGACAACAGACTCCAGGTAGAGTGACAACAGACTCCAGGTGCGGTTGTCCCAGGGGCACACGGAGGCTCGAGGCTCTCACTAACCCCTGCAGGGGGCACCCAACAAGGAAATTCTCTAGGTCAAGTATGCAGGTATTTTGAATGCTTGGTTTCAAATCTTTTGTTCCTGTATTTGATTATGGGTCCTGGTCGGTACCTGTATCATTGACGGAGACCTCCCCACGGGTCAGGTGGAGCACCGTGCCCAAAGGCCTGCCAAAGAGAAAAGACCCTGGGGTCAAACTGGGAAGCCAGTCCTGACTGTGCCGGATGGGAGAGAGGAGCTGGGAAAGTCTCCGAGCCTCGGTTTGCTAATCTGTAAAACTGGGGGAAACAAACCCCACCTCTCAGGCTGTTGGTGAGGAAGTCAGTGAACTGGAAGGGGCGTTCAAGGCTCCACACGAACACAGGCATGGAGCAAGGCCTCTGTCCTCCCCTACCCCGTGTCCTGAGCAGGGCCCCAGGCACAGGCTGCTCCTCTCCCAGGCGGAGGCAAGTCAGTCCCAGTGACGGCCTCGGCTCTGGCAGCCAGGCTCTGAAACCACCCACAAAGACGATGTTTCAGTCTATGAGTTGCACTTTGATGGACATGCCTGTGCTGAGCACAGAAGGTTTGCATTTTCCTTGAGACAGTTGGAGAGACAGGAAGTGGGCGGCACTGGGAGGCAGAAGGAGGATCCCAAGCCAGAGCCAGCAGGAGAGCCTGTTGCGTGCCAGAAAGCCAGCAGTGGATGCTCAAATGACCAGGGAAGGACAAGGGGAGTTTGTTTAAGACCCAAGTCCTTGGCATTTCGTTCAGAGTGAGGCAAGACTTCAGTCAACTCAGTTAAAAAGGGTGGTGAGGCACCAAGGCTGGGAGGTGGCCTGGGAGCCTGAGCAGTGATGTGTGACTCCACGGTTGTACCTCACACGGGGAGTCACATTACAAATTCCAGGCTGTGAGTTCTTCCCTGAATAGACCCCTAGGCTCTCTGTAGGCAATGCTGCTAACTGTCCCTGGTCTGTGTCCCCACTTCCATTTTGGGCCCTGTCTCTGGATCTGTCATCATTCTTGGAACCCTTCTGGGCATGGCTGGGGTCGACATGGTTGCCAACAGCAGCGAGGGCAGTATGAGGGACAGGAGTGTCCCCCACCTGAACAGTGTCCTAAGATCGCCTGTGACTCCCGAGAGTACTGCATTCACTCCACCAGCTCCTGGAGTTCCCTCGTCTCCCTTCGCCCCTCTGGATAGAATCAAGAAGACCTGGCTCCATTCCCCCACAAAGAGGAAGTCAGGGAATTCCCTGAAAGCAGGAGGTTGCCATAGCAGTCACCCAATGACTGCTGCAGACACTTTCCTGCCAATGGGTCTGTCATAGCATCTCTTGGTTCACCCCTGGAGTCCAGATGGTGTCGCCAGCACTGTCCTTTGGGTGCTTGTCTTGTCCTCAAATAAAGTGCGTGTACCTTTGTCTCTCTAACACATGCTAAACCCAAAACTACCTCCCTAAGTACCTCCAGATGCTGGGCCGAACCACTGGCTGACACAGTTGGTGCTTAGAAGATGGAGATGAGTGGATATTGATCCAATAGGAAGCTGGCTCTGGCATGTCATTCCGAAGTGATCCCTGGACCAGCTTGACTCCTGACCTTATTCAGATAAGAAGGTGCCTTCTGACCTCTACCAGACCCCTTTGCTCAGCTCCACTTTGGGGCTGAGAACATGAGATCCCTCTGTCCAAGGGAAACCCATAGACAGGCTCTCTCTGTGGAGTGCTCCTGGTCTGGTCCAAGATGCTGATTATCTCCCTCCTCCAGGCCCTCCTTCAGACTCCCATTTGCATCTCTCAGTCTTTCAAAAGGTCCAGACAACCTCTCCTCTGGTTTGTTTTACATCTCCTGCCTTCCTGTGTCTCCAAACCAAGTGGTCAGGACAGCCCCTTGTCCTGATTCAGAGAATGTCTCATCATGCAGCTCTTTGCTTCTGACACTTGGTAAGTGGCTTTACATGGTCTCTTTGAAGTACATTCACTGTGGCTTGACACAAACCAGACACTGAGCTGAGGGCGAACTCCACATCATTCTCTCACCCACCCTGGGGGATGAATGCTATTATTTTCCCAGCTTTACAGTTGGGAAACAGAGGCTCTGGAAGGGTACAGGATGTGCCTGAGGTCTTCTGACTGAAAAGAGCAGTGCCGGAACCAGGCTGGAGGTGTGCCTGGGTTCCAGGTCTGCTATGAACAACCACCTCACTGCACTGCGGGGTCTCAGGGCCACCTGCTGCAGCATCTTCTGGGGACTGGCTCAGAGCCTATTCGGTTTAAGGAGGACACTCAGCAGAGTGGGAGGGAACTCCCCATGGAGCAGCGCTAGCCAACAGCGGAGACTGAAGCAGAATTTCAGTGTAAATCTTAAAGCTACCACCACCACCCTGGGAGACTGTATGGAAGGAGACTGGGAGATTGCCAGGCCCCATGGGCAAGGACTCCATATAGGACCTGATGGGCAATAGAAGGTAAGGAAGTGTAGTCCCTCTGCCTATATAGTACCCTCAACTGCGTCTGCCGGGCTGAGTTCCCAATCTGTTCATGGATCTCTTCCTTCAGGAAGCCTCTCCTGAGTGCTTCTGTCTTTTAGATGGGTTGGGTGCTGCCCTCTCATTTGCCTATGTATCACCTTCTTGGTCCTTAACACAATGCATCTGATTTGATCTGTAAGTCCCCGCCTGCTCTGCCAGTGAGCCCATGCTGCCCAGCCTAGGACTAGGAAAGCTACTATCAGGAAGTTCCTTGAACTACGTGGGGTAGGGGTGGAGAGGATGGTGAACAGAGACATGGAGGAGAGAGAAAGCCAGGTTTGGGAGTGACAACGACAGATTTGCTTGGAGCTTGAGACACCCCCACAAGTGCAAGGTGGCATGTGTCTCTGGAAAGGTGGCTTGTCCCCAGGACAGTCCTCACAGCTGTGAGCACTGTTTGTGGGAACTCTTGCTTTTCCCACATTTCTCAAATAGGATCCAGACCAAAAGGCCCCGGGAAACTCTTCTGTGCCAGTGCAGAAGCCCTCACAGGGTTGCCTTGGCCACTCAGAGCTGAGCTGAGAAAGAAGAACCCTAATCCTGGCGGCACCGCAAAGGGGGCCTTTGTGCACAGAATGGGGGTAAGCACACCCCAGTACTGAAGTCAAGGCTGAGCTGTGGGCTCTAGCTCCTCAGTTCTTGCTCCCAAAGGATTTGAAATGTCAAGGCTTGCTCAGAGGAGAAGCAGGAGTCGGGATTCATTGTGGAAATGAGCTATGAGTCTGACGCTGTGTCCTCCAAGCCCGGGAGGTGGCAGCCATCATGTGGAGTTGGAGAATGGATAAGTCTCTGAATGCCAAGAAGTGATGACTCTGCCCAAGCCAGGACAAGAGACACTGGCCTGAAATTGGCCACTGCTAGAGAAGGGTATGTCCTTGTCAGTAGGGAAGACCAGAAAATCAGTTGCCTCAAGAACTAGCCAAAGGGGGAGGCCATGGGGCCAGCCTGGAGGTAGGGGTCTCTCCACAACCAGTGTACCTGTGAGCACTTAGAACTTGCGGGCATGTGAGTATGGTAGGCCAAGTCATGGCCACCAAAGCTATCCACATTCCCACCACGGAACCCATGGCTATGTCACCTTAACCTACAAGGGATAATCTGCAGACACGATTCAGTGAAGTCCCTGGGATGGGAAAGAGCCCAGATTGTCCCCAGGCTGGCCAGCTGAATCTTACATGCCACTAACATCAGAGACCCTTTCCCATTGGCTGTCTGAAGAACACATGACCACTAAAGCCGGCTGGTTTCTGAGGGTGGAGGAACAGCCAGGCATGGGCCAAAGACAGCTTGGGTTTGGCCAGCCACACCTCCAAAGCAGGTTCTGGCTTCCCACTGCCTAAGAAGGAAGAGCCTTTTCCCCGGCACTCAGGCCTCAGCATCCTCCAGGACTCCCCTCAATACTTCCTCTCTTGCTGCTGTGTACAAGCCAGAGCCGTCTGCACCCCAGGGCTCCATCCACGCTCTTCTTTGCCCTACCCGTCTTCATTCAGCCAGCCTCCGTGGCCTGGAATGCTCTCTCCAGTCTATAAATTCTCAAGCTGGGCCTCTGTGCACCAATCACTGCCACGTGGTCCTAAGGCTAAACACTTCCCCACGGTGTCTTGCTGCCTGTGGCTGCCTGGCTTTCTCTGGAATGTGAAGGACGGACTCGATCTTGCCGTTCGCTCACTGCTCTATGTGTCTTGCTTCCTCTGGTCCATGTGAATTACTCTAGAACAGGGAGTGGGTGTCGTTTATCTTCACTAGACATGCTACATGTTTCCTGGAGAAAGGGACGGGTGGTTTAGTCTGTTCAGGACGCTGTCACAGATTACCTGAGACTCTGTGACTTCAACAAGCCATACTGAGTTCTCCTGGGAGCTAGAAAGAGTGTAACCCGAGTACTGACATGGTTGGGTGCTGGTGAGAACTGACCTCTTATCTGGCGATGGTGGTTTTCTCGCTGTATCCTCCAAGCAGAGAGTGAGCAAGCTTCCCTAGCTCTGATGAGGACATCCATCCCACTCACGACTTCCTTCTAAAAGTCCTTCCGTCAAAGCCTCCACGCTGAGGGATAGAACTCCCACATCTGCACTTGAAGGATGAAAATCAGAGGGCCTCCACACCAGAGGGCAAGCTCAGGGGACACATGGGAAGAAGCAGGGTGATGGGGGTGTCCGAGACTTTCACCAATTATCCCAATGTCCACTTTCTACAATGCTTAGACGTTTTCTGATCACGTACAAATCTCTGTGCACACTGGAGACTGCAGAAGCCAAGTTTAGCCCGAATCTTCAATTCCAAATGCTGACATTTACAAAGTAAGCACTTGGACCTTAACAATAGCCCCAGAAGTCCAGAAGAATGCCAGAAGCGTCTATGTAGCTCAGCTATCACAGCACAAAATGAATCCAAAAGTAACGCAGGGAGCGGCGGGCCTCACGCGTGTCATCTGGTGGAAATGACTGCATGTGACCGCCCCTCCCTGTCGTCTGGCTCTGAGGCAAGTGTCACTTAATCTCTCTCTCCTGTTACAGACCACGAAAGTGTGGCTTCCAGAAGAGGTGACCTTAGGTTATGATGGCCAGGGAACCATGGTGTCAGCTTCTCTTGTGTGTCCCTCACCCCCCAGCCAGGTGATGGGACCCACCCCAAGGCACAGGAACTATGGTGCTCCTCCAGCTTCCCCGCATAAAGGCCACCCTTGCGCTCCAATTCTGCATGCTTGGTCTGGGGTGCATTCACTTTGCTCATTGTGGCTGGAATTGTGCCCCCTCCTCTTGAAATCTGTATGTTGAAGCCCTCAGACCTCAGAAGGTGGCTGTATTTGCAGATAAAGTCTGAAAAGAGCTCATGAAGTTCCCAGTTCTTTAAGGTGGTTCTCAGTCCAACGTAACTCACATCCTTATAAAAAGAGAGAACCCGGACACACAGTGGGACAACAGTCACGCACAGACACCCATGTGAAGCCAACCATTTTCGAGGCACAAGAAGAGGCCTCAAGAGACAAGACCGCTCACACCTTGAACTCGGACTTCAGAACTCTGAGACAGCAAACCTCTGAAGTGCAAGCCACTTGATCCATAGTATAGTATCATAGAATCTTGTAAAACTGATACTTTACTTTTTCCTAGTCTTTGAGACAGGACCTCACTAAGTAGCCAAGGTTGTCCTCAAACTCAAAATCCTCCCGCCTTGACTTCTTGAGCGCCAGGGTTATAGCTATATACCACCATGCCTAGCTTACATTGTCCTAATCTCTTTTTAAATAATTTTTTTATCATGTTTTGTTTCTGTTTGTTTGTTTGTTTTTTTGGAGACAGGGTCTCACTCCATAGCCCTGGTTGTCCTGGAATTTGATTGCTCCATAGGCAATTGCTACATGGACCAAGCAGGCCTCAAACTTGTGGTCCTCCTATGTCAAGCTTCCAAGTTCTGGGATTAGAGGCATGTGCCATCATCATTCTCTGCAACCTAATCTTATAAATAAATCCGTATGCTTCTATTGGAACGTTAACAAGAAAAATTAAAGGACAAATGGCAATCCTAAGTGCTGGAATGGTGCAGAGCTTCTGGAACTCTCTTGCCTTCCCAATGGGAAGGCACAGCATCACAGTCACTCTAGAAAAACAGTTTGGCCAGGCGGTGGTGGCACTAAGTGGAAGAACTCGGTCTTAGCGGGCCGTCACCTGCAGCAGTCCACTTACCGGGCACCCTGGAGAAGGTGAAATCCAAGGACTAGATCAGTGTTCGCAGGGACAGGGCTGGCATCAAGCAGGAGCTTGAAGGAACAAAATAGGCAGGAGCTGAACAGTTGCTTTGGGTTTTGAGGGCACCTATGGTCATACAAATGAATACCTAAAACATCCCACAAAGAGTGGATTTAACCACGTGGAAAATAAGACCCCAATTTCAAAAACAAACTGCAAGCCAGTCGTGACCTGCTGAGCTGCTGAAAGTCCCTCCTAGCTCCTCCCAGCCCCTTCCTCTAACAGTGTGCCAGGCTGTCCTCTGCATATCCCCTATTATTCCATCAGGAGGACACTGAATGGAGCCCCATTTTCTTTTTCCTGTGTGTGTGTGTGTTTGTATGTGTATAAGCCCATGTATGTGTGCGCCTGTGCACACATGTGCATGCCTATATACATAGGCCCATGTGCAAACAGGTGGTTTTAGGCCATTTTAGACTTTGGCAGAAACTAAGCCACCAGCTCCACTCAAATGCCTGGTGTGGCATGAGGGGACATGTCACCAGTCGTCATCTTCAGCCCAGCTACTCAGCCTGTCTGTGCCACAGAAGTTGCTGCTGGGACCATCATGGTGGCAGAGCAGAGCTGACTTCATGCTGGCCCTTGGGTTTCACTAGCTAGAATGGACAGTGATCAGGGAGCAGACGGTACAGGAGCCTTCCCTGCGGTTTCTAAGGGAGCCAGCGGACCTACTGGGCTAAGCTGGGGCAAGATGGGCAAGCAGGAATTGTTATCCTGGCTCTGGGCATATAGTTTACCATACTGGTATGTTCAGTCCCATGGCTCTGGAGTGAAAGGGGCAGGAGAACGGCAGCCTGAAAGCAGAAGAAGAGCTCTGTAAAGAGGCTTTGAACTTGTGGCTCAGTTATGAAAGGCTGCAGGCACACAGGGTACTTTCTGTCTTTGGGACTTGGTCCCTCTGCCATCAGTGAGTCCCCAAAATGCCAAGAGTGCAGACTGAAAGGACATGTGAAACAGGACAAGCACTGAACTGTTCCCTTCCCCATGAGGTTCTGGAGATTGAAGCCAGACCTGCACATAAGCCTGGTTTATGGAGTATTGGGGATTGAACCCAGGGCTTCGTGCATGCCAGGCAAACATTCTTCTTGCTTGTTGAGCTACATCCCCAGCTGGAGTGAGGTTTTAATCTGCTTTTTCATAACTAGTTGCTTCGCCTTCTGTAAGTTACTTAATGTCCCTAAACTCCAGTATCCTCATTTCCAAAACAAGGCTTATTGTCAAGATTAAATGAAGCCCGGAGATGTACTCCGTGGTAGAGTTCTTGCCTGGCACTCATGAGACTTTGGATTCCGTTCCCAGCACTGTAAAAACAGAGCAAAAAGACTAAATGAAATCACTATATGACATATTGAACACCATATCCAGCACGTAGCAGGTTCCTAGAATCGTAAACACTCACTGCTCATCGAAACAAACCAGCCAAACAAACAAACAAAGAAATATTGGTCTCTGTGAGTGCCAGATAACTCCTCACTAAAATTGGGGAAAGATGTCGGTTGTCAGCATCTGAACAAGAACCCCTGCAAAGTTTATTAGACTTGTGGGAATGAGTAGGTCTGACCCTTGCGGCCTTGGCCACCAATAAGGTTTTAAGTTTGAGCCATATGGTTTTATGGTAGCTCTTGAAAAAACGATTCAAGCTGGGCACAACCTATGGTGTGGGTCCTCTTGTTTAGGGAGCTGTAGTGAGGCCAAGGAATTAGCATGAGTGGTGATGAGGTTTTTGATTTGGAGGAGAAAGGCCTTAGCAGCCTGGTGTCCCAACCAGCAAGAATTCCCAAGACTGAGCCACCACACTCATTTGTGGAGTCAGTCCCAGGTCTACTTTAGCACTCGAGTGAAAGGGAATGCTTTGTCTCGGTCCTGTGTAATGGAGGTGAGTTGGTTTCAATATTACTATTAACAATATTGGTATTAACATTATTAAGAAAGTTAAGTCATGAATACAGTTTCTAATAAATGCATCACTAATTAGAGTGAGACAGAAAATAACGAGAGCAGCATAGGATTCAGCAATTCAAGTGGGGTGACCAACTGTCCCATTTTGAGACAAGGGGTATTTTATAAAAAGTAAAATGTCACATTTGACCATTGACCAGTCTAGATTCAAGACAAGAAACCCTTTGCCTAGCATATGTAATGTGTAAGGCCTTTTGTTTTACACATGCATGCACACACACAGAGGTGTGGGGCAGGAAGCCCAAATGTTTCCTATAGGTTGTTTGGAATTTAATAAGACCATGTTTTAAGTAACACGAATGTCGACTCATGTTCGTAAGTTAGGGAAGTCACAGAATAGAATACAGTAGCTCTTTCAGGAGTTGTGAGTCAGTCTTCTTGAGGGGCAGGAATGTCACCCCCCCCACACACACACACACACTGTCATTTGTTAGAACACTGATTTGGGCCTCTACTGAGGGTGCTGAGAAGGGCCTATGGAAGCTTCTGGCAGACTGCACCAGAAATAAACCCTTGCATGGTGCCTCCTACTTGGGTGGTGCCTGACACCCTAAGGCAGCCAGACTCACTCTGGTTGGTTTTGTTGTCGTGTGTATTGCTTTTTGTCTTCTGTCCAAAGAAAAGCTGAACTAGAACAGGCAAGCAACTGAGCTCAAGGGAGATGTTCCCTGGCCTGCCTTTTTGTAATGCAACAGCTCTCCCACCGTCCTGTGCCCTGCAAGAGCAGGTGCACCACCAGGGCCCCTCTGCAGAGATGGGGAATTAAGGGGGCAATGAGGACCATAAAAGTAATATCCAAACTGTGAAGAGACAGGAAGCGTGGCTGTCAACAGAGAACATAGCTTTCTTTCCTACCTCCCACGAGTGGGCCATCCCATGAAGGGTGGTCAGATCTCTCAAGAGTCATTCAGCACCTGGACATTGAAAGCACTCTGAAGGTAAACACATACTATCTATAGCTGCTTGGGTCTGTCCTGGGAGGGAAAGGAGGGAAATGGATACTCCTTGAGCCCAAAGCAGGAGCTCAAGTTTCTCCCAGACATCCTTTGCCTCCTGCTCCCTGGGACCCCAGATGGGTGCTAGCACCAGGAGGATCTTGTCTCAGCAGGCTTTGCAGAAACTCCAGAGTGAGCCCCAAATAGGCTGCTTGGGTTTTCTCCATCCTGCTCCCAAGCCCCTTACAAGACCCTAGCAACCTGATCTTATCTCCGCTGTGGAATTTTCCCACAGGGAGACAGAAAAGGTCAACTGTGTGTTCTGGGCACCCTGGGGCAGGCCCACTCCCTTCTGCCATGAAGTGTCTTTGGGGCCCTCACAGCTGCTCAGCTCCTACTTTCTGAACATACCAAGGACTCTAAGTGACGAATGCCACCATGACCCGGCCTGCAGGATTACTGAAAATCAGGTGTACTTGGAGGTTTGCCTAGGCTTCTGCTTGAGCGGCTGCTCCGAGCTGGATATGGGTGCAGGTTTGGGTAGGTACCCCGTCACCTTGAACTAGTTGGTTAGTCTGAGATACCACACCTTTGTGATTTGCGTGAACCATCCTCGTGACTTTTGCCCCAGCTGTGTTCTACCAGGACAGTTGTATGATTTTGAAAGTCATTTGTTTTATTAATAATTTGAAAGGGGTATTGATAAAGATGGACAGAAAAAAATCCATATCTGGGTAGTTTACATAGAAAGTGACTGCAAACAAGAGTCCAATGTGCAATCTACAACAATAGGAACAAGTAATCAACTCCACACAGTCACACGGGTGAATCGCACGAGGTCAGCTGATGGGGAGAGGGGGACTGGCACCTCCTAATTCTATTGCAATTGGCAATGCATTAACAAGGTACAGCCTGTCTCTTCAGCTCCGAGTCCGGAGGGCCTCCTACAGAGGGGAACAGAGTAGGACGGACAAAGGATATTGTTTTCTAAATTGAAAATGGCCTTTGGATCAGGTGCGGGCTTCCCAGGTTGCTCAGATTGTAATAAACTCAGTTTAGTGTCCAGTTAACAGTAGCTATGGTGATAAGCTACAATAACACACACACACACACACACACACACACACACACACACACACACACACACACACCAGACACACAACAAATGTTATTGCACTATTCACTTCCTCCTGGAACCCCCGGCTAGGACCTAAGCCTGTGGCCCCGACAGCAGAAGGTGCACACGGGGCTTGAAGCTTGCTTGCCCAGCTCTCGGCTCCTTCTGGTCAGGTGGCCTGGAGGACTGCAGAGGAGGTGGATTTCTCCACAGGTACTGCTGGCTGTCTTTGTCCAGACACCTGGGAAAATACAGCAGGAGGCACCTTCTCCCTGGGCTGCACTGCCACTTGGGATAGCTATGGCGCAGAGGAACCACAGAGTGGAGCATCTCCCTGCTGGGGATAAGTCTGGTGACATGTCCTGTCACAGTGGCTGTGGCACAGGTGAGGAACTGGCTTTGGGGACTTTGCCAGGGGCTTCCCGTCACACCATTAGCTGCACACTAGGCTTTGGGCTGTTTACCCTTTTGAACTTCGTGTCTAACCTAGAAAGTGAACAGGTGCTGTCACCATCACAGGACAAAGGGAGCTAGGTAACACAGCTTGGTGTCACTTGGGTGACACCCACCCGTCCCCTCAGGCTTGAGCAGAAAGCCTCCTGCCCAGGACCTGAGTTGATCCCATCCGGACCCTCAGGGCATCCCCAGCACCAAGGGGCTGAGTGAAGAGCCCACTGCCACCTTTTAAGCGCTTTAGTATTGTTAATGATTAAATGGGGTTCTTCCATTAACCCTAAGCGCAGGCCTTTGTCTCCTGGCCAAGGAGGAGTCTCCTGCTTTGAAATGCCACATAAAAATGATAAATGCCCTTTCCCTCCCTCCCAGGGTCACCAGGTCCCAGTATTCCTTTAAAGTTTGCAAGGGCAACACAGGGTATGCCTTGTTTAAACACAAAAGCGCTAGGCCAGTCCAGGCTGGGCGGTCCGGCCAGGGTTGTACCCCTGGGAGTGCATGGCAGCTACAGGGACTTGGGGACAGCCAAGGGAACCCAGTAGCCACTGCAGCATGGGGGCTCAGAGCATTTGAACATCCAGTGGCATGGATCTTTCCGTGGAATGAGTGAAGCCTGAAGCTGCAAAACTCCACTGTGAGAAGACTGAGGAAGAAAATATGGCGGGGGGGGGGGGGGGGGGGGGACATTTGTCAGTTCCAGCAAGCTTGCCATTCAGCCTTGGATGGTCCCAGCACCCCAGCATCATGTCTTTCCTGGGCTCCAGAAATGCAGAGCCCCACCAGCTGGTGGCATAGGCCTGTAATTCCAGTTGCTAGGGAAGTTGAGGCAGGAGGATCAAAGTTGAAGGCCCACCTGGGCTACAGAGTGAGTTCAAGGCCTGGGCAGCTTAGTGAGACCTATCGAGGGCAAAGGGGTGATGCTGAGTATGTGTCTCAGTGGTACACGAGGTGTCCAGCATGCTTGAGGTGTAGGTTCAGTCCCCAGTGAGGGAAGGATGGGGAAGGAAAGAGAATGGGAAGGAAGAAAAAGGGAAAGGGAGAAAAGGAAAACAGTGTGTGTGAGGGCCAGACAGACAGACAGACAGACACACACACACACACACACACACACACACACACACACGGGGCAGGGGGTGGGGGAGATTAGTGTGTAACTGCTAATTTAATTCTTACAGCATGCCATTTTGCAGATGAGAGGGTTCAAGCCCAGGGAAGCCTGGTGACTTTTCAGAGGTCTGGGGATTTTGGAAGCCCAGGATGGAAGAGACACATACTACAGGCATCCACACAACCCTTTCTAGTGTAGAGCCTTGGAATAACCAGAGCCAGGATCCTGAAGTCCTGCACCAGCCTAGCTGAGATGGACCAGTGGGAAGCCCCCCTTGGCCAGAGAACATCTGCTACCACTCCCTCCCACTCCGGTCTCCTCCCACTCCGGTCTCCTCCCACTCCAGCTCCAGGAAGAAAGGCGGAGCTGAAGGTCCGGCAACATGGTCTGTGTCCACAGTCCTCAAGTCCTCTATGGCACCAGGAAAGGGTTAACATAGGGCTCTGTCACTGCATAAATCCGTATTTATCTGCTGCAAAGTAAGCTATTTAGGTTTCTGATTTACAGTCCTCGGTTTTCATAAAAGTCAGTCATTCCCAGTAAAAGAATGTGGGTTAGATTTATAGGCTCTGCCTTAGTCTTTAAAGCCCAAAGCTGCTCTATGACTCACCCTCCATAATGTTTCTGCTCTGGTCCAGAGATATTCGTGTGCAAAGAGAAAGATTCAGATCTCCGCCCTGAAAAATAAGACTTTGGGGGGGAACTAATTATAATGGCGTCAATTGTACTACGCTTGTAAACTTGCCGTCAGCAGGCCCCCCTGGAGCCTGTTTTCCAAGGGTTTTATTCCACAATAAAATGTGCTCTGGTTTGCAGCTCGGCATATAAGACCTCCACTGGTATGAGCGAATGTTTTTTTTCCTACCAAATTATTAGAAATAAACAGCCCAACAGTGGAAAGGCAAAAAAAAAAAAAAAAATTATAAGCAAGGAAAATAAATCTTGGAATGTTTGCATTTAGTGATGTTAATAGAGTCTGTGACTTAGCTGCACAGCCCAGCTAGCTACATGGAGCCAGCCTGGTATTTTTATTTTAATTTCAGTTTGTGTTTTGCCAGTGTGAAATGGGGTCAAGGCAAGACAGCATGGAAAAAAAGACTTTGATGTCCCTTTGAAAAAATATTTTGTCCTGTGACTTCATGGTATTTAGTGTCCTTCTCCCCCCTCCTGTCCCCAGCCTCTAGCCTGATGAACTGCCTGTCAAACCCATGACCATCACACATAATAAAATATAGCCATCATCAACAAACCTCTTTCCAACTTCTTCCCCTCCCCCCAATGACGACATCAGACTTGGAGGCAGAATGGTTCACAATGTAAAGTGAAAATGCCGATCAAGATAACCGAGCTAGATAAGGGAAAACAGCCTTGTAAACTTTCTCCAAAGCAAAGCTGAAAAAGAGGGGCCCAAGTGCAAGAGGCCGGGTAGGGGCCGAGGTCATACAGATTGGGCTGCTGGCCAGTCCAAATGGGAGGTTAGGAGGTAAAGATTGCCAGGGGGCTGAGAACTAGAACAACGTAGCAGCCGGGTCAAGAAGAATGGCGCAGAGTGCTGGTCCTGGAATAAACTGAAGTTTCCCTTCCCCGTGTTCCAGAATGCTTTCATTCAGACTTTCTGTGGGTGAGGGGGGATATGTAGAGGGACAGGGCCGCAAGTGTTGACTGCGGACCTACAGTGAATGGGTCAGATGAATGTGACTTGGCCGAGACAGGTCGGGAGGTGACAGAACACAGAACGATCCAAGTCTGCTACATCTGGCCTGTGTGTGTTTCAGTGTGACTGGGACAGAAGAGCCCATTGGGCAACTTCCTCAATTTACCTCACTCTCACCTTCATGGGCAGCCTTGTGGTAGGTCTTTCTCAGCGATGGACAAACCCTGTGTCTGTATCAGTGGGACAAAGAACATGCACACACACGTCTACTCCAGCACACCACTTGTGAGAGCAAGATAGAGAGAGATTACGTGTGAGTCTGGAAATCAGGGGAGGATTCAGGGAGGAGGTGGGATTTCCACAGTTCTGAAGACTCAGTAGGGGCTTGAGAGGAAGGGAGCAAGGACTACCTGAGCAAGAAAGAAGAATGAATGGAAATGTTTAGAAGCAGGCTGTTGGCCTGTTCTGGAAGAGGCCAGAACACTCTGTGGAGTCTTCATGGGAAGTGTGAGGAATGAACAGGCCAGGCTGGGACTATGGTTGGGGATGGATAAGAGTACAAAGTAACTGAGAATTCTAGATTTAATTTGCCAGTATCAGGACCTTCCTTGGCCCTCAGAACAGAATGGGAGCCCTTGCTGAGGGCCCCAGGCTTTGTCCCCTTCCTCTCTCATGTGTGGCACTTCTTACCCTAGAGCACAATGTCATACAGTCTTCCCTATGGGACGTGAGTCCCCGAGAGTCTCCTTCACTAATCTAACACACTAAGTCCAGAGTACAGGGGGTCTTCAAGGAAGAGTAGGTGGGGGATGAAGGCAGTTCTCCACATTTTTGTGGCAACAAGCTAAATATCTACAGTAGGTGACAGAAGGTTTGGAGCCACAGCTTGGCCTTTAGGGCTGAAGGTCAGATGGGGAGGACAAGGAAGCCATGATCCATTGGCAATGGCCGGCATCGAGGGCTGGGTTTTGTTGGATGTGACTACCAAAGAATGAGGGGGAGAGTTCAAGGCTAGGGGGCGTGGAGGGGAAGAATTGTGACAGTGCCCTGGATAGGGATGCCAGGGACCCAAATAGTTCAGAGACGACAGTGACAAGAGGCTCGTAGGGCAGGGGTGAGGGAATTTGACTTGAGTTTGCTGTGTTCAAATGGGCTGTGACCGCCTCACTGGATCTGGAATAGAATTTGAGCCCAGAACTACACGCATTGAGCAGACAGTGCACACAGAAAGACAAGGTCGGAGCTGGGAGGTGGCCTGTCTGGGGAAGAGGGAACATCAGACCCTAAGTCTAAACCCTTTCCTGTGATCTCCCTCTTCATCACCTATCTCAACCAAAGTGTCTCTGGACTCACAGTGCAGCAGCCAATGCTCCCCTGACCCTGTTCCTAAAGCATCACAAATCAGGGGCGCATTGGGGATGTCAAAGTTACCCTTTCCATGTACATTGGGAAATAGCTCCATCCATAGAAGCCTTGATCTTTGTGTCCCTTTGTGATAAGTGCCCTGGACCGTGAACAGCCTGTCCTTCTGTGGCTCCATGAGTTAGCTCTTCTGCAGTGACCCTCACTGTCCAGTGCGAGAGTATAACACCAAGTGTTTTCTGTGTACAGGTTTTCTTGCTTGCGAGGACCCATGGGAGATGGAGCAGAGGAGTCAGCCCATATAGCTTTAGAGAGGGCAGGGAAACAGAAGATGACAGTCAGGTGAGACTCAGCAAGGGCCTGGGATGGAGAGAAGGGCAGAAGCCAGAAATCATGAAGCGGGAGAAGTTGGTCTCAACTTGAGTCTCAGAGGAGAGTGAGACTAAGTGTAGGCATCATGAACTGGGGTCGAAGCCCTGCTTGGGGCGCATCAGGCGATTGCCAGGCCTTCCACCTGGAGATCAAGCCTGGTATCCTTGAGCGGTGGGTGGAGAGGGAGTGAAGGTCTTGGATAAGGTGCCCCGAATAACTTGGAAGGCAAGATGAAGCTTCCTGTTCCACTGAGCTCTGGGCTACCAGATGCCTTTCAAACCTCCTGCCCAGCCACATCTCCAGAAAACGGTCTTTCCCCTGGGGAGAATGCCTGAGTGATTTAGGGAGCAGTAAGACCCATTTGGACGTGTGACATAAAGAAGTATATGGTAACAACACATGGCTCGGGGACTTTGACACAGGGTCTTTGACATGGCAGTCACAGAACACTTATGCAAGAAAAGCAGTGGGGGCTTCCTGGGATGGCCTGGGGTTACCAGTGTAGGAAGAACCCCAAATCACCATGCTTAGTTTCTCTGGGGAGAAATGTCCTGGGTTCTTGGTTTGGTTTTTGAGAAGGAAGGCACCATAACTGTTCTTCCTGATGGCATCTCACAGGCTCAAGCCGAGAAGCAGAATCCATCTGGGTGGTGGAAAGTGCAAGAATTCTTTAGAAAGTGGGCCATATACAGTACCAGAAGGAAGTTACCTCTATTCTTGAGCCTGGAGTTAATTTAGTTAGGCCAGATAAGCAGGGAGGTGGGGTTGAGATGACAGCTGAATGCCAATGGAGAGCTAAGATGAGCTGGGATCCATAAGGACGAATGGGAGCCCAAGTGGAGAGCTAAGATGAGCTGGGACCCACAAGGACTAGTGGGAGCCCGGGCTGGGACCCCACCCCACACTGATAATGTGAGAGACATGCTGAAGAAGCATGCTCTTTGCAGTGTCCATAGTGAATCAGGAGAAGCTGAAGGCCACACCCTGGGTGGGATTGACACAGCGCCAAGTGTACCTCACATCCTAGGCCAACAAGGTGCGTGAGTGGAGCACAGGTCATATCCATGAGCTGCTAGGGCTCCTGCACAGCTGCGAGCCCACAAAATAGTCGTCAAGCTACTCACGCATTCCAGCTGCCCTGCAGATACCTTCTGCGCTGACGCGCACCCAGGACCATACAGGAAAGGAAATTCTGGGAATCACAATGGCGCCTATGATTTCTAGCTCAGTGGTGTGTCGGGGACGGGGCGGGGGGGGGAGGGGGGTAACCTTTGTTAATGCCTACTATGTGTCAGCCACTCTGGCTTCATTGCTTCAGTCACTTGGATTGCCTTGCCAGTTACACACAAGGACATTGAAGCTCATAGGGCTTAAACACTTTCTTAAGCCATGTGAACGCCCAGAGAAAGACATACAGGCTACTGACTATTGGTGTCAGCATTCATTAAAGAAGTATGAATCAATCAAAACCACACACACACACACACACACACACACACACACACACACACACACACACTAGCTCTTCACATCCACTCTGTGATTTAAAAAAAAAAAAGCAGGTGTTGCTAAGGATGCAGGGAAGTTCTCATCTCTCCACACTACTGGGGGCAACAGGAAGTGGTACCCTCCCTCCAGAAAACAACCTATCGGTTTCTCCAAACACCACCGGGAGATTTATCACAGAACCTGGCAGCTCTGTGTACAGGCATATACCCAAGAGAAATAAAAGCAAGACTCCATACAAAACACCCATGTACAGATGCCCAGAGTGGCCTTACTCATAATAGCTCTGTAATAGAAATAACCCAAATGTCCAATCAGCTAATGGGTTAATTAAAAAGAGGGTCCATCCATTCAGTGTAATGTGATTCAACCACTAGAATAAATGAAGCACTGATCTATGTCAACACATAAGCACTGAAAACACTGTATCGTGTGGAAGAAGCCAGGCACAGATGACCACGTACTGCACAATTCAATCGATATGGGAATGTCTAGACTAGGCAAATCCATAGGGACAGAAGGACCAGTCGTTGCTTAGAGCTGGGAGGCGGCATTATGAGTGTATCAGGGAGTATGGTGGTTAATATAGACTGTCACTGACAGGATCTAAACTCACCGAGAGACAAAGCTCTGGGCATCTCTGTCAGTTTCTAGTGGGTAACAGAGGTGGGAAGACCTCAATGTGGATAGCATGTTTCAGGGGCTAGGGCCCCAGACTACATCAAAGCGAGAAAGAGCTGAGCGCCAGCCCTCTCTGTTCCCTGTGTGTGGATACAATGTAACTAGCTGTCTTATACTCCTGGCCACCACAATGTGTGGTACCCTCAAGCTGAGCCAAAGTAAACACCCCCCCCACCCCCCCCCACCCCCCACCCCGTTAAGTTGCTCCTTGTTAGATATCTTACAACAACAAGAAGGGAAGCTAATACAGTGTTTCTTTGCTGTGGTAAAAATGCTTACTACACTGACTGTAGAGATCTTGCCCAGTTCTGGGAATGAACTAGAAACCTGGCACTTGCACACCTTACAAGAATGAATTGTCTTTCAAGAAAGCTGTGTTTAAAAGCATTGTAACCTAAGGACCAAAAAAACCACGATTCAGCAAGGTTTTTCCAACTCCAAATACATGCCAGCCCCTCTGTCATATCAGACCCACGATGTTGAAAGGCAGGAGGCCACCTGGGAGTGTGTAAAACATAGAGATTCAGTAGAGGTAGGTGGGGTTCGAGATTTAGGTGCTTATCTAGCTCCCAGATGAGTAGAAAAGAGATAGTCTGAGGCATAGGTAGAAAAACATGGCTGCTCTGCCCAGCTCTTGGACATTTCAGAGTCCCAAACTGGGCATCCAGGAGATCAGAGGAAGCAGCTGCTTTGGAGGCCAAATGGTCTCTATAGGGCATTTTATACTCTTTTTCAAGGTATGTGGACAGCAACGGTTCTCAACCTACCTGATGCTGCAACCCTTTATCACAGTTCCCCATGTTGGGGTGACCCCCGACCATACAATTATTTCCATTGCTATTTCATAACTAATTTTGCTATTGTTATGAATCGTAATATAAATATTTGTATTTTCTGGTGGTTTTAGGTGACCCCTGCGAAACGGTCATCTGACCCCCAAAGGGGTCAAGACCCACAGGTTGAGAACCACTGGTATAGAGGCAAGGAAGGGAAGGACTGGAGAGTGAGGCGGTGAGAGTAGATTGCATTGGGGGGTGCTACGGTGGAAAGTGGGCTGGAGACCATCTGAGGGAGAGTGCGGTGAGGAGAAGAATGCAAACGCTCTGTGGAAACTTCTCAGAAGAGAGTAAACACTCCCACCATCCACCTGCACAGGGTTTCCGGGGTACCTTGCTTCATTGTCAAGTGTAATCCTTGAGAGAAAGAGTACACCGGTGACCCTGAGGTAACACGGGCTCTCTAGGGTTTCTTTAATCTCAACAAGCTTGGAATTCGCCCAGCACTGGAGGTTAAGTTTCAGTCTTTTCGTGCTGTTACATCTTTGTTCCCTTTACCTTCTCCTTGAAGTGGAAATGATTGATGCTTAAGTAACTTGGGCTGTTGAGTAATATTTATTCAGACTGCAGGAGAACAAGATAGGGCTTAAAACTGAGGTGGAAGTTTTCCCTTTGAATGGCACAGGTTGAGCCTTTGAAAGTCAAGTGTATTCCCAGTTGCGCAGTATAATAAAGATGGAGGAGCCAGCAGGCGAAAGGTCTCCCACAGATGATCAATGTACACTGGTTAAGTGGGGGCTCAAACAGTCTCATGAAGCCACCTGAGCTGAAGCCCCTGGCTATAAATATTGACCGAGTCCTGGATTGTTCTGAGAATATCTCGTGTCTTTTGCTGAGCCTTTCAAGCTGGGAACTGGAGGGCTTAGTAAACAAGCTTCTAAAGCCCCGAGAAAAGGCTCTCAGATTCTAAATTCTCTCTAGATAACACCAGACCTCCTTCCTCAGAGGAAAGTGAAAACTGTCCGGGAAAATGAAGTACCCTCAACACCAATGATGATGGGACTGTTTACTCACACATGTGTGGGATTGTCAGCTCAAGTTGCCTAGGTACTAGCAGCCTAGACCCAAACCACAAATTTAGCATTGGGACAGCATCATTACATTTCCCAGTCTGTGTTTTTGCACAAGTACACACAGGTGTTTGAGTGTGGGGGAGGTAAAGGACAACTTGGATGCCATCTGTCACCATCTACTATTTATTCCCTTCTTTTTTTTCTCTTTTTGAGACAAGGTTTCTCATTAGCCCAGAGTCCACCAGCTAAGCTGGACTGGCCGACTAGTGAGCCCCTGAGATCCATCTCTATCTACCACCCCCACACTAGGATAGTCATGGTCATGCAACCACAATCAGCTGTTTAAGGTGGGTTCTGGGACCACACTCATATCCTAATGCTTGCAAGGCAAGCGCTTCACTGAGCCATCTTGCCCAGCTGAGCTCTCCAGGCTCATGCACAACACCAGTGTGGAGTCGTTACCATTTTCTCCGTTTTGCTAAGACACCCCAACATTGCTTTGGTGATCAGTGGAACTGAAGGCTGAAGATGGGGTGCAGGAAGGAAGCAGGGGAGTTAGGCTTTCCTGCTGTCTTGGCTGCTGGGCTATCACCAAGCATTTGTCCTGTGGAGAGGCAGCCCTCTCCTTTGATGGGGTATGCAGTGTGGAAGGAAGATATGAGAATCTTCATGTGTGCCTCAACTGTTCCTTCACCCATGCCTCTTTCCCTGGCCTGAAGGGGAAGAAAAGACCACCTATACTGAAAGGGCCACCCACCTCTCGCCATCCATTTTACCGGTGCAAAAGAGAAGGGGGAAAGAAGGTGGGAAAATTTGTGCAGAGCTTCCAAATGAAGTGCTAAATGGAAGGACTTGGGACCTATGAGCATGAGATACACTTTGCCGAACAACTTCTGTCCTCTTGTACATGTACAGTGGTTTCCCCCACCACATCCCTCTTCCTTGATCCTTGAAAAAAATCCCAACCATTTCCCTGCAGCTAAGCAATAAGAACTTTTCTCTTTCCTTGGGCACGGGGCATCAGCAGAAGAGACAAGACATTTATGAGAAGATCAAAGCAAGATAAGAGATGGCCATGTCCTTCCACAAACCTTCAGTCCCTGGCTGCTCACCCCCCAACAACCCTCAGATAGATTTTCTTTGATAGAGAGGCATGGCTCACATAGTATACAATCTACACTAACATGTGTACATTTCCTAAGGCAGTCAGCTGTGCCCATCAATGGCTTTTAGTACATCGAAACAATTGTGCAACCATTTCTGTTATCTAACTTCAAACACTTCCATCACCTGCAGAGGAAGCTCCTGCCCATTAGCCTTTGCTCCACAGCCTCTCCACTCTCTCTAGCCTCCCAGCATTTCAGCTATGCACTAATCTGCTCCCTGTCTCTCCGGGCTGGCATGTTTGAGGTATTCCATACAACTAGAATCATGCAGTATGAGCCATTTTTGACTAAATTCTTACACTCATATTTTCAAGGTTCCTTCATAGTGTATCAATATATCATTTATATTATTTAATGGTTGAATAATAATTCATTCATTGGTTGATAGACACGTGCCTTTTCCACTTTTAGGGATGATTATAAATATTACTACTATTAATACCTGTGTACAGCTTTCTGAGATTTTTTTTTATTCTAGAATTTTCACTCTTTTCCTTAAAGCGTACAAGTTCAGAGCATACAAGATGTAAAAATGTGCATCTCAAAGTTTAATAAGATCAAGAGCTGCAGAGCTACAGTTTGGTCAGTAAAGTGATTGCTATGGAGGCGTGAGGACCTGAGTTTGATTCCCAGCACCCACATAAGAAGCAAAGTGAGTAGCATCCACTAGTTACCCTAGAGATGGGGAAAGTAGTCAGGCAGATCCCTGGGGCTCACTGACCAATCTGCCTCGCTTAATCAGCAAGCTGCAAATCCCAGTGAAGGACCGTGGCTCAAGAGACAGGCAAGGCCAGTGAGACGGCATGGCCAGTGAGACGGCGTGGCCAGTGAGACGGCGTGGCCAGTGAGACGGCGCAGCAGATGAAGATGCTTTCTGCTAAGCCTGAGAACCTGAAGCCAATCCCCAGGATTCACACCGTGTAAGGAGAAAACCAGCTTCTGCAAGTTGTCCTCCAAGCTCCACATATACACCATGGCAGGCATGCACCCACACACATGCACATCTACAACTGCAAATAAGTAAATACAATAAAATAAAGAAGGCTTCCCCTTCGAAGAAATTATTATTTTCTTAGAGAGAGAGAGAGAGAGAGAGAGAGAGAGAGAGAGAGAGAGAGAGAGAGGTGGAGAGAAGGCTCAATGGTTAAGAGCATGTACTCTTCTTGTAGAGGTCTCAAGTTTAGTTCCTAGCACCCACATCAGAAAGCTCACAATTGCCCATAGTTTCAGCTCCAGGGAGATCCAATGCCTCCTGCACCCATGGGTACCTGCATTCAAGTGTACATAACCACACACAGACACATATAAACATACTTAAAATAATAATTTTAAAAAAGATTCCCACATCTTGCAGGTGGTGGGGCCAGGGTCCTATCTGGAACCCTGTCTCCATCTGGGAGGAAGGAAACTGAATGCGCCCTGAGATGTCTGGCAATGATTTCTGTATTGGTCTTGCAAAGTTATGGTGCAATAACAAAAATCTCCAGATTTTTTGCAATAACAGTTTCAATTTTGTTCGCATTCAAAAGTGACTACATGCCTTTTGTCCTCTCCCTCTGAGACACATATTGAGAAGTCACCTACCCCCTTGTGTTTTCCTCAGGGGGTAAGGGGGTAGGAAGTAAGAAGTGGAGCCCATCAATATAACTACTCTCAGAGCTCCTCAGACTTGGCTTCTGCTATATCCATTTTCATTCCATTGGCCTAAACAAGTCACGTGGCCAAGTACAAACAGGACAAAGAAAGATGCTTGTCACCCTGTCTCAGTGAATGGGGATGTGTGAAAGGAAATCAGTGCACGCATTAATGCATTCAGCCACAGCATTGAGAATCTGTGAGCCTTGGGTTTCCGTGAGGCCTTTTCCGTTGCAGAATCCTCCAAACACTACAGACACTCTGCAACGCCCTGGTGAGGAGACATGAGCATGCCTATGGCCTCATGGAGTTGAGAAGGAAAGACTGAAATTAACGGCCAAAGAACATTCATGATGGTAGCATTAAGACAAATTGCACAGGGAAGAAAAATCTGCTCCTTATTGGGGATGTGAGGGACACAATCTATTCAAGGACATTGGAGAAGCCCAAGCATCATGGGCACCAATGTAGAGAGAGCAGAATGTGCCTGGCCTTCCTTTCTGGGCCCATTACAATGCCTGACTGTGATTCTACATGAGCAGCTGGGTTCTCATGCAGCTGTCCAACGTAAGTGTGTGAAATAACCTCCTTTGGGTGGGCAGGAGTCAGTCATCTGGAGCTTTGTGGAGGGAGGGGAGAAGTCAGTGATTGCAAGAGATGGTGTCAGGTGCAGGATGATGGGGGTGGGGGTGTACAGGATTATACCACTGCTGCTCAGGACCTGCCAGCCTCCAGCTAGGCCACCATGTTCTCATCTGTCAAATGGGTGCAGTGCTGCATAATGGCTCTCCTGACTCTTGTTATGGTGTGGTGGGTGAGGGAATGCCTTCCAAAGATCTCTACATAGAATTCTCACAAGCTGTGAATGTGACCTTCCATAGCAAGTGGAACTTAGCAGATGGAATTAAAGCTCTTTTTTTTGTTTTTGTTTTTGTTTTTCAAGACAGGGTTTCTCTGTGTAGCTTTGCGCCTTTCCTGGAACTCACTTGGTAGCCCAGGCTGGCCTCGAACTCACAGAGATCCGCCTGGCTCTGCCTCCCGAGTGCTGGGATTAAAGGCGTGCGCCACCACCGCCCGGCGAATTAAAGCTCTTATTCTGGAAAGATCCGCTGATGGGCACCATGTAATCAAAGGAACTCCAAAAGAAGACATGAGACAGATGCAGAGGTCAGAGTGATTAGAGGAAGGAACTGTGAGCCAAGGACGGCAGCCAGCCTCTCAATACTAGAGAAGAAAAGGGAATAGACACCCCCAGAACATAAATGTGCTAGCTCCCCTGCCCTCTCTCCCATCCTGAAGCAATGCAGACCTGGCTACAATTTGACGTCAACACTTGTGACCTCCAGAACCACCAGACAGTAAACTACTGTTATCTTGGATGAGTGACGCTTGCTGGGATTTGTATTACATCAGCAACAGAAACCTAATACACAGCTTGACATGCGGTCAGGTCAGCACAGAATGCTAGAGAAAGGCAGTATGCTGCCGACGGAAATGAAGCATTGACCGGGCTCGGAGGCCAGTGCGGAAGGCAGGTGTGTCAGAGCACAGCCCATAAGGTGCATGGATACACCTCCCTAGCCATCCCAGGCCCTCAAAGGTCAGTGAAACCCACAAGCAGTGGATTGCTAAGAGTCACGGCTCTAGCCCGCAGTCTGTAGTGGTCCTCAGCACAGTATAAAACAACATTCTTCCCCGTCTCTTCTACCTCTAAGCCTTTGGCTGTGCCTGGCTGTTCTCAAGTCAGGGATCACATGAAGCTCACCCAGCAAGCCTGTCATAACGTTTTCCCAGGAGTGGCTCCATCCCTAGAGAGTCAGCTCGGTCTGCAGTGTAGCCCAGGTTCTAGCATCTTCCAGAACCCTGCCAGAAGCATTCAAGTACCCCAGGATCTTTCCAGGGCTGGGTCCACCAGCATGAGAGCCCCAAGGCCACACTGGTCTGTGGGAGAGATCTCTGCTCACCGACAGCTCTGCTGGGGTCTCCTTTCTTCCAGCCTCTGCAGCCTGACTGGCGTCAGCCCTGCCCACTAAGCCGGGTCCTCCCAGACAGGCAGGCTCAGCCATAAATTTTAATTCAAAGGTTTTTTTCTTCCCTTTTTTATTATTTTCAAATGTTCAAGGCCATGAATGTGAGGAAAAGTTGTTCTTACACTGTGACATGCACATCGCTAAGAGAGGAGAGCTTTACTCTGTGTCCTCATTCTGGGGACACCATACCCACAGCAGCAGGCTGGGATTGTCCCTACACACACGTGCTGGCACACCCCCGATGGCAGCATTCGGTATTCTTTGCCTCTGTGGATACTGTTCTATCCAAATTCAAGGCCGGTGACTTTGCTCTGCCGAACTCTTTGTGCGACTGCTCCTTCCTGGGACCAAATGGAAAGAAAATCCAGATAATCTCAGGTTATGGAGGTATGGGCAGGTACAGGCATGTGACTCACCGGTGTGGGCCACTTCCTCGGAGGAACCCACAGAGCTTGCCACAGCATGAATTGCTCACCTGGACTCTGGACTGTCCCTTTTTTTTTTGTTGTTGTTGTTGTTTTTACTTGCTGCCATGTGTCCGAGAGCCTGTGAGGCTGGCTTCCTGCCAGGAATATTAAGAAGGCCCAAGCTGAAGGCTTGCTCAGAACCCAGAGCGGATTGGTTTGGCTCCTCTGGGATCCTCCCAGGCCTGAGCATGAGAGCAGAAGGATGCACACACACACACACACACACACACACACACACACACACACACACACACCGGTAGTGTTGTCCTGGCAGCGGTCCCTCAGTCCAGGAAACCCCATGACATGACATGCTCCATGGCTCCTGCTTCAGTGGCCCGGGCACCGGGCCTGTGACCACATTTGAGATAAATGTCTTTGTGCTGCTTAGTGTCGCCAGACCTTGAACTGCATCTTGAGTAACCAGGCCTGTGGGTTTCCAGCTGGCCTCAGACTTCGGGTCAAAGCCAGCTGGGGTCTTTATGAGAATAGCCCTGGCTTCGGGACGGGACAACCACAGAGGCTCTCTGGGCCAAAGGACACCCCGTGGCTGTGACTGGGAAGTGGGGATGACATGGCAGAAGCCATCGCCAGAGAAGGCTTCCTTTGCTCTTCCAGCCATTTCCTACTCTAGCCAGAAACCACGAACTCCACTTGCAGGCTTGCCCTGTGGCTCCCAGATGTAACGAGGCCTTCTCCCCTTTTTTCAGGGTGGCCTTCAGGGTCACAGTCCAGCTCTGAGCTTCTGCCCCCACACCAGTCCCGTCCTCCTCTTCCAGGCAGGACCCAGAGACTCAGCGGGGCAGTGAACCCCTATGCAGCTCTCCATCTTTACCTAGAATCAGTGGTAGTGTTTCTTGTGGGGTCTGGGTCTATGTTAAGTGCCTTGTGGGCCTTGGATACTTACCTTTGGCAAGCCCAGTCCTTGTTCTACCAACTGGATTAAAATACATTTCAGGATCAACCAGGTGGCTCGGCAGGTAAAGGCACCTCCTGCCAAGTCAGACACCCGGAGTCCAGTCCCCAGGACCCACATGGTGGTGGCAGGAGAGAACTGAGTCCCACCAATTGTCCTCTGACCTTCAACACACATGCTGCGGCACATGCATGCGCACACGTGCATGCGCACACACTGAATATGTAATAGAAGTTCAAAGTACATTCCAGTTGATACTGGAACACTTTTTTCCCTCAGCTGACCTCAAACTTCCCATGTAGCCAAGGATGACCTTGAACTCCTGATCATCTTGCCTACACCCCCTTCAAATGCTGGGGTCACAGGCACGCAGCACCACACCTGGCTTTGCACTTTTCCAACACGGATGAAGAAGGTATGCGGCTTGACCCTGGGGCAGAATACCGTGGTGCAAAGATATAGACTTCAACATGAATTCCATGCAGTTAGGGGTTTTCACTACTTGTCTCTGAGAAAGAAGCACATACCTTCCTTTGTGGGCCTGAAGCCCCACCTCAGCTTCTGCTCACCAAGCTGGCTGTGGAGGGGTGGGTCCTCCCAGGGAGGAAGCTCTTCCAGTTTGCTTCTATTACGGCCTTGGTTAAGTCAGAGGTGAGGCCGGCTTACGGCCTCTCTTTCCTGTTTCCCTCCCATTTTCCTCCTTTGCAGGTAAGAGGGGA
Source organism: Peromyscus californicus insignis (assembly GCF_007827085.1). NCBI lineage: Eukaryota > Metazoa > Chordata > Mammalia > Rodentia > Cricetidae > Peromyscus > Peromyscus californicus. The sequence continues at coordinate 73,658,234 of NW_026294562.1, forward strand.
GTGGATTCACTTTGGGGTAGGGTAATACACCTAAAGCTAGTCATTCTCTGACCAGCCCATGCTTTAAGCCACCAGGAAGTCACAAGGTCTCAGAACTCAACTCAGGGATTTGTTCCTTTCCTAGAGAGGGGCCCTAGGTGTGGTCGTGCAGTTTTGTCTCTAATGTTGCACAAGTCCAAAGCCCTTTCTAGAGGTCTGCAGGAGCCCTTGTCTCTCTGGATAATCCTCCAGCCTACCGCTACTGGCTATGGATGAGACAGTCTAGTCCAGGTGCTTCCCATGCTGCCCCTCCCCCACCCTGCTGAGCACCCCTGGAAGTGCACCTGCAGCCCTCAGCCTTCTCATCTGGGCTGCCCAGCAGGTGCTGCAGCCTCTAGCACCTAGCCCTGTTCCACAGCCTTCCTGGGCACCTCATCTCCCGGCTAGCCCAGACAGGCAGCTCCCTGAGCTGGCTCTGCGTTAGCAGAAGCAAGGACAGCCAGCGGCGGCGGCGGCGGCGGCGAGCTCAAGCCTCTCCTCCTGGGCTGGGCTTACGTGCAGCCTCATGTGCCAGTCAGGAAAACCGTGCAGCATGTTAACAAGTACAACTGGCTGCTGCTCTGGATTCTTTGGCAGTCAGGCCCCTGGTGCCCAGTGAGCAGGAGGCAGAGGCATACAATGAAGCTGTAAGCATCCCAGAGCCCCAGCTGGGTTGTAGTGATGCTCTCTGATCCCAGCATCGCCTTAAGCACTGAGAGAAAGGATGGGGCAAGAGGAGGAGAGGATTGAGAACTTGATCATGGCGTCCCCTAGCGAATTTCCACGGAACTTACGTGTACACCATGTTGGAGAATCAGCGCCCTTGAACTCTGCTTAATTCTGCCCTGTGATCCCAGGAGCTCCAACGTCCCCTGGCCCAAAGGAAGCTGACTTTCCCTTGGTGCCTCAAGGGATGCCAAGTGTGATTGGGAAGGTCATCCTGCCTCTGTGCATGGAGATGCATTCCTCCCTAGCCACACTCACTGATGCTGCAATGTAGCGGTCCTCCGGTCCCCTTTCTCGAGTGTCAAAACATTCCAAGTGTGGCCTTTGCCACCAAAGAGAGTGGAAAGGGCTATACTCTGATGTCCAACCTGGGACCTGAATGCTATGCCATGACCTCTTTGTGTGTGTGTGTGTGTGTGTGTGTGTGTGTGTGTGTGTGTGTGTGTGTGTGTTTGCAGGTGCATGACTATGTATAGGTGTGTGTACATATGTACATGTGTCTGTGGAGGCCAGAGGACAGCCTCAGCTGTAGTTCCTCATAAACCATGCTGTTTTGTGAGACAGGGTCTCTCACTTTTCCCTGGAACTCTCCAATTTGGCTAAGCTGGCTGGCCAGTGAACCTGAGGGATCCACTCTCTTTGCCTTTCGAGGGCTGAAATTATAAGTGGGCACCACCATGCTCCAGTACTTTTTTAAACATAGGAACTGGGCATTACTCATGTGAACCATCTCCCAGTCCCACAACTTGCACTCTTTAAGCCAATAGATCTTAACTTTCAGATCCACCCTTCCAACGAGACTCACACACAGGATCGATGCTGTAGCCAGTCACGAAGGCAGATGTGGCCCAGTAGACCCCACATCCACAGCCTGTACCTTCCACGGCAGGCAGTATAAATTTCAAAGAGTAGCATAGAAGGAAAAAGCCAAACAATCGAAGACTTGTCAAGCCTCATACTGCAGAGGCTGAGTCCAGGGGATAATGCTATTGGGAAAGAAGTGGAGCTTGAGCTCCACTCCCATGAACACCTTCGGCCATTGTTCTTCAGTTTTGTTCTGAATTATGAGAAAACACAGGTTGAGTATAGAACACTGCACTGCTCCAGAGCAAAACTACAAGCAGCAAGTCTCCCGCTTATGAGCCGACATCTGCTAAATTCATCCGATACAACCTTGGGCCCTGCTGACCACAGACTAGGCTCTGGGCAAAGTACATGCTCTCCCTGAGACCACACTCCCCAGACAGCCACATCGCCAAAGAGCAGCCATGCGTTCTTTGCTCGGGCGCTGAAGCAAACCAGATAATATTAGGCTCAACCCGGCTTAGACAGAGGCTTATTTCTTTTAAAAACAGAGAAGGAGACAGACAAAATTCCTGCCCGGATCTGTTAGCCGTGGCCTTGTGGCCAAATCCCAGGAATCCTGCCCTGGCTGGGAAGACCAAGACCTCAGCACTTCTGAGCAAGGGGGATTGGGGCCAGAGACTCCACCTCACATTCCTGGTCCCAGAATGGCAGCAAGATGTGTCAGAGGGAACTGGCCCTCCAGGGCACTTTGAGTCTATGGAAAGAAGCTAAAGATCTGGAGTTTTTTCCCTGTTTTTATTATTATTGAATAGGGTTTTAATAATTCAGTAGTTGGGCTGGGGATGTAGGGATACGAACTTGCAGAGTTTGATGCCAATGAGAGACCCCATCTCAAAGAACAGTGGATGATGCCTAGGGAAGGACACTGAGATTGTCCTGTGACCTACAAACACACACACACATACACACACACACAAGTTAGACTAGTACCTGGCATACGGTGAGCATCCTGAAAATACTCATAAAAATAACATTTGTCTAGTTATAAAAGGGGCTCTGACTGGAAACTAACTTGGAAAACACTAACGAGGGGTAAAGGGGATATGGCTGAATTCATCTGCCATTGCAATTTGTAGACACGATACCTTATTAAAATATGTCCAGGATCTTCCTATCCAGGAACCAAGTGTGTCTGTATCACATATCCTAAATAAGATCTTTTTTATTCACAAGGAAGTGGAACTGTGTTCTAATTTGCATGTAATCCTCACACACTCTCCCGTATACTATAAATTATCTCTATATTGCTTATAATGACTAATGCGATATGAATGCTAGGGAGATATCACATTGTATTGTTTAGAGAATACCAAGAAAATGATAGGTGCCTATGTTCAATACAGATGCAAGGGTTTTGTTTCAAATTTTTTATGTGCGCATTACATGTGTATGTGTGAGCATGTTGGCTTGGCGTGTGTGCCACAGTGCATGTGTGGAGGACAGAGGACAATCTCAGGGGTGTGTGTGTGTGTGTGTGTGTGTGTGTGTGTGTGTGTGTGCATGTCACACTGTATACATGTGGAGGTCAGAGGACAACCTGTGGAAGTCAGTTCTCTCCTTCCACCATGTGGGTTCCAGGGATCAAATTCAGGTCATGACACTTGGCATCTAGCAGCTCTACCCACTGAGTCATCTCGTCAGCCCAAGGACTCCTTTACTGTTCCCTGCTACATACGCCAGGCTTGCTGGCTCAAGCGCTTCCAGGGATTTCCGTCTCCATACCCTGTCTTACTTTGGTATTACAAGTGCGTGCTACTGTACCCAGCTTCATGTGGGGTCTAGGGATTCGATCACTCAGGTCCTCAGGCTTGCGGGGAAATCCTCTACCTGCTGAGCCATCTCCCCAACCCTCAGATACTTCTGATCTGGAGTAGTTGAATACACAGATGCAGGGCCAGTGGGTGGACAATATTTTCATTTCACAATGTTCTGTATTAGTAAATATCCATCAATTCATTCCTCTCATGGTTACACTAGTGCTTCATTGTGCTATAAGGAGCTCCTCAGTGTGTGTTCTTCTCTGTAATTATTAACTCACTTAGGAGCAAGTCACCTACCTCGTCTCCAGAAAGGAGGGGCAGATGAGGTCTCTTCTGGTTGCCCAAATACCTATGTGGTCGATCCTCGCTGTTTGTGGAGTCCATGTTTGCAAATTCATTTACTCCCTATAATTAATTTGCAACCTTAACACCAAGACTTCTTCATGCTTAATAGCACTCAAGTGTAGCATGAATCTTAACAGTTCTTATTAATAAGATCAAACCTGAGGCCAGTTATTGGGGTCAATGCTGGTAGATCAGAGAGACAGAACAAGCCACAGCTAACCTCACCTGGCCAACTTCTAAGCTGGTCTTGTTTCCTCAGACTGGAAGCCTCTGAGTGGGTCTCAGCTGAACTGTGCTGCTAGAAGCCTGAAAGCTTAACCAGCCAAATGCTTAACCAGCCAAATGCTCCTAGTTTCTGGTCCTCACGCCTTATAAACCTTTCTGCTTTCTACCCCCACTCCCTGGGATTAAAGGCTGCTTTCTGGGATTAAAGGTGTGAGTCACCATGCCTGGCTGTTTCCAATGCGGCCTTGAACTCACAGAGATCCAGAGGGATTTCTGTCTCTGGAATGCTAGGATTAAAGGCGTGTGCTAACATTTTCTAGCCTAAGTATCTTGTGGCTTTTCTGTTCTCTGACCCCAGATAAGTTTATTAAGGTACACAATATTTTGGGGAACACAATACCACCACACTCAAGTGCAAAGCAATGAGAACTCTGGGCTACCAACACACACAGCCAGCACAGCCCGAGTGAGGTGACACCCGGCTGGTGACACACTTCTGCTGCCGCTTTCGTACTGTCCACGGGAATCCTTTCACATTCTAGCCAGAGGTATACTTTCCCTGACAAATCCACTGTGGAGAATGCCTGCCCCCCACGCCCACCCCTTCCTGCACTGCTGAAGGCCTTTCTAACGTTCCCAGGTGCAACAAGGCTCTGATGTGACTTACAGAGAGCCATGTGTGTTCGATAAGCTTCGTTCAGGCACAGGTTACAGCTCTGCTGGCCTTGAGTTCAGCGTCAACGAAACAGTACATACTAAGTAAGGTGCCTTTCAACAGAGGTGAGCACAAGGTGTACCTGTGTATTCATCAGTGCATAATGGTGCTGAGGGCAGAGGAGCCCAGGAACCCCGGGCCCCCCACTTCTGCTAGGAGCACTGGGTCTAGCTAACAGCTCTCCGAGGGACTCTCTTCAACACAGCTGCACCCTCATGGGAGTTGTTCCCAGGGCCGAGACCATCTCCACAAGCCTTCCTTGCTCCCAAGTTCGGGTCAGTGAGATGGTCAGAGAATGAGCCCTTCACTCCCTCTCTTCTTAACTCACCCAACATCATACACCCCAACCAAGATTCTCCACCAGTCAGCTAGAGTTCAAGCTCTGTAACAACTACTCGTTACTGCCCAATCTCAATATAGGACTGGCTTTCTCTGGGGAGATTTCCTGGCTTCCTTCCTTTACTGCTTATACAAGTTACGGTTTAATACTGGTTTTCTGAGTAGAGCCATGAATGAATAACTACAAAATGCAGCAGACAAAAACCTTGCTTCTTGCCGGGTGGCGGTGGTGGTACATGCCTTTAATCCCAGCACTCGGGAGGCAGAGCCAGGTGGATCTCTGTGAGTTGAAGGTCAGCCTGGCCTACAGAGTGAGATCCAGGACAGGCACCAAAACTACACGGAGAAACTCTGTCTCGGAAAAAAAAAAAAAAAGAAAGAAAGAAAGAAAAAGAAAAAGAAGAAAAGAAAAAAAAAACCCTTGCTCCTTTAATTTTTCCTTGCTCTGAACTTATAGGTAGGTATACTCATACACTGATGGTTGCAGATTCCTCTCAGGATAAATGCCAAGTGGCTGCTTAGCTCATAGACACCCTATGCATGATCATGATCTTGAAATCACCAATAGACCCCAAAATAAACAATAATTGCAAATATCAAGTGTCTATTGTGTCCAAAGGAAACACCCTTCATCGGCCACCGAGGGTCTATTTAGACTTAGGAGTCTGTTTTCCCTAAAGCAGAAGAAGGGAGGAAATGCCTTCCTCCAGTGAGGCAGGGTCTCACAGCTGAGCCACACAAAGGATGTCCTGCAAAGATGGGAAAACATGGCCAGCTCCAGCCCATGGCCAAGGACCTCCTTAACAATCAGGCTAGGCAGGGCTAACTTCAGAAACTAACCACCCTGAAGCCTCAGGACCTCGGCATAGCAAAGGCTTATTCTATACCCATGGTAAGTTAGTCAGGGCTGCAGGGCAGGCTATGCTCTATGAACTACATAGTCACTTACGGATAGGTGGAGGATAGCAGCAGCTCTTGCATCTTAGAACTGAATTCTCTGGAATGTATGGCTCCCAGGATTACCATGAAAGGGAAAGGGAGCGTTTGGGTTTCCCATCCCAATCTGAAGTTATCCTTCAACCTGAAAGTTAGATTTACTACTTCCTTTCAGAGCTAGTTGTCAGCCCTAGTCAAAATGGCCTCGTCCGTCTTCCAAGAGGCCAGGAAATATAGGGATATCAAACATGATATTGATAAACAAGAAACATCTCCTCGACCACATGTCAACATCTGTTGTAAAATACTATTTTAAGATGTGTATTTACATTTGTTTATGCCGTGAAATGTTTATTTAATAATGCAAATTGTGTTGCATTCTTTTATGTTGCATTTGTTTAACTCTGTGAAGTTGTGCTTTTTTGCCTGTCTAAAACACCTGATTGGTCTAATAAAGAGCTGAACGTCCAATAGCAAGGCAGGAGAAGTGACAGGTGGGGCTGGCAGGCAGAGAGAATAAAGAGAAGGAGAAAAAGAGAAAAAAAAGGATGTAGGATTGACAGAAGGAGGAGGACTCCAGGGGCCAGATACCCAGCTTCACAGAAAGAAGGAAAGAAAGGTATACAGAAATAGAGAAAGGTAAAAGCCCAGAGGCAAAAGATAGATGAGATAATTTAGGTTAAGAAAAACTGGAAACAAACCAAGCTAAGGCCAGGCATTTGTAAGTAAGAATAAGACTCCGTGTGTATTTATTTGGGAGCTGGATGGTGCCCCCCCCCCCCCCCCGCCAAAGAGCAAGGAGAAAAAAGTCAAAATAATACCATCTATGAACATCAATACGTCTATAGTAGTGAGTCCTCCTGAAAAACACCCTCAGTCTTTGGTGTGGACACTTGAATTTTGAGGATTCAATCAGTAAGAAGACACAGATGTGTACAGACTTCTGTGTGCATCTCTGTCCTAGTAACAAAATAGGTTAGGATCTTCAGAAATAGTTGATGGATTTGGGCAATTAGTCAAGGACACCTTGGAGTTAAGAGGAATAAGCCCATTGATCCACTTGTACTGGTTGGAGGTATTAAAGGGCCCTGGAGCTGCCCCTGTGATCCCCACTGACCCCTTGATGCTCCATGATTTCCACCAACAGGACGCGAACAAGCAGGTGCGAAGACTTAAGAAGTTTGAACAAGATAAGCACAAAAGCACATATTAACAGAAAGACACACTTCCATTTAGACACCAAGTCCTCTACTCCACTCGAAACACATTGGAATTTTGTTAAGCGGTTTTGAAGAGATGGGTTGATTTTTTTTTTTTTTTTAATGGTGGGCTAAGGAGAAGTCACATTCCTCAGGAGTGTACCCACTTGTACATTGATCTTGCTCAGGTAAATAACCTCTCACTCATGCTCATTCAGGTAACCCTAATCAAGTTCAGTGGGTCACCCCAAAACAGAGGGACAGGAGAGGATAATGGGTGAGGGGAGCTCTGATCAAAGAGCAGTACACATACGTATGACGTCATGAAAGGACGTTGCTGTCCGCATAAACCCCCACCAGCAATGGACAAGAACGGATATTTTCGCAGAGATCTGATGGGTGAACTGAATGTTCATCTATACTTTTAGTATGAGTCCAATGTGTGTATGTGTGTGTCTTGAGACAGGGTCTTGCTGTGTACCCCAGGATGCCCTTGACCTCTCCATCGTCCTGGCTCAGCCTCCCAAATGCGAGTACAAGCATGAATTCTACCACACCTGGCTTTGATTTATAATTTTAATGAACAGATTTAAAGGTTTTTACATATTCCTTCCAAGTTTATATTTTTGTTATCACTCAGGCTTTCCCCCATTACTCTGGTGCCAGCTCTTGCCTTGTTTTGTAATAACCTTTCACATAAAAATAAGATTACTTACAATATTTTTAAATTAAAAAAAATTATTGGTGTGTGAGTGTGGAGGAGGAGTGCATCCCACTATGTGTGTGCGTGGGTCAGAGGACAACTTTGTGGAGTGAGTTCTCCCTTCCAACCTCACATCGATTTTAGGGATCAAACTCAGGTTGGTGGCCTTGCATGGCAGGTGTCTACCCACTGAGCCACCTGGCCGGCTCTCTTTTTTTGACATTTATCACAGATGTCTTCCGAGCATGACTGATACCTCAGAGTGTCAGTATTTCTCTAGGCAAACCTCGAAATCTTGTAGTTTTAGACCCATTTCTAAGCATTTCTGTCTCGAAAGCCCTTGCCTCAGAGCTGAAGCTTACCTGTTGTAAAATGTATGTGGAATTTATTCTGATATATGGGGGAGCTGCGGATTACCTCTAATTTTTCCCACATGGCTGGTCCTCACATCACTTATTGCCTAATCTCCCTTTCTCCATGGATCTTTCTCACGTACTAGCTTCTTATCTCCATCATCTCCGTGAGGACCTGTGTAGGAGACACTCGGTTCTACTAGCCCATCTGTTTGTAGTTTCTTTCGGCATCAAAGCTTTATGATATCGCTTCTTTCTCTTTTACCCTCGGTGATAGAATACTTTAAACATACTCTCTGCAAATATTCTGGGCTGGATCAAGCTACTAGAATTTTCTTAAAAGGAACATTCCAGGCTACTGCAGGCATACTCTGCATAGAATTCTTGTTGACCCAAGACAGCCGACTCGCACTTCCTACCATGATAATAGGGTTACGGCGTGTCTTCCAGAAACTATTCCTTTGATTTCTGCCCCTGTTCACCCTGGCCTGGTGCTTTAAGATGGAGGGGGCATCAAGAGCAGCGTAAAGGAAGAAGCCCAACCTTGCAAGGCCGCCTTGGTCAAAAATTAATTTGTGCAGTCACCCTCCTTTTAGAAAGCAGACCCTTTGGTACTGGCCTGAAAGTGCTGATTCTCATGTAGTCATCTTCACTGGGGCTAGGCAGGGGAATGCCCATATATGAGACTAGTAACTGCTCATTAAAGACCTGTCAGGTCCCTAGGAACGGGTTCTACTCACTGCTTTCCCAGTGAGTTATCTTGAGTGTAAGGGTACAAAGATTCTAAAGGAGCTCTTAGAACAGCCACCCAAAGTCCAGACCTCCTCATGTCGTTTAAAGGAGCACCTTGCCATGGAAGCCCTTTGGGAAGACTGGATATTTCAGGGTCAAAGCTGGTTCAGACCCTTCCAAAGCATGTGGCTGTACGTGAGGCAAGCCAAGAACGTGTTAAGGTCTTTTCAGCTTCTGTTCATTATGTTGAACATGGGGCAGTAACCTGACCCTCAGAACATGGGCATGAAGGTTTCCCTGGAAACTGAGCAAGGGCTTTGAGACTTGGATGGCCGTTGCCTATAGTACACACATTCTGCAAGGATCTTGGGCAAACATTTGGCTGATAATGCGACTGACTTCCTCAAGAAGATGGTCAACACTGGTTCAGGGAGCATCTCCTGAGCTTCTATGAATGATCTCCAAGGCCCAACTGCAGGTTGCAATGGTTCCTTGGCATAGGCCTCCTGACTGCAGGGGAACCATCCCTCATTCCAGACAGAGACATGCTCTCTTAAAGACACTAAAAGGAGACAAAGAACAGATGGGTAAGAACAGTGTCAATTGCCTAGATCAACTCTGGATTATGAACTTCATGGGCATGATGGCATCTCTTTGCACACTAACTTCATTTCCAAGCTAAGAGAATCAATGACACTAAAGGCACGATGGAAATATCACAGTGACCAGCCACCTCATCTGCCCAAATGGTTCCTATGTTTATTCAATCAGATACCAACAACCTCATGGGAAAAAGAATGTGTTTGTGGTTGCCTTGCCAGCTTATTCTGGCTTGTCCTGATGCACAGTTCTCAGGCCCCAAAAGACTAGTCTGAGTTTCCTTGGCAGCAGACTCATTTGAAATGGGGTCCACCTTGTCTGACATGTTTTGGCATTGCTGAGGTTGAGTCACTGAGCAGTCAATTCCTCCAAGTTGCAAATAAAAAGCTGGACCAGATGCCTCCAGAGTTCCCAAAGGCACGCTTCTTCGTCACAGCAGCTGGTACAACTGAACCAGCACCTTTACCAAGGTGTACAGCCTGAGAGCCAAGAGCCCCTATCAGGAGAGTGTCCATCTTGCTTTCACCTTGGTTTTTGCCCTTTGCTCCAACAGAGTCACCTCATGGTGAACCAGTGTCTAATTCTCCATCATCACGGCCTCCTCTGAGGCCTGTGAGCTTCACTTTAACAGGACTGGACTTCTTCACAAGTATGTCTTGGACTCAAAGGAGTGCTTTACACATGGCAAGGGATCTCATGTTAAGCAGTTATTTCCTGCAGGCTCAGACTCTGTGGAAGGGGTGCTCACGACAAACTTTTAATGGGATTTATGGCTTTATGGCATTTTAACTATGTATGCCCCAGGAAGGTGTGTATATCTCAGCATGTGAATCCAGGGCTCACTTTGTCATGTTAGGGATGAATCTAAGGCCAGAGGTGTTCAACCCCCCTCCTGTACCCTCTCTCTCTCCACAATAAACTTTTTTGTATATGAATAAATTAAAGCACAGTGAGCTTTTCCTAAGTCTCCCAAGATCACATTGCTAATAAGTTAACACATTCCAGAGCCCTAGGACTGGAGAGGCATAACTGGACACGGGGACAGCCCAAGAGAGTAAGATAGCAAATACATCCGGTCTCCAACTAGACCCCAGAAAATCAAGTCAGCATACATTTGATCATTTGCTGTCCTCTTGCCATGATAGTCATTAGCATGCATTGGCTTTCATTCCACAACAATCCGAGGAACAGGGTGTGGTGGGGTGAACATTGTCCTCTCCGGGTGACAGACAGTGAGGCTGGCACTGCCGAAATCAATACCACAGACAGTAACTCGCCTGGGGCATTTGGTGAGCATGCAGCACAGGGCTAACGAAAGTGTTTTTGGTCTGCAGAAGCACTGGCACCTTCAAATCTGTGGGCTGCTCGGGGCATTTTTACCCACTTTTCGCAAAAGACAAAATGACGTCAGTAAGACATGGGTGAATTAGAACTTGAGTCTATCTGATGACCATCATCTGGCACACTGAGTCCCAATATGAGGAAATGAGAAGTGTGTGGATGTTAAATTCGTGACTCAAAAGGGGGAATCCTGGGGCTTCACCCCAAGCGTTCTCTACCCTCCGCCCTGGAGATGATGGGTAACTGATGGGTGACCGATGGATAACTGATGGATAACCGGCCAGCTGCTGATTAACCATAGTGGGGCTGCAGTGAGGCCCGAGGCCATGACCCCAGTAGCCACAGAGATGGAAACTGAACACAATCCCGCCGGAGCCTGAAGTCGGAAGCCAGGTTCCCAGAGATGCAGCTCTCTCTCGACTGGGGACTGCCAAGGCCTCGGCCGAGCGCACGGCGCCATCGCGTGGCCAGAATGGGCAGCGCAGTGGGGGCCGCGCCTCCAATCTTCCCAAGGGGACCCTGTGAGCCTGGTATCACGGAAGCATCCGGGATAGAGAACGCCCCCAGTCTGTAGCAAGAGGAGTTGGAAGCCTGGGTGGTCACATCAGTCAAGGAAATGGGCCAATTAGGTCTTGCTTAGCAGACAGCTTCGATTAGGCCTGGGCTCGTGGGCTGGATGGTGCTTCTCTACTGTGCACCCTGAACCCAACAGGTAGTAAAGCGCGCTGAGAATCTGCTGCTTCTGCGAAGATACGTGGTCCCCCTGACCCTGAACAAAGACAGGCTAAGACACTAGCCTCCATTCATTTATTCAGTCAACAAACTATCGAGCACCTACCATGCGTCAGGTGGGGAGGTGCGTGCTGATGTCAGGGAAGAGAACCAGAGATAACTTGCTGTTTGTTAGATGAGCCCCCTCGCCGATCTGGTAAGCCCCGAAGTTACTCAGAATGTTTGCACAAAAAAAGCATTTTTAAGACAGGAGGGATGCAAAGCACACCCACGATACTCAGTACAGTTTTCAAATGTTTCTAAATTGTGAAATCGTCATATATGTTCTTTTTTAGAATATGAGTTAATGAGATCTGAAGACGCGTCTGTTAACTCCAGTCCTCTCAAAATAGTGATGAGTCCAGATGATGTTTTGAGATAAATGCTCAACTGTAATCTGACAGGAAAGTAGCTGTGATTTCTGCTGGAGGAAAGAAAACATCTCAGGCGCTGCTAATACTCCAGGGCACTTTGCCTAGATTTGTAATTGAATCAAATGCTAAACTTCAGTTAGGGGTGAGGGAAAACAAAGATGTTGTGTTTTTCTGTTCAAGTTCACAGAGCCTCCTCCCTTTCTGTCTCTGCAGCCCTCCTTGGTTAAGAAGCCTGGTGGAACCAGGCATGGTGGTGCAGGCTTGAAATTCCAACCATTTGGGAGGCCGAGGCAGGAGGATTGCGAATTTGGGTAATCTAGTGACTCTGTCACAAAATCAAAGTACAGAGGGGCCACGAGTTGTACCTCAGTGACAGAATGGGCCCTAATGCAGGAGGCCCTGGAGTCAAGTGCCAGAGCTGCAGAGGATGGGGAGGAAAAGGAGAGGAAGAAGAGGTTAAAAAAAAAAAGGAGGAGAGAGGAGGAGGAGAGCAGTGGAGAGGAGGAGGGAGGAGGAGGGAGGAGGAGAGAGGAGGGGAGAGGAGGAGGGAGGAGGAGAGAGGAGGAGAGAGGAGGAGGGAGGAGGAGAGAGGAGGAGGGAGGAGGAGGAGGGAGGAGGAGAGAGGAGGAGAGAGAGGAGGGGAGAGGAGGAGGGAGGAGGAGAGAGGAGGAGAGAGGAGGAGGGAGGAGGAGAGAGGGAGGAGGGAGGAGGAGGAGGGAGGAGGAGAGAGGAGGAGGGAGAGGAGGGAGGAGGAGGGAGGAGGAGAGAGGAGGAGGGAGGAGGAGGAGAGAGGAGAGAGGAGGAGGGAGGAGGAGGGAGGAGGAGAGAGGAGGAGAGAGGAGGAGGAGGGAGGAGGAGGGAGGAGGAGAGAGGAGAGAGAGGAGGAGAGAGGAGGAGAGAGGAGGAGGAGAGGAGGAGGAGGAGGAGGAGGGAGAGGAGAGGAAGGAGGAGAGGAGGAGGAGGAGGAGGAGAGAGGAGGAGAGAGGAGGAGAGAGGAGGAGGAGAGGAGGAGGAGGGAGGAGGAGAGAGGAGGAGAGAGAGGAGGAGGAGGAGGAGAGGAGGAGGAGAGGAGGAGGAGAGAGGAGGAGGGAGGAGGAGAGAGGAGGAGAGGAGGAGGAGGAGAGGAGGAGGAGAGAGGAGGAGGGAGGAGAGAGAGGAGGAGGAGGGAGGAGGAGGGAGGAGGAGGGAGGAGGAGAGGAGGAGGGAGGAGAGAGGAGGAGGGAGGAGGAGAGAGGAGGAGGGAGGAGGAGGAGAGAGGGAGGAGAGAGGAGGGAGGAGAGAGGAGGAGGGAGGAGGAGAGAGGAGGAGGGAGGAGGAGGAAGAGGAGGAGGGAGGAGGAGGAGGAGGAGGGAGGAGGAGGGAGGAGGAGAGAGGAGGGAGGAGGAGAGGAGGAGGAGAGGAGGAGGGAGGAGGAGGGAGGAGGAGAGAGGAGGAGAGAGGAGGAGAGAGGAGGAGGAAGGAGGAGAGAGGAGGAGAGAGAGGAGGAGAGGAGGAGGGAGGAGGAGGGAGGAGGAGAGAGGAGGAAGCTCTGATGCTGCCACCTACCTGGTAAATGAGAAGACATGTCCACAAAGTAGCGGTGGTGCCACGTGCTTGAGGGACATCAAGTTGGGTACCGGCAATGACACCAACAGGGAGGGCTTGTGTTACTGCCTTTGACTTTAAGAAGTCCCCGCAGGGGTACCACATGGCCACCCCGGTGGGGGGGGGGGGGCACTCAGCATAGGAGCCCTACAGTCTTTGTGCAAACCTAAGCCCTGAGTTAAAGGCCCTAAACTTACACAGTGATCAGTGTCCCCCAACCAGGGGAGATTGGGTCAGCCTCATTGACATCCCAACGTCCTTAAAGGCACCATGCTGCCCCTCTGCCGCCCAGATTTTCCAGGGCTCCTGCTGGGGCAATGCAGTGAAGTCCAGAGCAGTGTGCTTTGTACCTCTAAGTTCTGACCACCCCCCCAAGTCTAACCCTGTCGACAGGCCAGTGCCTAGCTCCTCATGGGGACCAGGCTCCTTCCAGGATGCAGGACCCCTTACCTTCCTGGTCTCTGACCAACTTTCCTATCAGCTGTGACCCTCTAAGTCAGAGGCTGGGGAAGGTCCCTCTTGCCTCCTCCCCAGAGGAGTTCCAGCCCAGCCACAGTGCCACACCACCATACCCCAGGCCACGCTGAGGTTGTTGGTGAGAGCAGGGAGCACGGAAAGGCAGCCTTTGTAGCTGGATAGAAACCGGTGTGACAAGCTTGCAGGATGATGTCAGGGCTGGCACCGGCAAAGAACAACTCTGTTGACAAGAAGATTAATTAGACAAACGCAGTGCCAGCCAGCCAGCCTCTGCCGCCATCTCCTCCTCAGAGGTCAGCTCCACTCAGGCCCCTGCTAGAGATTCTTTCTTCATCTTTTTAAAAGAAAACTTAATCTCCTAACAAGACAGCCCCAAAACAATTCATGGCGTGCCAGCAGAGCGAGTACATACAGGCATGCTCTGCAGAGGTTCCGGGAACCCCACCGGGGCCTCCTGTCTACCTGTCCAGACAGATGCAGCTCCAGGAAGAACGCGTCTCCTCACGGGGGGCCTTCCTCATCACAGAGGGCGCTCCAGGTGGGCTATCTCTGGCCTTCTCTCTGCCTTTCCTAGGGGCTTCTCTTCTCACAGACAGGGGTGGGCAGCGCACCATGCCAGGTCTTGGGGTTTGGAAGCTTCCTCCCAGTGACCCCCTTGCTTTCAAATATCCTCTTTTCTCCAAAAGGTGCCTGCCCTGTTGTCCCATGACGGGGAAAAGAAAAATCGACCACTGAGAGTGGCCTCTTATTATTCGACAAGCTAGCACTTCTCTAGCAGTTTACATCCTCGCAGCTCTGAGGATAAACAGGTGATCTCAGCACCACAGGCCTCGGAGGGGCTTATATCCAGGAAGGAGACTCTGAGACAACTAAAAGGCACGCGGCGACCGAAGCTCATGCGTGTTTGCGGGAAAGGATCCAAGAAGGGATTGTGGGAGAGGCAACTTGAAGGTGGCAGCCATTTTGGAAAAGATGACTCCGAAGAAGGAAGTGAAAGAGTTGAGACCTGCGGAGGAATTCTGGGAAGCTGCCTGGGAGAGCTGCCTCAGAGCCACAGTGTCAGGGGCAGGCATGGGACAGGGCCGAGGAAGGAAGTGCTTTGTAAATAACCTGTCCATTGCAAGAATGAAAGATTATTTCTAAATTGTGTTACTCACGCACAGCGTAACACTGGGAGTCACGCATGGGGTCGGGGTTGCTAAAATGGAGATGCCTGCCTCTACTGATTCTAAAGGGTGGCACTGGGCCCAGAAAATGCCATTTGAGCAGATTTTCTATCCCATAAGCACCCCCCCCCTTTCATAATGAGACCCCTCTCATGCCCCATCTCCAAGCAGGCCACTGGGCCCCAAACTTCTGCTGTCTGACTGGAGAGAGGCCAGAGTCAGAGCAGCTGGGTAGCTGATGAGCAACCCTGCCCAACCTGCACCCCTTCTAGATTATCTGCCAAGGCCCAGGGTGACAGCCCCTGCCCCCCCCCCCCACACACACACACACTCTATATGCCCTCGGTGAAGGAACAGAGACTCAGCCTGCAGGAGTCAGCTGCAGCCCCACACCCCCGTGGTCCACGTCTGTCACAGGTGTGAGTCCCAGCTGGACCACAGCACACATGAACTAGAGTCCTTGGGGGCCTGTAGGATCCTGCAAGGGTCACAGCTATCAATGCAGAGCCACCAGATCTTAGGGCAGGTGGAGTCGGCAGAGCTGCTGAGATTGGTAGGGGCTGTGCCGTTTCCTGGGGCCTTGCCTGTCTGTGGGGGGACTCCAGACCAAGACATGCCCTTATATCTGGAACTCACATGGGGCACCTACATAACCTCAGGTCTGTGTGCCTCTTCCTGGCTCCCTTCAATATCCTGAGGTGACTGTCAGCCTAGTGTGTGTGTGATGGTGGTGGCAGGCTGGAGGCTGTACATTGCCGTGATAAGGTTTATTCTGACTCACAGTCTGAGGGACACAGTCCTTCCTGCTGGGGAAGGCCTGCAGCAGAGTTAGGAGGGTGCCACCTTGCCACAGCCAGAGAACAGATGAATGCTGGTGCTTAGCTTGCCTTCTCTTCGAGACTCTGAGATGTCAGCCCACGCAATCCTGCTATCTGCTTTCAAAATGGATCTTCTCACCTCAGCTAAACCCCAGACCTACCCTCAGAGACATACCCAAGGACTGTGTCTCCCAAGTGATTGCAAATCCAGTTGACAGCCAAGATTAACCATCACAGGGGTGCACAAAACTTGGGCAGTGGGGCCTGATAGGCACACACAGGAGGACACCATCCTTGTATCTCAGGGGACTGTAATGCATAGATTCCAGAGCCGCTGAGACCAGCTGTGGGGGGCTGCAGACGGCACCAGGGAAGCTAAATGTTTGGTCACGTGACTCCAGAACTCAGAGGTGTAGAGACCATGATTCCAGAAGTGCAGAGGCTTCATGATTTTGGGCTTTTGTAGCACAAATCCTAATTTACCCAGAGCCAGGTATCGGGGTAAATGCTGGAAGATCAGAGAAACAAAGGAACAAGCCACAGCCACCTCTCACCCCACCAACTCCTCAGCCTAAAAGGGGCTGAAGTCCTCTCTCCTCCGGCCTTATATTCCTTTCTCCGCTCAGCCATATCACTTCCTGTCTCAACCTCCCTAGTGCTGGGATTAAAGGCGTGTGCTACCACTGCCTGGTCTCTATGGCTAACTAGTGGCTGGCTTTACCCTCTGATCTTCAGCAAGCTTTATTTGTTAGAGCTTACACAAAATACCACCACAGACTACAGGGTGTGAAGACCAGATGAGCTGTCAAGGTGCTGCCTGGGAATCACCTACTGTTTAGTTCTGTAAAGGGCTCTTTTTCTAGCTGCCTATGGAGAGAAATCTGAATTCCTGAGACCCACATGGGGGCTCACTATTGTTCTCCATATACTCTGAAGTTCTCCCATGCCCCCAAATTCCCACAGAGGGACTCTCACCCCCAGGCACTGGCCCACTTCACTCTGACAAGAAGTAAACTTAGAAAGGGGTAGCATGAGGAATTCTGGGCCCTGTCCTGAGCCTGCCACCCACATGTGACCACAGGCCACATTTTCCCTCTCCAGGCCTTCATTTCCATATAGGCAGAGAGGCTCTGCAGTTGATTTAAAACTGACTCTGAGAGGCAAGACCCTGTGGAAGGCTACCCTGGTCACAAAAGAAAGCAAGTGGAGATTAGGGAATGTCTTGCTGCTTTGGCTAATGGTTCTGGAGTGCTGAGCTGCCCAGCAGGGGTCCCAACAGGACAGATTAGTGGACTTGAATTCTCCTTCTGGGAAGTGAGGTGCTGATATAACTCCATGTCCTGATCTCTGCTGCCCTCTGCTGCCGATGGCTGGCTAGGACACAGGCTCCGTGCATCTCAGACACAGTAGTGCCGAGCAGGAGAGCTTGCGGCTCACAGTGGGCAGCGGCTTCCTTCACCGCTCCGAAGAAGCAGCCCTACCCCGGCTTCCTCCTCAGCTAGGAGTTAGTTACTTTTGTACCGACAGCAACAATTCACTTGGGGACTTGGTATGTGCCTCGCTGGAACTCTAATCCAGGGGAAGATGGAATCTCACTTTAAATGAATTGGCTTCATCAAACAAGCCGTGACTGTAGCAGGTGGAGATGTTTTCTGGGTGCTCGGACACACAAGAGGGCATGGACGACGGAGAGTGAATTCTGGACAGTATGAGGACTCCCCAGTGTCCACCCTTTCCAGATGAGCTGCGGTCCTGTGAGGCACTTCCAGAGACTGGGGACCTGGAAGCGGAGTCTTTTACAGCTAGAGTTCCATCGATTTATTACGGGATAATTTTATTGATCGACTTTATATAGGTTTTAAGAGATAGCTCAGTCAATAAAGTGTTCTCTGTGCAAACATGAAGACTGAGTTCCATGTTCAGAACACCTGTAAGATGGAGGAGGAAGTAGCAGTGGCTCTTGTTATAGAAGTAATTGTTACAGTAGTATTAGTAGCTGTTGTAGTAGTTGTTGTAGTAGTATTTGTAGTAGTAGCTGCTGTATTTGTAGTAGTTGTAGTAGTAATTGTTATAGTAGTAGTAGTTGTAGTTGTTGCAGTAGTAGTAGTAGTATTAGTTGTTGTTGTAGTAGTTGTAGTAGTAGTAGTAGTAGTAGTAGTAGTAGTAGTAGTTAGGGGCAGGAACAGCACACCTCGAGGCTGAGCCCCAGTCAAAGAGAATAGACAGCCTTGGAGGTTGGAGGCAGAACAGGGTCAACTGAGAGACACTTTGCTGCTTGCTCTAGAAGTGGAAGACACTTCTGGTGCCTGGATTGGGCAGGTGATCGGTAGAGCCTCTAACTAGACAGTAAAAAGAGATATGCAAGGTATGGCAGGAAGGGCAGGGACTGCACACTGGCATCTACCTCTTTTCTCATCCCTCTGGGCTGCTCCATGCCCATAAGCGTACTCTGTGATCTAGAAGATCCCTGGGAGGGACTTTTCTTAGGAATAATATGGCTACTTTAAGAGGATAGTAGCAATATTCTTGAACTTTATTTTGGTATTTTTGTCACTGTGAAAAAGAAATTCCTGACATAAATAGGTTAGGGAAGACTTTATTCTGGCTCACAGGTTCTGAGATTTCAGTCCAAGGTTAGCTAGATCTGCTGCTTACAGCACGAGGTTGAGGCAGACTATGAGGGTCACGGGAGGACACGGCAGGGGCTGCTCACCTCATGCTGCTCAGGAAACAGAGAGAGGATGATGCTCTAGCACTTTCACTCTTTCTTTCCTTTTTAGTTCTTCTGGTCCCCTGCCTGCATGGTGGTGCTGCCTACATTCAGGGCTCACCTTCCACCGTAGTTAATCCTCTAGAAACACCAACAGACACATCCAGAAATGTATTTTACTAATCCCCAAGTGTCTCAATCCAGTCAAACTGACATGAAGATTAACCCCCAGAGATTTTCTGTGCACTTGTGGAGTCCCAAGGACCAGTATGGCATCACCTTGTGACTTGGACACTTGGGGCAGGAGGAAGGAAGACAAGGTTCCTATGTGGGTAGAGCCTAACCCAAGAGGAGTGAGGAGATGGTGTGTGAACACAGTGTGGGCCAGAGCCAGCTGCGGCCCTGACAGGGAGCAATGGGCCTGGGCTATATAGCTCTTACCACCTATTGGACGAGATGGGTAATGGGTTGACATCAACAGCAAGGACCAGTGACTTTTTGTTTGTTTTTTTCGAGACAGGGTTTCTCTGTGTAGCTTTGGTGCCTTTTCTGGATCTCACTCTGTAGACCAGGCTGGCCTTGAACTCACAGAGATCCGCCTGGCTCTGCCTCCCAAGTGCTGGGATTAAAGGCGTGTGCCACCACCGCCCAGCTCTTCTTTCTTTTTTTTTTAATGAGACAGGATCCCACTCAATGGCCCAGGTTGGCCTGGAACTCACTCTATAGCCTAGGACGACTTCAAATTCACAATAATCCTCCAGCCTCAGCCTTCCTCATGCAGGAATTATAGCTATAAGCACCATACTGGGCTTCAAAGAACCCTTTCTACACACTATGGTAGTAGGCACCCAGAGTCAGGTGCTAGCTCCATGTTCTGTAATAAACCTGGCCCCAGGGCTCAACGCTGGGGTTAACGGTGCCCTCTATAAGCTCTGGTAACCCAGTGAAGGGAAAGAGGTAGGGAGAGAGACTGCCCTAAGGCTGAAGAGTCCAGGGCCAGGGCTGCTTGAATCAGATGGGGCCAATGTTTTCTAGAGGAGCAAGAGATCCCTTTAAGCACTCACAGAGACATGGACACCAGGAACAACCAGAAAACAGTGCTTTACCAGTTCTGTGATGGCTAGCATTGATTGGCAGCTAGACAGGATCTGGAGTCGCTGGGAGAAAAATTTCTGGACACGTCTGTGAGGAAGTTTCATACAGGGCTAATTCAGATGGAAAGACTCACACTGTGAGCAGCACCATTCCATGGGTGGGGGTTCTGAACCGAATAAAAAAGGATCAGCTGAGCATCAGCAAGCCCCTCTGCTTCCCAAATGCAGATGCAAAGTGACTGGCTGCCTTAAGCTCCTGCCACTAAACCGTCCCCCACCCCATGATGGACAGTACCCTCAAAATGCCCACCAGAGCAAATTTTTCCTCCCTTAAGTTGCTTTGGTAGGGCATCCTATAACAAAAACGGAGACAATCCGCTTGTGGAATTTTGCTTTTCGTTCTCTGAGAAGATGCAGAGGTATAGCTCAAGTTGGGAAGTGTCCAACCTAGTCAGCAAAGTACAGGAGGAGGATTTGATGACAGACAGCTGTCCTATCTCTTGTCCCTGAGATGGGTCCGAAGTGTAAGCCAGGGAGTCTGCAGACCTCTTCAAGGAAGATGATCTTCTCTCAGCCACCGTGGCCTTCGACTACCGAGGCAGCCACCAGGCATACACCAGCCCTTGATCATTATCACGCTGATGGGAATAAAGGGAAGTAACTAGAAAACAAACAAAAACTTCATCATGGCTGTCCATGAAGACAATTTGGGGGAACTATATAAACCCCAGAAGTCTAAGCTGTAAATCTCATGATTTTAGCTGAGCAAATAAAATCTGGTCCAGTTCAGGTGGCCGGGAGGAGAAGCCCTCGTGTGCTCAGAATGCAGAGCGACAGCAAACTGCCGAGGGTTAGCATGCTTTGCTTCTCCGAGAATAGCAGCATGGGGATGCAAGATGAAGCCTGGTGTCTATGCTTTCTGACTTTTATGATCACAGGAGGCACAAATTGTCCACACGAGGCTGATCTTGGCTCAGAGATGTATTTTGTTTGGCTTGCAGTGGATTCTTTTTAGTCAAGCCAGTATTTAAAAATCTGATAGAGCGCATCATCCTTTGAACTTCCAGCCCCCTTTGAAAGATCAAAAGATCTGACACCAGGGTCTCCAATTTTTCTGTGCTGTCAGCTGGAGCAGCGTGGCTGTTGCTGGCCTTCCTTCCAGAGCCCAGGGATTATCCCTCACACAGGAAGGGAAGAGGTGCTACACCTTTGCCATGCCCTGCACACTAGGGGCTGCTCTCCTCTGCAAGTCCTTGATTTTCTCATTGGCCCTGGAGCCTTCAAATTATAGTTATCCATAAAAGGAAGAGTTTGGATCCATTGGAACCTTGTGTTCACTTTACTCAGGCAACAGAAATCAAGTTCACAGTTCTGTGTGATACCAGAGGTATGAACCCTAGGCTTCAAAGAGACTGATTCCAAGACACAGAAGTCATGGATGTCACAGTCAGGAAATAGTGGGGTATTTGCATACAACTCCTCCACTTCTTCACACAGATTTTCTTTTTCTTTCTTTCTCTCAGTCTATCCTTCCTTCTTTTATTTGTGTGTGTGTGTGTGTGTGTGTGTGTGTGTGTGTGTGTGTGTGTGTGTGTGTGTTCAGAGGTATAGTTACATGTGCACATACATGCGCATGCATGTGGAGGCCAGAGGTGGATGTTAGGTATCTTCTTCAAACAATCCTCACAATGTTTTCCTTTAGGACAATATTCTCACTGAACTTGGAGCTTACCCATTCAACTGGACTGGCTGGCCAGCACGCTAGAGACCCTCCTGTCTCCACCTCCCCAGTGCTGGGATTATAGGTGTGCACTGCTGCTCCTGCTTTTTTAAAGTGTCGATTCTAGTGCCCTAAACTCAGGTCCTCATACTTGTCCCACAAATTCTTTATACTGAGCCATTTCTGGATCGCACCCCTGTAGACTTTTCAATCACTTCTACAGTCCTTACAATACCCATACACTGTGAATGCTGTGCAAACATCCACAGCCTATGTCCTTCAGAGAATTGTAGCTAGAGTTTTTCTAGTCCTGCCTGGCCCATGGTCAGGACAAATCTCTCTCACCCGCCAGTCCCGCAGCTGCTCAGACCCAACTGAGTAAACACAGAGACTTGTATTGCTTATAAACTGTATGGCCGTGGCAGGCTTCTTGTTATCTAGTTCTTCTATCTTAAATTAACCCATTTCTATTAGTCTATACTTTGCCACATGGCTTGTGGCTTACCGGTACCTTACATCTCGCTTGTCATGGCGGCGGCTGGCAGTGTCTCTCTGCCTCAGCCTTCCACTTCCCAGAATTCTCTTCTCTGCTTGTCCTGCCTATCCTTCCTGCCTGGCTACTGGCCAATCAGTGATTTATTTATTAACCAATCAGAGCAACACATTTAACATACAGAACATCCCACAGCAGAGAAGAGTACCCTGGACAAGAAAGTCCGCCCGTGTTAAGTGCAGGCTCAACTGTCATGTGCCTGACTAACCAGGACATGCCAAGCAACAGCATGCCGTTGTTTTCAAGTATTTCCCATCTGTGGTCAGTATTGCCAGATTCAAAATCAGCAGATTGAAGAGCTGACGGTGAACTCCTTCTATCCCAGGAGCTAGCCAAGCCACACCAGCCACCCAGCTAAAAATACAGAGATACTGTATGCTTTCGTTTTCACAGTCACGCTAACCATTAACGGATAGAGGAAAAACAAAAACAAACAAACAAAAAAACAAAAAAACAAAAACCCAACTGTTGACTTCAACATCATTGTCTGTCTCCAAGTGCCCCGTTCACTAGAGAAGTATGAAAACCTCTGGTGTGCCTGTAGAAGGCTTGCTATTTCTGTTCCACTTGGGGGAGGATGTTCATTTGGCAGGTCCGAGGAGCACAGCACAGCTGAGGGCCGGCAGGTGAGCTCCGGGCCTCTCTTATCTTGGCTCCTGTATTGGCTCCCGTAGCAGGAAGTGGTCAGGTGGGCTTTATCGGGTTTAAAGTGATGATGAGAGGTTGAGCACTGAAGCGGACTCTTCAAGAGGTGACGGAGAGCTAGCAGAGCTCAAAAGCTGCCTTGGGAATATTTGCGTGCATCGGTTACTTTCTGTTGTGGTAACACACCATGGCTGAGGAGAGGATGCATGTGCCAGAGGGAGAGGAGTCCACCATGGCAGGGGGCACAGCAGGGGCAGGAAACTGCAAGTTCCTATCTTCAGGCACGAGCAGGGAATGAACTGCAAGAGGCACAAGTCCTTCAAATCTCAAAGCCAGGGGATGGACTCGGGCACTGACTGACACGGGTGAGTCACTGGCAGCATGGCAGATGTCCTTACGGAGGCCGAGAAGGGACAAACGTGAAAACAAACTAAAAGAGGGATGAATGGGAGCAGGATTCTCTAAGGGCCTTTGTGCTCTCTGGATGATGGCCAAAGCACTAATTTACCCGAGAGTGTGACAAGTCAAGGACAAACGGTGTCAACTTACAGATAATAGGTACATAAGGAGGAAAGGATACTACAGACAACATAATAAGCAGGGAATTGGGATAATAAAAATGCCAATCAAAAGGGACTGGAAAGGAGGGTGAAACAGAATGCAGAGAACAAGTTAGATTCACGCTGAAGCACGTATGGCAGCAAAGCTTATAAAAGGTCTGAAGAGGAAAACAGGGGGACCTAGCTAGGTGCTAAGTAGAAGACACGTAACCTCCTTGAAGAAAAGGAAGGGGAAGCATAAACGATATACACACAGGGGAAATACTTTCCTCATGCTAACTAAGCAGAGCAGGAGCAACAAGTGTGGCAGTCAGTGGTGCCTAGGCCCAGGAGTCTTGTCTCTGGATCAGCTTCAGGCTCTAGTTCAGCATGGTCTGGGCATGTCCTACACTCTAGCCCATGGAGTCAAGATCAGGTGCCTAGGGGGAAGTGCCAGAGATGCCACAGGGCTTGGAGCCCATTGACTGGTTCATTACTGCTATGAGAAGATCCTCCTGTATGCTTGAAATGTGTGTTGCTCTCATTGGTTGATAATAAAGTTGTTTTAGCCTATGGCAAGACAGGATAAGGTTAGGTTGAAGAATCAAACTAAGAGAGAGGGATGGAGTCGGGACAGACACTCAAGCCACCCAAGAAGCAGGATGCTGAAGGACCGGTAAGCCACAGGCCACATGGCAATACATAGATTAATAGAAATGGGTTAATTTAAAATAAGAGCTAATTAATACAAGTCTGAGCTATTGGCCAAACATTTATAATTAATATAAGTTTCTGTGTGGTAATTTAGAAAGTGGCTACCGGGTATGTGGGAGTTGCTGGCCGGACAGAAACGTCTGTTAACACATGACTGTGGTGATGGGTCAGCAATGTGCTCCTGGTCTAGAAGCAGGGAGGGGTTGGGGGTGTGAGGAGTTCGGGGCATGGGTGCCAGCTTTCACAACACACAGAGGGAAAGGTGTACCAGGCAGCAAGAGCAGCACATGACTACTGCATACTCAGAAACACAGGTGTTTCTGGCTGACCCCATCACAGGGGGTGAGGGGATTGAGGGTGGAGGGGGGGATGTGACAGCAGCATCCAAGAGAGGAGTGGCCTGGACCTGGATTATAGAAGCCATTTATGCCCCTAAAAAGTGAACTTGTGAGGCAGGGGAGATGGCTCAGTGGTTAAGAGCACTTGCTGTTCTCCCAGGGGACCTAGGTTCGAGTCCCAGCACATACATGGCAGTTCACAACCTTCTACATACTGAGTTTGAGGCCAACCTGGGATACATGAGATCCTGCCTCAAAAACAAAACAACAAAAAACACTGAGCTTGCTGTTGGGGTTGATGCTGGCTGAGGAACTGCATTATTCCATGGAGTATAAGGCAGATAGAAGGAGCAGGTGATTTCCCTAATGCTTAGGAGAAAAGGAAGAAAGAGACATCTTTACTGAAGAAGTTCAGACAATCACAGACAGAAGGCAGCAGAATGGGGGTGGGGGGCAAAAACCAAAAACCTGTTCAATGGACCAAGAGTCCCAGAATATCTAATGTCATGTGTTTTCTTGGGGAGGGGGGCTGAATTATTTGCATGATAAAGGCACTAAGAGGGAAAGAAACTTACTGAATTTTACTTTGGCATTTCCTAAATTTATTTGGCCATGATACTTTTAAAATGTTTGCTAATACCTCACAGGATGTCGTGATCCCAAGGAACACAAACTGGGATATCCACATTGGCAAAAGGCCTTCTTGGATCCAGAAGTTTGGAAAGCTTAAGGCCAGAGACTGGATTTTTCCAGCCACTGTTATGGCTCCAGAGGTTTTGACAAACTGGCCCCTGGGGTGTGAGTCTGGAACAGTTGCTTTCCGTGATTCTCGGGCAGCAGGAGGCACCAGGACAAACGCCGGCAGAGCAGTGTGGCTGTTGTAAATGGCAGTGGGAAAGGAAGGTGGAGCATGGGGCTGAAACCTGGCTCATCCAAAGGCCCACCAGGAAGCCATTCTTTTCTTTTTAAAAAGTGTAGGTTGGAGTTCGGATACAGAGAGAGTTCCAGGCCAGTCAGCAAGGAGACCCTGCCCCAAAAAAAAAAAAAGAAAGAAAGAAAGAAAGGAAGGAAGGAAGGAAGGAAGGGAGGGAGGGAGGGAGGGAGGGAGGGAGGAAGGAAGGAAGGAAGGAAGGAAGGATGAGGCTGGGGCTCCAGCGCAGTGGTAAATGGTTTGTACCCCATGTAAGAAGCCCCGAGTTCAAACCCCAGCACCTCAGAAACAACAAAGATGGCCACTCAGTGGTTTCCTCCATTCTTTCTGCTCTCCCTCCTGTCTATCACACAAGCACAGACTGCCAAAGAGAGGGCCCAGAGGAGGAATAAGCAGGGTGGGTATGTCTACAGAGTGTCTGAAGCAAGCAGTGTCTAAGATTCTCTCCAAGCTTTGGTACAAGCCCATGCCCTCACCATAGGTTCACCGTGGGGTGAAAACCATGCATAGGACCGCCACGTTTATAGGGAGCACACAGGCAGACTATCCACCACAGGCGCTCCCTCAGCATGGCTTCTTTCCTGCAGTCTCTCTGGTGACAGTCAGCTCACTCCTCTGGACATCTCTAGGATGCTAAGCTCTGAATTTCAGCTCTCCAAGCCACCTACCTATCTCATTGCCAAAAGGGTTTCCTCCTGGATAGTCCCAGAGGCACATGGCTGTCATCTCAGCCCTTAGGATGTTGAAGCAGATGGATTGCCCTGAGTAGGGAGCCAGCCAGGGACATGCAGCAAAACGGCCTCAAAAAAGGTCCCACATGAGCTAGAAAGATGGAGTTAAGAGTGTGTACTGCTATTGCAGAGGACCAGAGTTCAATTCACAGCACCTGTATCAGGTGACTCAAAACTACTTGTGACTCCAGCTGATTCAAGGGCTCCAACATCCTCTTCTGGCCACATGCTCGCTCTCTGTCATAGCAAGGCCTCTTCTCACTCATCTCCATGTTCCCTCCTTATAAAGACACCATCCAATGGGATATGGTCCACACAGATCATAGGCCCCATCTCCTTTCCATCTTTGCTGATTACGCTCTGGCTTGTGAGGCTAAGGCTGTCTACAGAGCATATGCCTACCATGATTCCAAAGCAGACCTACCTATGGGAGCTGACCCTGGACCTGAGAATCTCTGTGACCAGGGTTTGAATGACTGGTAGCCACTGTGGCCCGACCCAAGAGGAAAAAGGCCCATGCTCCCCCTTGGCCATCCTTCACTGACTTTGTAATTGAAAACAGAGGCACCCTGCAGTAGCAGAGAAAGAACTAAGGTTCCAAAACCCTTGACCAAGGAACAGAGCTGACCCCGAGGAACAATACTGCGGTTTTTAAACCAACAGGTACCGTTTTCAGCTCTCTCTAAACATCTGGTACTCATCTAAAAGAAAAATAAGGACGAAGACAGAGTGAGGGCATGCAGTGGTTTCTCTACAGAAGAACACCCAAACCACAGTGGTACCGGTTGTTCTGCTGCATAAATAGGTCTTGGAATGCCCAAACTGCCACACAAAGGTTTGAGAAATGCTTTGCAAGCCTTTCTTTGCTGCCAGCAGCACATGCCTGACCAGCAATCCTCCATCCTGGTCCAGCTGGCTTCAGGCTGCCCCCTCTTGTCTTTTCCTCAACTGACTCCCCAAAGGAGGGCACTGATCCAGGTCCCCTAAACCTCTCCTGCTTTAGAGAATTGGAGAGAGTGGAGATGGCTGGGGTAGGTGTTGAATGTACCAGGTCTTGTATTCCCTTTTGTCCCTTACCAGTAGGGTGACCAACCACTCCTGTTTGCCAGAGAATATTTGAATTTTAGGATTGGAAGCCTGGTGTCTCAAGAAACAGCCTGAGGATTTGAGGACAGTGTGTTACCTGGCTCTCCTTACCACTCTACAGTGCTGTGTGAGTCACGTGACTCAGTCAGAGGCCGAGATTAGGGGCCAGGCAGGATGGATTCCCCTATGCTCACCCTCCTTTGCCTGCCCTGATATCCTGTCACGTCCCTGGACCTCACCTAGTCTCTACCTGCTTCGAAAGGGGACCCTGGATCTTGGGCACCTTCCTAACAGGGGGCAGGTGCAGTGCTATCCGAGGAACTGGGCCTGCAGATCAGGACTGGACAGGGTATAGATGCTCCTCTGATGCCCGCATCAGTCTCAGACGAGAGGTACTGAGGATGTTCTGTGGGACTTCCTGGGCAGATTCGAGACTGGCTAGACTCTTGGGAAAAATAAAATTTAGTTGATGTTTGGTTTTGAATATGAAGTGATCCTCATCAGCTTGTGTGTTGGGAGACTTGGTCTCTAGCTATGGCACATGTAGCAGGAGGGTTGTGGAACCTTTAGGAGGTAGAGTCTCCTTGGAGGAAGTGGGTCATTGGGGGAAGCCCTTGAAGTTTAGAACCAGGTCCTGTTTCCTCTATGCTGGGCTTCCTATGACTGCAGTGTGACTTCTTGCCTCATGCCTTTGTGCCCCGAATGGTGAGCTCAAACAAATTCCTTCCCAGAAGTTGTTTTTATCACAGAAATGACACAAGAACATATACAGTGCTTGTTTATGGAGTTCAGGAAAACAAGCTGCAGTTGGTTATGATTTTTGCTCTGTGCTCTTTGCGGGCCTCCCACCCAGCTCCCAAAATAAATACATGGAGACTTACAAATGTCTGGCCTTAGCTTGGCTTATTTCTAGCCAGCTTTTCTTAACTTAAATTATCTTGTTTACCTTTTGCCTCTGGGCTTTTAACTTTCTTTCTGTGTATCTTTTCTTTCCTTCTTATTCTATGTCTGGCTGTGTGGCTATGCAGCTGACCCCGGCATCCTCCTCTCCTCCTTTTCTCGATCCCCCCTCTTCTATCTTCTGATTTATTCTCTCTCCAACCTAGCTATTGGACATTCAGCAGACAATGGCTGAATGCCTGCGCTGTGCATTGTTCTACCTCTGTCCTTCAAGACTGTATATCAGCTGGCTGTGAAATAAACTCAGGTACTGTCCAGCATTGACCGGCAGACCTCTCGACTCTGTTCTGTCTTCTTCATTGTCTCTACAATCCACACGCCTCCACCCGGCTACCCAGCTGACTGTTGGCAGGCTCTGACAAGGGCGCAGTGACCATGAGACACAGAGGTTCCATAGGTACTCTACAATGTGTACTGGCTTCTCCTTCACAAAGCACATGCCAGGCAGGTCAAGCTTCTCACTACTATTTCAACAAACCTAGATGGGAATGTCCCTAGGATACTATGCAAGCTGCCCAATGTGATAAAGTACATGGTCCCTAGTCCCCTGGCAAAGATCAGCAACTTCAGACGAGCCAAGGACTGCCGTTCAATTACATTGGGTTGAGGAACACCCCTAAAGGGCACTGGGAAGGAGAACTCAACAGGACTCAAATTCTGTTGAGCGCTAAGTTCCTTTTCTGTGTGTGTTGAGGGGTAGTTAGGTACGCTTCTTTGAGTAACATACACTAAGTAGCATGTGTGCTGGCTAATCTTGTGCCAACTGGACTTACAAACTCGAGTTATCTGGAAGGAGGGAATCTTAATTGAGAAAATGCCCCCATAAGCTCTGGCTTTAAGACATTTTCTTAATTAGTTATTGATATGTGTGTGTGTGTGTGTGTGTGTGTGTGTGTGTGTGTGTGTGTGTGTGCGCGCGCGCGCGCGCGCGCGCACGCGCCCAGGCCATTGTGGGTGGTGCCACCTCGGGGCTGGTAGTCCCGGGTTTTATAAGGAAGCAGGCTGAACAAGCCACAGGAAACAAGCCAGTAAACAGTACCCTCCATGGCCTCTGCATCAGCTCCTGCCTCCAGGTTCTTGCCTTATTTTGAGTTCCTGTCCTGACTTACTTCAGTGATGAACACTGATGTGGAAGTATAAGCCAAATAGACCCTTTCCTCCCCAACTTGCTTTTTTGGCATGATGTTTCAGCACAGCAACAGAAATCCTAACTAAGACAGAGCACTAATAACACAGTAAGATAACTAAAATGAAGTCACAGAACTGTACCTCTGCCACGGCTGTGTGGACTTGGACTTTTTGGGCTTAGCAAGGTTTTGAAAAACCAAATGCCCACTCCGCAGCTATTCCAATCAAATGTGTTGAGTCAAATTCTGAAGTGGTGGCTCATCAAAGTTCCTTGCAGCTAGCAGATGACAGGCGGGGCGCACTGCTGATAAAGTCGTCACAGCCTAGCTCAGTTACTAGCCATTTCCAGAAAGAAGCAAGAGCACTGGCTTTGCCTTAGTGTTTGGTGGAGCACAGAGGCTGTCAGGGCTGTGAGAAGGACCCTGGTGGGTTGGACATCATGAATCATCATGGTTAGTTTCTAAATACTGGAAGCCAGATGCCCTCTGCTTTTCAATCTTGGGCAAATTAGAGACAGATGAAAGGGCAGTAATCGTCCACTAAGGTTAATGAACGGCCCTTAAACATTAACCCAACACTTCTTGAGAAACACGGTGAGACCTCCTCCCTCCACAAATGCCTGTGCAGTGCCAGTTCCCCTCGTGACCTCGTCCCGCTGATGTTACTGCAGACCCGTGAGTTCTCGTTGTTCTGCTTGCTGGTTCGGCTCTGTGGACTGTATGGGGCTCCGTCATCAAGCGCTTGAGGACTCCTCAGCCTGGGATCTCGCCACAATCGGGACACACGTGCTTCTGCTCCTCACGAAACTATTTTCGACAACAGGCATGCACACTGTTGGTTTCAAACACAACTAATCTGTGTCTCCTGGCCTTAACTACTTTGGCTTAAAAGTGATGGGAGAGTGACACAAGACTGGAATAAAGGCAGGGTCTTGAAGCAGAACGTGCCTGGAACAAAACAGATAACACTTCGAATGCTTCCAAATGCTTTAAAACACTCTTGAAATCGATCCCTTTGTTGTCATTATCCGATGCCTTTTACCTCAGAACTGTCACAAATGACAGAAAAGTCCGTCTGCGCCACACAGAGACATCTCCTGGAGCCTCTCTCGTAGAACCTGGGACTGTAAGGCCCAGATGGGATGAACTTTCTGCCACTCTTCTGAGCAGGGTAGGGGAAGAGAGTACTGCACTCACTGTGAGGGTAACGGGGACTCATGCCAATCCGTCACCAGTGAGACTTCACAAGCCAGCAATGTGGGGCCTGAATGGGAATCATAAAACTGTTCGGTCAGGGGTAGGGCAGGAATGTTTTAGGCCTTCCAAGCCTCGTGCCTTCAGTCACAAGCACCCCCATCAGTCTTCCAACCAGAACAACCGAAGTCAGCAAACACAGGGTCTAATTACACACCAGCACGAGCTGTAGTCACCAGTGGGTGTGGGAGCGGAACTGTGACAGACACTGCCCCCAGCCCCTCCCCCCCACAGCCCCTCCTTAGGCTCATCTCACTACAGACACTGCCCTCCAGCACCTCCCGCCCCCACAACCCCTCTCCAGACTCCATTGCAGCCAGCCGGTGGCTTCATTTCTTCAAATGTTGTAGCTGCAGGAAGAAAGATGGCACCTCCAGGTACACGTGAAGAGCGTTAACTAAGGTGTGTCTTTTCACCTTGCAGCCCTTGTTCAAACCCAGTCTTTTGCCGCAGTGCCACATGGAGTCTGGACAAGCCATCTTCCTCAAGTGCTGCTGATGTCTCTAACTTCAAGAATGGAAGACACAGGGTCTGGAAACCACCCCAAGTTGCTGGGAACCAGTGACTCTAACTTTGACCTCAGGTCGTATTTCCCAGTGTCCCTGAAAAAATAAAGTAGGGTGAAGGTGTTGTTCATTTGACTATTTGGGGCCAAAAGACACCATCTCAAAAAGAAAAAAAAAAAACTCAAAACAACATCATCATGGTTGGGATTTTCCTTTATTTATCACTTTACTAGTCACAGATGTTTAAATTCTGAGTAGTAATTGATGGTAATTATATCTAGAGGAAGAAAACAAAGGCAGAAAGTGTAGAAAAGAGGCTTCAGAAATGAAGCTCCTGGAATGTATCCGAGGAGTTCAAATTCAGATCATCCAAGACCACTAGCACTAAACATAAAGCTCAGATACGTTCCATGAAGACTATGAGCCCCAAGTGCAAAGTTAAGTAAGGAATCCACTGTGGTGGGCTGTCTTCAAATGCTCTGCCCTGCTGTGTCCTAAACGACTGCGCATCAACACAGGCACACACAGCATGCGTCTGAGAACCCACCAGATGCACAATCTCTTGCTATAGATTTCTTAAACATCTTTAACAAATGAGAAAGGAAAGCAATCCAGTCTCTTTGAGTTTTAAAGTTACAAATACTGAAAAGTACTCACACGGCTCTTAAAAGCACTTTCCAAAAGTATAAACACTAGACACTTTCCCACCGTGTGTCCCCACGGTTCTGAGCTCATATGGGACACAGAACTGGCCCCTAGTCTAAATGTGTCCATGCTGCTGAGACCTGCAGTCTTAAGGTGGTGCCACAACCAACAAGGGCCAGGTCTTCACATCAGTCTGGACTGACCCTGACTGTGACCGTGAGCAGTCAGGTCAGTTCCCCTCACACCTTGCTCCCAACATCGGCTTTCCTGCACAGAACATGTCACTCTTCTGTTAGATCTTCCTTGGGGGATCCAAGCTCATTCAGTAAATCTCTGCCAGCCGCTCCAGCTTTTGAAGCAAAATGCACCGCTCCCTGTTTAAAGCCAAGGCTCTTCAGGCTTCGGGCATAGTCTGCATAGATGGCAGTGATGAGCTTCTGTGAACCTCAGTTAAGGAAGTGAAGGGCAGAAGGGCGGGCTCCTCAGATTTCAAAGCAGAAGGGCAGCTCTGCCCAGGTGCTCTAGGGGACCTGGTGGCCATGAGGAGCAGCATGTCATGAATATAGACACCTCTTTATGAGGGGGAAGCGCCACAATCTAACCATGCTGCACTTTGCACCAGCTGAGTCCTGTTTCTTTCAGAAGACTCCAGCCAGCGTCCTCAGATGATCCCACTGCCCGTAGTCACTGAGGACTGGAGAATGGCGGAGGACAGGAGAGAACCTGCACACACCCCACTCCATGTGGAAGCTTCTCAGAGACTGGCAGTCAGAGCAGAACACTTGTTTAGGGAAGAGGTTCGAGACAGCTGGGCACTGGGTTTTTAGATAGCCCTGTTGCGTTGTGTTGTGTTCTGAAAAACTTGATACCAGACCAAGTTCACCAGTGACTAGGTCCAGGCTTTGCCTAACCTTAGGCTTTAGTTACTTCTTCAAAAATTTTGATTTAGTTTAGCTTTAAAAAAATGAGTACATACAGAGCAAAATAACCAACATATAGAAATGAGGTCAAATGTAGACACTCAAGAAAAAGTATAATGAGAAAAGGTAGAGTTATGTAAACATGAGGTATATTCATAAGCCCATTCTCTTCAAAGGGAGAAGTGAGTACTCCAAGTGATGGTTAGTAGAAATACAGTGTCCCTGGGTGTGGGCGGCTCACAGCAGCCTGCCTGTATGGTACATCTCAAGTGCTCTGTCTTATTCCATATCAGAGGCTCACTTGAGTACAGTGGGAGTTTTTCAATTTTTAATCTACATTTTCTAGGTAAGCATATAAAACATATTCCACAGACGGTGTTATTCGAATACTATTTTAAAGCAGCAGGAGCACATGCTTTCCTAATCACTTACTTTCCTGTCTTTAAAGTTCAAACACGTATTACAGAATGCAGGCTCTTCCCTACACAGTCCTGCGCGCCTTTCCTCTACCAGCGGGCAGCGCAGCAAGCATTCGCATTCTCTCCTCCCCTCTCCTTCTCTTCTGGGTTTGGTGACTCATGGATCTTTCTCCATACAGCTCTAAATCTTATACATATTACCTTTTCCCCTCTTAGCACAAATGTCCTTGCAAAGGATATCTGTGTCCTCACTGACTTCAAATGCACCGTACTTGAGACAGGCTTCCACAAACAAGGCAGCTCTATCGAAGTACCTCATGCTGGTCAACGGAACAAAAAGAAGTTAGTTCTCAAGATCTGTCAGGGTGGGCGGAGCCCAAGCACACATTTCTGCCTGAAGATTTGTATACATTTCCCATGGAAATGGAATGTTCTGTAAGTCATGCCAACCCCTCTCGAAGGCCTGGTTAGAAAGAAGAGCGCACACTTCTCCAAGTACAAGCTTCACAGTGGACACTGTAGAACACTGTGCTAAGTACTTTAAACCACTGTAATCTAGGACCACAAGCTTTTCTGAATTATGCACCTGCTGCCCAGATTTAGTTATCTGTCAAATCTGTCTCAATTTACTGTCTCTAGTTGTCAGTAAGTCAATCTCCTATCAGAGTGAGATGTTTCTGGGGGACACCCCACCTTGCCATACTCTACCACCTCTTCCAGCCCTTGGGGTTTCTTCTCAGCTGCTCTCTTAAGCCTGAATCCTCCCCAACTGTCTAAAGACTTCCGTATTCTTAAGCTGTGCCTTTTAGATTTGGCAAACACCTTGTTTTTTTATCCCAGGCTCTAGAACCAATACCTAATGAGCAGAAGTGCCCCCATCCCTCTTAGTTCTTCCTCACCACCGTGACTGGTCCACTCTCCTTCCGCGTCACACCCGAGGACTACTCCACCATTAGAGGTGACTCTCCCTCCATGTCACACCCGAGGACTACTCCACCATTGGAAGTGGCTCACCCTCCACGTCACACCTGAGGACTACCTCCACCATTGGAAGTGGCTCACCCTCCACGTCACACCTGAGGACTACCTCCACCATTGGAAGTGGCTCACCCTCCACGTCACACCTGAGGACTACCTCCACCATTGGAAGTGGCTCACCCAGCACAGTCTGAGTGAGGGCTCACACATCGTACCTGTGAAGTGTCTCTGCCACAGTGACAAAGCAACCCAGAGAAAGGAGGACCAGGAGGGCCTTGGACTTCTGATTGACTTGTGGAGAACAAAGGTGGTCAACCCACCGCTTCAGAACATCTGCACATTCTTCAGAATTTAACCGAACCTGAGAAAAAGGTCCACGTTAGAACAGAAACATCCTACTGCTGTGTTGGAAGGCCTTGCTGGTCAGAGGTTGCAGTCTATCATGGGGTCTATGAAGTTTTCCAAAGCTTGGCAACATGGGGACTCCCTCCCCAGGGAAACTTCCTGCTCTCTACCTGCCCTTATCTGGAGAATGTCCCTGGGCCGGAGGACTGACTTTCTCTGAAAGCTGTCTCTAAGCCTGCATGCCTGATTTATCTTTGGCACGACCGTTGGCACAGTGCCCTGGTAGAAGCCTCCCCTGCTGCACATATGATAACTAAGACATGTACTAGGAGCTCTGCTATAGGACCTTGCTGCCACTAACCCACCCTTATGATAGGAGCCTGCCACTTAATGCAAATCAGGGTTTGTCCCCAGGCTCCCCAATCCTATACATTTCCTATACTCTGGGATACAGCTGAGTTGATTCACAGAAGTCATGTTCCAGGGAAGAAGCAGAACCACAAAGCTACAGAGAAGTGAAGTGTGCTTCTGTGAAACCAATAGCCAAACTGTTCTACCGCCCAGAAGCTGCTGTTTATCACAAACTGCAGGGATCAACACTGGGGCCTGGCTGCATCAGACCCCAGCAGACAGGAGGTGGCTGTTCCACCTGACTGCTACCAATGCAAGCTGTTCTCAATAACAGCAGCAGCAGCTAATACCCATCAGAGGTAGAACAGCAAGTAACCACATGTACAGCAGCTTCTCAGGGAAAGAGCAGAGGCTCAAACGGAGCTTTTCACCTAACTGCTCAGGATACCCACTGGAAATGCCTACCTTTGCAAGCCATGCTGCCCGATTCCACTCGCCATATGTCTGCAGGTAGCGGCAGGCGTCCGCAGCCTTGTCTATCAGGCAGAGTAACTGAACGCCCTCTGGAAGACAGAAGAACAGTCCCCCCATGTGACCCTGTAGCGCTCTCTTTAACAAATCATTAAAAAGTAAAACTCTATTTGACTTTAGTCTTGTACATTTTATACGGGATGAACATTCTTAATTATTTCACAAGAGGAGTATTCAACCTGGCCCTAATGCGAAGCTGTTGAACTGAGTTTTAAAATAAACTGTTAGTACAGAGCTCTACAGTGTTACTCTCAAGGAACCAGGGTAGTGAGCATGAACACGCTCTACAGCATGCATGGGGTGGAGCACCTAGCCAGCCCAGGATTGTGGGACCTTTGCCCACTGTCACTGCAATCATTAATACGCCTCATTTTATGCTTAAAATGAGCTCTGCTTGTGTGCCTGTGGTCGTCCCACACACAGCACTGGCTTTCTGTCGCACACACAGAGATCTGTCTTCACCAGCCCAACCTGGCACTGACAGAGGCGGCCGGGGGGGGGGGGGGATGCCTCCTTACCTGCCAACTTGCCATTGGCGATCATATTGGTTGCCACCAGCTTGATGGTGCTCTGAGAAGGGCCTGAGGAGGTGACGGTGGTGACCAAGCAGGCCTTCAGCGAGTCACAGTAATAGTGCTGGTTGTCTGCACTTGTCTCCAACAGCAGCTGCACAGCTCTGTCTGTCTAGAGAGAGAAACACCCCCTCTAGTTATGGGACCGTTCTCTTCCGACAGAGCCTTCCAAAATTCACCAGGCGGAATGTCAAAGTCTGCGGCCTAAAGGCAGCATTCACGTTCAGACATACTCCCGGATGTCTTACCACCATATACAAAACCAGTCAAAGTCCTGCACTTTAGCTCTAAGGCAGGCATAAAGCCGGCCGGGGGCAGAGGTGCTGGGAGGAATGTCCACTTCAGCTGTGCACCACTAAGTGCAGCAAACCAGACCCAACAGCTGCTCTGTCTGTTTCGGAAACTAAAGCTGCAGCAGGCTAGCCACACGACTGTGCTGCCTCCCGGTGTTTGGTGGTGGTATTGTTAAAGGAAGCCTATGTGTGCAAAGAAGGACATGCATTCAAGTGGCTATATACGGACAGATGCAGAAGTGAGAGTATGCGTGCACAGCGATGCTCTGAAATGCCAACCAAGTAGCAACTCCACGAAGCATCAAAACTGACATACCTGACCCAAGAGAAGTAGCTGGTCTGTGCACTTCCTTGTGTGATCGTAAGTTGACCGTTTTACTTCCTGCAGATTAACTCTTTCTAGTTGAAATTTCTGAAGTAGGAAAGGAGGAGGAGGAAGAAAGAGAGAAAGGGACGGAGGGAGAAAGGAGAAAGAAAGAGGAAAGAAGGAAAGAAAGAGAGGAAGGAAGGAAGGAAAAAGAGGAAGGAAGGAAAGAGAGGAAGGGAGGGAGGAAAGAGAGGAAGGAAGGGAGGGAGGGAGGGAGGGAGGGAGGGAGGGAGGGAGAAAGAAAATTTAGTTTGGACTATCAAACTTTTTAAGTTAAGTAAAAATATTGAGATTTACTGAAAAATGAAGTGAGCAAATTAAAATGAACCTTCCAAGTTAAAAAATTTAAGACAAAAACCAACCTTTCGTGCATGCATTAAAAACTCAGTGTTTATAAGCTTTCAGAAAATCAGGCTTTTCATAAAACATTACATGTGGACTTTAAATTGGCTCAAAAATTTCCCAAGTTTAAGATACTGAGGGAAACTTCAAAATGAAGATGCTGTCTGTGAGTAAGGCTTTGCTCAAGAACGCAGCAGCACCTGGAAGTAGGAGTTTTCACAGAGCACGTCGTAGCAGATATCCAGTGGGTTGTTCAGCCCGTCCCGTGGAGCACTGTCCTTGGTTACCACTGTGTCCTCAGACTTGGCTTGGGACAAGCTGTGCAGGTAGTGGGCCGCCACTGTCCAGAAGTGCAGCTCTGACTCATCACCATAGAGCCTGGGAAGGAGGAAAGCGAGGCTTTCACATTAATTAATTCACACTCCAGGGCCTGACCAGGCTGGCTAGAAAGGCCTCAAGTGCCAGGAACAGTGTTCCACGTCAGAGTCCCGCAGGGAAAGCGCAAGGCAGTGGGCCCTCTAGCCTGGTTCCTGGGTTCCCAACAGCACAGGCCTGACTACACAGTTCTTCACATCCAACAGCTCTACAGGCCTGGTCTCCCAGTATCACTGCGTTTGGGTATCAGCTTCACAGTAAGAGCTTCTGGATAAAGTGTCAAAATAATCTGCCAGTTGTTCTGGACCATGGAGGGAAATGTCTTCATTGTAAGTGACTCTGCTAAACACTAGGAAAGTACAGGTGATTGCTTTTAATGGTAACTCATCAGTGTGTTTATGAATATATCTATTTTATTTATTTATTTATTTATTTATTTATTTATTTATTTATTTATTTATTTATTTAATTTTTGGGTTTTTTTTGAGACAGGGTTTCTCTGTGTAGCTTTGGTGCCTTTCCTGGGACTCACTCTGTAGTCCAGGTTGGCCTCGAACTCAGAGATCTGCCTAGCTCTGCCTCCCGAGTGCTGGGATTAAAGGGAACACCACCACCGCCTGGTTTATGAATATATTTAAATGCATAGTTTGTAGCTGACATCGTTAAAGCTGCCTATAGGTGAAAGGCTTTGCAGTACAGCCAGCCCAGATCTCATGTACGATGTCACCGGATTTCCGGTTTATTTTCCATTTCCTAAATGGATTGTAAGTCAAATCTAAAGGGAGGGGCTTAGATTTTTAAAACATGTCAGAGTTCAGTTGTAACTTTTACAAAGCCTCAATAAAAGAAGCAAGTTAACTTGAAATGATCTCTTATGCAACATGTCAGAGAGCATTACCTGGAAACAAGCAGGCACCTCTGCAAGAGGGTGAATTCGGGATCAAGCAGGAGCTTCTTTATGTCGCTGCAGGCACGAACCCAGAAGGAGGCAGGACAAACATTTCCAACCAAACAAAAAGCAAAGAGATGAATCAATAGATGTTCAGGATTTATAAGAGCAGTCCTTTGTCTTGGCTCCCAACTCACACAGAGGAAGGATGCTGTCAACCAGCCTGAGCACTACGGGGCCAGGACTCGGTTTACAGTCTTGGAACAGTTTACTGGACTGCAGGAACAAGGGTGCCACTGCCGACGTTATTCTTAAAGTCCACAGTTTCCCAATAAAACACAAACGTTAATCTCAGGAATGGTTTTGAAATTGCCATTCACCATGTACTTGTTAAAGATTATTATTACATATGGCAGGCTCTAGACTGCAAAAACATGCTCTATTTTACCAAGAACTTCATGTGGACCCCTATTTTCCTCCTCCCTTTGCAAAGTAATTCTCCATATTTATTTTTAAATGCTCATGGCTCTAAGAAACGTCGGTTTCTTAACCAGCACTGTGCACTCACAGCGCCTGGCAGAGGCTGTCTCAGAGTCGCCTGCCTGCGTTCGCCAACACAGCTCCATGAGGCCTTCATGATGGAGCCTCACCACATAGAACTCCTGGTCCTGATAGAGCACAGCAGTTTGAGAGCTCGGAGCTGGGTGGAGATGGATCCTCCGTCCCAGTAATTACTAAGTTAGTCCTTCTAGCAAACAAAACTACAAAGAGGAACAAACCAAACCTACATCAACAAACTATCTCTCGGTGGGCCAGTAACACTCAGGAAAACAACTGTTTGGGTTTAAAAAAGTCAAACTAAGTCTCTTTCCTGCGTTCTTCTATGAAATACAGAGTGCTTACCTGGATAACGCATTCAATTGTTCTTGAAGGAGAGTCTTTATTTCTTCATTTTCTGGATAATCACTGTGCAGAAAAAAGATTGAATCATTCATTGTCTCTGCATTTACTGCCATGTATTTCTTTACTGAAAGACACTGTGTTAATAGAGAAATAAACCTTCTATAACCTCTGGTTAAAAACTTGGCTAGAGGTCGAAGCAGTAACAAGTGCCTGGGACTCACCGGCCATATTTATGGCTGTCTTTGTCTTACTGAAGGGAAACAAGGAATGTTTGAATAGAGAAAACTGCAGCTGTCCAAACGAGGAGAAGACTGGTTAGCTGGCTCTAAGAACCGTCAGCTTAGATCCTTTCAATAAAGAACCTACAGCGAATGACGACTACTGTGCTTCATCCTTCTGCCCTATCGAATGACCATTTGTTTCTCTAAATAGATAGTTCTTAGGCAACAGACACTTACTGCCTTCAAAACAACAACAAAACCCTCATCTCACACCAACCTGGGCTATCTACATACGATAAGTTCAGTAAATTGTAGTAAATAATCGCTAGGTTGTTTTTATGGAGACTTTTTGCAGTGACGTAGACACTGATTTAGAAACACACTTGGCTTCTGCTTTATGAAGAATCAGGCCTGGCCCCAAACCTCTAGCATCTTTCAGCCCTCTTCACAGTCATCTTTTTCCTCTATCATGACGCACCCCTGTGTGATGATCACCCAGGCCTGAGAGCATCCTATGCACCTGCAGCTGCTCTTCTCACTGACGCCTTCTGCAAAGGCCCCATAGTGGTGGAAATAGGGAGAAGAGGAATCCCTTTACTGTCTGCCTTTTCTTGGATTGCTGTTAAGGCTTCATTCCTTCTAAGCTCTGGACTGTAAACCACAGCTCATTTTTATGGGTGTCCTACAACCCCACATAAACTGTGCACAGAAAACAAAAATGAAGTAACTTACATGTGATAAATGTCCAACGAATATCGCCCATTCCAAGGCTGGTGTAGTAAGAAGGCTTTCAAGGCAAGGGAAGCCCTTGGAACAAGGAGGTATGGGCACCACACAGGCTCTAGACAGCAAAGGAGTGCTTCTCAATAAAATGAACTTTTATACCTCAACAAAGCCTCAGCTACAGACCACTTAGAGGGCAGTCAGAAGAGACCAACGCCTATACCCGGTACAACTGGAACTCTATTCCAGAGCAGAGATTTTCTCCACTCAAGTTTGATGAGTACATTCTCTTTCTCCTTTTAATGTTTAATTATCTGGAATGGTACAAAGCTCCGTACTACTGAATAAAAGACTCAACGTAATGACTCAACACACACCGATAAAGCTTATTTTAAAAAATATTAAAAACATTTACATTTACCTGCATTGTTTGTACCACCAGATCTGTTTTTCTGAGACTATTAAACTAACGTGGTTCACCCATCCATCAGGAGTTTGCTGCTGAAGGGACTGGGTGACCTCTGGTCTCTGGCATTCCCATGAGTCCTTTATGAAGTCTTTTGCACACAGGGATAACCTCCTAAAGCCCCCAACATGCAGCAGTTGCTTATTAGGACACTACAAAACAAATAAGAGCTGGCTGTTTTCAACACATTCCAGTGGAAAGAAACAGGACCAAAGGCTCTGCTACCTAGCAACTACACACAGCATCTCCCTTCACTGGGCTCCCCCCTTTGACCCACTGCCCAGGGGCCCACAGGCTCTCACTACCCAGTCTCCTCCAGCGCCTGTGGAGCCTTTCTTCCCTGGCCTCTTGAACAGACACAAATAGTTAAAATGGCCCAAATATATGACAGCCTGTTGTACCGTCTCATATGTCACATGCATAGCTACAGGGCGCCTGAAAGATGACTAGCATGATGAAGAGGACAGAAATTTAACAAATCCAGTACCTGACTCAGTCATTATGTACCTTCTAAGTAGATCTGGAGTGACTCAAATACATAGCTACTACTTACATGAAATGTTATAAAATCTAAACAGGGTTCAAATATTTCTGCTGAAAACTTGTCCTCGGAGTTATAGCTATCCCAATTTAGTTGGCCATACAGATAAAATAACAATAAGATCTTGAAGACT
Source organism: Peromyscus californicus insignis (assembly GCF_007827085.1). Taxonomy (NCBI): domain Eukaryota; kingdom Metazoa; phylum Chordata; class Mammalia; order Rodentia; family Cricetidae; genus Peromyscus; species Peromyscus californicus. The sequence continues at coordinate 73,699,205 of NW_026294562.1, forward strand.
TAGTGCTTAAAAAAGGTAAAAATATCATTAGCAATTATTAATAAAGATTATACCTGAAATGATAATTTTTATATATTTAAGTTAAATAAAATCATTATTAAAATCAATTATCTCTTTTTAGTTCTTAAGGTGTTATTTCTAGAAAATTTAAAGCAACTCATATGACTCATTGTGCTTCTATGAAGCAATGCTGCTTTAGCAAACATCCCATATGTCAAATAAAAATTTAATTGGCGATAAATACTGTGCACAGGCTTTTTAACTTGAGAGTCAGAAAAGGTGAGAAATGTTTCTACTACTATGTTTTCACACCTGAGATTTACTGTTGATTCTATAAAAGTACCTAAAATACTATCGATATTCAAAGGTTGCTAGTTACTCCCCAAATAGCTTGATAACTATGTTCTTTTTAAAAACCTAGAGTCTGGGAGCTAGGGATTCAATACAGTGTGTGTTTAGCAAGCCTGAGGCTCTGGAGTCAACCCTTAGAACCAGGGGAAAAACAGAAAGACAAATTTGGAGCCCAGTAAAGGCTCCTTCCTCTGTACCTTCCCGGGGAAGCTGGTGCCCAGCAGTGATGGTTCCTCATTACTATGTTAAAATTCCACCTTTCTTGTTGAGGCTATACCACTAGAGATTGAACAAGAGTAATATTTTTCTTTTTAATATTAGTAAAATTTTAAGTATGATGGTGTAAACCCTGGTTTCCAGAGAGATGTTTAAGTACAGTGTACAAGGTTACTATGATGGACTCTAATTCTGTAGTCAGCTCAGTTTAGAAGACATTAAAGTAATGATGGAGCCTCTTAGATTCAAATTTTAAATCAAAAGTAAAAAAGTTTCTAGATACTTAGATTTTATGTAACTACTTCTTAGCTTAGAACTAGCAACGCTTTTTGTTTGTTGTGTTTTTTAAACATCACCCTTGGTATTCCCTAAATTTCCCTGGTAATTCAGGTTTGACGTGTTTGCTTCTGCTTGTCTCCCTGGCGAGGGGGTCCTGCCACCTCTACAGAGCTGACAAATGACTCAAGATCAAGTGGGGGTGACAAGTGGCTTCTACTGTACCTGGTGGCAGTCTCCGCTGCAAAGGAAGAACTAGTGCCCCAGCATAGGGGGCAGAGAGAGACAAGAAGCAGTGCACAGCACACCTAAATTATAAGCACCCCAACTAACACCAAGAGCATTGTGGCAGTGACTCCGGCATGGTCGTAAAGTGAGGACACATCTATAAAGCCTCAGTCTCTCAAGTGCCAAATCATAAGTGACTCTACAAAGCACAAGCAATTCGAGTTGAGTCATTAAACAAATAAACACGACTCTAAGACACTTTCTACAAAGCAGACAGCCAGGAGTGTGCATGGAGGATGTGCCAAGAGGATCCTTGGGGCTGGGAGTTCCTGGCCTACCCCAGTTAGGATCAGAACCATTGCTGCTCTCTGAAAGTGCATTCTAAAGATGATCCCACTCCGAAAGACAAACACTGCCTTTTAAAGAGCTGGATGGACATGCTTGAAATCTTCTTATTTTTTCTTTAGGAAAAATAAGTCATACATGCAGTTTTTGTTTTGTTTAGTTTTTTACTACATATTTAATTTTTGTAAAAGAACAACCTCAAAACTACCACACAAAAAAGGAGCAAGATAGTACGATCACCTAATTTAGCTTTGGTTGATCACATAATAAGTCACAGACAGGACTGAAACATCTTAATACACAGAACCACTCACCGAATGGATCTGTACTAATACACAATGCAGGATACATAAAGCTTTGCTGTGGATGATTGATTGATAAATAAAACACTGATTGGCCAGTAGCCAGGCAGGAAGTATAGGCAGGACTAGCAGAGAGGAGAATTGAGAGAACAGGAAGGCGGAGAGGAAGAGACACCAGCCTGCCGTCCAGGGAGCATCATGTAAAGGCAGCAGGTAAAGCCACGGAACACATGGTGACATACAGATTAACAGAAATGGGTTGAGTTTAAGAGTAAGAGCTAGACAATGGTAGGCCTGAGCTAATGGCCGAGCAGTTTAAATAATATAAGCATCTGAGCCGGGCGGTGGTGGCGCATGCCTTTAATCCCAGCACTCGGGAGGCAGAGCCAGGCGGATCTCTGTGAGTTCGAGGCCAGCCTGGTCTCCAAAGCGAGTTCCAGGAAAGGCGCAAAGCTACACAGAGAAACCCTGTCTCGAAAAACCAAAAAAAAAAAAAAATATATAAGCATCTGTATGTTTAATTTATAAGTGGACTATGGGACTGCTGGGGCTTGGCGGGACCTGGAGAGAAAAACTCTAGCTACAAAGTTTATTATTGAAAAGCCATTAGATTCATGTTTTCCCAAGAGTTCTCTGAAATGAAGCAGCAGTTGCCCTCTGTCTAGCTGGCCAGTCTGTGGCAGCAATTACCCTCTCATGAGTACACCCTACCTGTTAACTCCTGCTCATCCATTCTGAAACATGTAGACTTCATTGACATCTCCAGGACTCTGATACACCCGTCATCAGATGCCAAGATCACCTTATCTGACGTGCACCAGTCCACATCCAAAATTCGAAAGGTCACATTTCTTCCACTTCTTAAACTGCTCACCATCTGAACCTGTACAAATGATTGACAGAAAGGAAAGTTCCTGACTATTCTGGATTAAACAGTCAGAGACTGTGTGGCAGAAGCCCAGAATATGTCTGCAAATGAAAAGCCTCTGGCAGCCCATCTCCCACATGCAGTCCGCACCCCACAGGTCTCCATCACAGCGATGGCACTAAAAAGTCAATCCATCAATCTGTCATGCTGCCTCACAACAGAAATACCATGAGAGCAAAATTCTCTAACAAATAATTTCTTATAAGAAGCTGGACATACTTATTGAAGATTCCGTTTTCAGAAAAAGTGGCAAACAGAACCAGTTTCCCTGCGGACAGCTTCCTTTGCTTCACCGTCAGGCTGCAGGGCTGGGCCTACCTCTTTAGTGTCCCACACTTCAGCGCCATCGTTATACATTGCTATGAGCTTCTGGTTTCCTTTGCCAGGAGCAAAACGAATCTTCCTCACCCAACTTCTGTGTGTGGGTATTCCTCTGAGGACAAAGAAATAAAAACACCAACATGATATGTGTGTGTGTCCACTATTTCTGATCAGGTGTGAGGATGGGAGAACCATTTTACATTCTTGGGAGCCACACTGGACAGGTAGGTCTGCCCACTGATACCTGTTGGAGTGAGGTCCCAGGGCTTCTGCAGGGCTGCCTTCAGATCGGGGTCTAATATTCTGATCAGAGTCTGGCTCATGATCAGTTTTCCTCCAAAGTTTATACAGTATGGGACTCAAAGTTCCAGTTTACACTCAGGTTTCTTGGTCCTATTTACAACTGTAAGTTCCCATTTGAAAAAAGAACTCCCTTGGCTCCTACCTGGATACTCTGCCTTTCAAATCCCAGAAGTTTAAATTTCCATCCATATCTCCAAGCACTAAGGTATCCCCTTTCCAAGCGATGCAGGTAATGCTGCCCATGCTACCCTAGAAGCAAGAGCAACAAAATCACCCATGAACTTCTCGACTGAGTCACCATTAGAACAGAAATATTTCCCTGTAATGATCACAACGAAACAATAAATACATTATTTATAAAGCACTTACTTTAGTATGAATGCCATCAAATCCTAGAACTTTGAACCCTGAAAGAGCCACTGCATATTAACTTCAACTGTGCGGAACAGGACATTAAAATTTGATGGACATTCAAATTGTCTATTCAAATGGACACTGGGTGTGGTTATCCAAACTACATCTATAGAGAAGGTGTGTCTTTTAGGAAGAAATACTTTAGGAAAAAAAAATTTCAGGAAGAAAAAAAATCAACCGCAGTAGAGAGCCCACTCTAATTTATCTCATTACAAAGGTTATATAAGTCCATCCCAAGGGAAACTCAGTCACCCTCTGTGTATGTAGTGGTTTGTCCCCTAGAAAAGAAGCCTCAGCACTTCACTGGCACAGTACTGTGGGAAGGGAGTGTAATGGGAGATGCGACAGAGGCACAGGTTGGATCAGAGGCCCCATGCTCTAATGCTCTGGCATCAGACTGCGCTGCCAGGCCCCAGCTTTACCTCTTCACACCGCATGGTTGGGCATGTTTATCTAACCTTTCTGTGCCTTGGGCCTACTGTTGGTGGAGTCGGGTGGGTGCTGGTAGTAATTCTATAAAGCTAAAGCCCTGAAGGCAATGTCTGCCACACCATAAATACACAGTTTGAGACAGTATTAAATAATGTTGTCACTCTCGCTTCGCATTTACAGAACAATGAAAGTATTCAGAGGGGTCTCTATGGTTAGGTCAGGAACGTGCCAGTGCTTGACAAAATGACCAACTGCCTCCTTAGATATTATATAAATCCTAGTGAAATCCCAGAAACTAAAGAAAAACAGAATTAAAACTCATTATTAAAATGAGCTTAATAACAAAAACAACTTCCATTAAGTACATGAGATTCTGTGTAACATGAAACAAAGTTCTCAGATTTTATTTCCATTTCTCAGAAATCCGAATGGAATGTGAGTTTGCCTTTAAGTTTACTTTGTCTTGAATATATTCACATTTTAAATCTTACTTTCCTTTTCACATTTAAAAATGAGAATATTAGAGGTTAAATTAGCCCACAAATCAGTGTTGCTGTATAAATTCAACTGTGCAGACATGCGGACCCCCTCCTGTGGAGCTGAGGGAGCACACAGGTGCTTCTGGAGGGCCTGCTGTGCATTCCCTGTGACTCTAAATACCCTCTGCAGAGCTCACTGTGCCCTGCTGCTGTGGTGCCCCATGCCAGGCAGATGGACAAACAGCAGACATTCACTGTACCAGTCTTTCCATTTTCAAGATAAAGGAAGCCACTGAGGAGTACACATACGTACATTAAAAATATGCCAAGTTTTCTCTCTCCTTCTACCATTTTCTGTACTTCATAGTTTGAGGGCCAATATCCAGAATGAAAATTTCAACTCAAAATAAATGTTTAGAACTTTACATTTGAAAGAATAATAAGGAAAATACTGGATCGAAATCAACAAAATCCTTTTCCTACATACTACATTATAGCCACTGGGAAAAAAAATTCAGCTTCAGAAAAAGTAATAAACCAAAACCAATTCTCACATATATAGGTAACAATCCCTTCCCTAAACATAATATGTTTTGAAATGCATACCAATTTCACTGGAGGCTGCATGCTTACTAATACAGTCATTCCTCCAAAGACGCACATTCATTTGAAATAAAAGAATTCAGCAGAATAAAGAGTTGTTATACCCAGACTTCAAGACCCCATGAAATAGAGGTGACATCTTCTAAGCTGTGTGGCATGACTACCTTGAAAAAGGCATTTATAGGACCAGAGTTGGCCAGTGCTTAGATGGTAGTCTCCAAGCCTGACAACCAGAGTTTGAGACTTGGGATCTATAAGGCAGACAGAAAAAACTGACTGCTACAAGTTGTCCTGTGACTACCACATGTACACTGCAAATAATAATGTAATACATTGAAAAACAAATACGCATGTCCAAAGTCCAAAGCTTTTCCTTTGGTTTAGTCGGAAGGACTGTTATTTTGAGTTTTTGGCCCCTTGACATTATAATCTCAGTGTGAAGCAACTGCAAAGTGAAGAGACCAAACTATCTGTAGGTAACTCTGTAAGAGACCAGATGACACCGTTCCTGGGCTTCTAAAAGAGGAGCTATGTGGAGGCTGCGGGTGCACAGTAGGGCCTCCCAACGTTTAGCAGCATTAGCTATAACTACTTTTCTTTGCACACATTTAAAATTACTTTCCTATTATAATCACCCAACACCAACTTTCCACATTCATATTACTACATCCATCTTTTCAAAAATCTTAAAAATGCGGGCTGGAGAGATGGCTCAGAGGTTAAGAACACTGGCTGTTCTTCCAGAGGTCCTGAGTTCAATTCCCAGCACCCACATGGTGGCTCATAACCATCCGTAATGAGATCTGGTGCCCTCCTCTGGCCTGCAGGGATACATGCAAACAGAACACTGTATACATAATAAATAATTAAATCTTAAAAAAAAAAAAAAAAGAGCCGGGCGGTGGTGGCGCACGCCTGTAATCCCAGCACTCGGGAGGCAGAGCCAGGCGGATCTCTGTGAGTTCGAGGCCAGCCTGAGCTACAAAGCTAGTCCAGGACAGGCTCCAAAGCTACAGAGAAACCCTGTCTCGGAAAACCAAAAAAAAAAAAAAAAAAAAAAAAAAAAAAAAGAGCCCTGATCTAGAATATCTAGGGAAATTTCTCCTTTAAAAAAAAAAAATCTTAAAAATGGGAGACAAATCAGATGTACTTAAAAACAGGTATTACTAAGTCTTAGATATGACTTATTATTCTATGTAATGGTCAAATGTATGCTATAATATGAAAAGATTCTGATGGTAACTTTGATTTTAGAATAATGTTTTTAGGGGAATGCCTTCAATTCTTTGCTTGCTAATAGGGGAGACTTGGCAGCTAGCCTCTGAAGGACTCCATCCATTCAAGGGCCTCAGTAGTTACTTCCTACAGTAAGTAGGACTGATCCAAGGACCAACAGCAGACTGCAAAAGTGACAGGTGTAACTTCTGCAAGCAGGCCATATGACCTGGGTCTCTTGACTCACTCCCTCGAGGAGAAGCCAGCTGCCCAGAGGGGAGGTGACATAGAAGTCCCAGAGAGCCCCCATGAAGAGGCACTGGGCTCTCTTCACCAGCAGCTTTAACTTTAAAAAACCATGTGACGGCGCCATCTTGGAGTGGACACCCATGATGGCTGGTTTTTATGCCAACTTTACACAGGCAGGGCCATCTGGGAAGAGGAAGCCTTACTGAGAACACAGCTCCAGCAGATTGGCCTCTGGAGCATTTTCTTGATTGATGATTGATGTGGTATGGCCCAACTCACTGTGGGCAGGGCCATCCCTGGGCAGGTGGTCCTGCGTTGTGTAAGAAAGCAGGTAGAGCAAGTCATGGCAAGCAAGCCAATAAGCAGCATTTTTCCACGGCCTCTGCTTCAGTTCCTGCCTTGATTTCCCTCAGTGACAGAGTGTGACCTGAGAGCTGTAGGATGAAATACGCCCTTTCTTCCCACAGATGTAGCCACGGTGTTCACCACAGCAACAGAGACCCTAACTGATACCATCTTTCTGCCCCATTTAACTTGAAATGACAGCAGCTAGTCAAGATCCTTCCTGAGCCACTTTAAATATGGGAGTCAGCTTTCTGCTAGGACATCTATTCTTAGATGAAAATTTTAATTAAATACACATTGTATAAAATCCCTCCTCCTGCCTCTATTTAATTATAATCTGTACTGGTTAACAGTTTATTAATTCATCTATTAAAAGCAATCTGTAAGATGTACCCGATGCCAACTTTTTCCTATAATTAATTCCATAAGGCCAAAAAGATACCTACAAATAAGTAAATATTAATGCCACTAAACTTACAATCTGTTTATAAGTATCCCAAACTAACCAAGTATTTCATGAAAAGCTATGGAACAGAAAGAGGATGGCTGCTGATGTTAGACAGAGCTGAGTTCCAAACATGGCTGTCACGACTTAGCCATGAACCTTGGAAAGTCCCTTCCTGTCATCAGCTTCATAAGCCAACAAAGATAGTTCCTGTGGACCACCATCATGGTAAGAAGGAAGAGCACATGTGATCTAGGATCATGTGACTATGTTACTTTGTAATCTCTGATTGACCAAGTTCAATCAGAGATGACTTTTCAAATAGTAACATTTATTTTATTAGGCTTTTCTCAAGATGTTTTCCTTAACTATGTCTTCACTGGGTATGGACAAACAAGATCCCTGATCACATCCCCCACAGAGATGTATTTGAGGATGACACTTACATCTGGTGGAATCCGAGCACTGTCCTTCACAGAGTTCCCTTCAACAGTGAGATGATAAACTTGGCCATCGTTGTCAGTAAACACAAAATGCTCCCGAGCAGAGATGTTCTGACTGAGTTCAGACTTACTTTCTGCCTCCTGTAACAAGCTTTAACATACAGAAAAGGATCATTTTTTTTCCCCTAGAGTGACACTCACTAATATCCACAGTATAGTTGTATTTACAGGAGGACCAAGACCATTTAAAAACCTCTGAAGTTTACTATAACAATCTAGGGTTCCCAGTACATTTTCTGGGATGGTGAGTCTATCTCCAGCCATATCAGTGATCGTTTGCAGTTTCAAGACTGGCGGGATGGAAAGGTGCTGGCCTGATCACTCATGGCTGCTGACGGGTTAGCAGCACTGTGTGTTACGACAACACTGAGCACAAGGACAACAAAACTCCCTGCAGTCATCTGGGTCTGCACTGAACGAATGCTCACAAGTGAGTCTAACTCGCTACCACAGATGCCCTGCATGGTGTCTGCCAGGTTCTCTGCCAGGGCATGGGCAGTAAAAGGTACACTGACAGGAATCAGAACATAGTACCTGATCACAGACGACTCCACGGCACCCAGCTCAGCGTCCGAGACGACAGTCTGGCGGGCCATGGCCTCCCGGGTGGCAAGCTGTTTCTTTCTCAGGCTCTTCAGGTTGTGAGATGGCGACCACTCCTGTATAGCACAGACGACAGATGTGCCAGGCTCCCTTCTATCAACGTCTGCTTAGAGCAGCTGGGCAGGGCTACTTTCTATCAGCACACAACTAGTTTTCAAGTAAGGACATCGTTTAATGGCAAACTTCTAGAAGTAGGTTTTCATGCTTTCTTTTTCACATGATGAAATGACTTCCACTACAGTCCTGTACATTCCCACCCATCCAGGATTAGACAATTGTGGTCTCCCATCAGGCCCGCTCAGGTGTAGGTGCTCACACAGTTGCTCATTTACATGTTTATTCTTATACCTCCACCTATTCTAATGAGCTTAATCCAATATCATTCGTTGTAAAAGTTTCTTTCTAAAGTTTATTTTAAAGGTGTGTGTTTTGCTTGTATATATGTCTGTGTACCACATGTGTATAGACAGCTGTGAGCTACCCCATGGGTGCTGGAAATTGAATCCCAGTATTCTGACAAAGCAGTGAGCACTCTTAAGCACAGAGCTATGTCTCCAGCCCCATTACAGAAAAGTTCTTAACATGAAGTTATTGGACACATGAATATTTCTAAGACAGTCTTCCTTCCTTCTGCTTCTGGCTCAGCTGTATGAAACGTGCTCCCCCCACCCTGCTGCTCCAGTGCTGGATTTCAGGGTGTGCTCCACGGCCAAGTCTCACATGCATGAAAATCTAATTTACAGAAACAGTGCTGTGTTAGTTAATGCCATCCTGTTTCTTACTCTTTTTTATTGTCCTCCATTAAAGTGGAATAGTTTTTGTCTGGAGGGACACAGGGTACTAGTGAGAGATCTAAGAGTTGAGAAAAGGAAGAGCTGGGGGGTTGCTTAACATACAATGTATACTTGCATGACAACTTAAAAAAAAAAAGGTGACACTGTTTCCTTAACACCGACAACTAAACAGTCCGACTATTCTCTTTGACTTGCATATGACTATACTGTGTACTTAGACCCCAAATCCCCACGGGTTTGTTTCCAAACTCTTTTGATGTTGGTCTATTTCCTCTTCTTATGTCAATAGGGCACTGGTTTTATTTCTACAGTTCTTAAAAAAGTACTAATACCAGATAGCATGGCCAACTTTATATCTTCTTATTTCAAGAAAGACAGCCATTTAAGGCCAATTTTCTTTTATAATGGTATTTATATTCCTCAAGATATCCAAATGTTAACACATTTTAACAAGAAAACACTTGGCAGGAATGATGTTAACTCAAGCTACAAAAGCAGCTACCACATAAGTCTGTACTCAGGCAAATCAGCTGTCAGGCTGTGACTTACCAATGCAGTTATAGCAGGAAAGCTTTTAGACATTTCTCTAAGAAGGGTACAAGTTCTAATATCCCATAATTCCAGGGGCTTATCTTTGAAAACGACTGCCAAATACTGCCTAAAATAAACAACAAATTTATCAAAAAGGTCCCCTTTTACAACAACAACAAAACATCATGAATTAGTTAATAAGCCAAGAAAAAAAAAACAACAACTCAGATGGCATGTCCCATGCATAAGCAATTAAACTAACATTCAGGCCCCACAACAAGTCATGTTCAAAGTTACATTAAATATGAATCACTGAGAAGCTAAGACTGTGAGCGCAAACAGAACTCTGAGGAAGTCTGGAGGCACAAAGTCCCAGGGGGCAGAGGGAAGATGAGCACCGACTGGTCCACACAAGAGGAAACATAACTGAGATCCAGACTTGGATGCAGTTTTAGTGAAAATCATCAGAAATGCAATACAGCACAGGAAACTGCCAACTCCACTGAAATAGTAAAACTACTTTGGGGGAAGGAAAAATTACCAAATGAGGGGCATTTTCAAAGAGTCTGAGGAGGAGATGAAGACAGGAGAGCTAAGTCGTGGAAATGTAAATAGGATGCTAGAGGATCTCAAACATCGTAAGTAGACAAGTACAAGAGTAAGTTCCTAGCACTCACTGTCTAGAAGAAAACCACTCAAGAGCACAAAGACGTGTCAGCGTGTACACAGAAGGATAAACATATATAAATACCAATCAAAACAAAACTGCACTGGCCGTGCCAATATCAGACTATCCAGACTTATTTCCAAATGTACAATACCCAAGAGAAGATCCTTCCTAGTGATAAAAAATAAAAATCATGGCAACACTGATCTTAAAAATGTCCTGATTACAGAGCACAGAATACCCACAAGAACTTGAGTTCTTTGAGAGAAAAGTAAGTGAACGCGTAACGAATGCAGGGACTCGGCACTGACCTCCCAGTCGTTCACAGAAGAACTGCAACAGAGATCTAGCATGAGCACAGCAGCCTTGAGTACCATGTAGGACAGAACTCACAGGATACTGGAACAGCAGCAGCTTTCCAAGGCACAGGGACATTCATTAAGACAGACAGATACTGAGCCATGTGATAAATCACATTAAATCTAAGGAGTCTGAAATAACATCAAATGTGCTCTCTGACTAAAACAGAACTAGAAAAAAAACAGAAAGATGTATCTGGGGAAAAAAAACCCCATATATATAAATATGCCGTGGGAATGTCAAGATAGTATGACGTGAAATAGAATGAAATACACCTTATCAAAAGTACAGGCCACATTAAATTGGTGTCATGTAGTAGGAAGTACTTATGTAAAGGGCCAGGGCTTAAGATCCTGGCACACGCACACGGCAATCGTATGCTCTCGCTGCTTGGGCCCAACATTTACTCACAGCCCTACTCAGTGTACCAACAACAACAACAAACAAAACAAAACAAAAGGCCTAGAGATGAGAAAGATAGATCAGAAACGTCTTTATGAGCAACCAAGACTGTCTACAGAGACTTCTAAGAAATCAACAAAACTATTCCTAGAACTAATAACTCAGCCTAGCATGCTCACAAGGTTCAAGGTAACCATCAAAAACTTAATTGTATTTCGATGTATAATAAACAATTGGAAATTGAGATTAAAACATCCATTTATAACAGCATCATAAAAGATACAAAACAATAAATAACACATACAGACTTACATATTGAATCATGTACACTACTGCATACAATACCATTTCTGGACAAAGAGCTAAACAGGTGGTGGTACATGCCACATTCATGAATTTTACAATTTGTTAAGATGTCCATTCTTCCCCATGCTGATACACAGATCAAAACCCAAAGGTGTTCTGGGTAAACCTGACAAGCTAGTTCTAAAATTCATACAGAAATCCCAAAATACATTGCTATCCCTTTTGTTTTCTAAAATGATACGACTTTGGGGTGAATTTTACATGTCATGAGATTAATAAAGCCAGCTGTCTTAGAGTTTCTATTGCTGCAACAAAACACCACGACCAAAAAGTAAGTTGGCGAGAAAAGGGTTTATTCAGCTTACACTTCTATATGACTTCATCATCAAAGGAAGTCAGACAGGAACTCAAATAGGGCAGGAACCCTGGAGGCAGGAGCTGATGCAGAGGCCATGGAGGGGTGCTGCTTACTGGCTTGCTTCCCATGGTTTGCTCAGCCTGTTTTCTTTTAGGACTTAGGATTACCAGCCCAGGGATGGCACCACCCACCATGGACTGAGCCCTTCCCCATCAATCACTAATTAAAAAAATGCCTTTCAGCTGGATCTTATGGAGAAATTTTCTCAACTGAGGTTCATCCCTCTTTTCAGATGACTCTAGGGTCGTGGTGACATAAGACAGCCAGTTTTATGAATTGACAAAATGTGCTTTTCCTGATAAAGATTGTTGTCTTGTAAGTCTTGTGCCCTTTCGAGCATGGGATTATTGTGAAAGACCTCATTTTCTCTACATACAATTTAGGTTCATTTTATTTCCACAGTCTTTTGAATTTTTGAACCAAGGAAAAATACACATAAAGTAGGATTGCTAAAAACAAAGAAAGGGAGGTGGGGATGGAAGCAGAAGAAACAGAGAATCTCAAGGCTGTCTCCACGTCTGTGGTCAAATATGCTTTTGATATGGCCGCACATAACTCTCTGTTATTACTGACAAATTCTAGGAATATTAACATGTCCCTACTCTCAAAAAAATTATCTATCTATTTATTTATTATGCATACAGTATTCTGCCTACATCCCAGAAGAGGGCACCATATCTCATTACAGATGGTTGTGAGCCACCATATGGCTGCTGGGAATTGAACTCAGGACCTCTGGAAGAACAGCCAGTGCTCTTCACCTCTGAGCCATCTCTCCAGCAGCCCCTCCCCAACTTTCTTCAAAGTTAAAAACCAACTGTGAAAGGGCACTGAGATAAAGCTGTAGATGGTGTGGGTGGACACTTACTTCAAATGAGATACTTTGATCATCTCAATGGGTGATTCATCATTGCCTCGATCACCACGAAAAGCAGTGCTCCTCCCTTTAATTGAAAAACAAAAAGGTGAAAAGCAAGCACCATGCACCACGTGAAAACAAGAAGCCCGACCACCTGATGTGGTTGGCCACGCAGCCACGCCCTCTGCCTCCTGTTCATTCACTCCTTTGCTTCAAAGCCAGTTCTACTAGCTAAATTTAAAAACATTCTTAAAACGTGAAAAGAAAACAAAAAATATTACATCCAAATATTTATTTTATCAAAAGACATTTGAATGTTATATAGTTTCTTAAATTCTGTAATTCAATTTCAGAAACTCTCCCTGTCTGAAACTTTAGGGCATCTGTGGACTGGCAGCAATCACTGTGCACTTAAAGGTACAGAAGACACACTGTGTTTTCAAATGCCCATTAGTTGGGAGGAAAAAACCTCTTGAAATGAGTATTTAAGATTTCTTATCCTATGTGCAAAGTATTAAATGAAGTATCTGAGCACATTCCTACCAAAATGTCTCTCTAAGCGAAATTTAGGAGTTATAACTATATGCTCTATTAGTTAAGTGCCAAAAAAGACATGTTTTCATAAATAAAAACATAAATTCTACCTTTCATCTGAGCAAATATGCTTTACTATCTTCTGAGTTTTATTTACATTGAATTAAAGAACCTAGGGGGTGAAAACAACTGAACACACCTCCATGCCCCGCTCCCGCAGGCAGCAAGCGCAAGCTACACTCCCAAACGGCCTTTCAAGACTCTGCTGGTCTACTAACCTCTTGAGCAGCATTTCTCAACCTGTGGGTCACGACCCTCAAATGGGTCGAATGACTCTTTTAAAGGGGCCACCTAAGACCTTTGGAAAACACAGATATTTACATCATGATTCATAACAGTAGTAAAATAACAGTTATGAATTAACAACAAAAATAATTTTATGGTTGGAGGTCACCACAACATAAGGAACTATATTAAAGGGTCCTAGCTTTAGGAGGGTTGAGAACCACTGCTCAAGAGCATCCGGCTACAAAATCCTACAACCTGAGTGCTCACACTTCCCTCTTCAGGAAATCAGTACAGATAAGAGAAATCTGCAACAACAACAGATTCTAAATTAGCCAACAGTTCTGCTGAAGAAAACAAATGGGGATTTAAAAAAAGTGAATGACAAATAATAGTTTTATTCAAACTCTGGGATATGACATTGCCTGAGAGAAAGTCAGAGCCAGTATGCTAGCAAAGCAGGAACCCAGGACTTTCAGTGCCCAGGCAGGTCACTTCCTGATACTACAGCAACACTGGAATATGGGCGTGGCTGATCCTTTAAGTTAACACCAACTGTATACAGAAAAACAACCAAACACCTGTTACACCTACACATCATTATTATTTAAAAATGTATATATGGATTTTACTACTGTTTCTTTATTTGTTTCTGTTTTGTTTTTTTGAGACAGGGTCTCACCATGTAGCTCTGGCTAGCCTGGAACTCAATGAGATCTGGCCACTATGCCCAGCTACTGTATTATTTTGAAGAAACTCATTGCTTCTTCATGAAGAAACTCATGTGCTGCTGGGCGGTGGTGGCGCACACCTTTAATCCCAGCACTGGGGGTGGGGTGGGGTGGGGCAGAGGCAGGTGGATCTCCATGAGTTCGAGGCCAGCCTGGGCTACAGAGTGAGTTCCAGGAAAGGCTCCAAAGCTACACAGAGAAACCTTGTCTCAAAAAACAAAAAACAAACAAAAAAACTCATGTGCTATTATAGTTTCAAGTTCTTCATTCCTTAAATTCATTGAGTTACACATTGTAAATAATCCTGAACAAGTTCCTTACTGGAATGCTTTCTTTTTTTTTTTTTTTTTTTTTTTTTTATCACAGTTAGTTATTTACTGAGTGTGTGGGTTTGTGAGTGTGCACAGACAGTTGTCAGGAAAACATTTGTGGGTCAGTTCTCTCCCTCTACTGTGTGGGTTACCTGCTGAGTCACCTCCCAGACTAAGAAACACTTTTTAAAATTATGAGACAGGGCTCACATGTTCTAGGCTGGCCTTGAACTCATGTAGCTGAGGATAAAGTGCCTTCTTCCTCCTGACTGCTGGGGTCACTCCTGGTTATGTGGTGCTGGAGCTAGAACTTAGGGCTCCCACCTGCTAGGCAAGCACTGTATGAATGGGGTTACATCCCTAGCCCTGCAATGCATTCTATTGCAAGGACTTCCTATTTCAAGTTTCCCTAATCCAATAATCAGTTGGTAGCTATCAACGTTCTGATCTGAGCATTTAAAAATCATCACTATCCTATAAAAAACTTGAAGGCTTCCTACAGTGGTCCAAACTCTAAGCAGAGGACTTACAGAGACGGCTTAGAAACTCATCTTTTAGAGGGCCAGTGAGAGGGCTCAGGGGCTCAGTGGGTAAAGTCACTTGCCATTGAGGTCAATCTCAGGAGCCAACATGGGCAAAAAGAACTGACTCCCACAGTTGCCCTCTGACCTCTACATGAACGCTGTCACACATCCAGCACTGTGTGCAAAAGAAGACTGGGTCCCCCCTTTTGCTGCACATCTGTGAGTTCAGGTAACGGTCTGCTACTTACCTTGTGCCACACTGATATTACGTACAGAGAAACAGTGCTGTGGCTTTTCTAGGACAATTACTCCGGAACCAGAGACTGGCCACGGGAACAGGATATAAGGACACACACCAAGGTGGGAGAAAATGCCCTGAGCATATTTTATGCAGTGTCTTCCATCAGCATGATCCACCACCCCAGTCTTTCAGTAAGCTGACACACAGACCTGTTGGGAGATCAACCAGCTGAAGCTCATTTCTCACTAAGCCCATGTTGTTCGGGGTTGACGCAGCAAAAGAAAGGAAACTGGTCAAGCTTGTCCATTCAATACCCCTAGAAAGCAAACAAATTTTAGTCTTGTACCTTTTCTTCATTTGAAATGTTTATTTGAAAAATAAGGTTTTCCTAAGATCTTATTTTATTAATAATGTAATTAAAATGTTATTCTTAGCCTTTTAGGCTATGTTACTACAAACTCTAACATATGTGAAATTTGTTCAAATTAAAATTTTATCTCCAAGTGTAATGACCAGATAGTTATCAAAGTCCCTATCATCATTAAAATGGATGCTAATATCAGCTGGGGAGAAAGACTTCAGAGCCGTTTTCAGAACTTAAGTGTTTAAAACAGCAGCACAGAGCACTCAGAGAAGTCCTTAAAGTGACGACTAGGGACGTTATCAAAACCCCCAGCTGTCAACAAGAGCAAAACTTGATGGAGCAAAGACTGTCTTCAGCTTTGAGATGGAGAAGGAGACAGAAGCCCCAAGTGTTCCATCACGCAGAGAAAGCATGGGCTCAGCAAGGGCCATCCCGCCAGGACAGCGGCGGGCTGACAGGCAATGGTGACACACTGTCTTCCATGTAGAAAGGCTGGCAAGACAAAAGTCTAAAACTGGGTCCCATTTACAGTTGCTCATCAGTATTCATAGGACGGCCATTTACTTGCAATGTGAACGTGATGTCTATGGCTGGTTTCAGCACAATGGCAAACTTGAGCCATCTGTGAAAGGCTTCAGGATCTAAACTCTTAAGCCTCCCAACTTTATTACCGATCCTTTGCGAAAAATGTTTATTGACCTCCGATCTACAGCAACCTGAGTGCAATCACTAGATTTGCGTGATAGGTTATTTTTTTTCTGTTTTGCTTTTTCCCCAAGCAGTACAATTATTCCTATGTTGATGTAAGCTCCCATTTTCAGCTTTTAAGACCATCAGACATTTGCCTCATCCAAGTTTACCACTCTATCCTCAGAACCTTACCTGCTGTCATTTATTTTCTTTTTGAGACAGTCTTGCTCTGTACCTTGAACTGACCTCAAGTACACTATGTAGCCCATGGTGATACTCCTGCCTCAGCTTCCCAGCTGTGAGATTACTGGGGTAAGACGCCCCAGTCAACTCTGTATCTGCTATGTTAACTCTAAGCATTTTCCTCACTGGTTCCTGTGTACCATGTATTTGTCTTTTGGTAGAAGGACAGCATAATCCACAGAGAGCTAAAAACAGCAGCTGAAGCAGGAGCAATAGCTGTGCTGACTGGGATGACAATCATTTCACAATAAAGCCGTACTGACACACTCAGACTAATGGCTGCTTGAAATGAGTACAGTCTGGAACCTGCACTCCGAGCACAACCGCTCCCCTTCCTTCTTGAGACACTGGAACAGACTGACTCTAGCACTTGCTCGCTTGGATCTCTGTATCTGTCTCACTAGTTGCACAGAAACACTACTGAAGACACACAGAAGGATTGGCCACTACACACTCATGGTTGACACAGTTATTCAGGAACTAACTAAAGCCGTGTTTTCTTCATCAGGCCTGTTTTAAAGAAATATGCCCACAGTGATTATCCTCTAACTGGGCTAATCACTAGAAAAGTCCTTGTGTCTCTTCTCTTTTCTTCCCCCTTGCAGGGAAGTCTTACATTTTTCTAGAGTAAAAGGAAGGAATCACACATTTGATCTACTCTCTATAAGCCTGGTAGTGTTCAAGCAGATGTTCACCTAGATTCCCTGCTGCTGGCAATATCAATTCACTAGTTCGTTATTACACTTGGTATAGTGGTTTCAGGAGCTCTGGGCACTGGCAACCTGCCCTCCCACTTCTCATACATTGCTTTTAAAATGAATCCATTAAGTATCCAATACATGCCAGTGGCTATGTGGGACACTGAATGAGACAGACAGACCTGCTGCCCATCTGGAGCTTATATCCTAGAAGAAAAGGGACAGTATCCAAGCGTATTTTGTAATACCTACTACAAAATGATGCAGAGCTCAGCAGAAGCTGTGTGAGCCACACAGTCTCACCTCAGGGACCAAGCAAGTCTCCCAAGAGGACCGTGGAACTGTGCCATTTGATCTAAGGCCGACCAACCAAGGCAACAGTGTAAGAGACAATAAGCTAGTCGTGTGTTGCTGGGGATTGAACCCAGGACCTCACATGTGCTAGGTAAGCACCCTCCCACTGACCTGCACTCCCAGCACCCTGGACTGTCTTTGAAGGGAGGCACCATGCATCTCGCCTAGCACACCTGTGAAGCAGTGTGACACAGATTCACGGACGTGTTTCCCTGTTCATGAGCAGTCCCAGCCCAGGAGCTGCAGCAGAACCTGCAGGGGCGTTCATTTGTAATCTGGCAGTGTGACCATGTTGCCTTTGAACAGAATGCAACAGCTGTTTACACCTTCTTAAGTAACATAAAATCAAGCTGGATTTCCAAGTGGATTAGATAAGGAAGGGCTTATCTGTCAGAAGAAAAGAATAAAAACTCCTGTCAGAACAGCTGAGCTTCACACCGCCACTGGGATTAGAACACTGTTGTCCAGGCTTAACCATATACTGTGTAGCTGAAGGGCTAAGAACAGCAGCTCATCCTGATCCAGGAGTTCTCTAATCTTTTTTGGTAGGATCCCTAGCCCCTGAACAACTGTAATCTTAGGATTAATCATCAGACTGTCATGGGTTCACAAGCTGAGCATGCTGGGCATCTATATAAGGGGTAAAACACACAGAAGCTCCTTCACAAAGGTTGAGAGCACACAGTTTTGAAGACCCTAATCCTAAAATTCTCCTGTAGATCTCTAGGTAAACAAGAGAGACCATTCACTTTCCACAATAATTCAATGTAATCAAAGCACTACTAGGTTAATCTGTGCTATACAAACTACTGCTCCTAAACTCTTCAGGTACCAGACTATGTTTTAAACTCACACCACCGGACAAAGATACAAACTAATGCTCTAACAGAGTCAGCCACTCCACTTTGTAACTTCTGTATTTACTACTGGGTTAGAAGCACCAAAGTCGCCAACTATAGTTTTACAGAAAATGTTCAACAGCTTGTAAAACATTGAAATTCCATGTTTCCTACTCCAACCTTGCACCCTCCCACAACTATCTGTCATTATTCAGTCCCTGGCCATGTATCTACGTAAGATTCAAGTATAAGTAAAACAACTATCTAAAAGTTAGCCTTAATTTGCATGTGAAAAATCAAGAATACATTGGGTTTATTGCTAATTGGTTCAGATTTTTTTCTGGCACATCTGTGAAATTTTCATAATGGCTTTAGTTGTAATACTAAACTGAATTAATTGAAGCAGAAAGACAGCAGGATTTTAGCATCCTTTTGAGTAACATCTCTGAATATAAAGTGAATTACCTTCAAAATGTTAACAAAGCGAGAAATTCATGTGAAAAGCGGGGCATCTGCATATGATCATTCCCAGCACTCCTCTGTGTAGGCAACACATCCCCTAGAGTACTCACTGTCCAGACAACAGTTTCAGGATGACTCAGCCGTAAGTAATACCACAGTATGTGCAAGTACGTGGCAATACACATCCTGACTGATCCAGGTCAGAACTTAACTCTGCAATAAACCAGTTATTGAGGTTGAGAATTCAGAAACTAATGCCAACATGCTCGATCTTCTGGAAGTTCAGGTCAACTTCTCAGCCTGATTCTTGGCTCAGTCAACATCTCCTTTTATTGCCATCACTGAGTCTCAATCCATGGATGTTCTTAGCAGGAGACCAGCACACAGACTGTCCATAGCACACACAGCACAGGCTTTGATACCTGAAAGGCCAGGACTGAATCCCACCCCACCCCACCGTTTCCCCGGACTCTGTATTACTGTTTCTTTGTCTGTCAGCTGGAAAGGTGACAGTACCTACTCTTTAGAGTTGTGGTGGGTTTAGCACTGCAGAGTTCTGGTTGGCTGGTGTCAGCCATAAAAGAAACAAAAGATAAGGGTAACAGGAAATGTAGACAGGAAAGGAAGAGAAAGAGAAGACATGAAGAGCAGTGGCGGCAGGGACCACTGGAAGAAGTGTCAGAATGGTCAGCTGCAGACCCTGAGGCCAAAGAGGAACAGTGCTGCTGTACCCCAAGTTCAGTGTCTTGAAGATATTACTAATCTATGAAAATGCATTTGCAGAGACACTGGAGGGACCCAAAGTACGATGGTAAAAGCCACCTCCTGGGCTGCACCAGAGGCAGTGCTCTTGAAAGAGATTTCTATTTTAACCACAAGCTGTGATACTCAAAAGGTTAACCTTGCTCCATCTGGAAAACAGATTTACACTGAAATATGTTCATTAGATTCACTAATGCTTTCAATGTACACACGAGACTAAATTACAAATGTACGAAATACAGAACCTGTCTTATATTTTCATTAAAGGATCATTAACACACTGGGCTGTAGTGGGTAGCCATTCCAGCTTTGATCTGGAAGTTCCAACCCCCATTGAGACTTCGGCAACTGTCACGCCTACAAGGCGGGGCCAAGGGAGGCGCCGGGGGACCCGAGATCTGGATTGGCGGGCGCTCTCTGTTGCGGGACCCTGGACTGGAGAGGTGGACTGAGCAGAGCTCCAGAGAACACCGCTGGACTGTGATACACCTTCCCCAGACTCCGCGACCTACCTATTCCTTAATTTGTAAGTTACGCCATTAAATAAATCTCCTTTTAACTACGTGGAGTGGCCTTAATAATTTCACCAATATCTGGCGCCCAACGTGGGGCAAGTTCCAAAGGCCTGGGTGGCTCCCGCCCTCAGCCTTCTCCCCGGCTGGCGGGTACCTAACCCGCCTGCAGAGTTCCATAGAACCAGGGAACGCCTACACGGTTCCATTCCCGAAAAAGGGAGCAGCTAGTCCGGTCTCAGCTCCCTAGCTTAGCCCCCAGACCAGCGAAAAACCGCTGTGAGTGAGGCGATCCCCCTCCTCCCCGAGTGCGGGCCCCCGCTCCCGCCATCCCGGCTCCCCGCCATCCCGGCTCCCGCCATCCGGCTCCCCGCCATCCGGCTCCCACCATCCAGGCTCCCGCCATCTGGCTCCCCGACATCCCGGCTCCTGCCTCCAGCTGCCGCCCGCCAAGGTTGCCAGCAGGCCCTGCTTTGGAGCTGTACCGAGACTTATAGATTTATAGTCACCTATGCTTGTCATCTCTGTAGTTACGTTAGTTAGGTTATCCAGATTTACAGATACATAGGTCAGATGGACAGGTAATCTTCAAACACTTCATAGACCTAGAGAATATGGCATTTAAATAACTTAGAATTCTGTTGATGTGAGACACAATTGCTCCTGGCTGCACCAATTTGATCCCGAGAGAATGTTGGGCTTCTAAGACATTTCCATTTGGAAGTTTGTCTTCTTGGCACAAAATGGCCTACTGGGCAAAGAACTGCCCTTGCCTCGACGGCTGACAGTACTAATGCAATGCTATCCTTTCTGGACAAGTGGGACACAAGGAAAGCGACCACTGTACTCTGCCAAGACAGGGTAAGATGGTCTTTCAGAATTCCTGCTTCTGAAAATGGTCTGTCAGATACTTTAGGCCTGTAGCCAATTTGAATGCACCAACAATGCTGAGAAACATTAGGTGACTGTCCAGGCTGCCAGCTGTCTCCGTCTACTCTCGCAAGATTCCCGAAAGTTGTTTGCATCCATGTACCATTTCTCAGGTACCATTATATTCCTTCTCAGGTCTTTGATGGGATTGAAGACTAGCAGTTATAGTTACAACTTAGTAGATAGAACATATTAAGTATTAGATTCAGGTTCTTTAGGATAGGACACCTTTTGGAAGGATCTTTGTAACATGCCATTTACCTATGCTCTATACTTCTCTGGACTTTAGTATGTGTTTCTTGCTTGATATTGTTTGCATTGGTTGTACTTCCATCTTATCTAGGTCATTATCCCTCATTATTCCTGGACAATATTTGATAACCATTCCTTTGTATATAGTCTTGTATTAGGTTAGAACCTTCTTATTTAGATAAAAAGGGGGAGATGTAGTGGGTAGCCATTCCAGCTTTGATCTGGAAGTTCCAACCCCCATTGAGACTTCGGCAACTGTCACGCCTACAAGGCGGGGCCAAGGGAGGCGCCGGGGACCCGAGATCTGGATCGGCGGGCGCTCTCTGTTGCGGGACCCTGGACTGGAGAGGTGGACTGAGCAGAGCTCCAGAGAACACCGCTGGACTGTGATACACCTTCCCCAGACTCCGCGACCTACCTATTCCTTAATTTGTAAGTTACGCCATTAAATAAATCTCCTTTTAACTACGTGGAGTGGCCTTAATAATTTCACCAATACTGGGCATTTTACATGTGCATGTATACATGTATTTCATAGTATAGCACTTATGGGGAAAAAAAACCAGTTCTGCATTCAGCAAAATAAAGCTGTGGGGTATGTCTGAAGCACACCCTAGGGCAGCTGCAGGCTGCTCTCTGCTCCCAATGCAATCTTCTCTCAGAAGCCTCTGCACACACTACACTCACACACAGACTGCACTTCAAAATCAAAAAATGCTTCTCAGTTTGTATCTTTCCTGGTGATAGGCAAACTAACAACTAAAAATGACTTTATTCAAATTAGCCACAAGCAGGCTTGACAGATCTTAATCAAACTGAGAAATAAAATATAAACCTGCAACATAGTGCTTTCCAGTGAGAAAAGAATCTGGAATTAGGAGAAACCCACAAGCACAATGTCCTGAACAAATGAACCATTAGCTAGATACGCATTGTCATTCAAACTGCTGCACACCCCAGAGCAGAATGGTCAATGCAGAAAAGCCCACGAGACTCACTGGAGAGAGTGTTTCTGACGTGTGATTGTACAAAGCCATACTCACTTGACTTCACACGAGTGGACACTCAACTCCTTGTGCAGCAGACCGCTGGTGAGGTGGTACACCAGGACAGCACCATTGCTTGTACCTACCAAAATGACAGAAGAGACACGTGCTGATTCAGTCGGAGGGCCAATTCCAAACAAAGTCCTTCATTAAATTTATCTTCTATGAAAGGATCCAAATGATATACTTAAAAGACACACTGAAGGGGGAACAGGGGTTGGTATGTAAAAGAAAAGAAAAAAAAGTGAACAGGAAGAAAAATCTGTTTCCTTCCTTATCAAAATGGGGTCTAATCATATATTCTGAAATCTTACCTAACTTCGGGGACATATTTCTTTTGAAAGATTTTAAAATATAAATCAATATATATGATAATTTAAACTTTTCTACACGTGAAAGTTGATGTTTTTGAGACTCGATGTTTACTATAAAAGCAGCTAACCTGAGCTCATTAACCAGAGTGTTCTAATATGGTTTGTCTCCTTTTAAACAGGTCATGACAAGACAATATATTATGATGGTTAAATGTGATTTCTGAAGTGAATGAAACTTTTACTCAGGCCTTGGGTGAGCTGCTTACCCAACACTAAACCTACATTCCTACCTCTTTAAGCTAGGAAAAGCAGAAAATCTAACTGTTAGAGATTAGATGGGAAAATGTATAAAGCATGGTGCACAGCCGTCAGTCACTGGTGTTAACGTGGTTAGTCAGCATCTCTGCTACCACTGCACTGAACAACAGTTATAGCCATTGCTATTCCTAAAGCATTTTGTCTGCCCCAGATAGTCCCTGACACTTCAGAAATGTGCACATGAGCTCAGCGCAATCAAAATTAAGACAGGCAATGGAACAGAAAGAAATAAGAAAAATATTTCAAGGGAATTATTTGAACAATTTTCCCTAACCCATTTCTTCTTTTAAAACATCCCCAAAGAGAATAAAGGCCTTTCTAGAAATTTGGAAACCTAAGTATCTTATAAAATGAGTTTAAGAAAAGAAGCGGTCAAATACTCACCAACAGCAAGGAGTGGCTGATACATCTTTATGTTTTTCGTGGTCAGTGGTGGGCACATCCGGATGGCAAACTGAGGAGAAGGGAGTCCTGAGAGCAGTCCTGTCAGCAGGAATCTGAGGTGCACTTCCTGCAGAATGGAGCCTTTGGGGTGCTCTTCCCCAGCAATTGCACTTTGCCCTGACATGTAATGAAAAGCATAAATGATTAATTATACATATGCTGACCTTAAAAATCTACATATGCTCACCAGGTCTAGAAACAAAGGTATGGGGTATCTCTCCAGGCAGCAGTTCTCAAACTGTGGGTCACAACCCTTTCACAGGGGTCACCTAAGACCACTGAAATACAGATAATTACATTATGATTTTAACAGCAGCAAAACTGCATTTATGAAGTAGCAACAAAAATAATTTTATAGTCTGGGGTCACCACAACACGAGGGACTGCATTAAAGGGTTGCAGCATTAGGAAGATGGAGAACCACTGCCCTAAGGGCTGTAACTAGCAAGTTCTCTAGAGCTGCCCATGGGTCTTAAATCACACCACTAACAACTTAAGGATTTACTTTAATACATTCAAAAATAGATTACTCCAGGGTCTTGCTACCCAGAATTCAGGGACCTGTGTCTTCTGAGAAATATTGCTTCAGACAGAGCTCCTGGGAAACCGGCACTGAGAAGAGGCCTCAGGAAGAGAGTGGGAAACCTGGCTTAGAACACTGTCTATGGAATGAGATGCTGCAATACATCCCCACCTTACTATCTTTCTTCTTTGCAGGGATACTTTTCAGATAGAGAGACTTTGTAAGACACATTAAACTAGTAAGCACAAAAAATATTCAAAGAATTTGTGATTTCTAATAAGAAGCTGTAATGTATCATCATAGCTACAAAAATGTATAGTTTATCATGAAATACCTTATATTTAAGTATGTAAAATAAATAAACATATTAATAAAGAATATATGCAATATACAAAGTAACAAAATAGACAGATAGTTATCCTTTTTTTTTTTTTTTTTTTTTTTTTGAGACTGTAGCCTGACTGACTTGAATTTGCTATGTAGCCTGGGATGACCTTGAACTGATCCTTTTGCCCCCACCTCTGGGACATTACAAGCTTGACCGTTCTGGGATTACAGGCTTGACAGTTGAGTATTAAGTTGCATTATTTGCATATGCATTGTGTGTACAAATTAAACAATGACTTCAATTAAAAATTATCCTAAAAAGGCCGGGCGGTGGTGGCGCACGCCTTTAATCCCAGCACTCGGGAGGCAGAGCCAGGCGGATCTCTGTGAGTTCAAGGCCAGCCTGGGCTACCAAGTGAGTCCCAGGAAAGGCGCAAAACTACACAGAGAAACCCTGTCTCGAAAAACCAAAAAAAAAAAAAAAAAAAAAAAAAAAAATTATCCTAAGAAAATATAAGTACCATAATTACAATAAAATCAAGACTGTTTGCTAAAAATGCACAAACTTCCTTCCTGTAAACCACTACTGAACACTGGATTTGCCAAAAGTACACAATAAGGAAAACACATGTACATTATGAGATTAAATTACTAAGAGTGGGTGAGTATAATCCTTTGAAGCTATAAACTTATTTTAGTAATGCCATTCTGAAGTCTACAGAAGTCATAGAAAAAAATCATAATTTAATTCAGTTAAAACAACCCCTTGGGATTGGCCATACAATTGATACCAACCACTGGGATATTGGGAAAAAGGAGATTTGACAGGTATACCATGAAAACAGACTCCTGGGAACTGTCACATGTTTCACGAATTTTCCCTAAGAGGCAGTTCACACAGTAGGGCAGCTTAGGCCTCAATGAGCAGCAGCTTTTACTCAATAAACATAAGCCACTCTCCATACCTCACAGAACTGCAATCCATTACGGCCAAGCACACAGTGAGTTTCAAATTATAAGTTTAATTAAAAGTTTTAATTAAAATGCTTGCAAGTGACAAAGCTTCATTTATTTAACACTTCTACTCCATTGTCGAGAACTGCTTGACAGTCTCTATCTTTTGTTTGAAACACTGTCATTTGCATCACGTAGACACCTAAACAACATAAAAATTCACCTGAGTATGGGCTTCATGGTGCTGACTATTTTTGTTCATTTGCATTCACAATTCTTTTTACTTTAATATTTTATGCTAAAAATAGACAAATTCAATTAACTCAGAAAATTGTTACTGATCAAATAATTCTGCAAAACTTGTCAGTGTGTCCAAACTTCCTCATAAGGATTTGTCTGGAAGGACAGACAGAATTAAAAGGTGGTGTAATTTAACTAAGGACTCTACAACTGGATGAATCAGGACACAATGAAGGTCTTCAAGGTCAGGGTCCATGGAACACATGGAACCATGGAACACACAGGACTGGAGACTACTTCAGTGCTTTCTCCGGAACCAGGTAGATAAGATTTACACGAAGTGTTTTCCATCTACTGCTGTGTGGTTAAGGGTATGTGTGTAAACCTCTCTGGGACTCATTCTCTACATAAACGGAGGCATGTTAACTATGCTGCAGGCTGAAAGATGCACTGTGCATTTGGCACAGCACTAAGCGTAGTACTAAGCACACAGAATGTACCAGTTGATTACTATGAGCAACAAGGTAATGTTCTTTATAGCATGTTACTGACATTTAAACAGGGTCGGGGATTTAGCTCAGTGGTAGAGCACTTGACTAGCAAGCGCAAGGCCCTGGGTTCGATCCTCAGCTCAAAAAAAAAAAACAAAAAAAAACAAAAAAAGACATTTAAACAAAACAACTCACTAGATAATATCCATTCTCCTTATATTATGCAAAAATTCAATGCAGAAAATCCTTTATAAACCATGTTGATAATTTAAAAAGAATTAGATGTCAACATTGTGTGGCATATTATAAAGTCTTACAATTCCAAGTTTTATAACATTTGACACTGTTAAGTCCCCATTATTTCTTCCATATCCTAGCCACAAGATCCTGCAATGACTGGTTATTTTATTTGTAAGTATCTGCTAAAAGTAAGAATCTCCAAAGGAGAAAATGCCCACCAAAAAGTTTTCTTTTTTCTAATATTGCTCAGCTAATTTATTCCTTCAGTGAATCTTCATTGCCCATCTACAAAGCACAGTCCTGGGGATACTGAACTGAATCACTGAACTATTCCTGCAGAGTCAAGACCTACTAGAAGAAAGAAAGAAACACACAGTGAACAACACTGTGGGTCATTATTAGGGACTATAAAGAAAAAGCACCTAAACGAGCCAGATCAAGAAACAGCACTTGGCTTGAATTCAGAATTACAAGGAGCAGCAAAAGAAGAGAAAGGCAAGCAATTAATAACGAGCTGGGTCAGGGAGCACGCAGGCCCTGAGGAGGGAGGGACCGCAAAGCAGGGGCTCTCCACCCAGAATCTAGGCCTCTGTGAGCCTCTCTTTCAATCTCTTTCATTTAGATCAGACTCTCTCAAGGATGCAATTTTCTAATTCCAACAACTGCAGAGCCTAGCCAAGTCACTTCAGATATCTTCATGCTGAAATACTTTAGACTCCACTGGTTTACCTAGGGAAAAAAAACTCCTCATTTTAGTTTTCCTGAATATTAACTTTGACTTTATAATAACTACCAGTCAGTTACTCCATTAATTTCGCACTTCAAAAGAATATCCTGTGTGTGAGTTAGAGGAATAAAACAAGCTTACCGATCATATTATCCAGGGAAAGGTCTGGGAGTTTGTTCTGTAGCACTCCTACAGGAATCCCACAGAAAGACACCGGTGAGTATAAAGGTGACACACCGGAAATGCTGCAAAGACACAGTGAGCAGACGGTCACACATATTCAGAGCCGGTATTCCACATCAGCTACTCAAACAGCAATCCCAGGCCACGGCAGTGTTCTTTCACGGTGGCAGTTATTAATCTAGGTGAAGCAACTGTCAGAACATAATCCCCTAGTGCATGTGTCCTTTAAAATGGCTTTATAAAAACAGCTCTTTTTATAGGATTCTATTAATTTCAAAGCAGAAACAGAAAACAACAATCAAAGCCCAAGCCAGAGCCTCTGCATTCACTCACCTGTTCCGTGCATTTCGACTGCACACGGCAGACTTCAGTTCCCAAATCATGACCCTGCCGTCGCTCACAATGAGGGCAGCTGCGTTCTCATTGACAGGACAGCACACCATACTGAAGGGGCGGACAGTTTTCGTCACCCTGATCGCATCACACTGGCTTCTCAGGTCATAGGTAAGTTCCTGAACAGGGTCTGGGTCTTAAGGGAAAATTGTCTCTTTCAGACGCCAGTGAGGAAGCACGGCAAAAAATACCACCGGTGTCAGTGTAAATAACCTCAACTGAGAGGACGGCATTCCGTCACTTGTGCACACTGCCCAAACCAGCGCCATGTTTCACTATTCCGATTTCTTCAGATCATAAAGATAATTCACACGAGAACTACCCAAGTGCAAGCCTAAAATAACAACTATGACCACAACACATTGTGTTTAAAAATTTTAAGGAATGCTTTGAGAAGCATCAGTGAATGCTGCACTGTAGACTACACTTTGGAGTAGTCTCTACAGTCTGGAAACACCCACACTTCGTAAAATTTCTTCCATCTCTGTAGAGTACATATTTCACAAAAACATTACCTCTATTCCCCAAAAGATCTGAGGACTGGATGCCCTGGAGACTAACTAACCTTCCTCATTTTACAATGAAAGCTATCTTAGAGCAAAAGTCAGAGGGTGCCAGGCTAAAGGGGACACAGCAGAGGACATACTCACAGAGGTCACATCTATCTGGTCCTTGCATATATCAAGAAGGAAAGACAAAGTGCTGTCTCTCTCTCTGCTACATGAAGGAGGCACTGTGGTAACGTCAAGGGATCAGCTGGGCGTTTGCACTACTCTGTCACACACGTAATTACATCTTAACACTTTCTCAAGACAAGGATGTCATCAACACTATTCCATGTGATGCTGTATGAGACCATTTTGAAGAAAAATACCATTCACATCACTGTGAGACGGGCATTCACCTGGTTCATCATTTAAAGTAGTAAAGATGCTATTATAAGATCTCCGGACTCGTAAGGTTATGCAGCCATTTTCATGGAGGCAAAACAGGCCGTCTCGCTGAGAGCAGGGTATTACCTTTAAAAGAGATGGGTTGGTTTTTAAAACCCAACAGAGTATTAAATATGTATCAGGAAACTGAACTCATATTTAAAGAACATGGACAAAATAGGACACACACACACACACACACACACACACACACAAATATACTCTCCAAGATTTAATGAAATAAACATTTTAAAAATTCATTTGAAAACCTAAAATTAACTTGTCCTCAACATCTATATAATTTTTATATATATATATTTGTGTGTGTGTGTGTGTGTGTGTGTGTGTGTGTGTGTGTGTGTGTGTGTGTGTATTTTCGATACAGTCTTGCTAGGTAACCTTGGCTGGCCTGGAACTCACTATGGAGCCCATACTAGCCTTGAATTCAGGGTGACCCTCCTGTCTCAGCCTCCTGAGACATGAGATTACAAGCACACACCACCATGCTTGGCTCTTACCTAGTTTAATAAATATTCCAGCACAAATTAGAGAAATTTTTAGGTAAGTCCAGCCAATTAGAAATGCAGGAAATAAGGAGTACTGAGTAAAACCACTGCTACCTCAATAGAAGAGAGAAGGGGACAGACAGCTTTTGCAAGGTCACGGGCTTGCTAACTAACACTCACACTGACTGTGGGGCGTGCAATCGATACATGTAGATACCTGCAGAAAGGGAACTCCGGTCCTTTCTATTGCAATCACGCCCACCGTTTGATTCACTTCAAGGTCAAGGATTAAAATCTCCCGAGGGTAGAGCAGCAGCATGTGGTTCCTCTTGGAAGGCAGATAGGCCAACTGCAGGCAGTCATTGAGAGCTACAAATTCAGCACTGAGAAAAGCATAGAAGATGAACCGCCATCAACGTCAGCATCAAGACCCCATCACATAAAAACTGTCAAGAATGAACAACTATTTCCTGAAATGACCAAAATGGATTGATTAGCAGCTGAAACTCAGAACTCTGCTAACTGCCAGAATTGAAATTATAGCAAAAACACCGTAAGGGCTGGGTAGACCCCAGTGTTTTTAAATCTTTGCAGTGTATAAAGCACACAGTAGAGAATTCTGGTTATGATGAGATGGTGGCGTACCGGCACTCACAAGACAGTTTTATTTTTCCTTTACAATTAGAAGTACTAGACTGCTGAATACAGACTTACGATTAAAGCATAAAACATTCAGGGTGACAAGGACCACCAACCCGGAAGTACTGTGACCCAGGAGTACTGTGCCATCCATGTGGTCTGGGGCAGGCACCTCCTCTACTCTGTCCCCATACTTTAATGCCATCCTAAACAGTTTATTCTCTTTCATTTTCTTCCAGGCAGGTAGAATATGAAACTTATTTAAAAAAATGGTACTAAGAAGTCTTAAGACTCAGACTACTTTTAGTATCTTTTATTAAACATTCAATATTCTGACATAATTACATCAAAAGCTTTGGAAGTTTACAACAGAGTTAATCTGGGTGACTAAAAAGAGAGGAATCTGTATTGCATTAACCTCCTGGCTGCCAACCCCAGGTGCGTGGGCCTGAGTGACACTGGGCTCCAGTTTTCTTCTGCTGTACAATGAGAAAGGCACAGATGCCCAGGACTGCAGTAGAGTGCATGGGTCGGTAAAGGCACAGATGCCCAGGACTGGAGTAGAATGCATGGGTCGGTAAAGGCACAGATGCCCAGGACTGGAGTAGAATGCATGGGTCGGTAAAGGCACAGATGCCCAGGACTGCAGTAGAGTGCATGGGTTGGTGGATGTGAACTCATGCAGCCCAGTTCACCGAAGGGACAATGAAGCACCCTCCAGTGCTCAAGATCACATGACGGAAAACAAAGCAAGCACGAGAAAACTATTTAGTCTGCCAAATGATTACATTATTAGCTTGTGACAAGGAATCCGCAAAAATGTAAAGTTCTACTAAGGCACTTAAAAAGTAATCTTAAGCCATCTCAGCATAGGATGTGAGATAAACTAACCAGTAAATTTAACCAGACTATGGTTTAATATGCAAAAACAATATTTATCCAAAATTAAAATGTATTTATAGCATAATCTTTCAGCAGATATAATTCAATTAATTATTTGTGGTCTAAGCAGGATAATCTTGGCATATTAAAGATAATTTCGAAACAAATACCAGGAAAACTTTCAAAGCTATAAAAAAATATAAAATTGGCCTTTAATCCCAGCACTCAGGAGGCAGAGGCAGGAGGATCTCTGTGAGTTCAAGGCCAACCTGGGCTACAGAGGAGTTCCAGGAAAGGCTCCAAAGCTACACAGAGAAACCTTGTCTCAAAAAAAAAAAAAAAAAAATTGTAGTTCTAGTAAAAAAACAATAATCTAGCCGGGCGGTGGTGGCGCACGCCTTTAATCCTAGCACTCGGGAGGCAGAGCCAGGTGGATCTCTGTGAGTTCGAGGCCAGCCTGGTCTCCAAAGCGAGTTCCAGGAAAGGCGCAAAGCTACACAGAGAAACCCTGTCTCGAAAAACCAAAAAAAAAAAAAAAAAACAACAACAATAATCTATTTATAATGCACATAAATCCTTATAATTTTACTCAGGTGCAATTTCTTACACAGTCCCAGCTCACACTTTCTGAATGCACACAACACGTCTGACACTACCCTAAGTGCTGGACAGATACACTGTGTCTGTCCACCTCTGTAACAAGCTTCTGAGCACTCTAAAGCCCTGATGCACAGGCTGGGAGAGGGAAATGTGAATAAGGTTAAGGATGCACTCAGTCAGGGCTTCTTCAGCCCAGCTCTCAGCCACGCTGGGCAACGCCTTCACTTGCATACAGACGTCCACCTCTTCTTGACGGGGAGAGAGCCCAGCACGTAAGTGAGGAAGTGTATCAATGTGAAAACCCAGCTCCCCCCACTCTTCACGTGCTTAGTGACCACAACTTTAAAATTATCTCATAGTTTCACAAGTAAAATTAGGAAGTGATACATTTTAATCTGAAAAATCAGTGAGGAAGTCTGAAGAGGGGAGCGGACAAAGAGTGCCTTCTCCACTGCTAAATTCAAGATTAGGAGAGGGAAGGTGAGGTGAAACAGCAAGTTTATCCTGATGCAGCGCCAAAGCCAACGCTCTCCGAAGTGAGGAGGGAGAGCTGCAGGCTCTAGTCAGTCCTCCCCTTGACTCACCTAGGTTTCTCCTGAGTGATTAAAATCTTCACTTTATGAAGAGCCTTCTTGGCTCCTGTGGCTGTGGCCAGCTTGTTATGAGCTGGGCTGGAGTGCGGGCTGGAGATGTACACTTTCTTCCCAGGGCCTGAGGGAGGCTTGGATGGAGAGAAGTCCGAGATGAAAACAATGCCCTCGCTGGTGAGTACTACATGGGGAGAAGCAGAACTCTGATTAAGGGTTAATCCAGGTTAGCCCACAGCTTCACTCGAACCCATGAAAGCAAGGTAAGAATACTTACTGTATGAGCTGGCAACGCTATATTCTGAACAGTAGAATGCTATCCCACAGAAACAGGCAGCCCACTACAATACTCCAGAAGCCTCCAATCTGAGCTTCTCAATTACATTTTATATTAAAAAGATATTACAAGATTATTGGCATAGAGAACAAATATTGGTTCTTTCAGAAAAAAAAAATCTATGCATAGACTATCATTGCCATTATATCCTATAATTTCAAAATCCAAGCATTTCTTAGAATATACAAGCCACAGGAAGACTACCACATGTAAGAAACCTTGTGTTACCTTTGGCCAGGCTCAAATATTTGATTTGATGACACTAAATTTTTATGACTATTCTAAGTCTAATAATTATCTTTTTCTTTCTCAAATATCAGCCTGAACCTTAGGATAAAAGTGTTCTTTGTATCTGTATGTCTACATGTAATACATACATACACACATACACACACACACACACACACACACACACACACACATGCATGTACACATGCATGCAAAGACTTAGAAAAGTCCTCGACCTCACACCCTGGCTAATAATGGATAGGCAGAGAAGAACACCTTGCTAGGTCCTGACATCAGGGAAGCTGCTGCAGGCACAGGGATCCAGGCAATGCTATGGCAAGTATATGGCACATTAATACAATTTAAATACAAAGCGGCAGCTGCTGTGGGATGTTCTGTCTGGCAAATGTGTTGCTCTGATTGGTTGGTAAATAAAACACTGATTGGCCATTGGCTAGGCAGAAAGTGTAGGCAGGACAAGGAGGAGAATAAAGCTGGGAAGTGGAAGGCTGAGTCAGAGAGACACTGCCAGCCGCCATCAGGATAAGGAAGATGTAAAGTACCGGTAAGCCACAAGCCACGTGGCAAGGTATAGATTAATAGAAATGGATTAATTTAAGCTGTAAGAACAGTTAGCAAGAAGCCTGCCACGGCCATACAGTTTGTAACCAATATAAGTCTCTGTGTTTACTTGAACGGGTTTGAGCGGCTTGGGACTGGCAGGTGAGAGAGATTTGTCCTGACTGTGGGCCAGGCAGGAAAACTCTAGCAACAGGCAGCAGACCCTTGAGAAGCAGAGGAAGGCCGGATGCAAGTGACGAACACCTGAATCCAGCAGTCAAGAGACCAAGGCACAGGGACCATGGCTTGAGGCCATCTGGAGACCTTTTCTCAAAATACTCACACACACACACACACACACACACACACACACACACACACACACACTCTCTCTCTCTCTCTCTCTCTCTCTCTCTCTCTCTCTCTCTCTCTCTCTCTCTCTCTCACACAGTGCCTCTACAAGCCAAATCAGAGACAGTGTTAACACAAGAAACTCAGCCTAATCCTTGCCACCTTTCAGGTTCCAGAATCCATCCTCCAAGGTCTCACTGGCTTCCTTCTTTCACACCACTGTCCCCCACTGACTATAATAAGCCAGCCCCTGACTGTGTTCCTACAGCACTGAATGTCATCAAGCCAGTGAGCGAGTGTGTGTGTACAAGTACATACACAGACAGGCCTGAACACAGTGTCCTGACGTTATTTTTATAGCCAAGTTTCCCCCTTAACTTCGCTCTCTCTTTTAACAGACACACTCACACACACTGCCTCTCTCAATACATTCCAATAGATAAAATCAGAATTTCCAAAATCAGAGTTTCCAATCATTGAAATCCAGGGGAAATACTATAGACCACAGTCAATTCCTTTGCTTCCTTCAAGCCTCTGATCATTACTAAAATAACCAAGGCAACATCTCTTAGTATACTAGAACGTATGAACTCACTCCTTTAATAGTTTACAGCTTTTCTCTTACTAGAACTCCACGAAGTCAGGAAACTCCATCTTGGTTCCCAGAACAGTAATACTAGGTAAAGAACTACACAAATATCTAAAACAAGTCTTATTTTTAGATAATTTGATCCACAAAACACAAAATGTTGGCCAAAAAAAAAAAAACAACAACCACTTTTACAAGAAAAATTCTCTTGGGTTTGTCTTTTACACAAAACAGCATTAATTAGAATCATGTTTTTAAAGCAAAAACTCTGGCGACAGATTAAACGAAATTCCCAATTCAAGTTCTTTAAACCAAGGCTACTTAAGTCTGATCTGGTACCACAGTAACTCTCTGTCCCAAGATAGTCCAATACTGAAGCATGAATTCACCATGTGTACTGAAGGGACACCAGCCCACTTGAGCGTGGGGCTGGCAGGCCTTGCCCTTCTCCCCCACTCCCTCTGCCTTGATAAAAAACATTGGATTACACTCCTAAAGCTAGCCACCAAGGTCTGTTTCCTTATTCGGCCACTTCCTCCTCCCAAGGCTGACTACCAAAGCCCAGCAATCAGAAGTCCCCCTTTGGCTCACCAAATGAACATGCCCAGTTAAAATTAAACACCTCGCCGGGCGGTGGTGGCGCACGCCTTTAATCCCAGCACTCGGGAGGCAGAGCCAGGCGGATCTCTGTGAGTTCGAGGCCAGCCTGGGCTACCAAGTGAGTCCCAGGAAAGGCGCAAAGCTGCACAGAGAAACCCTGTCTCGAAAAACCAAAAAAAAAAAAAAAAAAAAAATTAAACACCTCATCCAAACACGGGGTTCCCCCTTTACCTTTATAAACCACCATTTGCCGACAGGTCACGTCTGTCTCCCTCTGTCCAAAGGCAGTCCTTTGTCCCTGTGGGACAAATACCCCTCCCCCCTTTCCCTTGTCTCTTTCTTTCTCATCCCCTGTCTCCTCATCCCCAATCTCCTTTCCCACCGCATCCTAGCCCATTCTAACACAGACCTCCCCACTTCTTCCTCTTAAAAATGACACCTGCAAGGTCATTTGCTGCTGTTTTCCGCCTGAGTCGGGAAGCACCCACTTTAACTTTTCTTCCTCGTTTAATAAAGGATCTGTCTGTGAAAACAGGTGTTTGGGTGTGGTCTGTGCCTAATCTGGGGTCCAGGAAGAAGCCCCTACTGTGCGGGAGTTCCCCTTCATGTGTGGCTTGCCTGCATAAATTTCTAACAATAAACGTACCTGCAAATAGTGTGGGGTTAGAATTCAGTATGTACATTAGGAACTGCTATATGAAGATGTGTTTCTCCACAGTGTTCACTTTAAAGTTAGTGAGGACATATCATGAGTGAATTTTGTGTATACCACACTAACTTTATTTTTAGTACTTCCTACAACTAATTTTCTACAAGTAATTATTACTTACAAGTTAAATGTGAGGGGTCAAAAGGGTCAAAAGAGAAAGAAAGGATGTTGTCTGCATAGCTCTTCTTCCACAGTTTGGTACCAGTGTCTGCATTCCAGAGCACAATGTAATTTGGTGGGTGGATGGCAAGCAGTAAGTCTCGGGAGGCATCTTGATTCCACAGCCACTGCACATCTGTAAAGACCAGAAAGATGAGGGCAGAAGCACAGCATGTCTGGCCACCTTGTCCTTGACACTTTCCCAGTGTATAACCCTTAGAATCCAATACCCGTCTCCCAAATGTAACATATATGCATCGTCAGGCTGATTTTATATGAAAATGAATTGTTTGGATCACGTCTCAATTAACCTGAGATATTACTTTTAAGAAAATGTGCAATAATCATGACTTGAAACTATACACTCAGGATCTGAGATTTTCGTAGCATGGTCAAGATGCCACACTTCACAAGTGCCTTTGTGGAATTACTTGATAACAGTGAAGCTTTCTATGAGTCTCCAAAACAATAAATACCTTAGAACAAGAATGTTGCTTAGTACTTAGTACATAGTGAGTACACAATAAATATTTTAAAAATCATTACTTAAAAATTACTACATACCCAAAAGATGCCCTAACCTACCACAAGAATACTTGCTCAACTATGTTCACAGCGGCTTTATTCATAATAGTCAGAAATCAGAAACAACCTAGATGTTCCTCAACTGAAAAATGGGTAAAGAAAATGTGGCATATTTATACAATTGAATATTATTCCGCTGTTAGAAAAAAAAATGACATCATGAAATTTGTAGGCAAATGGATAAAACTAGAAAAAATCATTCTGAGAAAGGCAACCCAGACCCAGAAAGACAAAATGACATGTACTCATTCATAAGTAGATATTTACTGTTAAGTAAAAGAAAATCACATTACAATCCACAGGCCAAGAGAAGTTAGATAAAAAGAAGAGGTCTGGGGGGAATGATGGGTCTCCCCAGGAGAGGGAAACAGATTTTGTAGGTGGACTGGGGATGGATGGGGATGGGAACGGGAGGAGGGATCAGGTGAGGGAGAGACAACTGGAATAGGGGGGCATTTAAGGGGTGATATGGAAACCTAGTGCAGTGGAAACTTCCTGGAACCTATAAGGGTGACCTTATAGAGGACTCCTAGTAATGGAAGATACAGAGCCTGACTTGGCTGTCTTCTGTAATCAAGCTAGGTTCCCACTGGTGGGACTGGGACATGAACCCAGTCACAAAAACCTATGACCCACAACCTGTCCTGCCTGCAAGATGTGCTGGGGCAACAGTAGCTCAGAGTATATGGGAGTGACCAACCAAAGATTGATCTAACTTGAGGCCCAAGTCACGAGGGGAACCCATGCCTGACACTGCTTGGATGGCCAAAATCTGGAAGCTGGATGGCTCAGAGACCTAGGGTAGAACCAAACACAACTAACAACAACAACAAAAGTCAATGAAATGATTCAATGGTGTTCTGCTATACTCACAGATTGGTGCCTAGCCCAATCCTCATCAGAGTCATCAGAGAGGCTTCCTCCAGCAGCTGATGGGAACAGATACAGAAACCCACAGCCAAACACTAGGCAGAGCTCAGGGAACCCTGAAGAAGATGGGGGAGGAAGGATTGTAGGAGTCTGCGGAGTCAGGACACCAGAACACAGCCCACAGAATCATCTAAGCAGGAATCATAGGGGCTTGTTGAGACTGAAGTGGCAATCAGGGAGCCTGTATGGGTCTGACCTAGACCCTTTGCATACAAGCTGCGGTTGCTTAGCATGGGGCTTCTGTGGGACCTAAAACTGGAAGTGGGGGTATCTCTGACACTTTTGCCTGCTCATGGGATCCTTTTTCTCCTACTGGGTTGTCTCATCTAGTCTTGATATGAGGGTTTGTGTCTAGTCTTTATTGTAACTTGTTATGCCATGTTTGGATGATAACCTAGGGAGGGGAGGTTGGGAGGAGGGGAGGCTGCAGACAGGATGTATTGTAGGAAAGAAGAATAAAGAAAAAGACAGGAAAAAATTATGCAGAGCTGGGGAGATGGCTCAGTAGTTGAAGTGCTTGCCCTGCATGCTTACGAACCTGAGTTCAGATCACCAGAGTCCATGTAAAAAGCTGGGCACAGCTGCACATACCCCTAATAGCAGCACAGCTGTGGCTAGTTGATGGCAGAGACAGGATGATTCCTGGAAGCTCACTGGCCAGCAAGCATAGCTTGTGTGATAAAGTTCGGGGCCAACCCAAGACTCTATCTCAAACGAAAGGGAGAGGACACCTGATGACTGACACCTGGGACTGTCCTCTGTCCTCCACTGCAGACATACACCTGCACATACACATGCACCCAGATCCACCTACTTACATCCCCTCATATCCCTCATGTGTGAGTATGTGTGTTTCAGTCAAGCAGGAAACATTCTCAAAGACTTGTCTAAAGAACACTGTAATAGCTTTAGAAGAATAACATTAAAAGAAAAAAACCAAGCAACTCTGAGTATGAGAATCAAAGTCTGTTCATCTCTGTTGCTTTATTGTCAGTACTGACAGCTTTTCACTGCAGTCATTCAGACAAGTGTACGTGACAGTTTGTACTTCGGTATCTCAAGAGTCTCATCAACACAGCTGAGGCCGACACTGAAACTAACATGTTTTACTACAGTATGAATCAGTTAAAATTTAAGGAACTAGTGCCCAAAAGTGTACTGATAGGGGAAAGAATGCTAAATTCCTATCAGTAAACAGGCTAAAACACCCCCAAGAGTTAGCCTGGAAATAACAAACTCAAATAAACGGAGAGAGCTAAAGACAAGAGATTTCCGAGCATGAGCGCATTAACAAACTCTGCAGAGCTGGTCTCCTCACCTTGGATGGGCTTGGCATGCTCTTGGATCTCACACTGAGCCACGCCTGCTGCCACGTCCCACACGATGATCTTGCCATTGATATCAGCGGAAGCCAGGCGCAGGCAGTATGGTGAGCCAATGTTGTGGTGGTAGTTCTCCCGGGCCCACTTCACCTAGTTTAAAGAGAAGCTGGGTCAAGCACACTTGCACCAGATGACATCAGATAGAACACTAACCATTCGGATGATAAAAAACAGTTTGGTATGACTAAGTAGGAAACTAGTATTAATTTTGAAATTAAGACATTTTTATATTTCTTCTTAAATGGTGGATTTAATTTAAAAAAATCACAATGCCTTTGAAATGTGAAAAATGATGCATTACCTAAATATTTTGTTAACATCAAGGTAGGAAAACAAAACAAAATTTCTCAAATGCCTTGTTAAAATTCCAAGCTATCTCGGAGCTTAGTTTTCCTAAAATATAATTTTGGCAAAACATCTAAAGTCATGAATAGCTAAGAAAAATGTTTTTCTATATTCTATTATCCTAATTAGAAAAAAAAAAAAACAACTTAGAGATACAAAAACTTTTGGAGGCCTGCCTGTAATCTCAGAGCTAGGGAGGAAGAGGCCGGTCATTTCTCTCTGGGGCAAGCTGGCTAGCTAGACTTTTCAAATTGATGACCTTTGGATTCATCAGACCAGCAAAAGCTGAGAGAATGAACCAAAATATTCACTTAAAGAATATACAGTAATTTCTTCAGGCAAAAGAAATAGACTATCAAATCAAACCTTGAATCTACACACAAATAAAGCTCCAGAAAAGACAAAAGGGAAAAGCAAAGAGAAAGGGGTGACAATACTTCTATTCCTCAAAAACTCAACCCAAAAACCTCTCTACAGTACTGAATACTTAATGATGAAAGACTGCGTGCCTTCCCCTAAGCTCAGAAAGGAGACAAAAGTATCACTTAGCATCCTGATTCACTGAAGTTAGAGGTCCTGGCCAATGCAACATGGAAAGAAAAAAACTAAGCAAGTACAGGCTATCAAATTAAACTGTTATCCTTAGCAGACAACGTGATTATATCTACGTATAAAAATACAGCCCAAAATTACTAGCTCTAAGAGGTGAGTTGAGCAAGATCATAGGACATAAGTGAATATACAAAAATCAATTGGTATTTTTTCCTCAACCTCATAACATATACAAAAATTAACTTAAAATCGTATAAAGAGCTAAAAATAAAACTGTAAATTGTCTTGACGTTGGAGAAAGTCATGGTTTCTTGACTATAGCACAAGTAAATGCACAAGTAAAAGACAGAATAAATTATACAGAAATTAAAACCATTTGTTCTTGAAAAGGCACCATCAAAAGAAGTGAAAAGCAGATCAAATAATGAGAGAAAATATCAACAGATCATGTGTCTGGTAAGGGACTCATACTTAAAATATATCCCTAAAGTTCACAATTTAGTAATAAAAAGACAACACACTCCAAAATGGGCAAAGAATCTGAGTCGATATTTTTACAAAGACACACAAATAGCCAACAAGTCTATGAAAAGGTGCTCATGATTATCCACCAGGAAAACGCTAATCAAAACCACAGTGAAACTCACTCACACACACACACAAGGATGATTGATGTTTATATTCTCAGCACACAGCAGTCAGTGTGTTCAAAACTAATGGATGAGTGAGTGATATGGTGATTGACAGAACTGGTATTTTCACTCACCTCTTCAAAATGCCCTAGCGCTGGCACTTAACAATGCATTCTGGATTAAGTCATGTCTACGTAAATGCTGGACAAACCCTACATAATTGTACTTAAAGGCTGTTTGACATTTATACCTACAACTTAATGAGAACCTGATGATGTATTAAGCCTGAGACGGACTGTTATGGGATTGACGTGCGTTTTAACTTACCTTAACGATATCAGCTTTATGTTTTTCTAGAACTTGCAGAGTTTGGGCAGTATTGGAATCGATGACTACCACAAGCGAATGACATCCATAAGCAATTAAACCTTGCCAGCCCCTGGCAAAACAGCAGGATTAAAATGTAAATATAAAACAAAGCAACTCAACTTTCCTCTTGTCTATCGGAAATGAATCTAGTTCATATGTACCATCATTAATAGTATTAAAGTCAAAAGGTTTGTGATAGCGTTCCATTTATATAAGGCCCTAGCGAAGCTTACAAATAATTTATTGACTGATTTTCACTTAAATTAACGGTTCTAAAAGATATGTACACAGAGTTTTGATGTGTAAGCCAATCTGTGCTGTTTTTGTATGCACATGCTTTGTCTTATTCAGCTTCCAATAATGTTTATTTTTATAACAAAATAGAATCCACAATGTGCATAGAGTGACTAGTCTTAGTCCTTCTAACCAGATAAAAAATTAATTCAGCTTCCAATAATGTTTATTTTTATAACATAGAATCCACAATGTGCCTAGTATAAATGACTAGTCTTAGACCTTCCAACCAGACAAAAAAAATTAATACAAGAAGTTTCAGCCTCCGTAGCAACATTCCCAGCACCACAGCTATGAAATTTTGTTTCTCAGAACTTCAGTGTGGAGAGGGCCGTGCTTCACAGGAACCCATAAAGATAAAGGTGGAACAGGTGCACAGGACAGAGTCTGGGGCATTGTTGAATGGATGTAATTGAAAAAGAGGAGTATGAGCGGGTAAGAAAAAGTCAGGACCAGGAAGAGATAAGGAGACAGGGAGAGAAGCCCTCCCGAGTCCAGATTGGAAAAAGGGAAATGAGATCAACACAGGACTAAGAAGCGGAGAAAACAACACAGGAATGAAACTGTGTTTGCACCGAGGAACTGCCCACTCGGGGCATTTGCGACTTAGATGACAACAGAAACGTTTCAGCTAGAAGAAACTCAGGGAGCTGTGGGAGGCCAGCAGCGGTCTAGGCTGGGGAGACCGGAAGCCCCGTGTTCTCCCCCGTCCCCTCGCGAACTGCGGCCGAGGCCGGCGGCCGGAAGCACTGCCCTCACCAGTCTACCGCTGCCTTGTTGTGCGCGTTGAGCGCCCCGGTGAGGGTGCGCGCCGACACCTTGAAGTTCACGGTGTAGGGTAACATCGCGGCGGCACTGCGGCCCTCCCCACCGGCAGGCAGGAAGCGACACGCGCCGCTCTTCCGTTCCAAACTCCGGGTTGCCACGTCTGCGCCGCTGGCGGGTTCCGTGGGATCCTGGGTTCCTCCTTCCAAGAGTCCGACGTCTCTCTAGGATTTCGGTCTTCTAGGTTCCTCCCTCTCCAGAGTTCCGACACTCCAGTGAGTCCCACGCATTGTGCCTGTTAAAGCTAAGCATGGAAGAAGAGTTCTGCTATCAGTCGCACCTATTTCTTTTTGGGAGACAGATTGCTGAAAATCGTGGAAACAAAACAATAAAAGTCCCACTTTGCCTTTCCGCCTTTGATTTGTTGATTTAGAGCAACTACCATTGCCAGGCGCTGTTTGTAGTAGACATTAGGGATGTGCTCATGAGGACGCAGTGTCTTTGCTCTCATGAAGTGTATGGAGAATAACTGGATGGATCTGTACAGCTCTCGCTTCAAAGGGAGTAAGTTTTTTTCTGGAGACAAATATGCATGACCATGTGCTGCGGAACACAAATACCCTCTTCCAAGGTGGTAACAATTTCGTGAAGTGTGTTAAAGTTACGAAACAAAAAAGTCATTAATCAAGGTATTTTTTTCAAATACATGGGTGGAAAAATCAGATTAGGGCAAGGCAGGAAAATCTGTTACAGGCTTCAGATGCTACCTAGGACATATTGGTAATGTCATTGTGCCTACCTTATCATTCTTGGGAAACTACTTCCTCAGTTACCAATCTTAGTTGGTAAAGCCAGTGAGATCTTTGGCTCTTAAACATCTCCTTGCAATTGGTCACTGCTTCTGCCTCTGCTTTCCCTTGCTGGTGTTCTTTTGTTCTTTTCTGCTAATACTTTCAGGGTTCCCAGAGAATCCTCTAACTGCAGATCTAAATTTGTCTCAATCTCTTATCAAAAAACCACAAATTTCTTGAACTTCTGGAATGTGAATTATTAATTGGCTCCCCAAATACATTCCCTTTCATAGAAACAGAACAACAATGTATATCTGAGCATAAAGCCAGTCCATTAAGTGAGCTTATCTTTTAGTTTCATTTATAACTAGAACAAACCATGACACAAAATTAGGCCGTGGAAATCTATGCAAAAGTCTATCTAGTAAATGCTGAAAAGCTAATTTCTGTGCCGATGCTATGCCATTTCAGTATTCATACCCACACCACTGTTGTCTTCAGACGTATCGGCATCATCAATGAGACCAATACATTTTTACATGACTATATTACAGAGGAACAAACACACTCCAGTAGACTAAGAACTCTTCTCAGAAAGGAACCAAACCCCGATCTCCTGTTTCCTTTCTTTCTAGTGTGTAGAACCCAAATGGTCCTCAATAAGTAATGGATACCCATTAGGTGATAGATCAAACAGGCACAAGGTAACAATCAGGAAGCTCACAGAGGAGCTCACAGAGGAGGTGGACAACAAGTACTCAGACCTCCCATCCTCATGGTAGAAAAAAAGCTCTTGGAGGAAGATATATTAATTAACTTCAGTT
Organism: Peromyscus californicus insignis; assembly: GCF_007827085.1. Taxonomy (NCBI): domain Eukaryota; kingdom Metazoa; phylum Chordata; class Mammalia; order Rodentia; family Cricetidae; genus Peromyscus; species Peromyscus californicus. The sequence continues at coordinate 73,742,181 of NW_026294562.1, forward strand.
TCTGAGTCACTTTGAGGATATGGATGATGAATATTCACAGCAAGGACTAGCTGGAGTTTGGACTGCACTGTTTCACTGTGTATGCTCATGGGTTTTTATGGCCTTCCTTGAATCATTTTTCTTGGGCCTTTGTGGAAGACAGAATATCGAACACACTGCACAGTCAATCTCTTTAATAGGGCAGAACTATGATCCCAGTCAATGACAACGGCATGATATGATGAGCTCCTAAGCCTGGTGATGTAGACTTGGGGCATCCAGGCACTGCTAAATCATCCGTGTCTGTAGAGTAGGAATTTTTTTCTCTTTTGTTTTATAGTTGGTTGAAAATATTATGTAGATTTCTAGGATCTACTGTGGTTATATAGGAAGCACAAGGAATTGGCAAAGAAGGGAATAATGTATACCTAAATAAATTATTTAAGTCAGAATTCAAAGATCACAGACAATATTTAAAAGGTTTGAACATGGGACCAGAGAGATGGTCCACTGGGTGAGGATGCTCACCATCAAACATGACGGTGCAAGTTCCATCCCCAAATAAACTCTTGGCCTGGATTTTGTCATACACAAGAGTCCTGTGATAAAAGTCTTGTGATGTGAGCATATTACATGATCAATAAAGGGTTGTCATCATAATTGTGAGTGCTCAGTAGTAAAGTATTAACCTCACCATCTTCATCTTCTATACCTTCGTCTGTGTTCAAGCTTTTACATTTTATTTAGTGTGTGTGTTTTCATGCTATGGTGCTTGTGTGGAGGGCAGAGGACAAATTTCGAAAGTTGATTGTCTCTTTCCACCCTGTAGGTCCTGGGGATGGAACTTGGGTCATCAGGTTTGGTGGCAAGCACCCTCACCCAAGTAAGCTCTTTCTTCTGTAAGTTGCCTTGATCATGGTGTTTTATCACAGGAATAGAAAATGCACTGATCCAGCCTCCTTTTCTTCCTCTCTTATTGTGGCAGAGGAAAAGCATTAAATTACATCATGTATTTACAAAGCCTTAACATAACTCTTAGCTTCCTACAATGCCTTATTTATTTACTGATAGACATAAAACAAGGCCTGTGTTTTCAGGGGCAGCACTGGTCCCTCTAAGGTATCCTTTAAGTTTGAAGAAAGACCTTTCTTTATGAGGGTGTGGCATGCAAGAGAAAAATTGATAAAAATTTGAGTAAAAATGGAGTTGAATTTGCTTGGACACAAACACCACTGCAGCCAGATTTAAAATGAGGGTTTCCAGGTCCTTACAGTGAACACAGGCAGTGTTTAGGAAATCATTGACCTACAAGGGACAATAATATTCTTTTTCTCCATCTCCCTCTCCTTCTCCCTCTCTCATGTTCCTCTTTGTCCTCCTCCCCCTGGCTGACCCAAAACTCACTCTGTAGCTCCAGGTTGGCCTCTAACTTATGTCAGTCTGTCTGCCACAGCCTCCTTCTAAATTAGAGTAAGCGATAACCACTATACCCAGTTGCTAATGGCCTTTTCTACAGGTCAGGCGGTCCTCACACAGGGAACTTGAACTGCTAGAGAGGCCCCACCTAATCCCTGCTGGAGCCCTGGGTAGTCAGTCACTTTGGCAGTAACATCCTGCTGACTCCAGCAGGAGCTGCTCAGAGCTTTCTTATGCCGGCTGCAATGATAACTCTGAGAGGTGAGAGAGGGTCAGGGATCACCAGTGTAAAATTCAGCCTGGTGTGGACTCTGTCTCCTCCTAGCCCTCACTCAGCTGCACTTCTTGTCTGTAGAGAACTTTCTCCTGGTGCTTGACTCCTCCGACTCTAGGATCAAAATGCACCCAGTCATTTCTTGTACTCATTAGGTGGGTCCCCTTCATCTGTTGGTGCTTTAAACTGGTCGATCCCTAATTGTTTAAAGCAAAATCACTTGGATTCTAAGACAACTTGTCTTGTAAGGGGTGCAGATCACCGAGATCATTGTCTAAATGAAGGCCTTAGGAGGGCCCAGTGGCTCCCCCAAGTCACATATCCAGCCCAAACAGAGACAAGCCAACCAAAACGCCAAAGTCAGAACCCTGGCCAGGATAGAGAGCTGCTGCATGTGAGGTTTAGCAGTCGGGGGAGATTTTTTTTTGTCAGGCTGGTGTGTGGATGGACCAGGAGGGCACACTGTGTAGCTGACATGGCCAGTGGTACATGGAGGACTCAACTGTCAACTCTAATCTTGCTTTCCTCATCTCTGTCCCCACACTCGTCCATATTTTTCTATAATAAACACTTACTTATTTTAAATTTGGAAAAAATAACTTTAAAAAAGCTAGTTGTGGGCTGGAGACCTATGAGTGAGTGGTTAAGAGCACTGGTTGCTCTTCCAGAGGACCTGGGTTCACTTCTCAGCACCCACATAGCAGCTCACAAATGATACTCACCAATCTGTCTTTTGACTACATTCAATATTAACCTCTTTTCACATCTCTACACATCACAGTACCCAGTACCCAGAGTAAGACTGACTTGTCAACAAAGTCCATCTTTGACCAGTTCATTAGGAACAGACTGGAGGGAGAGGTTTTCTGACCAGTGTGGGACTGGAGCCGGGACTTTGGCTGCCCGGACCTATACAGACAACTCTTTGAAATATAAGGAATATATAACAGCTCAGGGGTGTGTGTGTGTGTGTGTGTGTGTGTGTTTGTGTGTGTGTGTGTGTGTGTGTGTGTGTGTGTGTGTGTGTGTGTGCTCCTGGGGATTGAACCCAGGGTACTCCATACATGTGAGTCAAATGCTGTACTTGATCTAACACACATCTCTAGGAATTTTTTTGTTGTCTGTTTGGATCAGAGACTCACTCGGTAGCACAGGCTGCTCTGGAATTCACTATTCTCCTACCTCTACGTTTCAAGTGATATCATTATAACTACCACACTTAATCTTTAAAGGTTGTTTTAAAACGGAAAAATATGTCCATAATTTTCACTTGCCAAATTATTTATATAATAGTTACTTATATTTTCCAAGTTATTATTCATCTAAAGATATAATATACATAGTTTTATAATATTGTTTATCTTTTTCTACAACATTCATTCATAGTCATTTATCATAAGTCATCATTGGAATTATTTAATAATTTTTAAAGATTTATTTTATTTTGTGTGTATGTGTGCATGCAATGGCCTTAGGGGCCAGAAGACAGCATCAGATCCCCTGGAACTAGTTATGACTTACCATTTGGATACTGAGAAGTGAACCCAGGTCCTCTGGAAGAGAGGCCAGTCTTCTTAACCACTGACTCATAGCTCTCCAGCCCACACCTAGCTTTTTTTTACAGTTAAATTTTTCTAAATTTTAAAATAAGTAAATGTTTATTATAGAAAAATATAGAAGTCTTAGAATGCATAAACACAGTTGTTTTTAAAGTGTCTGCATGTCTTTAGAAATACACATGCAGTACTTTTATGAAATCAAGGTGCAATTTAACATTTTTTTACTCTTTCAGTTTAGTAATTCGATGTAATCATTTCTAATCTTACTTAATTATTCACCTCTATCTTCTGGATTACAGGGATAAAATGTTTTTCATGGGAAGACACAGGGCTTTCCCTGATGCAAGGCCAGGCTAGCACTCCATTCAACAGTGTGATGATAACCTGCCAGCAGGACAGGGCCAAGTACAGGAAATAAAGGAGGCCTGGGCAGTTCCCAGCCCAGAGCAGAGCCAGATAGTAGGCCCTGGAGGCGTTAGTCATCTTCTTTCTAACTCTGTTCTCACATGGGGGCTCCCTACAGAATCTACCCCCAACATCCTGGAGCCTTTAGGGGGCTGACACTCCAGCCTCACCCTGTCTTCCCTAGTCCCTCGCTACTACCACTTAGCTGGACATCTGGGTGGCTCACTGATTGGCCACCAGACTCATGAGTCTGGCTCACAACACAGAGACAGGGGACTGCCAAGTACCCCAATTACTGAGGACTTGGACTTGGCTCGAGCTGTTTAAAGACGCTCTTTGGAGGTGAAGTGAATTGCCCAGGAGTTTCCAGTCAAATGAATCAATGGAATAATACCTGAATGTGCCACAAGCCAAGTTCCTCATGTCGGTCTCTGTAATTCAGAGGGTTTCAATAGAAATTAGAGAATGAAAACAGTGGCAGATTTTCCACATTTGTAGAAGAATGTGGGAGTTATGAAAACTAATTCCCCATAGGAATCAGGCTTACCTCTCCCTTACGGTTTTTTAAAGTAGAACTACCAAAGTTCTTGCATCATGGTAGGAAAGGGCACCAGCAAAACTTGCTGATTTGAGTAAGAATACTATCTATTGAGAAGCAATGTGATAAGTAGAAATTTTCACTTGTTATTGTATGTTTATATATACATTATACATAACACATTTTATGTACTATACATATATGTTACATATTTTATGTGTGTGTGAGTAAAAAGTCACAAATATGAACCACAAATACAAAACATATGAGTAAAAACATCACAAGTGTGAATCACAAATACAAAAACATACCTTCATATAAAGTGTCTTACTTTCTCGTATAACTTGTCATGCTGGTAAGATGTCAGTAATTTTTTGAAGTGTTCCTGTTTCAAGCCCTGCCATTCCTAGCTTCCTGCTGTCTGGCAACTCTGGAGCAGAGGATATGGGTCACTGCAGAAAGTCCCAGGAGAATAGGCCAAAAGAGAAGACATTCATGTTGTCTGTGACTGAGGAATTCATTATTGCTCTGCTCTGTAGAGCCCTTCTGAGCAGTCTTTATGTGGTAACCTGTTCGCATCAGAGGGTATTGGGATTGCAGAATTTGATTTGGGCTCATTAATCCACAGCAGGGGATAGTAAGTGCCTTACATGAACTTGGGTGTCTGTTAGTGGTGATAATTAGGCAGCATCAATTTTTAAGCTGTGAGGGGATTGCCTCTCCCTGAGCAGTACCTATTCTTCTGTAACAGCGTGCCAGGAGCAGTGGACGTTTCTTTTATCTCTGAAAATCACAGGGACTCCCCAGGATCTGCTCAGGGTTGTCTCCTGAACATCTTCATTTCCACATGATTCTACCCAAGAGTAGACCTAACCCATTTTCCTTTGTCTATTCAATTCAGAGCAGTGGGTAGGACACTAGGTTACTAAGACTAGTCCAACATGGACATTCCTTTTACTACCACCAGAGTGGAAGTTCCAAGAACAGAGGCAATGTTGTGTGGGCTGCTATAATACATCCAGAAGTCATTGAACATGACACTGGCAAAATCGGGATGAGCCAGAAAACCAAAGCCAAGTCCAGAAAACAGAGCCCATCTTGTGAGGGAAAACCTCTGCCCAATGAGGAGAAGGCCAGGCAAATACCATGACAGGCTCCTAATAATTCAGTTAAGAACTAGGCCTCAGTTCCTGCCTCTTGAAACTGGACAGGCAGTTTCTGAGGAAGCCATGAACAAAGGACAATCAATCTTCAATGCCCTGACAGCAGGGATGAGGGAGATAGCACGTACCAAGACTGGGCCACTGGGCTAGCCCCCATAGCCAGTAGCTCAAGGTAATAACCAAATAAGGACAGAGCCTGGGACTTTTCCAAACTTGCCCCAAAATGCTGTGGATATCGCTCTATATAAATAAAGCACTGACTGGCCAGTGACCAGGCAGGAAGTATAGGCGGGACAAGGAGAGAGGAGAATTGAGGAAGGAGGAAGGAAAGGGAGACCCAGCTGGAGCCACTGCCAAGACAAGGAAGATTTAAAGTGCCGGTAAGCCACGAGCCACGTGGCAAAGTAAAGATTAATAGAAATGGGCTGAATATAAGAGTGAGAGCTAGACAATGATAGGCCTGAGCTAATGGCCAAGCAGTTTAAATAATGTAAGAGTCTGTGTGTTTATTTTATAAATGGGCTCCGGGACTGACAGGACTTGGCGGTGGGAGCTGGAGAAAAATTCTCCAGCTACACCAGTTAGGTATAGCCCTAACCAACCCCTGCTAGCTCTAACCAATCAGGAATGTACTGATATGATTGCCAGTGGCATAAGCCAGTCATATTTCAGTTGCCCTAACTGTCCCTGAAACTCCCCTTAGCCATGCTTAAAAAGAGCCTGCAAGCTTTCTTGGGGTCGCCATTTTGCCTTTGTGTCAGATGTGTGACCCCAGCATGCTCATACCTTTACTCTTGAGGTAATAAATGTTCTTACTGATTGCACACATGAATGGTGGTCTTTTGTGGGACTTTTCTAGGACCCTAACACCCACCATGATGGGAAGAGTCTAGTTGAGCTATTGCCAGGTTTTTATAACCCATTGGAACTTTAGGTTTAGTTGCTGTGTTACCAAATTGGATAACAAGGTATGAGATTGCCAAGGTCATCTTTAAGAGGGATAGTCTATGTCATACAGCTCCTGTATACCTCTGTTTCACGATAAGGCCTGGAATGACTCAGAAAGGAGGTTTACTGAAATCATCTGTGAGGAAATTGACCTCCTCCTCAGCCCCCATCATAAAGAGCATTTATCACAGTTTGGTATCTCTTGATGAAAAATCTCAGAACTCTGAGTCTGAGTCCAGCCACATAGGTGCCTAGATGCCTTTCTCCTGATTCTCCTCTGACATTATCTGAGGATTCATCAACAGTCGACCATTTTCTTCCACATTCTAGCGAGAAATGGCTTTCAACAGACCGTGGGAGCCTCAAGTGAAACCAGATTAGAACTTCTATTAACCATCCCTTACTGTCTGCTAACTAACTAACTAACTAACTCCCTATCTGTCTGCTAAATTCTTCTCAGTCTCTCAGAACTTATCTGAAGAAGACTTCTCCTGGGAGACCTTCCTTGATGCCTGTTAGACTTAGGATTTTCCTAAAGGATGCTGAGCTGGGGTTGAGAATTCCAACTATTTGTCAGCAATATTGAGAAAGGGAAGCAGGATTAGACAGAAGTGGGGATTGAATGAACCTGTAGACCTAGGATATTAGTTAATTTTTTCATTGCTGTGGGAAAATACCAGGAAAAAGTAACTGAAGGAAGAGTTTGTTTGGGTTCGCAGTTTGAGGGGATGCAGTGTATCAAGGTGGGGAAGACTCACTGAGGAATGCTCAAAACAGCTGCCCACACTGCTTCCATAATCCAGGAGCAGAGAGAGATACCCTGGTGCTCAGCCCACCTTCTTCTTTTTATACTGTTTGAGACTCAAGCCTTTAGAATGGTAATCCTGATATTCAGGGAGGGTCTTCTCAGCTCAATTAAACCTTTCGAGAAACATCTTCACTGATACACCCAGAGATTTGTCTCCTAGGTGATGATCAAAGCTAGGGGTTGCTATGGAGATCCAGGTAACCAGGAATCAAGCCAACTAAAAAGCCACAAAACAACTAAGAAGAGATCAAGCCAGCCCCTGGTCTCTTGGCATTATTCACATATATGCCTGTGTATTATTTATTTGTGTGTGTGTGTGTGTGTGTGTGTGTGTATCATGGAGGAGTAAAGATGATTTGGGGACAGCTTTTGTGATCCAGTCATTAAGGCTAAGTGCTTTACATCTGTCATCTCATTGAATTTCCATGATCTATAGTGAAGGGCAAATCACCTAAAGCCTCAGGAGAAGCTGTGGACAGGAGAGTTGCCTTGACTGACAACACCTGTGGAAGCTTCCGGTCAGGAAATCCACATTCCAATCCTACTCCACAGTCCCCACTCTGAGGAGAAACTGCGGCCCTTCAATCGTTCTGATTAAAGAGCCATTCTGCTTCTGGAGACGCCTGTCTGCTCTCTTTTATCCCCACGTTGCCTCCATCAGTCTAACCCAATCTAACCCAGAGAGAAAAATAATGTATGTATTCTCTTCACAGAGTCACTAATTTCTCTTAGGTCACCTGACAGTAAAGCTGACAGCCCTGATAAAAATAGCCTGTCTTCCAATTTCCCATCCCCCAAAGCAGCCACATTTTATAATCCTGATCTGAAACTCTTCATACAAAGAAAAACCATCCAGAATATTTATGTTTGTTTGCTTTCTCTTACTATGATGAAGACTGTGACCAAAAGCAACTTGGGGAGGAAAGGGTTTATTTGGTTTATGTGTCCATTTCATAGTTATCACTATGAAAGGAAGTCGAGGCAGGAACTCAATTAAGTGGGAAAGGAACCTGGTGGCAGGCACTGAAGCAGAGGCTGTAGAGAAGTGTGCTTCCTGGCCTGCTCCTCATGGCTTGCTCAGCCTGCTTTCTTACACAACCCAGGATCCTGCCCATGGGGGCTGGCACCACCACAGTGGGCTGGTCCCTCCCACATCAGTCATTGATCAAGAAAGTTCCCACTACAGGCAATCTGGTGAAGGCAATTTCTTTATCAACATTTCCTCTACCCAGATGAGTCTAGCTTGCGACAGGTTGACAGAAAGGTAAGCAGCACAGTGCTTTTGAGGACTGGATTGTGCAGATGGACTTGTGCTCCAAGGGTGAAATCCAATCTGCGTGTTTTCAGCTTTCCTCCATGTGTACAGAGGCATTTTCAGAGTTTATCACAGCTCTCTGTCTGCAGATACAGACAGTATGGCCATGTGACCTAAAGTGACTTGGAGCACCCAGGACACAAACAAGAAAAAGGGCTCTGGGATCCTAGGACTTTAGACAGCTTCTGTGTCTTGGAGACAGTGAGTCCCTAGGGAAGGCACATGTGCAGACTGAACATCCTTATATGGCTCTTATATGGATCATCGCTTCAGCATAGTTCTGGACTCTGTGTTTAGAACCATGAATGGCTGGAGTTTATGTTTAGGAGATAGTCAGTCTGGCTGGGAAAATAGCTTTATCCTAGCAATGTTAAGAGAAAGTAATGCCACTTATTATTATTTCTTCAAATTCTTGTGTAAGATCTTGCAGGAGACTTCAGAGTCACTTTATGCAGAAAAACAAGAGCTGGCTTGATAACAGGCATTCAAAAATTACTGACTTAGAACCCTTTAAAGGAAGGTTCATTCTGATGAGGAAGTAAGTAACTAAAGTCTTAACCGAGGCTAATTATGGAACTCTAGGAAGATATGCTGCTGCCCATAGTGCTATTTGACACCACACAACACTTTCTACGTCCTGAGTGGTTCCAATAATAACTTATTTCAGCATCAACAACCTGAAAAGACAAGTCCTTCTCCCTTTACAGATGAGAAAACTAAGACACAGAAGCTACTCAAGGTCACACGGCTAGTTGTACAACCTCAGTCATCTTTTGGCCTCATGAATGTCCTTGTCTACTTTTGGTAAGAACACTGCTGTGGGATGTCTTTCTGTATGCTGTGAATATGTGTTGCTCTGACTGGTTGATAAATAAAGCTGCATTGGCCTATGGCAGGGCAGGATGGAGACAGGCAGGAAATCCAGGAGAGAGACAAGAAAAAGGAAGGCAGAGGCAGAGGAGGCACCATCCCGCCATCCAGGGAGCAGCATATAATGGCACACAGGTAAAGCCACAGAACACATGGAGACATATAGATTAATAGAAATGGTCTGAGTTTAGTTATAAGAGCTAGCTAGCAAGAAAATTGAGCCATAGGCCATGGCCATGCAATTTGTAATTGATATAAGCCTCTGTGTGTTTACCTGGGTCTGAGCAGCTACAGGACCAGGCAGAACACAGGAAAACTTCCAGCTACAGAACGCCCCTTGTATCTCAGGGGAACTGCTTATCCCTTATCCCAGGTATCTGATTGTCACTATTTTCTTGAGGCTTCAAACCTCCTACCTCTCACTTACAGATTTCCATGAGCGAATGTGTGACTCAGACCTAGGCTATTCAGTCATGGTTTATGCAGACTGTCAACAAGACAGGATCTAGAATCACTTTGGAGACACTTCTCTGGGTATACCTATGAGGAATTTTCTATATTTTGTAGACTGAATGGGAAGACCCACCCTAAATGTGGGTGGCACTAATCCATGGGCTGGGTTCATACACTGAACTGTGAACTGAATGCTGGCATTCATTGCTCTGTTTCCTGACTGTGGACACAGTATGATGACCTGCTTCACACCCCTGTCACCAGAACTTCCAGCCATGATGTGCTGACCCTGGCTACAATGGCTAGTTGGCATGGCCACAGACAGTCAAGCTAAAGTTTCACACAAAAGGTTTAAAAGGACTTCTTTTGGGCTTTTCTCAAAGCTGGATGCATGTAAGCCTGGTAGGAAAGGCTGCCTGAAGGTGGCCACCTCAGAGGAGAGGAGAGCTACAGACAGACACAGGTTTGGCCTGATGATATCATTGAAGCCTTTACTCAGCCACTTCCAAACACTACCCTGGCTTGTTACATTTGAAAAATAAATCCAGTGAGTTTATTTTGTATGTTTTTGCAAGCCTGTAAAATAATCCACACTAGCTAAGTTTTGAAGTTCTATCACCCTAAAAGAAACCCTGGACTCACTAGCATCTTTATTTCCTTTTTCACTAGCCCTTGACAAACACTTAGCTGCTTTGATCCCTGCTGTAGTGGACATGGGCTCACACAGTGGGTGACTCCAGTGGTTGGCTTCTTTTATTTAGCATGTTTGTGAAGTTTATCTTTAACCCTAACCCTTTTTGTGTCCAAACTGCAGTGCACGGAATGGCAGCACCACATTTTGCTTTTCTGTCTATCCTTTTATTTTATAAAGGTCTACTTCATTTATCAGTATAAACAGGTACACACGCGTGTGCATGTGCCATGGAGTTCATGGAGGTCAGAGGACAACTTTTTGGAATCTGTTCTCTTCTGTCACTGTGGGCCCCAGTGATTGAACTCAGATCCTCAAATTTACATGGCAGGTAAGTCTAGCTGGCCCTTCATTTATTGATGAAGGTTTTGAAGATTGACTTGTCAGATTCTTTTCCAAAACTGATTACACCCTGACACCTTCCACCCACTAGTGCATGAGAATTGCAGTTTTTCTTTCACATTCTCAATTCTTCCTGTCCTCTTTTTCATTATAATCCTATTGGGGATATGAAATAATATTACATTGTAATTGGTTTGCAAATTTTCCTCCCACTCTGTGACATCTTTTCACTTACTTGATAATGCCCCTTAGTCTTGTTGGAACTCAACTCAGCTGTTTTTGTTTAGTTTCTTATATGCTAAACCAACTTTGAATTTTCAGGATAAATTGAACTTAGTCATGGTACATAATTCTATTACTTGTTGCTGGATTCAATTTGCTAAATGTCTGTTGTTAAGGAGCTCATACCCACCAGGTGGTGGTGGCGCATACCTTTAATGCCAGCACTCAGGAGGTAGAGGCCTGTAGATCTCTCTGTGAGTTCGGGGCCAACCTGGTCTACAGAGTGAGTTCCAGGACAGCCAGGACTGCGTCACAGAGAAACCCTGTCTTGAAAAACCAAAACCAAAAAAAAACCCAAAAACAAAAAAAAGAGTTCACATTAAAATGCATGAACTATATTGGTTAGTAGTTTTCTCTTTTTATAATTTTATAATTTAATAGGAGGGGAAATACTAGTTCCTGAAGATGAATTGAGAACTGTTTCAACCTTTTTTGTTTTTGAAACATTTGGGAAAGCTTGCCTTTGATTATTTTTTCTTTACATTTATTTATTTATTTATTATTTATCTATTTATCTATTTATTTATTTATTTATTTATTCTTTGTGTCTTTTACATCATGCCTCCTGATGCCACTCATCTTCCTCCCCCCTCAAAAAAAAATAAAGCAAGATAAAATTTAAGAGAAAAAAGGGAAAAAAAGAAGAAGGGGCAAATCTCATCATGGAGGCTGCAGTGTGACACAGTGAGTCACGCAGTAAACCCTTTATCCATACATTTTTACGTGCAGGCATTCATCACAAAGAATTATTGCTCTGGTTCGAGGCTCCTGATCTCTGCTGCACTATCAACGCTGGGCCCTCATTGGGACTCTTCCTGGACATCCCGTTGCTGCCCTGTGTCGTGGAGATCCTGCAGCCCTGGGTCCACAGGACTGACTCCCTCCTCCTCCTCCTGTACTCCAGTAGATCACAGATGGGGTGGATATAGGGGTGGGCCAACACATAACCCTGGTTCCGGGACTGGGTAGTTGCAGGGTTGCTCAGTCTGCCAGTTCTCTGACTTCGCCAGCGGGGTGAGTCCTCCTGCATGGCCCTGGCTAGTTCTCCGGCTTTCACACCCGCAGGGTCAGTTCTTCTACACCTCCATCTTCAGGGCCTGCTCTACTGTGTTACCCAGGCAAGGCATAGGGGGACACTCTCCTGAGTGCTGCAGCTGATGAGGGGCAGGGTCAGCTCTCCTGCTCTTATGACCCTTTTGAGCTCACGGCCAGTTCTCCTACCCGCCTCAGGTGTTGATGGGTGCAGGGGAGGGGTTTTTATTCTTTAAATGTTTAGTAGAATCACCACTGTGGTTGTTGAACTTTGAGTTTCCTTCTGGGTAGGTTTTGTATGTAAGCAATCTGTGCTTGTTCTTGATCTCTTTAGATTTTCTATTTCCTCTTGAGTCAGTGTTGCTTGTTTGTGGTGTAGGAATTTGTCCATTTCATCCAGGTTATCTAATTTGTTGGTGTAAGGATTATGTTCTTATTATGTCACCAGCCTGCGATGGCGTCCCAGCCTAAAAAGCGGGTGTGCCCTTCCACGGCTCTCTCTCCCTCCTTCCGTATTCTCTCTCTCTCTCTCTCTCTCTCTCTCTCTCTCTCTCTCTCTCTCTCTCTCTCTCTCTCTCTCTCCCCCTCCCTCCCTCCCTCCCCCCCTCCCTCCCCCTCCCTCCCTCCCTGCCCCCCTCCCTCCCTCCCCCCCCTCTCTCCCAATAAAGGTAGCCATGGCTCATGATTCTTCCGCCACCGCAATATCCAGCGCTCTCTTCTGTCGGCATGGCCGCTGCCCAACAGTTGGCATGAGACTATTCATAGCATCCATTTCCACCCTTTTATTTTTATAAGTAATAATGTCTCTTTCATTCCTAATATTAGTGATTGGAGCCTTTTCTCTTCCTCTTTCTCCTCATCTTCTTTCCCCTCCTCTTCCTCTCCCTCCCCCTCCCTCCCTCCTTCCCTTCTTCCCTTTCATCTAGCTGAAGGTTTGCCGGTTGTATTAATCTGTTTAGCTAGTGACTTTAACGCCCAACTCTCATCCCCTGTCTTGGGCAGCTACAAAGTTAAGTACCTGCCCAGAATTGTTTTCAACCAAACACCCTGGGCAAAAAAGGACTTTTACACTAGGAAAATACTAAATCCAGATTGCCCAAAGAGAGGTCTTTCAGATAGCCAGCACACAGTTGGATAATGACAAGAACGTAAATAAGAGGGCTACATCCCTGCTGTGATCTGCGTGCATGCGCACCCCCAAATTCACGGGTTGGGAACTTGATCCCTAATTCAGTGGTGTTAGGAGGTGTTTAGGTCGTGAGAGCCGCACCACACGAGTGGACCAAGGCTGCCAGGAGAAGGACTTGTGGAAGTGGCTCCCTCGCTCCTGTCCATCGGCCTTATTCCATGAAAGGACACCGTTATAAACCACTTACCACCCACTGACATCTTCATCTTGTTCTTTCAGCTTACAGAAGAATGAGAAATGCATCCCTAGTCTTTATAAATTGTCCAGACTCAGCCATTCTGTTACAGCAGCATAAACTGACCAAGACAATGCCCACCCTGCTCTCTTGGGTGGTTGCCCATCTGGGACTGGAATACACTCTGTTGTTTTTCAAGAGTGCTGAGGGATTAGATAATGGGGATGTGATTAGGACAAGTTGAACGCCATGAAGCCCACTGTCCTTCAAGAATTCAACTGTATTTCTTCAGTAAACAGTCTAGGTTGCTGCAAGGCTTCATTTCATCCCCAGGAGGCTGGAGAGGCTTCAGTTTTGCTTCTCACCGCTGTTACCAAGAGCAGACAGAAGCCTGACTTTATCTATATGATTTTTTGTTTATGTTTTGTTTTTTAGCTAACACCCCCTTTTGTATACTTAAAAAATTCCTGAAATTGAATGAATCATGATTGATAGTTTGATATAATTTAATTGGCAACATTTTAGTGACATAAAATTATGGCGCATGTTAGCTTAAATGTTATTTGAGTTCACAAATTCACTTTTGCATCATTTATCTTGAGATAAATTTTCTTCCCTTTTAAATGAGTAAATGTCATGTATCTGTCAAGAGATAGAGACAGCCAGTGTAGGATCTGAACTGAGAGACACTGGGACTCTGAGTCAGACTAATGACCAGCAAACATCACCAGGGACTGTCATTATCCCTCCTTCCCCTTACATGAGGCAATACATCAACACTAGGCTTGACCCAAGCTGTCTGGATTCCAACCCCTGCTCTTTCCCTCATCAACAGGATCTTCTACTAATCATAAAATCTAGTTACCTGCAGAATTGAGATTATAATAACAATTTTAATCCAGTAGAGATTAAGTAAGATGGTCTTTCTAAAAAACATGGCACATTTAGCTGAGACTATTCAAATTGTCACACATGCATTACCAAGTAGCATTTCATTTCAGTAAGAAGATAATGATTTCAATTCCTTTGAATCCTTTTCCAATGATTCTCAGAGGAAGTCTCCATTTCACATAAGCAGCTCCTCTGAGTCTATCAATGTCCTTGATGGAGAGAGCAGGGATGGAACTTGTTTACTGAGACAGCAGAACACAGCTTGGGACCAGAGGCTGACCCTAAAGTGAATGAAGAGTCTCAGTGGGTAGTGACAGCAGATATCTCACCTCACACAACACAACATGATGAAAGGAGATGCCATTTACAATTACTTCATGGTGACAGGCATCACCTGGACACATGCTCCCCCCCACCACCACCACTTTGAGTCCCATGATCCAGAAGAGCAGAAGTAACCAAATGCTGCAGTAAGTGTCTTGGCAATGTGTCATATCCCTCCAGCCTAAAGGTACCCTGACTTCATGAGCTGGCCACCAGAGGCGATCCCAAAGGCTCCTGCTAGCTAGCTTGCTCTGCCTTCCATGCAGGTGACTCTAGCACTGCCACCTGTTGGTGTCAGCTCATCTGGAGGCTTTTGCTCTGCAGACAGCTTTGCTGTTGCATTTGGAAACTCACCACTTGAACTTGGCAACTCAGGGCCCCTCTGCCATTATTGTTGCTAGCAGTCTGGGAGGTAGGCTATATGTCCCAATCATTTTTTCCCTCAAGTATAAATTGAAGTACAAGGAGACTGGGACTTCTGGGTAGCAAAGAAGGTGGATAGGTATGGCACCTGGCTTTTTTTGTGTGCCAATTACAAAGATTCTTTCAGTCATGGTCATTTGACAGGTGGGCAGGCTACTCCACCAAGATATACCTAGATTTCAAGAACATGAATGATATGTTTACTACAACTGTTTCTAACTAGCATAAGTTTGCAGCAAGATGATCATCGAGAATGCATTTGTAGCCCCCTTTTTCTTCCATTCATATCTAAATGTAAATGAGTAGAAAGTCTTATTGTAAAGATGTCCTTGGATACACTCGCCTTCAATTAGAAAGAGATTTATTCACAGATTTTAATTAGTAGTAGTAATTGCCTGTGACCCAGCTTCCAATCCAGCATGTCCCACTAGGGCATGGAACCCCATGTCTGGAAAAGGAGTTGCCCTTCACAGTGCTCTGTCTCTGAAGAAATAAAAAAACAAATATCAAGCAATAAATAAAACCACTATCTGGTCTTATGTTTTGTTTTTTAATTTCTCTTTGGAATTCAAATCAAATCCTCTAGTTAAGCCCATGAGCTTTGGGAAGATAACAGAAGCTAATTGGGTCAGTAGTGGTAGGTGGTCTGGAAGTCTGGCTACGTGTGGACTGCTCGTGGAGCAAAGGCATGAACATCAAAGAGACCACAAGAAAACTGATGTCTTTAGAAAGGAATTGGCTTCCTCTTGATTTAGAGGTCATGACACCGATAAAGTACACCGTTACGTTGTGAAGTTGAAGTAGGGCATTATCACCTATCCCATTCCTCTAATTCTTCAATTAAAATTCGAATGAATGTGCCATGGGTCCCTCTACCCTTCAGAGACATGGTGGCAGCTGTGGGCATGGAGCAGCAACTTCTGACAAGCAGAGTAGGATGGATGATCCCTTCTCCTCTGACAGCTTGTCACGGGGTTTTCTCCTCTAGTGAATCGCATTTTTCCTTGCAATGGTCCTAAATTCTTTGTCTCACTGACAGAAACACATTCCCTTCTCTTTACACATGGCAGATCTGACTGACAGGGTAACAGGCTATACTCCTGTCTGATAGGGATCCTGGGCTGGGAGTGAAGAAAGCCAGAACTTGCCTGGTATGAGCTGCAAACCATAGAGTTGAAGAGGCTTTTGGAGTGAAAGTGGAGAAGGTCCTCATCCCCACTGTGACCAGCTATTGCCGCCATAGAGAATGACTTTAGGAAGCTTTTGCCAACAAGTTCCAGAGGATCCCTCGGTTATTTGCCTGATCTTGATATAATTCCCCTCAAATTAATTACTGACCCAGGTAATAGAGAAATCAACATAAACTCCCAGAAGCCTTGGGAGTTTCCTTGATTTGTAAGTTGGCCCTCAGGCAGCCTCTCTCACCTCCCAATCTTGTTTTTTTTTTTCATTCCACTTTCCCTCCCCTCCCAACCTACCCTTTCCACACCATCCACGATTCATATTCATGTACTTGTGGAATCCCCTCAATTCTGGACTTCAGTTTGGGCAGTTTGAGAGGAAGTGTCTCTTTCCACAGCATCTGCTTGTCAGGTGAAGTCAGAAAGCCGGGAGAGGACTCATCATGCCCAGAGGTCCCTTCTGGTCTCTCTGGAGAGAAGCATTATTTCTACTAATTCTCCCATAATCCCCAAACAACCCATATAGAGTATCCAGAAATTGGCGTTTAAAGTGTGCTAAAAACACGGGCTTTACAGTTTGGATGCATGTCTCCATGCAGGACGGATGGCGGCAAAAATGGGGGAGCTGAATTTGGAGCAGGAGCCCAGTCTTGGAAGAGGGGCCTCCTGGTAGGAGAAGGTCCTCATCCCCACCGTGACCAGCTATTGCCGCCATAGAGAACGGCTTTAGGAAGCTTTTGCCAACAAGTTCCAGAGGATCCCTCGGTTATTTGCCTGATCTTGATATAATTCCCCTCAAATTAATTACTGACCCAGCTAATAGAGAAATCAACCTAAACTCCCAGAAGCTATGGTTGTGCTAGGTAAAATAAAATAAAAAGTATGAAGAGAAATGATTTCAGAAAGAAAGCAGCGAGTTTTGAGTAATCATAGCAACTTCTATGATTAGATAAACAATTTGTGTCATAAGGCCAGTGCTGTGCCGCTGCTCAGCTGAAAAAAGTTGGCTAAAGAAGCTTACTTTCCTACTCACAGTCAGGTGATGATTACCCAAGCAATGATTCCATACAGAGCAGGAGACATGGGCAGTCCAAGTACTTTAGAAGAGGTTTCCCCTCAATCACCAGAAATGTATGTCCTTGTCCATACTGCTGTCAGCCTAGCCTTAAAGCACAGTTCCCTGTAGTGGGTAGCCATTCCAGCTTTGATATGGAGGTTCCAACCCCCAATGAGGCTTCGGCAACTGTCACGCCTACAAGGCGGGGCCAAGGGAGGCACCTGGAGACCCGAGAGCTGGATGGGCAAGGCGCTCTAGGTTCGGGACCCTTGACAGTGGAGGTGGATTGAGCAGAGCTCCAGAGAACACTGCTGGACTGCAATACATCTTCCCCAGACCCCATGACCTACCTATCCCTTTCTTGTAAGTTACCCACTAAATAAATCTTCCTACGTGGAGTGGCCTTAATAATTTCACCAATAATTCCCTTTAAATCATCATCAGTCTTGGTCCACAGCAGTGAAGATTCCTGTTTTACGGATGGAGAAACAGAGGCACCCAGCATCTTACAGAAGTGGGATTTGGAAACTAGAGGGAAACAGAGCCATCTCTAACTCAGCTTCAGAGCTGCAGGCTCTCCAGCCCCATCTGTCCATTGGTATGTACAAGGATGTCTCCTTTGACATCTGCAGGTCTAAGATTCACCCCTCAGCTAATGGCCTGGGCCCCTGGGGTGTTCATTCTGACCATCCATTCCTTTTTGATGAGTGATTATCAGTGAACATTTGGCTTTGTGTTCTTTGCTTTTGAAACTACAACAGCATGCTTTTCTCTCTAATTAGCAATCGTCACCTGCTGTTAGGAGTCGACCCAGAGGATCTGGCTGGCATTCTGTCTCCATGCCATGTTCTGTGAAGCAGAAATACCTTCTTCCCACTAAAAGTGCTCTAAATGACATTGCCATCCTTCCCTTCTTCATCACGGCATCTCTTCCATGCAACAAGTCGCAGAGAGAACTCTGAGGAGGCTCAGGAGCCAAGATCTTCCTGGTGAGAAAAATCACTTGGGGCTTGGAGGCCCTCGGCTACTTTGGTTTTGCTGAATGAGTCAGTCATTCCAGCCTGGACTTTTCTGTCTAATTATCTATCTTCTAGTATTTATCTATTACTTATCTATTATCTATCAATCATCTATCTATCTGTCATACTACCTTTTTTCTGTTGAGATAAAAGTAACATTATAAAATTCACCTCTTAAATTGTAGAATTACATGTATTTTATATTCTCAGAGTTAGGAATCATTGCTTCTGAATTCCAGAACATGTTCATGGCCCTGAAATCCTGACTACAAACATAAAGAAATAAACCTAAAAGAACTACAAGACATGTGATGTATATTTTACCTGCTCAAACATATAACAAAAATCATCTTTGGCTGACTTGTGTACAGTGCAGTCTATATTTATAAGGATACAGATATGTATGTTACCTTTAAAAGTTTGTGTGTTTTCAGAACAAGGGGACCAAATACCAATGAAAACAGATGGCCCAGGTAAGCCAACATTTCAAAATGCCTCTGTTGCAGTCTCCTCAAAAATCTGCATCCAAAACAGCTTCAAGGCTGCTGGCTGAGGTGCTACAGCCTCACAGAATACTCTAGCCAAGACTTAACAATTATCCTGATTTCCTCATGGTTCCCTCAAAGATTACCAGTGCCTCCAGACAACAGGAAGCAGTCTAGAGAAAACAACATCCACATTCCCAAAATATTGGTTATAAATATTTATTATCATTAGGCAAAATTTATAAAGAATATCTATTTTAGGGTCCAGAGAGTTGGCTCAGTTAGTTACAAATTGTTATTGGTCATAGAAAAAAAGATGAATAAAAGAGTTAAATTCAAAGATCTCTTTCTAAAGGAAAAAAGGGCGATGTGGTATAAAAATGATGAGATAAAAGGGTAGATTATTGAGTCTACTTTAATCAAAAAAACAACCATTAATCTCAAAATGTTTTATGTTGGTATGGATTTTAGTTTGTTGATACAAACTTAATGTTATTTCTGTTATACTATATGTATGTTTCTATTCTTGTTTGGATTATTGTGCTTATGCAACTCATTTAATGTATAATTAAAAATACAGATTAATTAGATATGTTTTCAAGGTCATAAAAAGATATATTTAGATAGATGGTCTTCAAACACTTCAAAGACCTACAGAACATGGTATTTAATGTTTAATAACCTAAGGCTTTTTGTGACAGTGAGATACGTCTGCTCTTGGCAGCACCAATCTACTTCAAAGAAAATGATGGGTATTGAAGAAACTCCATGTGGATTTTGATTTCTTTATGGCAAAAGCTAGCCATGTGGGCAAAAAAAATGGCCCTTACCTCAACTGCTGACGGTTACTATGCAAACTGTACCAGCAGGACACAAGAAAGGCAACTGATGAACTTTGCCAAGACAAGGTAGGACTGTCCTTCAGAATTCCCTGCTTCACAGGAAAGTCTGGCAAATATACTAGGCCTGTACACCAGAGGTAGATGCTCCAGTGTTGCAGAGGAACTTTGGGTGACTGTACAGGCAGCCTGATGTCCCTGTCATTAGGTAATATTTCATCCTTCTGGGGTCTTTGATTGAGTTGAAGACTAGATAGTTACAGTTTTCCTTAGTTATGACAGAAGGTAAACTAGGTACAAAACTTTAGAGTCATAAGATAAATAATAAAACATTTTCTCTAATTTTGTTAAATACAAATGGACTAGATATTATAACTGTAATTCTTTCTTAATAAATGTTTTTGTTATATAATTTTACTATGATAAAGTTAAAACCTTCCTTTTTAATTAGACAAAGGGAGAAAGGCTATGGAATAATCCTTCTGTACATTGTGTGAAGATATGTCACTATGACTGGTTTAATAAACAAGCTGACTGGCCAATAACTGAACAGGATAAAGTTGGGTGGGAAAGCTAAACTGAGAATCATGGGAAAAGAAGGGCAGAGGCAGGGGAGACGCCATCCAGCCGCTGAGAAAGTAGGGCATGTAGAAAATGAGGTAACAATCCACGAGACATGTAGCAAAGCACAGATAAGAAATATGGGTTAATTTAAATGTAAGAGGTAGTAATAAGCCTGAGCTATCAGCTGAGCATTTATATTTTATATTAAGTCTGAGTCAGTTATTTGGGAAGTGGCTGCCAGTTATTTGGGAGTAGGTGGTCAGGACAGAAAAACTCTGCTTACATAGGAACTTTCAAAAGTTCCCCAAACTCATGGCTGGGAAGACATAGGCCCTAGCAAGGTATCAACAGATATTGCTAAACAAACATGATATGCCTGTCAAGTTGCCTTCTTAATATTTGTGCCCCATGCAACTCACACACACTGAAAGCCACACTAAACTTTATATAGGCATCACTGAAAGGTGTCAAAAGAGATCTAAACTTCTGCTGGTCACAGACATTATGAAGACACCTTACTTAGATCATTTCAGAGCTAGCCTAACAATATAAAGTGCTAACTACTCTTCACAGAAGTTGACACACTGGTCCCAAAGCCATGTGTAAGAGAGAAGGGTAGAGAAATATGTAAAGACAGACATGAAATAAGTTTCCCAAAGGGGGAATGTTGGGATGGCAGATACAATTTGCCTTCTTTTTATTTAAAGATTTATTTTTAGTTTGTGTGTGTGTGTGTGTGTGTGTGTGTGTGTGTGTGTGTGTGTGTGTGTGTGTGTGTAACATGTATACAGGTACCTGTGGAGACCAGAAGAGCACATCAGATCTACTGGAGCTGGTGTTATAGGCAGTGGTGGACCACCCTACATGGGTGCTGGGAATTGAACCTGAGTCCTCTGCAAGAGCAGTGAGTGCTCTTAACCACGGAGCCATCTCTCCATCCCCTAAAGTTTCCTTCTTCATACCAAAGCCCATAGCACACTTGAAGAAAGCAGTACAGCTTCAGCTGTAGGCTTTCGCAAAGGCCAATGAAATGAGTCAGGCAGCTCGAACCTCAGTCTGTGTGCAAGCTTGGTACTTAGCAGAGGATGTTTTAAATTAGAAGGGAGATACTAGACCCAACAAGTGATACCAGTACAGTAGTGACTCTTCACTTTGGAGGAAGGAGCATTATAGCCCATCACTGCTGCCATCCTATAGGATATTAATATTAGCCTTCCATCATGCTAAAGCTAATTTGCATAGTACAAAAGATTTAAGTGTCAAACAGAAGACTCAAACTATTAGAAGGCGACTGGTATATGTCTTTATAAAAATGGTATAGACAGACCTGTACAGATTTCTTTTAGCAATTAAAAATCATGGGTCACAGATAAAAATGATAAAGTTCTTTAATCAAAGTTTGCACTCCTGTGCAAAGAGGAGGCAAAAGTGTGAAAACATAAAAGAGCTTTTGAGATCTGTATAACTTACACAAGTATCAATAGTCAAAATTTATAAAGAATGCCTATTTTAGGGTCCAGAGAGTTGGCTCAGTGGTTAAGAGCACTTGTTGCTCTTCCAGGGGACCCGTGTTCAGTTCCCAGCACCTACCTGGCAGATCATAACTGTCTCCAGTTCCAGGGGATCTGACACCCTCTTCTGAATGTCAAGGGCACCAGGACTGCACATGGTGCACAAATGTACACCCAGGCAAAACATTCACATACGTAAAACAAAGTAAATAAAGCTTGTACACTGGAGTCCCTGCCTGGTGCACACAAAACACTAGGTTTGAGCCCCAGCACTGCATAGAGTAGGTGTTGGTAGTGCAAACCTCTAATTCCAGAATTCAGGAATTCAGAGGCAAGGTCAAGACCCTCAGTTGCATAGTGAGTTGGAGGCCAGCTTGGATGGTAGCAAAGAGACTTGTAAAAATATTCTCAAACTGCCACACACATGAGTTTGAGGTGATTGACAAAGCACTGGCAAGGACGCATAGGAATGAGGACTCTGCCGTTGCTGGAGAGGCTAATGGGCTCAAGGGGCCACTTATTTCAGAGAGCAGTGTGGCTCCTCTCAGTCCGTTCACTTTTTAGTGGAGACCTACACCCACCTGTGCTCAGTGCTCCATTGTTCCATGGCAGGTTAGTGGAAACCACACACAAGAGGAGGAATGAATAACCCAAGGTCATGGAATTTCACGGAAGCCTCGACTAGATCTATGTAGTGCTAAGAAGTGTAATTTTGAGATGAACAGTATTATATTATTTATATAAAATGCAAAGCACATAAAACCAATAGCATACCTGCTACTGTCGGGACAGAAACCACATACTCATGGTTACACACCCATCAGCCTCAGAACAGCTGACACTCTCTGCAGGAGACCGTGAAGGGAAGAAACCAGAGGTCGGCAGAGTGTAGCATTTTCAAGGCTTTCTTTCTCAGGATGTTGTGAGGAGGCCAAATACATACAGCAATATATTGTATCCTCATTTAGGGGGAAGGTATTATTTTTTTGTCCCTCTGTTATATACTGTAAATATTCCATTAAAGATAAATGTGGATAGTTTTTGCCTTGGGTACCAACAGTATGTTCTCCCCAAGGATATCCATGCCTGATTCCCAAATCCTATCAACCTTTAACTGCAAAAGGAATCTTGCAGATGAGATGAAGGATTGTGAAATGAAAGTATCACCCAGGATTAACTGAGTATGTAAAGTCTCCCCTGGGACCCAGAGTAAGCGCGGCATTGTGTGGCCTCGACTTTAGTCCATATAATCTCCTACCAGACTCTGACCTCCAGACGTTAAAAGAGTGAAACTGTGCTGTTTCAGACTCAGAGTATTTTCCATAGCAGCAACCAAAAACTAATACAAAACCTCGTCCTCGCTTCCGTTTCTGAGATGAGAAGGTCTGGAGCTGCCAGGTATTCTAGGATCTGTTTGAGCTGCTACTGTAAAATGCCACAAGCTGGGTCATTTATAACAATAAAAAATTTATCTTCAACAGATCTAGAAGCTGAAAGTCCCAGGTCACGGTGCCGGCCTTCAGTGTCTAGTGGGAGTCTTCTTGTCTCATCCTCATGTAGCAGAAGGGGTGAACTTATGTGGGCATCAGAAGGCAGAAGGACAGATGCCTTCTGTCTGTTACCAAAGGGCTCTTTCAAAAGGGTACTAATACCATCCCTGGGGGTGGAGCCCCAGTGCCTTCCTTGTCTCTGAAAGGTACCACCTTTTGGCAAAGGTGGATTCAGGAGGACAGCATTTCTATTACTACCTATCATAAGGGAAATGTCCCAGGCTTAGGAGCTACACTAAGAGGGTTCATGTAACCAACAGTTATTTACAGAGTACATATTCTGCATATTTAGGAAAGTGATTTTAAACAGAGATAAAAGAATTCTTGCTCTCACAAGGAGTAAGTAGATGGAGGGAGGAAAAAGGAAAGACCAGATAAAATTAGAAAGTTATGTAGAATTAAACAGACTGGTTGCAGGGTCTTGGACGTGTGGGAAAATGTGTCAGCACAAGAAGTGAAGCCAGTTTTCAAATGGGTGCCCTGCAGGTAAGCTGATGCCTCATCAGGTAAGCTGATGCCTGAGCAGGGTAAAGAGAGTCTGGCCATGTGATTGTGCAAGGAAATAACATACTGACAGAGGGAATAGCCCCACCTCCCACCCCCGCAGAGACCTAGGCCCAAGAATGCTCAGTGCATTTGTGGGAAGACCAAGAGGCCAATGGGGCTGGCATGGGGGCAGTCAGTGGAGTTACAGTGGAGAGAGGGAAGAAGTGGGGTGAAGGTATCTCTCATGATCACAGCTGCATTTGATATAAATGGAACCCTAAAAGGATAGTGCGAGTCTAAGGCTACTTTTCTACTTAGTTACAAAAGAGCAGCCATGAATGCTAGAGCCTGTCACTATAACTCTGCACATGCCATAAAGATGGCCCAGCACATGGGCCTGCTGAGTGAACCTGCTTCTGAGAAGGGATGCAGGAGGTTGGGGCTGGGGTAAGGTTGTCAGTCAACCTGGGGCTCATCTAGAGGCCTGGGGCAATGCTCCAGGAATGCTGAAAACAATGGGGCCCCTTGTCTTCCACTTACTGGTGCTAAGGTCCCTCTGTGGAATTTACTTTCTTGGTATCAGCACTGCCAGCGTCCAGGCAGGCTATAGCCAGCAACACACCATTTTGTATTCTCTGAGTATCTATCCGTAATAGCCAGGCAGATCAGAGAGGTCGTGATCATATGGAGTTGAGAAAGAATAACAGACCTTCTTGAGCCTCAGTTTCCCTTCCTGTAAAAGAAGTATTCTGATTTGAGAGTTTTGCAGTAAGTGGAAGAGTGAATGGTGTTGGTGATCCTTGCTACACAGCACCTGCTCTGTGGACAGTGAGAACAAGGGTTACTTGCATCCCTCTTCTTTTTCCTACTGAGTTGTGATGCTGGGTGGGAAGATGTGCTGTGGACAGAATTATCAAGAATACCATCAAAATGTGACTGGAGAAGTGCCCAGATGGAGTGTGGGAACCTAAGAAGAGGAAGGGCATCCCTCCTGCTGGGGACCAGGGAGGCTCCTGGGGTGGGCAGCTGCTGAGCTGACCAGGATCTTGATGAGGGAAATGGGGGGTGGGGGTGCAGTTTCTGCAGAAAAGGAAAAACAAGGGCAGCGACTGGTGGGGGGTGGGGGGAGAGTTCATATCCCATGACCCGGCACTAGTGCAGGGAAGGGATTTTGTAGAGAAGTAATTGAAAAGACAAGGTGGTGGGGGGCTGGAAATGACTTGGAAGGTCCGGACATTTGCTGTCTGTGGAGTTCTGCTGGTTTGGGGTTTGAGTGTACCACGGGAAAGGAATGATGCAGACATGAGAACGAGGCTGCAGAGGGGTGCAGCTAGACAATCAAATCATATAATCTAAGTTATTCTTGGGGGAATTTCGCTTGCCTTAAAAACTTCATTTGTCCTTCTGAGCCGGGAAGACAGTCCAGCCCATATAGTGCTCACTGGACAAACCTGAGGACCTGAGCTTGCTCCCCATGACCCACGTTAAAAATGTCAAGTGTATGCTGGGAAACTCACTTCTGGAGAGGCAGACACAGGTTCCTGGAGCTTGGAGTCCAGTCAGCTTCACTGAAGTGATGAGTTCCAGGCAAAAGTGAGATGGAGAACGACTGAGAAAGATACCCCAGCTTGGCCTCTGCCTTACACAGACACAGGCAGGCAGACAGACAGACAGACAGACACACACACACACACACACACACACACACACACACACACACACTGTACAAGCACACACACAGGCCCTAGCACATGCACACTCACACACAGGCACACACATGCACACACACAGTTTGTCCTATCCCCATGCCTCTAGTAATTCAATACAGGCTTTGTTTTAGTAAAATATGTTCATGTCCTTTTCAACTATGACCAAGTTCATACAACAGAACCTGCAGAGAAGAATGCTCTCCCATGATTCCGGATGTAACTACTTCTTTTCTTCTGGTTGGTTTTACGTAATTGAAAGATGGCTTCATATGCGTTTCCTTCTCCTCATATCTATTTCTGTTTGTTCTGATCTCACTTGGAACTTATCGAGCAAGCTGCTCTTTTCATCTCTTAGCTGTGCAGCATTGGTAATTGAGACAGCTCCAGATGCAGTGCCCTCATCCAATTCCCAGATTTTATCAAGAGCATCTAATTCATGTAATTGTGTTTGATTAGAAAAGAATGTCTAAGTCTTGGATGGAATTGACTCGAGCATAAGTATTTTAGGTCTTGTTATTAAGCATTTAAACATTATTGGGCAATTTCCTATGGACATTTGAGGTGTCTATTTTCTCTTACAATAATAGATGTGCTAGTAAAAGCTTCTTCCAGATAGCACATTATATTTAATAAGGGGCTAATGTGTTTACTAGATAACATTACCTTAATGTCCCAAATATTTTTCTCATTTCCATTGTAAAGCATGAGACTCAAATGACCTGCCCAAAGCCATAATCTTGTTAATTGCAGATGTCACCACTGCTTGAGAATCCACTTGTCGTAAGGCTGAAAAGCAAGGTCATGCTACTACTGAGACCACATATTATCCCAGAATTTCCAGAGTCCCAGAAGTACACTCTTATTGTTCAAGAATGTCTGCCCAAAATAAGCAAAGCTAGGAAAGTTTCAATGATAATGATAACCTCAGCATTGTCTTTAAGTAATGAACTATTATAATTCATTTCAAAGTTTCAATATTACTGCACACAGACACCAAGATCAAGCTATTATTGTGAAGTATTTTCTGCATTGTGAAATCAATACTTACTTTCTTATTACTATTTGCCTTTTGTTGGTAGTGTTATAAATTGGAATTTCTCAGCCTTGGCACTACTGATACATAAAAACATTGTAGAGCTATTTATCTTATTGTATGTGCATGAGTGTTTTGACTGTATGTATGCCTGTGCACCATGTGTGTTCTTGGTGCATTAGAGTTCAGAAGAGCGTGTTGGGTTCCCTGGAACTGGAGTTACCAATTGTCATGAACCACCATGCAGGTCCTGAGCACTGAACCTCAGTCCTCTACAAGAACATGTGCTGTTAAACACTGAACCATCTCTTCAGCCCCAGCAGTGGCATTTTGAACCCAATCATTATTTTGTGGGGAGTGATATGATAGTTAATCCGGATTATCAACTTGATATTTAATTGGGATTATCAACTTGATATTTAAGATAACCATGAAAAACACCCTTGGACTGATCTGATAGGAATTTTCTAGATTAGGTTAATTGATGCTGAAAGACCCACTTATGGTGATATTTTATTTGTGCTGAAATGTGATTTTATTTGTATGTTAATAAATAAAGTTACCTGGGGGTCAGAGCTAATAGCAAGCCATAGTAGAAGTCTGGCAGTGGTAGCACACGCCCTTAATCCGGATCATATGATAGGCAGATCTCTGTGTGTTCAAGGACACCACCAGCATGGAGACACATGCCTTTAATCTCAATACCAACCATAGACGACCTGGAGGTCTGTATAGACAGGCAGTGATGAGGGGGTCATATGGTTGGGTTTACAACCAATGAGAAGGCAGAGCAGAAAGTCAATAAAAAGACAGATACACAGGAAGTAGGTCTCTTTCTCAGGGGAAGGACTGCAGCGGCAACAGGTGATAAGAAGGCGGTTTTAGTCTCAGCTCTTAGCTACTGCTCTGACTTCTTGGGCTTTTAACTCTGCATTTGGCTCTGTGTTTCTTATTTATTAGACCGTTACATCTACACCCACTCTCAACGTGGAGAGCACCACTCCATAGACTGGGGTCCTGGACTGCATAGAAAGGAAAGGGAGCTAAACACCAGCATTCATCTCTCTCTGCTTCTTGATTGCAGCATATGACCAGCCCTCATCAGCATGCCTTCCCCACCTGGCACCGTGTCTTTCCCAGATTGACAAGATGATTTCCTCAACCTGTAAGCCAGGATAAACCCTTTCTCCCTCAAAATACCTTTTGTTAGGTTTATAATGGCAATGGGGATGGTAACAAATAAAAATAGTCTTGAGCACTGCATGGTGCTTAGGAGCAACCCTAGGCTCTAGGTTCCCTCATCCCAGCTGAGACCATCAGTCTAGGTACTGCCCAATATCCCTGAGGAGCAAAGTCACTCTCCATTGAGAATGACTGCTGTTGATGATAGAGGCAGTGAAGGTATTTTATTATCCTGAATGATTGAATCCTATAAACAAGCATTATTTATTACTTAGGAACACATTTACCTATTGATCATCCCACCATCAATCGAAATGAATTGAGAAAGCATCCAGAAAAAAAAAAAGGGACCAACTCTGTCTAACAGAACTCCTGGGACCAGGTAATTAAAGACATTTTTAGCTGGCTGTCTTTCCAAAATCAATACAAACTATGGTTTCATCCTCGGAACCACAAAGTACATTTTCTTCTAACAATGCTTTGTCTTGGGATTGAGAAAGCAAATCAGGGTCGGTAACCCTTTCTGCATAATAAATGTGTTTGTCACACATCAGTTTGATTATTTGGCAAATGTGATGACCATTCCACTGTTTTTTCTTTGTGTAATTGTAAAGAAAGCTTTGAGTAGAGGAAAAAGAGAACAGCATTAATGAGAACACAAGGATACATGCACTCTTGAAGAAGCCTGCCTACCTGAAGCAGGTATTTATAAATTCTGCATTCATATACAAGGGTCAGAAGGAGGGCTGTTAAAGGTATATGCTCTGGTGCCCACTGTCCAGTTCACACCCTAGTTCTACCCAGCATCCACCCAGAGCTCTGTGAGTTTTCCTGACTGCCTCAGTTTCTTCATCTGTCCATGTTGCTGCAAGTGTTAGGTAAGCTGCTACAGGTAATGCACTCAGAGGAGCATCTGCATACAATCTCTATTAAGGGCTAATTGTGATTAGGAAGTTCATGAGACTTAACACTTAGACCCATCTGCTGATGTGGGCAGGGAGGAGGAGTGTGTGAGGTCTCTCTGGCCTGGGTTTGGGGCTGAGTTCCACCACAGAGGACAGTGTGATGTCTGTACCTTGGTTTTTCAGCATAAGTCGATTGTAAAGACTAGGTCAGAAAAAGCACAAGGCTTTTATAAAAGATGAGTTAATAAAAAAAGTCCATTTCCTGAGATGGTATTGTGTTCCCTGAAATATTGTGCACCCTAATAAACTTATCTGACATCAGAGACAGAACAGCCACAATATTAAACATAGAGGATAGGCAGTGGTAGCACATGCCTTTAATCCTAGCATTCCAGAGGCAGAAATCCATGTGTTCAAGGATACAGCCAAGCATGGTGACTCACGCCTTTAATCCCAGAAAGGGAGTCTTTAATAACAGGAAGTGAGACAGAAAGAGAACGATACATAAGGCGTGAAGACCAGAAACTAGAAGCATTTGACTGGTTAAGCATTTGGCTGGTTAAGCTTTCAGGCTTTCTAGCAGCAGTTCAGCTGAGATCCATTTGGATGAGGACTCAGAAGCTTCCAGTCTGAGGAAACAGGATCAGCTGAGAAGTTGGCCAGGTGAGGTTAGCTGTGGCTTGTTCTGTTTCTTTGATCTTCCAGAGTTCACTCCAATAACTGACCTCAGGTTTGATTTTTATTAATAAGACCTTCTAAGATTCCTGCTACAATTTCCTGTCCCTGGGATGTTCTAATCTTAGCTGATGATGCGATCCATACAAATCCCTTCATGTCTGAGATCTACAGTCATCTTCCTGCCTGCCCATTCAACAGAATTTGGTTGACCTCCATGAAGCTGGCCTTGACTAGGTCCTGGAAAATTTAAATCTCTCATTTGAAGTGATGGAAAATATCGACTATATGCAAATGTAGATACACTGGAACCCACTACTGGGTTGCAATAATTATTGACTCTTGCAAAACAACACTTTTCATCTTTCGGTTTGGGAGATCTCTTGGAGATCTTTTGAGCCACTGTGTGGGTGCTGGGAACAGAACTCTGGTCCTCTGCAAGTGTCCCTAACCACTGAACCATCTCTCCACCCTGACTCCTCCATCCCACCTCCCCCTTTTTACATAATCCACCCAGTCAAATCTGTGCTTCCTCAGTTAGGGGTGGGAGCTCATGAGCCCCTCTGCACCCAGAGTCTTTTAACATTTAGTAGAATAGAACATGAATTTTATTTACTCTTGCTTCCCAGACTTTTACCCCTACTTTCAAAACAGAAGGTCGCAGAGGCCATAGCCTCATAATAGCTACGAGCACTTACTGATTTATTGACGTGAACTTAGGAAATGATTTCTTGTGTGGCGTTGCCACAGGGTGAGCTATTTGAGGGAAAGGTCACCAGAAACATAGGGTTTTGCTTTCTTTCAGTGAATAGTGGTTCTGCCCTTACTGGGGAAGCCAGGGATGCTCTGGGGATACTCAGAGGTCCTGCTCAAACCTTAAAGCATCTGCAATAGGGTTTGGTGTATAGTGAGTGTACCCAGAATGCAATGGCCAAATAATGAAGAACCTGGAATGCTAGATACGTACTGACTCAGCAAGCACCCTTCAGCACACTGCAAAAAAATCTAATTCTAGTGTGGGTGTCTTTGGGCTTTGTTGATCAATCATCTCTCCTTTACCCTCTCTGGCACCCATCTCCCCAGAAAACAATGAGGCAATATGAGATAGGAGTCAAATGACATTTCAATTTTCTTTTAGTAGAGCGCATTAAAAAAAACAACAGTATAGTGGTGGCAATTGGCAAAAGTAGAGGCTGGAACCAATTAGTGGGATGACATGAAGTAAGACGGAAAGAAATGGAGATTTAATTGAAGAAAGCTGTAATATAAAATCAAGCTGTCAGGCTTTAACATTGTAATTAATTCTAGGGGGAGAGAGGCTCATCAAATCCTTCCTGCAGCTTTCCCTAGAGAGTGTTTGCACAACTGCCCACCTTGTGTGAGCTTCCCCTGTTCCTGGAACTCTCTGGATGCTTCTCATCTGTGACAAGTTGTTCTCCAGATGGGGGCTTTGGGACTCCATGGCCGAGGAGCAGTAGCTCTGCCCTTGAGAGACTTTCTTAAGCTTTCTGTTTGAACGCTGGCACACACATTAATTCTGCCTCATGAAGTGTGACAGTAGACACCGGCAGCAGGAGGCTAGTGTTCTAGGTCTAGCTGGAGTTAGAAATAATAGGCCCATCAGGTATGACGAAAAGAGAAACTGCCCGACAGGGAGCTGATGACAGCCAGTATATAGGAAAGAGCAGAGGCTAGCCCACCTGCTTATGAGATACCTGACCCTCCATAGAATCTACCTGAACAGTGAAGGAGGCAAAGAAAGAGAGGAGAGAAGGGGGAGAAGAAGAAGAAGAAGAAGAAGAAGGAGGAGGAGGAGGAGGAGGAGGAGGAGGAGGAGAGAGAGAGAGAGAGAGAGAGAGAGAGAGAGAGAGAGAGAGAGAGAGAGAGAGGGAGTAAAGATTCATCAAAATCAAAAAACTGTTTTCACAGGACCCCAAATCTCACAACCCAGACTTGCCAGAGACTGAAATCATGTCATTAAAATCTCAGGCAGACTCTGAGAAGGCACCTATGTATTCCATGGTGAATTGTTTGATTTTTACCAGCAAGAGAGATAGAGGCAAATGGGAGGATTAGGTAGAAGTCTTTGATCAGGCCCTTTGCTTGCCCAACTCGTGACAGACTTCAATACATACTGAGTTGCATGAGGTAATGTCATAATAAAAATATAGTTCTGCAGGCTTTGTTCTCCTTGCATAGACAGATAAGGAAGAAACTCAATTGTGGGCCCCTTTCTCATGATTATTATCTGCAAAAATCTCATTATGGTGAAGAATTTCGGGCCATAAATTCCTGATGACAAGAGGAAAATAAATAGTATTTTAAGGGCACGATGGAGCTGGAGTATGTACAAAGAACAATGTCTCTTTGTACATTAAATGGGTCCCATGGTTGTGTACAATTCCAATTGAAGGCAAGCGGGCAAATCAGTTTTCTTTTTGGAAACTTTATCCTCATCTCTCATGGATCCAAGTCCTACTTTAGGTGTTTAGCAGCTGGAGACATATGCACCAGGACTTCTTGTAGGACACTGATGTTGGCTGCTCCAGAGGTGGTCAAAGACACAGTGTTATTATTTGTGATACTGCCCTGTGGTACAGCTGGTCCTCTGGGGTTCTGGTGTGTCCTCGGGTTCTCCATTTCAGGTCTGGGTTAGTTTCTGACTCGTGACCTTGTAGGCTTCAGATGCTAAAACAATGGTGTGGTGGTTTGAATGGGAATGACCCCCATAGGCTCCTTCATTTAAATACTTGGTCCGCAGTTAGTGAAACTGTTTGGGAAGGGTTAGGAGGTGTGGCCTTGTTGAAGGAGGTGTGTCTCTGGGAGTGGGTTTTGAGGTTTTAAAAGCCCATGCCACGCCTTCTCTCACTGTCTCTCTGCTTGCAACCTTGCAGATCAGATATGAGCTCTCAGCTACTGCTCCAGCACCATGACTGTCTGTCTGCTGCAGTGCTTCCCAGCATGGCATTCATGGATTAACCCTCTGAAACTGTAAGTAAACCCCCAGTTAAATTCTTTTTATATACGTTATAAGTTGACTTAGTCATGGTGTTCTGCCACAGCAACAGTAACCCTAATTAAGATAAATGGCTTCATTCTGATCGTTTAACCAAATCCTTCTACTGAAGAAGGTCAAGGTGCTGTGATAGATCCCATATTCTATATGATTCATATTGGTCCAGTTTCTCTAACCACCTCTCAAGCAAGAAACAGCTATAGACATGGCTCAGCAGGTAAGTGTGCTTGCTCCTCATGAAGAGGACCAGAATTCAGTTCCCAGCACCGCCTGTGCCAGGAAGCTCAAAACTGCCTGTAACTCCAGCTCCAGGGAATCCAAAGCCCTCTCCTGGCCACTGTGGTCACTGGCACACATGGGTGTACACACACACACACACACACACACACACACACACACACACACTCACATCTTTAAATCAAATCAAGTCTTGCTGAGAGATTATTAGTGTTGTCATCTTATTCAAAGAGCTATTTGCTGTCCTTGTTAAATTTTCTATTATTTACATATTTTCTATTTCTTCAGGAAATTTCTGTAGTTAATTTTTTTCTTCCATCTTTATATTTTCAGTTTCATTCATTCATTAATTCATTCACTCATACTTTCCTAGTTTGACTCTTTCCTTTCTGTTACTTTTGAAGGCCACATATGCTTTGCATTGTAACATATTCTGATGGACTGACCCTTCAGTCACTATAAAATCTATGTCTCTATTAATTATTCTTGCCTTGACATTTATTTATTTATTTTGATTTATTAAGAGGACCTCACCATACCTTTATTGTGCTCATACTATGTATGATCTATCTTTTCTCATTCCTTTTTATATCTAGCCTATCTGGGTGTGGTGATATCTTATTTGTGCTTTAAGAAATTAATCTTGCCTGGAGATCAGAGTGTGGAGTTAGCCATTAGTTAACCTTAGAGGCCAGGCAGTGGTGGTACACACCTTTAATCTCAGCACTTGGGAGGAGGAAACAGGAAGTGATATGGGTGGGTGGAGAGAAGAAGCGATAAGGCAGGGTGGAGACAGGAGCTCCACCCTTTCAGTCTGAGGATTCCTAGAGGTAAGAAGTCTCTCAAGTGGCTGCTGTGCTTCTCAGATCTTTCAGCTTTCACCTGATTATCTGACTCCGGGTTTTTATTATTAAGACCAATTAGGGTTCTTGCTACATCTGGGTCTTTTGAAAACCTTCATACGTGTGCACATCTGCATGCACATTCACATATGTGAATGCTACACACATCTACCACGCACTTGTGGAGGTCAGAAGGTGACCTTGTGTATCAGTCTTTCCTCCCACCTTGTTCCATGGAGGGTCGCTTGTGCACTGCTGTCTGTGTCAAGATAGCTGGCCCACGACCTTCCAGGGATCCTCCTGTCTTCACCTCTCAGCCCACAACAGGAGTGACTTGTCTGGATTTAAGTAGATCCTGGGAATTCAAACTCAGGTCTTTCTGCCTGCACCGTAAGTCATTTTATCCACTGAGCCATCTTCCCAGCCCTTGAGGCACATCTTTTTATACTACTCTCCTCTCTCTCTCTCTCTCTCTCTCTCTCTCTCTCTCTCTCTCTCTCTCTCTCTCTCTCTCTCAACCAAATCATTAAAAGAAAACCCATAAAAATTACTAGGTGCTTTGTGACAGAAAAAAAAAAGAGTTTCTAAATGGAATCATGTCTGGGTAACCATAAGCCAAATATTAGTTTTCATGGCTTTAGGCAGATGATTGATTAAAAACATAATTTCCTCATAATGTGTCAGTTGTTTAGCTCACAAAGATCCTCCAGCAGCTGCTTCTTAAATGAGAGAAATATGAGAGACATCAGAGCAGTTGGGGATGCTGGTGTTTCATCTCACACTAATAACATCATTTGAATGAAATGAGATTATAAGTGTTTACTGCGAACGATGAACGCACACCATCATCCTGCAGCATCTCTGAGGACCTGCCCCTGTTGCTTGATGCTGAGGCATTTATTGTGTGAATTGAGGTAAAAGGAAAGAGAAAGGAGAACAAAACAATTACTCCCCATCAGCAAAAGGTGTCTTGAAGTTAAACAATCTTTGCAGTTAAATGGCCTCACGTACCCACTCTTTCCCAATCCATCACTGATTTGTATATTCCGATCTTTCAACTTGCTAAACTGTTCAAACTTTTTAGAGTCAGAAAAAAATGTGAAAATCAAATGACAGTATTGTGTCATTGTTGATGATAATGATAGTGACGATGATGATGATGATGATGGTGATAATCTACATTTACTTTAATTTGTGCTTCTGCTTTGAGTACTACTTTGAGGTCAGGTGAGATTAAAGAGACACATGACAACTAAATGTGGTGCAATTCTAGACTGGACTACAAGGAAGAGAGGAGTTTCATAGGTTGTTGTAGGGACAACGGAAGAACTCGGAGGACACAGTATGGCCAGATTCCAACACTGAGTTGCAGTTACAGTTCCTGATTTTTAGCACTGCGTGGTTGAGTCAGAGAACATCTGGTTTTAGGACACAAGCTCATCAGTATTTAGCATAAATAGACATGGTGTCTATAATTTGTTCTCAATATTTTGGGAAAACTTCTTATCTTTCCTCTACTCCATAGATAGTTGAATCTGGGCAAAATATATTAGAGTTCCATGTGCTGTTATGAAATTTCAATTTAGAATTATACCAAAGCAAAATGTCACCCCAAACCCCATAATAATTTAACCTCCTCACTTATTCCCAATATCTATTAGACACTGAGTGCTTGCTTGATTTTCTTTGACTTATTTGAATTGAGACTTGGTTGAGTAACGTCTCTTAACTTATGTCTCTTCCCTGGTGACACAGACACAAATCCTATCAGGAAGCTGTCAGAAAGAATGATGAAATCCTGTATATAAATAACTTCTTTCGGCGCTGGACACACGTCATCCTGTCGCAGGCTGGAACCCTGGCGTTTGAATGGATTACAGGTCCAACAGTTCCTGCTTTGCTCTTGTATGCCCATTGCATTCCATTGCCCACTGCAAAGAAACCTTGCTGTAATGGTGATCAATAATGTGGTGGTATGAGCTCCTGGAAGAGAGACTTGTATCTTCTCAAAGAAAGGTCAGAAAGTATGGAAATCAGCCAATCCACCAAATGAAGAGCAGATAAGTTATGGTCTGTCCACACCATAGGATATTTTCTAGCTATGACAAGGAGTGAAGTTCTGATAGATGCCAGAACATGTGTGACTCTTGGAAACACCCTGTTAA
This sequence comes from Peromyscus californicus insignis, assembly GCF_007827085.1. Classification (NCBI taxonomy): domain Eukaryota; kingdom Metazoa; phylum Chordata; class Mammalia; order Rodentia; family Cricetidae; genus Peromyscus; species Peromyscus californicus. The sequence continues at coordinate 73,777,714 of NW_026294562.1, forward strand.
GAAGTCAGACACGAAAGGACATATATTTTTTTTTTTAATTTAGCCATGAAGGAGTTAAATACTCCCACTCTCACAACTGAGTTTGGGTTTCAGTTCTCTGAGGAGGAAAAACAGGTGTCTCTCCCACGAAGGGCCTTTTATCCACAATACCCTTGCATTCAGGGATGAGAGAAAACAAGCACAAAGCCTAAGTCAGGTCAGCCTCACTATGTCTCAAGGACAAGTCCAGCAGCCCCCTTTTGAGTCATGTCTGAACTTGCCCAAGCTTGTGCAAGTATGTCCAAAAATAATAAGACTAAACCTCAGCCAATTAAAAGTATCCTAATGTAACTGCTGCTTGCTTAACCAATTTTACATGAGATGACCTAACTGTCCCTGAAACTCCCCTTAGCTGTGCTTAAAAGGAGCTTGCATGCTCCTCTCGGGGGCTTCATCATTTTGTACAGGTGAACAACCCCGCATATGCTCGTGTTAATAAATGCTCTTTGCTTTTACATACTATTTGAGTCTGGGGTCTTCCTTCAGCATTTCCTAAGACCCTACAGCTGACAATATTCAGAATAGATAGCTTCCTAGGGAGAAAATAGATTACTGTTTGTCAAGGTCTGGAGGTAACAGGAAATGGGAAGTGACTACTGTGTTTGGGATGGCTTTTAGAGACCATGAAAATGTTCTAGAAAAAGAAATTTAATGGTTGCACCATATTACCAATATGCTTAGCCCACTGAATTATATGTTTTAGAAATCATTGGGCTGGAGATGTAGTTTATTTGGTAGGGTGTTTTCCAAGCATCCACCAAGCTCTGGGATCAGTCTCAGCATCATATAAGCTGGAAGTGATGGTGCATGTCTGTAAACTCAGCACTAGGGAGGTGGAGGCAGGAGGGCCCCAAGTTCAAGGTTGTCTTTGACTTCCTAGTGAGTGGGAGGCCAGCTGTGGCTACATAAGACCCTGTCTCTAAATTTAAAAATAAACCAACATAAATTCAGTTAAAAGGTATAATTGTGAGTTGTGTGAAACATGACTTTTAACTCAACAAATAATCTAACAATAAGAATCAAGCTAGAGTAGCCAGCTGAGAGCGGTTCAGGCTCCAGCAGAGGGCCCTCCTCACATGTGCCACTGAGAGGCTATCACAGCTCTCCCTGTTGGTGGGGGTGTGGCTCTTCCGGGCACACTGCTATTTCATAGAATAAAAACATTGGCCAAGATTGTGGCTGGCTGTCAGGAGGGGAGATGGATGCAGATTTCCTACTCAGCCCCTGACGTGGGACTGCCTCTGTATCAGTTGAGAAGTGGTTAGCTAGGCTAACTAGGAGAGATGATGCAACCCCTGCCAAGTGGAAGACAGAGACTGCCACTTTGAAGTCCAGAATTCTGTGGGATGGATATGAGCCATATCATGCTCTGAAAAAAATGGAGGACTTGGTCAAAAAACACAGTTCAGTGTATGCTGGAAGTCTCTTCTCCTACAGATTCAAAAGGCCCCAAGTGAAAACTATCTTATCCTACCTCCAGAACAGGCCAGAACATCTGGCCTTCATCTTTGCCTGTCTATATCTCTCTTCCTACAATCTCACACTGGACACTTCCTCTTCTCTCCCAAATATACAAGGGAGCATCAGATAAACTTCTAACAGTCTCCAGTGCCTACCGGGAGACATACATCACATCTAATATCACTAACCAACTTTCTGTAAGAGACTAATATGCCCACAGAAGTTAATTACATTATATAGATTATTTTATGAAATGCCACTTTAAAATACATGATAGTTGAAAAAGTTTAGATAATTGGGGGAAAAAAGAAGAAAATTTCCCTGATGGAAAAAGTGGGATGTAATGGGGAAGAACAGGAAAGAAGTATTTGCTATGCGTGATCGTGGCCAAGAGACACAGTAATTTTACATTTTGACAGGTTGTTGATGCTGTTGCATCATAAAACATCTCCAAAAGCAAAATGCTCATGCCAGCACAGCTTCGTGATAAGGGATGCTGCAGAAAGCGAAATGTTCCACCAGTAAAGGGAGCTCAAGGAAGATAGAAAGGGCAGCCCAGGTGGATGCCAGGCTTATTTACATTAATCACTAGCTTATTCTGGGTCTGATGGTAGTGGCCGGGTATTTGGGTAGTGGGACAGGACCACAGGCTTGTCTTGGCACTGTGTCCTTTGTAGGGATGAGGGAAAGCTATATAGCAGGTGTACGGGACTGCTAATCACTTGATTGATTGATTTCAGGCTAGGTTAAAGCATTTGGTCCATTAACAGCAGCATCTAATATTTCTATCTTCTCTGAGTTAAGATCAATAAGAATATTAATAGCCAGCAGTGAGTGCAAAGTAAATAAGCCCAAGTGTGATGAGTTGGGGTTGTATTAGATTGAATTTTCTTTCTTTAATTATAAATACTTACAAGATGCATAATTCATTTCTTTGGGAAGGAAGAAGGAAGAGAGGAGAGAAAGGAAATAATAGAAATGAAAAGTGAAGCAAACTCCTGGGACTGGCCTGCCTTGCAGCCTGAAGAATGATTCTCAAACAAAGAGGAGTTGGATGGTGATACTCCACGGTGTCAGGAGTGGGGGTGCACATGACACCTCATCTTGTCTCTGCTCTCTGGAGCATCTTCAGTTCGTCTCAGCAGCTCCAGTGAGATGCAGCTATTAGTCCTGCGGGTGCATAAAGTTAAATGTAGGTCCATCCTCTAAGGGCTGAATATGGGTATGAGACACAGGTGTGGTACCCAGGGTCAAACATGATCACTGATGGATGCCACCACTCCCCGGAAGAGGAGTCTTGAGTGTAGGAACTGAGCTATTTCTAACCCCTCGCTCAAAGGCTGGGATAACCCAAGAAGCCCATGAAACTTTATTGAATGAATAACATGTGAATGAATGAATGAGTGAACAAATAAATGAATGAACTATTCAAATTTCTGTTTTTGTTTGCAAAACATTCTACTTTTGACTTTAGCCATCATTTTATCACGTGTGTGTGTGTGTATGTGTGTGTGTGTGTGTGTGTGTGTGTGTGTGTGTGTGTGTGCGTACATGTGCCAGAGAAAGACATTGTTTCTTGTTTCTCTTGCTCTCTCCTTTAGTCTCTTGAGATAGGATTTCTAACTGAACCTGTAGCTCACAGTAGATTTTGTTTTTGTTTTTATTTTGTTTGTTTGTTTGAACCTAGGTTGGTGGCTAGCAAGCCTAAGTGATCCTCCTGTCTTGACCCTGTATCAGCACTGGGCTTACAAGCATGGAACCACACTAGGTCCATTACATGCATCCTGGGGATCTGACTGCAGGTCCTCATGTTGGCACAGAAAGTGCTCTTCCCCACTGAGTTATCACCCCGGCCCTCATTTTACCTTGTTGTTGTTGTTCCTCCTTTGAATAATTTTGTGCCAATCCAAGGTAGAACCCCATCACACACTGAATTCCAACACAGACTGAAATCCTGGGCAACAATACAAAGACACTCTTTGAAAAGAAACAGCCCTAAGCCAACAAAACTCTATCTGTCATGATACAGAGGGATTCTATGTGGATAGGGATGGTATTTAGATGTTATCTTAGTCACTTTTCTATTGCCATGGCAAAACACCATGGTCAAGGCAACTTACAGAAGAAAGAGTTTATTGGGGGCTTATAATTTCAGAGGGTGAGTTCATAACCATCATAGCAGGGTGGATGGCAGCAGGCAGGTATGGCACTGAAGCAGTAGCTGAGAATTTATATCCTTATCCTATAAGTAGGAGGCAGAGAGAGATAATTGGGAAGGAATGATGAGGGCCTTTGAAACCTCAAAGCCCACCCCCAGTGGCACACCTCCTCCAACAAGGCCACACCTCCTAATCCTTCCCAAACAGTTCCACCAACTGGGGACCAAACATTCAAACATATGGGCCTATGCAGCCATTTTCACTCAAACCACTATGGAGGTCTACAATGTAATATTTCAAAAATTGTTTATTCTCAAGTTTCTGGCTACACTATGACTATTCTAGTTAGGTTTCTATTGCCGTGATAAACACACCATGACCCAGACACTTCCATGTCATACTTTATCATTGAGGGTAGTCAGGATAGGAACTCAAGGCAGGAACTGAAGCAGAGAGCATGGAAAATGATGCTTACTGGCTTATTCTTCATGGATTTCTTAGCCTGCTTTCTTATAGAAGTCAGGAGCACCTGCCTAGGGGTGGCACCACCCACAATGGGCCTTCCCATGTCATTTATTAGCCAAGAAAATAACCCTCAGTCTTGCTAACAGGCCAATCTGATAGAGGCATTTTTTTCTTCTACCCAGATAACTCTAGCTTATTTCAAGTTGATTAAAAAAAAAAAAACCAACCAGCACACTGACTGTGGAGATTCCACCAGCCATAGAAATTGCCTGCTATGGTGGATGGAGTTTGTTCTCTAGAGCATAAAACACCACCAGCCTCCAACTGAGTTTTGAGCTCCTGCCCTGATGAGCTTATGTAGGTTACAACCTACCAGTCGGTGCATGGGGGCATTTCTAAGGCCTAAGAAGGGCAAAGCACGCTGAATTGGATTAACAGAAGCCTATGGTGTTATCAGCTAGAGGATTGGCTGGGGATGAAGGCAGCCTTGACAGCCAGAAGCCCAGGGACAGGTCAGCTTCAGCCTTCTTTAACAGTGTGACTCAGATGGAGGGAGATGGTTTCTCCATCCCTTGTTTGTTAATGACACCTAGTGAATAGTGAGAATCCACACAGTTAAGTCTATACACAAGCAAGACCTCCACCTGAGCTTTACCTGATGCCATAGAACATTGGCTATGTGCAGAAATCCTTTGCACACTCTGTACAATGAGCAGTGTCAGCTCATTACGTCCTCAGGACCCGTAGACTTGGCCTGTCATCACTGTCACAATATAAGGAAGACACTGAAGCTTGATGTGCTGGGAATCATAGATAGGGTGAGGAGAACCCTGGCAAGGTCATGGTGCTTCTTGTCACTGCACTGGCTCCGTTGACTCTGTAGCTGTGGCCTTGGGCCTCATCCTGACACTTCTTGGATATTCATTACGTCTGTTAAATGGGGCGTCATTGAGTAAAAACACCTACTTCATTAGGCTGTGGTGAAGATGAAAATTAATAGCATCTAGTGGTGCTTGGCCTATGGTATCTGTGATAAATGGCATCATTATAATTAGACTTAAGGTTGGAAATTAGAGATGTTTGAGTCCAATTTGTATGAAATTTAATTTCCTTTGTATAAAGCAGGTTTGATTAATTAGAAATAGAAATATGCTTATAGTGACTTTCCTTTAAAAATAATTTTATGAGGTGGACATCACAGGGCTATTTTCTGTGACACATAATTACCAGGACAGCTTTGGGTCCCAATAACCATTAATCCAATGTGTCAATATGTGCATTTCACAGACGTGTAATGTTAATGCCAAACTTGGTATTAATTCATGGTGGGGTAGGGGCCTGCTGTTACACATGGAAAAAAAGATAATCAAATGAACTGTCTTGCCCATGGGAGGAAATTCCACTAACTTGATCACCTTGTACTCAGGCCAGTTCAGTCTGGAGCATTTCTTGCACACACCCCTAGCTGTGGAAACACGTTTATATATGTTCATATGTGTGGGGTATATGTGTCTGTGTGTGTGTAGGTGCCCATGCATGTATGTCTACATGTCTCTTTCCCAGTGTTAGGATTACAAGTGTATATTACTATGTCTCGCTCTTAAAAAAAAATTGCGGGTTCTAGGGATCGAACTCAGATCCCCATGCTTACATGAAAACCACTTTTCCTACTAAGCTGTCTCCCAATCATCCTGCTCACAGTTTTGTATAAGCTATTCATTCCATATCACAGGGCAGGATCCTGAATCTCCCTGAGCATCTATCTCCTGTTAGAAGCCCCAAGGAGGTCAGTGGTAGGACTAGGGTCCCAGCTCCCCTCACTGGTCATAATCTGTACAGTCGACTAGAGTTTAGGACATTTTAATCTTTAAAAGACTGCAAAATCTTAACATTTAAGCCATTTCTTGGCTCAAAGTCTTGGAAAACTGAAAACCATACACTTTCTCTGGTAATGCAAATACAAACAATCCCTTATCATTTAGAATCACAGTAAGAATGTTAATCATTGGATGAAGTTGGGAGGGTAGGGAGGTAGAGGTGGAAGGATTAGGGGTGAATGTGATTTAATTACATTGTATAAAACTCTTGAATTAATAAAGATATTAAAAAAGAATGTTCATCATGAAGTGGGGAGGGGGAAGGAGAAGGCTATGTGGGATGAATTTGCTCAAAATACCTAACTAATATACTGGGAAGAAATTGTCTTTATGAAACCCATCACTATGCACAATGAATATACCAATAAAAATTTAACTAAAAAATCCATCATATCTTACCACACAGAGACCAGGCATATTCTCCTACTGTGAATATTCATTTGCTATCACTTTGAATATGCTTGCTCATATTTCCCGAAATTTGCTGAATTATTGATGTAAATTATGAACTATGATCCATCAATTGCTAAAACTCCAGTATGTGTCATTAAAAAATAGGGACGTGTTCTAATATAACCACACTGCTATGCTCACACTCTCACTATGAATGGATGCCTCCTAATTGCACATCTATACTCCACCTTCTCCAGACCCATTCAGGAAATGTCCTATTGAAATTCTGACCCACAGAGGAAAGTAGCTGCACATGTATGAAAAGTGACACTTGAGGCCTTGTCCCCAGACAGAGAGAGTCAGAAGCTAGAGACCACAGTGCAGGTTCATTACTAAAACAGGATAAATCCAAACCTCACCACCATGTCTGATATATCAATGTCTGAGAGGTGTTTGGGGTCGTTTGGAAGTCACAGTCAAGCAAATGTAAAACTTCAGCCCAGATGGCAGGTTTTCTACTGGGCTTGCTATCTGTTTGTAGCTGGTGTCGACATATCTAACTGTTCCTGTTGTTCAAGGTCCCAGGGAAGTGTCAACCAGCAAGGTGGACAACCTGTTCCTGGCTCTGACTACGCAAGGGAAGAAGTTCGAGGGCTCCCAGCTTTGTGAGTGGTGAAAGCAGGGGGCACAGTTGCTGGGCACACCCACTCTCAGGGGTGTGCCACATATCCTGGTTTTCCTGACACTTTCTGGTTTGAAACCAGGAAGAATTGGTTACCATGTTCCCCCAGGCTTCTGATGGTCTGCCAAGATGGAGCCTTCCCCCTCTGAGCTGACACATCCACCACACAGCACTACTCCCTACAGGGCCCCTGCAGAGTCATTCGGTGGGAGGGGAGGGGGGAGAAAAGAAGGAAACAGGAGCTGAGGGGTTGCTGCCTCATAGAACCAAATGGTTCATGCTCCTCTCCAAATGACCATCGTGGCATGGAGGAATGGCTTTCTGTTTTGCAGCTTGTCTCCTCTGTCTTAGGACCACTTCAGCCGATTTAAAAACAGTTCCATCACTTCATTCTCCAAGAGCATCTGATTCAGTCTGAAAGAAGGTTCTTTGTGCCCCTGCTTTTGTAAAAGAACTTCCAAAGCCAGGCACGCTGTTGGGTACCTATCATCCTAGCTTTTCCTTCTAGGTGGGCACATAGTTGGGCGCAACTTTTTATGCTCAAATTTCCTCTTTCCAGGAAGATATCTATCAGACTGGATGTGACCTACCCTACCAACTTTCTTTGAACTCAATCCCTTCGGACTGTATGTCTTTGTTACTTTTCTCCTCACGGAGACCATGCCAGCAGAAACAACTGAACAGTGGAAAGGTTCATTTGGGTTCACGGCTTCAGAGAGATTCAGCTCACCATGGTAGGACAGACACAGCATTCCAAGCAACTCAGTCACTGCCTGGAGGACCTTGGGGTTGTGGCTAGTCCATACTGCAGGGAAGCAGAGCCTATGGGCAGAGCCAGCAAATGGAACAACTTTTCCCCAAGGCCACCTCTGGTGATCTACGGTAGCCAGGCAGGCTCCAAATGCTAGAGGTTCCACAGCTTTAACAGAGCAAGCTGGGGACCAAGTTTTCTGAGCATGAGCCTGGGGGCACATTTCAGATTCAAAGCATAGTACCAGCCACCCAGATACTCTTACACCTGCAGGTACCGAGGCATGAAGGCTGTAACGCATGAAGTAGAGGGGTACAAGGCACCCATACCAGCAGAGCTGAGCATTCCAAGTTGAGTGCTACAGAACAGAGGGAGACTCTCATGACTTTAACGTCTGCATAGCGAGGAAACACAGTGTCAGTGAATCAAGTGTAGGCAACACTGGCTTCCTGGGGCAAGTCTGTCTGAAGCTCCTCAGAAGCATCAACAAGTCTACAGGCCCAGGGTCATCTGATCTCACAATCCAAGTCTGGCCAGACTCAGTTGTGCTTGGATGGGAGAAGTATATCAGTGTACGAACATCTATCTCTTCAGAAGTGCTCCTGGGGGAGATCTTTCCATTTTCTGACATCTTCTTCAATTTCTTTCTTCAGGGACTTAAAGTTCTTGTTATACAGGTCCTTCGCTTGTTTAGTTAGAGTTACACCAAGGTATTTTATATCATTTCTGGCTATTGTAAAGGGTGATGTATCTCTGATTTCTTTCTCATCCCATTTGTCATTTGTATATAGGAGGGCTACTGCTTTTTTTTTTTTTTTTTTTGTTAATCTTGTATCATGCTACTGTGAACCAATAGCTGAGGAGCCTCCATGGAACTGGACCAGGCCCTCAGGATAAGTGAGACAGTTGATTAGCTTGAACTGTTTAGGAGGCCCCCAGGCAGTGGAACCGGGACCTGTCCTTGGTGCATGAACAGGCTTTTTGGAACCTATTGCCTGTGCTGAGACACTCTGCTCAGCCTTGGTGTAGGGAGGAGGGGACTGGACCTGCCTCAACTGAATCTACCAAGCAGGGCTGACTCCCCAGGGGAGACCTTGCCCTGGAGGAGGTGGGAATGGAGGGTGGATTGGGGGGAAGGCTGGGAGGACAGGGGAATCTGTGGCTGATATGTAAAATTTAATTAATTCTTTTTTTTTAAAGATTTATTTATTTATTATGTATACAGTGTTCTGTCTGCATACACACCTGCAGGTCAGAAGAGGGCGCCAGATCTCATTATGGATGGTTGTGAGCCACCATGTGGTTGCTGGGAATTGAACTCATGACCTCTGGAAGAACAGCCAGTGCTCTTAACCTCTGAGCCATCTCTCCAGCCCCAAAATTTAATTAATTCTAAAATAAAAATATTGAAAAAAGAAGTGCTCTTGTGAGCTAGCTTAGCGAGTCTTTAAATAACAATCATTTGTTGAACACAACCCCTGATAGGCACAGCCACTATGTGTTACTAATGTATATACTAGAAAATGAATTAATAGTCAATCTCTCATAAAGAAAAAATATGGTTTCTGCATAATTACTAGTGATTTTGAGACAGTCACCACCCCACATTAACAAATGAAGTATTCACATTTTTTAGTCTTAAATTAAATAAAATGAAATCATGTTGATGAGATTCAGCCAACAGAAAAGACAAAACAAGATAGTTTTCTTTCCTTTTAGTGTTTTGGGTGAGTGAGTATATTTTAACACAGTTTCTTAGCTTTTAGTTTGCTGACAGCCTAGGAAAATTCATACTAAATTATAGCCTAGTGGTACTTAGACGCAAAAGGGTAGAAGTTGCTAGGCAAATTGTTGAGTGACTGAAGTTTGATTTTATAAGCCTTTTGAAAGTGGTTTTGTTTTGTTCTTCAGTAAATCTTTGGGTCTTCAAAATGTTTGATTTATAGGGCTCTCTGCTTTGAAGAAAAATTCATTTACAAAATTTGGGTCTGGGAAGATGGCTCAGCTGGTAAAATGCTCTCTGTGCAAGCAGTGCGAGCATGTGGAGCTGAGTACAGATCTCTTGTGTACTCCCGTGCAGTGCCGCATGTGATGGCATGTGCCAGTCATCCCAATGCTGGGGGCAGAGACAGGAGGATGCATGAAGTTTGTTGGATAGCCAGACTCACTAAATTCAAAATCAGCACACTCCGGGGTTAGGTTTAACGAGAGACCCTGCCTTGAAAATTAAAAGGAAGATCAATTGAAGTAGATGCCCAACTCTGGGCTATACACACACACACACACACACACACACACACACACACACACACACACACACACACATTTCAGGGGAGGGAGGAAAGGAGGGAGTAGGAGGGTGTTTAATAGTAGTTCATGAGCCAGGAAGATGGGTCAGTGGGCAAAGGAGCTTGCCATGGATCCCTGGGACCCACACAGTGGAGGAGAGAATTAACTCCCTTAATTCATTCTCTCTCACCACCCTTGAGACATGGTGTGCACATGGCACATGTGCACACACACTAGAGAGTCAAACTTGATTAGAGGTTGATTTTGAAGTCTCTCATGTCCTTTGACTAGTTTGGGAAGCCAACTCCAATAAAGGCTCAAACAGAACATAGCGGCTCTTTGGGTATCTTGCCTTACTCATGAAAAGTCTTCACCATTGGTTTTTGTTTATTTGTTTCATTGATTGAAATGAATCATCCAGTTTTTCTTTCTGGAAAAATCTCTGGCTTGGATTTTAAGTATCCCATAAACTGACATCTTATCCTGTAGTTTGTGGTTGGCTATATGAGAGGATTGGAATCAAATATAGACTTAATTTACATGACTCTACTGACTTTGAACAAAATTCCCTGTAGGGGTTGGATGGGCATACAGAATTCTGTGTTCTGAAGAGTGATGTTCCTTCCCCTCATTTGGGTTATGCCAATCATTTTATGCTGAGTACCAATGAATACAGACTCTGGCAATACCTATAATGGTGTATGGAGCTTCAAAAATAAATGTCCTAATTTAACCAAATTTCAGGTTACTTTGTACTGTGGGAGCAGAGAGAGCAGAGATGGCAGTGGTGTGGAGCCTGACCATACTCGTCAATACTTCGATGTAATGTGGCCTCTAGAGCCTTCAGGGAGCCTGGCTTCTGCGAATTTGCTGACTTTCGATAGGTCTGTAATTACTTTCAAGCCACCAAACAAATCAGAGAGTTGCATCAAGGTAACCTGGGGTGGTGGGGGGGAGTGGAGATGGAGAGAGGAAAGGTCAGGCTTACCAAGGACAGCTGCAAGGTCACAGCATTAGAACCATGTCTGAAATTCAGGAGCTGGAATCTAACAGATCTTTTGAGTCCTGGCTCTGTCATCCTCTTGGAAGGATTAAGCTTGTCCAAATCCTCACAGGTAGTAAGTAAACACTGCATGGGATAGGAGGATTAAATGACACCAAGCATGAACACAGTGCTTGGTCCTTTCCATAAAGGTGCTAGTCACCATGGTTACCGCCCTGATGTTTTCTTCACCAGCACAGCTCTCAGCTAGGATTCAAGATTAGTCATTAGGTGTATATCAGTGGAATCCATTGATTAGGGATCCACCTGAATTTCTCTTGCCAAATGTCTGCTCTATTCTGTGCTGTGCAGATACTCTTAAGCACAAAGAATTGGAGAAGCTGCCATTTGTGAAGGGTCTGCAAGCCATTACAAGCTTTTCAGGAACCTGTGACAGACAGCACTCATAAACATAGCATCCTGCTCAGAAACCTGGGTTTGAAGAATTTTCCACTCTCAATTTTCCCATGGGTAAAGCCTTTCAAGGAATCATCTGAGGCTGAATTGGAATTTGGGTCCATTGTAGATGGATCAGCTCTAGATTCTGGGCCTTTATTCTGGGTCTCCTGGTGAGACAAAGCCATCTTCCTATCTTCCTTCCACAGCACATGGTAAACCAGAAGTATATTCCTTTTCTTCTGCATGGATGTCAAGGCCGGATCACAGGAGTGTGGAGAGGAAGGGGGCACACTGGAGATGAAGGTTCCTTTGCACGGCAGCTCTGCAGTTTCTTATAGCTCAGCACTTCATGAAGCCCATGCCTGTGTCTCAGGGGACCCCGTGGGGTACCATCCATCAGGATAAAGCAAATTGCTGCTTACTTCTGCCTGTGAGGCTCCCTGTGGCTTCTTCTATTACTCCGCAGCCCTTGAGAATAGTAATCACCAGCAGATGCCCATAGCATCTCTCTCTGCTACTGTCTCTCAGAATATACATGATTGGATAACTCAACCTCCTTTCATAGAGGTCGCCACTAGGATTGGAGGGGCTGCCACTCACTGATCAGATCATAACTCCAGAGGGACAAGGGGCAGCACTTTGCCACGGGAACTCAGGTAGAGCATCCTGGACAGTATCTCAGTATTAGCAACCTACCGATGCTGGCCACTCTTTCTTGTATTGCTCTTAAACCTTATGAGAGCTCCTTAAGGGATCCAATGTCAGGGTCCTCATGGATCTTGGCAGAGCTCATAGGGGCAGTCCTAAGGGGCAGAAGAAAAGGCCAACTTTTCACTGTGTTTGGCAACCTGTTTGTATGTATGGATGCCTCACCAGGATGAAGAGCAGAAGCACGAACACCCAGAGCAAGGCTAGGAAGCTGGGAGAGAGACCTTGTCAGGGGGTTGTTTTCAGCTGCAAGGAACAGAGTCCCGAAAGGCAGACTCCAAGAAGTTTAAGCAACCAGGGCTATATTTCTCAATAAATAAAAATTCAAAAGCGGCCGGGCGGTGGTGGCGCACGCCTTTAATCCCAGCACTCGGGAGGCAGAGCCAGGCGGATCTCTGTGAGTTCGAGGCCAGCCTGGGCTACCAAGTGAGTCCCAGGAAAGGCGCAAAGCTACACAGAGAAACCCTGTCTCGAAAAACCAAAAAAAAAAAAAAAAAAAAAAAATTCAAAAGCAACAGATTTTTACAGTTGATTTAGCAACTTGATCTGGGTTATCTATGCCTACAAGAATGAGCTCTGTGTTCGGGGAAGAAACAAGATAACAGTTTAAATAGCTGGTGGTAGACTATAAATGCTTTTATCCCTTGGTGAAGTTGGAGCATCAGGATCTCAGATCTATTAATTATTTGCTTCAGCAAATATTTAATCACAGCATGAAGAGACTTAATCCCCTCTTCCTCATTCAATAGGTTAAAAAAAAAGCCCAAGATGAAGACTACTACTATCCTGGCTGCCAAGAAAGTTATTAAAGGAAATATACACACATGCACACGTGCGAAAGACATTTTCAAGATTTTATGAACTATGAGGTTCAGAGGATGGCTCAGTGGTTAAGAGCATGTACTGCTCTTGCAAAGGAACTGAGTTTGGTTGCCTGCACCCACACTGGCTCACAACTGCCTCTAAGTCCAGCTCCAAAAGGATCCAAGGACTCTGGCCACCACAGGCACCTGCTCTCTGTCTCTCTCTGTCTCTCTGTCTCTCTGTCTCTCTGTCTCTCTGTCTCTCTGTCTCTCTGTCTCTCTGTCTCTCTCTCTCTCTCTCTCTCACACACACACACACACACACACACACACACACACACACACACACACACAAACGTGTGTACAAGTGCAAGCAGTAAAAAGCAAATCTTTTTAAAGATTTTATGAATTATACCACAGAATTAAGGACAACCAAAGTTATCCAGGGAAGGCCAAAGGAGCCTGCCACAAGTACATTTCACAAATGAAGGAAATCCAAAGGAATGACTATGCAGGACCAGAGCCAGCAAGCGGCTGTGTCTGACCCCAGATATTGTATTTCTGTCACTATATTACTCAACAAAAATCCAATATTCTAAAGATTAATATCCATTTTGTCTATCTTTTCCTTTCCACTACATAGAAGAGGCTCTATTTTATGTAAATTATATTTCTAAATTAGACCAAACAACATCTATCATCCTAAACTCATTCTATTTCATTTATATGTGCCATGAAATTGGATATTTAAGGATATTCAAGATGCAAAGGCACTGTATTTGTTGATTTTCTGTTCTGTGGTAAATGACCAAAGGCAGCTTAAGGAAGCAAAGGTTTATTTTGGTGTAAAGTTCTGGAGGGTAGAGTCTGTCGTGACAAGGAAGGCCAGGCAACAGGCAGGGGCAGGCTTTGCTGTAGCAGGAAATTGGCTGGTTGTGGTTTCTTTTTTTCATTCTACCTTCCTCCCTCCATCCCTTCCTCCCTCCCTCCCTCCCTCCCTCCCTCTCTCTCTCTCTCTGTCTTTCTTTCTTTCTTTCTCTTTCTTTCTTTCTTTCTTTCTTTCTTTCTTTCTTTCTTTCTTTCTTTCTTTCTTTCTTTCTTTCTATTTATTTATTCCACTCCCTTCTCTCCTCCTAGTCCCTCCCTGCAAGCCCCCTCTGTTCCCATCCCCCATACACTCCTCCTACGTTTCTGTTTAGGAAAGGGCAGGTATGGCATGGAGATCAACAAAACATAGCATATCAAGTTGCAGTAAGACTAAGCACCTCCCCATGTATTAAGACTGGGCAAGGTGACCCAGCATGAGGAGTAGGGTCCCAAAAGCCAGTGAAAGAGTAGGAGACAGCCTCTGCCCCCACTGTTAGGAGTCCCACAAGAGGGGCAAGCTATAGAAATGTAACACATATGCAGAGTGTCTAGGTCAGTTCCATGCAGGCTCCCTGGTTGATTCAGCTTCTGTGAGCCCCTGTGACCCCAGGTTAGTTGATTCTGTGGGTTTTCTTGTGGTGTCCTTTACCCATCTGACTCCTACAGTCCTTTCTCCTCCTCTTCTGCAGGCTTTCCTGAGCTCTGCCTAGTGTTTGGCTGTGGGTCTCTGCATCTGTTTCCATCAGTTGCTGGATGAAGCCTCCCTGATGACAATTGGGCTAGTCACCAATCTGGTCACAGGAGATGGCCAGTTCAGGCTACTTATCCTAGAACTCTTAGCTGGAGTCATCCTTGTAGATTCCTGGGAGATTCCCTTGCACTAGCTTTTTATCTGTCCCTGAAATGCTCCCTGTCCCGTTTCCAGTAGTCTCTTTCGGTACTCTTCCTCTCTGTCCCCTGCACCATAACATGATCGCTCATGTTCTCATCCCAACCCTCAATTCACTCATGAAGTCTCTTCTATTCCCCCTTCCCAGGGAGATCTAGGTATCCCCCCCCCCCCGAACCCTCCTTGTTACCTAGTCTCTCTGGGTCTGTGGATTGTAGCATAGTTATCCTTTATTTTAAAGGTAGTATCCACTTATGAGTGAGTACACACCATGTGTGTATTTCTGGGTCTGGCTTACCTTATTCAGGATGTTTTTTTCTAGTTCCATCCATTTGCCTGCAAATTTCAAGATGTCATTGTTTTTTACAACTGAGTAATACTCCATTGTGTAAATGTCCCACATTTTCTTTACCCATTCCTTAGCTGAGGGACATCTAGGTTGTTTCTAGGTTCTGGCTATTATGAATAAAGCTGCTATGAATATAGTTTTGCAAGTGTCCTTGTGGATGATTGAGCAACCTTTGGGTATATGCCCAAGCTGGGTCTTGTGATAGATTGATTCCCAGTTTTCTGAGAAACTGACATATTGATTTCCAAAGTGGCTGTACAAGTTTGCATTCCCACCAGCAATGGAGGAGTGTTCCTCTTGCTCCACTTCCTCTCCAGTATGAGCTGTCACTAGTGTTTTTGATCTTAGCCATTCTGGCAGGTGTAAAATGGAATCTTAGAGTCGTTTTGATTTGCATTTCCCCAATGACTGAGGATGTTGAACAGTTCTTTAAGTGTTTCATGGCCATTTGAGTTTCCTTTGTTGAGAATTCTCTATTTAGATCTGTACCTCATTGTTAATTGTATTATTTGGTTTATTGATGTCTAGTTTCTTGAGTTCTTTATACATTTTCAAAATCAGCCCTCTATCAGCTGAGGGATTGGTGAAGATCTTTTCCTGTTCTGTAGGCTGCCTTTTGTCCTATTGATCATGTCCTTTGCCTTATAGAAACTTTTCAGTTTCATGAGGTCCCATTTATTAAGTGTTGATCTTAGTGTCTGCACCATTGGTGTCCTGTTCAGTAGGTTGTCTCCTGTACCAATGCATTCAAGGCTATTTCCCACTTTCTCCTCTATCAGGGTCAGTGTATCTGATTTATTTTGAGGTCTTTTATCCACTTGGACTTGAGTTTCATGCAAGGTGATAGATATGGATAAATTTGCATTCTTCTACATACCAATATCTAGTTATGCTAGCATCATTTGTTGAAGATGCTTTCTTTTTTCCATTGTGTTATTTTGGCTTCTTTGTCAAAAATCAGGTGTCTGTAGCTGTGTGGATTTACATCTGGGTCTTCAATTCAATTGCATTGTTTTTATGCCAATACCCTAAGGTTTTTTATTACCATAGCTCTGTAGTAGAGCTTGAAATCAGGGATGGTGATACCTCTGGAAGTTCTTTTATTGTACAGAATTGTTTAGCTATCCTGGGTTTTGTTTTGTTTTGTTTTGTTTTTCCATATGTGCCGGTGGATGTCCATGAGGAGCAGCAGGTGGCAACTGAAGTTTGGGAAGTTGACCCACCAGGAAGCAAAGCTCTGATGGGTGAATCTGAGCCTTGGACCCAGAATGTCTCTTGCTACTGCTGTGTCTTTACATGTTTGCCACTGACATTTTTTCTCTGGTATCTGGCATGATGTGAATGGGTGTGGGGAGATCTCCACTGCCTTTAATGCAGTGTGATTATCTCATGGAAAAACCCTATTCTACTGGACATTTTAACCTGTGGATTATTATAAAGATGATTTCCTCATGTGCTGTACTGTTTAATAAATAAAGCAGGGGCTTTGGAGAATAAAAATCACTGCTTCAGTTAAACAGTACAGGATTATGATAGAGGTTAGCTTAGTGGGAAAACTAATATAGGTAAAAGCGAGCTATGGTGTTGCCCCTGCCCCTGATAAAGCCTGGGCTGCAGAGGATAGAAAATAGGAACAAGGAAATGTCACACAGCTAATTTCTCTTGAGCAACATAGACTGTGGCTTAGGTTAATGATTAAGTAAAACAGTTGTGTCCCAGAAATTAAATTAGCTCAAATTCTTCTAATGTTAATGTTGAGAGATGTGTTCACAAGTTTCAGTGTTCATCATAGCTAAAACAAAGATTTAAATATGATTTAAAGTTAGGTTAAGATGTTTTTGTTAATGGCTTTGAGGTAGAAAGTCTTAGAAAACAATGTAAAGTTTAGAAGGACATACTTTTACTAGTTGAGCGAGAGACTCATTGAGGTCAGGGAGCAGGAACAATGGTAGCCTGGGTATTGCTGGCTGATGGACCTTTCTTGCTAGGATAGGTTGGTGATCAAGGGTGATGATTAATTCCTTGTACCCATTTTTACCCCCAGCTTCATGATATAAAAAAAGCTGTTGATGAGTGGGTATGCACCCTGAGGATTTAAAATAGAACTGACTGGTTGTTTTTCATATATAAAATTTAGATTTGTGATTCCTGTAAGATTTTTTTTTATAAGATTACATTTTGAGATAAATAATAAAATAATCAATCCTTTCTTTGTAATGGCAAAATGCAGCCTGCCAGCAAAAGAACTGGCTGAGAAAAATACCTTGCTTGCTTACACTCTGTTAATCTATAACAAGTTGCTTGGGTATGAAAGTATGTGGGTTCTTGGGGCAACTTGTTTTTCACCTGTAATAGGCAAAATGTTTAATCATGGAAGGGATATGGAAAACACACTTTTTGTTTTTTTACTTGTAGTCATTGTAATCATTCACTTGAAACACAGACTGTAACCACATTGTATTTTTATACTGCTTGAGAGACTTTGCTGAGATATATAAGCTGTAAGGGAAAAAATAAAATTAGTTAGAAGGAAGACATGAAGAGAGACAGAAGTGAAACATCAGGGTACAAAACAAAACAGAAGAGAAGCAGAGCAGAACAAGCAACAGTAAGAACGATAAAATGAAGAACTAAGCTTTGGCCCTCAGCAAAGTCCTCGCGTGTCTGCTTGTCTGTCTAGTAGCTCGCCTGCTCTGCATCTCCTCTTCAGTGTCTCTGGCCTGCTGAAGGCTTGCCATTCACCAGCACCCTAGCTGAGATCCTGACATGTTGGAGATGTATGTGGGTTTTTTCCCTTTTCACTGGCCCCAGAGAATTAAGTTTGACTCCCTCAGATAGAAAAGTCAAGTTGAGCAGTAGTATGCCAACTCTACTGGCTTCCCCTCAAACCCTGAGCTGCTTGCTAAAGGCTGGTCCTCACAGCAGCAGTACATATGAAGTTGAGCATTGTTCTTTCAAGGTCTGTAAAGAATTGTGTTGGGATTTTAATGGGATTGCATTGAATCTGTAGATTGCTTTTGGTAAGATGGCCATTTTTACTATGTTAATGCTACTGATCCATGAGCATGGGAGATCCTTCCGTCTTCTGATACCTTTTCCATTTTTTTTCTTCAAAGACTTGAGCTCTTGTCATACAGGTCTTTGACTTGCTTGGTTAGAGTTACACCAAGATATTTTATATTATTTGAGGCTATTGTGAAGGGTGTTGATTCCCTGTTTTCTTTCTCAGCCTGTTTATCATTTGTATATAGGAAGGTTACTGGGTTTTTTTTAGTTACTCTTGTATCCAGCCACTTGACTAAAGATGTTTATCAGCTGTAGGAGTTCCCTGGTAGGTTTTTTTTTTTGGTTGCTTATGTATACTATCATATCATCTGCAAATAATGATACTTTGACTTCTTCCTTTCCAATTTGTATCCTCTTGATTTCCTTTAGTTGTCTTATTGCTCTAGCTAGAGCTTCACATACTATATTGAATGTCTCATTCCTGATTTTAGTGGAATTGCTTTGAATTTCTCTCCATTTAATTTGATGTTAGCAATTGGCTTGCTCTATATTGCTTTTATTATGTTTAGGTATGTCCCTTGTATCCCTGATCTCTCCACAACTTTATCATGAAAGGGTGTTGGATTTTGTCAAAGACTTTTTTCAGCATCTATTGAGATAGACTGATCATATTTTCATCTTCACAAGAAGCAGGGAGACAGGAAAGAAAATAGATGAGGCTTTAAGACCTCAAAACCAACCCCCAGTGACATACTTCCTCCAGCAAGAATCTTCACTTCCTATAGGTTCCATAGCTTCCACAATAACATCACCAATTGGTGATCAAGTGTTCAAACACATGAACCTACGGGGGGCAATTTCTCTTTCAAACTGCAATTGGCATTGTAGTGCATAGGAGTGATATTACCAGTTACACAATAGTGGGATGGATGGTCTAGCTCCAACATCTGTCAGCATCTTGGAACAAACAGCACTGGCTCACACGTCCAATGAATGGCAGTGACACTGGTGTGGCAGGAGGTGGGCGGCCCAGTGAACACTCACACATCTGAAAGGTGCCAATTTCACTGGCAAACTGGGCATAAATGTGCTGGGTAATAACACACATCCTCTCACAGTCAAAGTTGCAGTTATATGGCTCTTCCATTAATCAAAATTTTCAAGGACGCAGACCCTCCATCTGTCATTCTCTTATTTATTATTTCCCAGGCAAGATGCATATAGTTGTTCAATGTGTGGTTTCCCGTGGTTAATCATCTGTATTGAGATAAAAGCTCTCCTGAATGGGTAAGCGTTTTCTTGTAAGTGAAAATTCCATGTATGTGAATACTAAGGTTGTTTGAAGGGAAGCTCTTCCTCAACACCTATTTCAATTTCCTTCTTTGAAAATGCAGAGACTGAGATATTGAAAAGTGAAATAATTAGCAAGTGGGTGCACACAAAGCTAGTACATTGTCCCAAGTGTTATCTTAAGTATTTTAAAGATATTATTACACTAGGTATGGTGACACACACCTATAAGGCCAGCATTTGAAAGTCTGAAGCAATGAAGCCAGGGTAACTAATAAGTTCTAGGCCATCTTGAGTTACATAGGTAAATACTTTCTTAAAAAGAAAATATTATAATATTGCTGTATAAAATGTCAATGTGACTCCCTGTTTCCATGGCATGGAGCCACCCTCCATACCATCCCACCACGAGCACCATATCCCTTAAACTATGAGTCCAAATAAATTGTTTTTACCATTAAAAACTAACCTAAACTATAAAGATACATTCACTCAAAAATTTTTTACTTCTTTTACTTTTAAAAATTTATTTTCTTTTTAATTTGTATATATGTATGTCTACAGAAAGCTTTCTGTATTTGTGAGTGCAGCTGCCTGTGGATTCTGGAAGAGGGCATTGGGCCTCCTAGAGCAGAAGTTACAGGCAGTTATGAGCCATCCTATGAGGATGTTGGGAATCAAACCTGACTCCTCTGTAAGAGCAGTATGAACTCTTAACCACTGCTCTTAAGGAATTATTTTGCTCATATAATCCCTCCTCTCTCTCTCTCTCTCTCTCTCTCTCTCTCTCTCTCTCTCTCTCTCTCTCTCTCTCGCCGATTGGACTCCTGGAGCTCCACCTGGGGCCTGACCGTGGATCTCTGCATCTGCTTCCCTCAGTCATTGGATGAGAGTTCCAGCACAACAGTTAGAGTGTTCGGTGATCCGATCACCAGAATAGGTCAGTTCGGGCCTTCTTTCTCTCGATTGGAAAAAGCACAGGGACAAATAGTCAAACTAGTGGAAACACATGAACTATGAACCAACCCATGGAACTGGATCAGGCCTTCTAGTAAGTGAGACAGTCGATTAGCTTGAACTATTTAGGAGGCCCCCAGGCAGTAGGACTGGAACCTGTCCTTAGTGCATGAGCTGGCTGTTTGGAGCCTGGGGCCTATGCTGGGACACTTTGCTCAGTCTAGGTGAAGGGAGGAGGGGACTGGACCTGCCTCGACTGAATCTACCATGCTGAGCTGAATCTCCTGGGGAGTCCTTGCCTTGCAGGAGGTGGGAATGGGGGAGTGGGTTGGGGGGAGGGTAGAGGGGACGGGAGGAGGGAGGACAGGGGAATCTGTGGCTGATATGTAAAATTAAATTAATTATAAAATAAAAAAAGAAATTATTTTGGAATGTGTTCTCTTAATTATTTTTCTCTATATTTTTACTTTCAAATCTTCTAGGATTTCAGTTCCTAGATATATTCTTACTTATATGCTATACTTATTGAATAAAAAGTTATCTTTAAAAGGTAGTTTGAAGTACTCTATATGAAATGATTATGGCTGAATAGTGTTGGATAGCAAAGGTTTCTGTGAATCTGGTGTAGACTGTCATTTGGAAAGGCTTTCCAAGTTTCTATCAACCACATTTCCATATCAGCATGTCATCAGAACTTACTATAACCTACGTTCAAACCAAAGCACTTGTTTGGTTAAATCACTGTTTGATTAAAACCAAAGATTGCCCATTGCATGTATGTGTCCACACTGCAGCACCCAACCCAGCTGGATGTTTTCAGTCAGTGTGCAAACCCAGTTCAGGGGGCAAAGCCACAGGTGGTGTGGGTCATAACCAGAACCCGTGCTGTTCTTCAGACCAACACCCACATTCACTGCAGCATCCCCTCACAGACGCTCCAAGTCATGATTTGTGTGTGAAACACCCTGCCACACCCAGTGCTTAGAGCTCCCTCACTCCCTTACACCTAAAGTATCACCACCTCATTCCTACAGTCCTGGCCCAGTCACCTCGGGGTCTTGTCCTCTACCATGGCCTGCTGTCCAGCTTTGCCTTTCTTTCCCCGTGAGGCCATCTAGGAAGGCATTCAATCTGACGTCTTTTCTCAATAGGCCTTGAGTCATTTCACCCTTTGAGGGGGAGAAGTTTGTATCAGTCAGCTTTTTACTGCAGGGATAAAATATCCGAGAGTAACGGCTCACAGAAGGGGTTGATTCTGATTCCCAGTTTCAGAGACTTCAGTCCATGGCCAGCCGGGTCCATTTGTGACATGCCACAGAGGTTGATCACTTCATGATGGTTCATACACTTAGAAAACAAGAAAAGAGAACTTCAGCTACAAGGACAAGACACCTTCAAAGGGGTGCCCTCAGAGATTTCATCCATCCAAGTCCCATCTGCAAATATTTCTATGACCTCCAAACAATATCGCCAAAGTACAAACCATCAATGGATTCTCCCATTGATTCAGTCAGAGTTTTCATGACACGATCATCTCTCAATGACTGGACTCCAAACTGAGGACCAGTCCTTCAACATATGAACCTTTAGGGCAATGGTTCACACCTTCCTAATGCTGCCACCCTTTAATACAGTTCCTCATGTTGTGGTGACCCCCAACCATAAAATTATTTCATTGCTACTTTATAACTATACTTTTGGTACTGTTATGAATCATAATATAAATATCTGATATGCAGGATATCTGATATGCAACCTCTGTGAAAGGGTCACTCAAGCCCCAAAGGGGTTGTGACCCATAGGTGGAGAACGACTGTTTTAGGGGGAGCCTTCCTATCTAAGGGTGAAGAAGAGAAGCGGTATAGTTGGCCAGTGTGAAATTGTTGTCTGTCGGCAGAGGAGACAGCCTGGAGATGCTCACACACTGAAAAATGGTGTGTCCCTCTCTACAGAGGAAGTCTGTGCCCACATGCCATGCATGAACTGTACAGCATCCCTCAGTGCTTGTGGTGCCCAAGAATTGTCAGTCTGCTATCACCAGCCCAGTGGGTCCCCTCCTGAACAGGCTGCCTTTCCCAATGTTATCACAAGTGAGAGGCAATGGGGGGAAAACCCACCTGGATGGAACAGAGGTACCCTTCGATATAAGGTGCCCTGTGCAGCCCACCGAGATAATAGCAGTATCAAGACACTCTGATTGAGGATGACCCCCATCAGCAGTGAAGCCAGGCTGTCTCCACAGGGTGCGGGCTGTCATCTGATTGCTCAGCTCCTGTAGCTGCGTGAATGAGCTTGGAAAAATCTTCATTAGCTGGTGCATTAAGATAATGGGGAAATAATGACACACATAGGACAATTACTTTCATTATTATGTAGGAATTAAATCAGAATATTTTCCCCACCCACTCTGCACTGCTCAAAGAAGGCTCTTACAGGTTTATTTCTCTCTCTCCCCCCCCCCCCCACCCCCCCACCACCATGGGGAAAGTTAAAGTAAATGCTTGAACTTGAGTTCATTATCTCCCAATTCCCGGCACTTTGTATACCTGGGAAATACCTTTTCTGGTGATATTTTATTTGTGCTTTGAAAAATAAAGCTTGCCTAGAGATCAGGGGAAAAAGGCCAGCCATTTTAAGTAAACAAAGTCAGGCAGCACACGCCCTTAATCTGATCACTTGGCAGGCAGGGTCTCTGTGTGTTCAAGGCCACACTAGGGAACAGAGCCAAGCGTGATGACACACGCCTTTAATCCCAGTACCAACCATAGAGACCTGGAGGTCTGTACAGACAGACAGTGACAAGGAAATGAGGTAGCTGGGCTAAGAGCCAATGAGAGGGCAGAAAAGCAAGACATATAAAGGCACGGGTAGACAGGAAGTAGCTCGCATTTGGAAGCTGCAGAGTTGGTGAGGTAAGGCTGGCTGGTGGCTTTTCCTATTTCCCTGATCTGTAAGGCTTTCACCCCTATATTTGGCTCTGTGTTTTTTATTTAATAAGACCATTTAGGAAGTTGTCTACAACATTTATTTACCTTTGTCCCTCTTTCCCTTTCTCTAACACTCAGGGAGCCTTTGGCAAAATTAATTAAAAAACAAAAAGGTGGAGAAATGGGGGAGGATGGCAGAAATCACTCTAGAGTTACAGCTGGCTGGTTTAGTTGGAAGAGGGTCCATCTGTCCTCTGAAAGCTCCAAAAATCCACAGGGACTGTGGCTTCCTTCATCTCAGTGCCTGCCATACTTTGTGGGTAGAGACGGAGTGATGCTCAGAAGCGAGGACACAGCCTATGCTTCTGGGGCACACAAAGAGGCACGGGTTATGGTAGTGGTGGAGACTGGGGAGGAGGAGGATCCGGGATGGCCCAGGTGGAGGCTGTGCAGGAGTTTGGGAAACCATCATGAGTTTGCATACTCCTTTGGACTTGGAGTGGGTACAGGTCAACAAACGACTTCCTGTAAGACCACATGCATCATGCTGTGCTTTGAATATGGCTAATATACAAATGACTGGTTGCATAAAGTTTTACTACATCAAAATGTTGAGCTGAAAGTTCAGTAGGATGGGAGGACTGGATTACTCGTTTAAAAGTCATATTGGTGGTGATGGCTTAGTTTTCTTTCACTGACTGAGTCACGAATATTTTATTTATTTATTTTAATTAATTAATTAATTAATTAATTATTTTTGTTTTGTTTTTTCGAGACAGGGTTTCTCTGTATAGTTTTCGTGCTTGTCCTGGATCTTGCTCCGTAGACCAGGCTGGCCTTGAACTCACAGAGACCCATCTAGCTCTGCCTCCCAAGGGCTGGGATTAAAGGCAGAATATTTTATTTTTTAACTTTGTGGTTTTTTTTTTAAAGGCTTCAAATGTATTTTAATAAGGTGATGCTGCATTACTGCTCCATTTCTCAGAAAAATTTCAAATTGAAGGTATCAGGAACAAATCAAACATAGTACACCAATAAAAAATGCACAACGTAACTACCTAAGATAGGCAAGGCTAAGAGCTACTGTCAGACCTTCAACACACAGCAACCCTGTTCCCAAGATTGTACTAGGCCTGTCAAGAAAAGCTGTGAACAGCAATATCATAGACACAAAAGGTCATTCATTCTTGAGCGGTCCTTACCCAAGAAAAAGATGGAGACAAGTTAACACAAGACTTTCTTTTTTTAAAGATATATACTAAAATGAAAACCTCTAAGAGGAAATGTCTTCCTTAGGACATGAAGCGGTTATATATGAGATATTACAGAACCGTATGTATGCTGTAACCTCTGTGGACATTTGTCTGAATTCTCACCTGGGAGTGAATGGAGGAATTGGGCTAGGTCATTGGAGGATGTTTAGGTTTTGTGCTATATATGGCAGTGTCTCTGGGGCTGAGGAAAATAAAGATGAAACATGATGGACGAAGAAAGAAGAAAACAGGAATGGTCAAGATTAATGGAGCTCTCTGAATTCATTTTGCTATGGTTCTCCAGTCCCTCAACAATCAACACACTTCAGGAATGCACCAGACCGCCTTGATAAAGCAATATACCACAGACTTTGATTTGTTAACTACCACCCCTCCCTTGCCTTCTGCCTCTAAGCATACTCCCTAGAGTAGTACAGGCAGGGAAGACCTATCTATTGGGAAAACCCCTAACGCTTTTCCAGGGTAGAATTCTTGCTAGTCCAAAAAGGGCCTTTCTTTTAAGGGTTGCGGGGAAACTAGACCCTGCAACTTTATTTAGTATCGGCGGCGTTTATGTGGAACAAATTCAGCTCCAGGAGCTGAGCGGTTGAATGCAGGAGGAGTTCCACCAATTGCTCCAATTCCTTCCATTGTAGCAGCTTGGCCGAAACGTTCAGTTGTTGTTGGGGTCAGTCCCAAGGTTCCGTCTGGCATCATAGTGGCAGGTCCTGGAGGAGCTGGGGTACCAGTTGGCACAGGAGCAGGGGGCATGCACCTCTGTTGTTTCTGCCCATAGCAGCTCCCATAGCCATTTGGCCCATCCGTATCTCTTGTTCTCTCGCATCAGGGAAGGTTCCCTTGAATCCTTCTTGCTGTCGCCCCACCATTTCTTCTTGTTGCCGCTGCATTTCTTCCTCACGGCG
The DNA here is from genome assembly GCF_007827085.1 of Peromyscus californicus insignis. NCBI lineage: Eukaryota > Metazoa > Chordata > Mammalia > Rodentia > Cricetidae > Peromyscus > Peromyscus californicus. The sequence goes on from NW_026294562.1 coordinate 73,803,243, forward strand.
CCTGCGCTCCTCTTCCTGCCTGAGCTCTCGCTGCTTTCATTTCTGAACCTCTTGGTTTTGCAGCTCCTCCATTCTCTGAAGCTCTTCTTGATGCCTCATCAAATCCTGCCTCAGTAGCATAACCTGGTGCTCATGGCGTGCTGCCTCCATCTCCATCTCCAGCTTTTCACGAGCCTCCTTGGTGATGCCATCTCAATGAGTGCCTTCCAGGGCATGGCATACTCATACTCAAAGGATCCAGGCTGTGCAAATCTGGGTGGCTGTTCTCGTTCCTTGTGAAATTGCTGGTTTTTTTAGAACCAGTTTCTCTGGAAGTCCCTCCTCCTCATTTAACTGGTCCATAGGCTCCACAGTTACAGGCCGAGGAAAGGTGGTAAGCAAAAAGGAACCTTCACTGCATCTATCCAGAGTTTTCCGAGCAGCTGGCTTCCCCGAGAACTCAACAATGCCTTTCCCTGAGGGCCTTCCTCGGTCATCCACAATAACCACAGCCCTCTCCACCTGGCCAAACACGGAAAGGCTTCTTCCAGCAGTTCGTTGGACACATACTGACGAAGGTTGTGGACTGTAAGGGATGTACTGTGACAGGCAAAGCAGACATGTAGCTGCTTTCCACCAAGTGGCATATTATCCAACTCCACTTTGGCAATTTTTGCTAGGGTTCGTGTTTCCAAGCGAATAAAGCCAAAGCCTTTATCCTTATGAATGAAAACTTTGCCTGCTTTCCCATACTTCTCAAAAAGTTTCCTCATTTCCTCCTCGGTGATATCAGGCGGAAGATTGCCCACAAAGAGACAGCTTCGCTGAGTGAAGGTCTTCTCTCCTGGTTTCCTAAAGTTCTTCAGGTCAATAGTTAAACCTTCATTCTGGCTGCTGCTCTGCTGTCCATTTGCAGGTATTGGTAGGGGTGGCTGCTGCTGTTGCTGTTGCTGTTGCTGCTGCTGCTGGTGCGGCTGGTGGTGATGTTGATGATGCTTCCTTGGAGTATGGTTCTGCTTCTCCAAGTTAAAGGTTTTATTGCTCTGCATGTTTGCACCCTTGACTTTGGTTTGAGCACAGCAAAGAGTCTGTCTCCCAGTCCTCTCTAACCTCGACTTCCAATGCCCACAGTTCTTTGCTCAGAGTAACGGCGACGCTGCATGGCCTCCACCGTCCCCTTAACTTTGTTTTATATTTTGAGACAGGGTTCAAGGCTGGCCTTTAAGTCACTATAATCCCTGAGGATGACCTTGAACTTCTGATCCATTTCTAGAATTTCTACCTCTAGAATTCAGGGATTACAGACACGCACCACCATGCCCATTTAGACAATGCAAAGTAGGGGCTTTCTGTATACTAGGCAAGCACTCTACTGACCTAGTCACATCCTCAACCCCTAAGCTGTGATTTTTGATAATAGCTTGGCTCTCTGTTAGCTGTCTAGAGGGCCCATTGTGGGTAAGCAACATCCCCTAAAAGATATATTTATGTCCTAATCCAAGACCTTCTTTGGAAGATGAAGACCTTGTTTGGAAATAGGGTTTTTGTAGATGTGTTCAATAAAGATGTTTATGTCTGGATTAGTGTAGAGAGGTGTTTTCTATCTGGATATGTATTTGCTTTCTGAATGAAGTCCCCAGGCCTCCTTGGTTTAGGGAAGACATTGCTTTGGGAAATCACTCTTGTATTCTCACTTGCTTCAGGTATTAAATCTTTCTCTACTGTTTTGTGTCTGGTTAGGCTTATTGTAGCTTTGGACTCACCAAAATGCAAGCTCATTGTGAGGCAGGATAGAAAGACATGGAAATTATGTGAAGGGACAAGACCCTCTCACCCAGAAGACTGTTGAAGCCACTCAGGAGCTGAGAAGCAAGACTTTCAGTACATTTAGCATTATGCTGCCATTGTGGATTATTCCTTTTGTATATGGATATTTTATGATAAAATATGAATGACCCTAACTCAAGTAAGATCTGAATGTATATGACCTTGGGTAGGGCTTCATTCCTTTCTCCAGACGTTTCCAGGGAATCTCAACAAATTGTTAACCTTTACAGTAAAGGCATCTTACCTGACTGTACTCATCAGTTGGCACAAGCAGAGGCCCCTCTGAGCCTCAGAGGAAAGTGAGGCCACTTTGTCCTGTTCTTGACATCTGAAATCTGAGAGTAGCTGTTGATATTCCTGAGGCTGAGGGGCTGGGGAAAAGAGGGGCTTCTCTGTCTCTTTACCTGCAATCAGGCTACTCTGCAAGGCAAGGCTACTTTCCCCAGGGCTGTGCTCCACCAGGCACTGTTCCCAGGGGCTCCAGCCCTCTGCAAATGCAGGATTCAGAAATTCCTAACCATCTGATCCCTCTCTCCTGCGGAAGATGGGGAGAACTGTGGCTGGTCCTGAGGATGGGAATGTCAAGATCAGATTTGCACTTTGAAAAGACAGTTTAGGAAGCATTGTGCATCCGCCTTTGAGGAAATTGCTAGGTCAGAGACAACTGTATTTCCAACAAGCTAGTTTCCCCGGTCCCTGCCAAGGGCTAAACTTCCTCTCTCCACACAGCACACACAGCAAATGCTGAGACAGAATCTTCCACATGGCAAAGGCACAAACCAAATGTTATTGCTGAATTAGACAACTTTTGGAGCAATGAGGCCACAGTTGGCCACAGAATTTCTTCTCCCGACCAGGCCCCTTTCATTGGTGTTGCCATGTTCTACTTCTGCTCCCACCTAGATCCCTCTGCCCATCTTTATTTCCACTAAGACCACACAGTGAGGAAGGAAGAGATCAATGGTGTGCGAACTGAATTATTTTCTAACACTTTCTCTCTTTAATGAGGACAGAGTGGAAAGGGGTAGCATGAAGTGGAAAGAATTCAGTACAGGGAGTCCAAGCATCTGGAGTTTTCCTGTTTTGTCTCCATCCTCTCCCCTGCAAAGGAAGACCAGCCAGCCTCCCACCATCTGCAGTAGAGAAACCATGCTGCTCTACGTTCTCTGCAGTCCCGCTGGGGTTAAAGCATGACACTCTGGGCTCTCACTATGGTGCTTTCTGAATTAATTTGCGTTGGTTATTTAAGTAAGTCCCAGCTGCTTTGGAAGATGCTGACCTTTCTCCAGAAGTTTTAATGAATGGCCAAGGTGCTGGCTCATCCGAAGGCTGCTTCCCTGGGAAGCTTCCAAAAAGCATAACCACACATAAAGAGCTGGGAATCCCCAGGGCCTCCTGAAGTGGGCATTCCATCATTGTGAGGAGCCCCAGAAAGCTGAGAGTTGCCTCATAGGGTTTCAACAAAGGTAAAGACAGTCCGATCTGGTCCAGCAGGGAGCCCTGGGCTAGGGCAGAGGATTTGCCTTCTTTTGAAACACAGCTTTACTTAGCTTCCTATTTGGAAATGTATCAAAAACTCATATGATGGTGTATGTAGCACTGGAAACAAGCAAGAAATAGGCATCTCTTTTCACAAAACTCCTTTTTAACATATGTCATGAAATAGCAAGTTGGATACAAAAAGACTGAATTGATAAACCCCTTTTAATTGTACACTGTCTGTATAAGATACATAAATAGCTACTATTTATTGAAGACTTACCAATTGCCAGGATTTAATTAAAGGCTTTACATATATTGTCTAATTTTATCTTCCCAACATATTGTAAGGAAAGTATTATTTTAAGACCCAATTGTATAGATGAGAAAAACAGCATCAAAGAAAATGTAAGTGAATTCCCCAGATCCCAGAGTCAATAGGAGTCACAACCAAACTATGAATGCAATTACTGTAACTCTAAGCAAAATATTGACAGTCATTATTTCTTTTTGTTTGTTTGTTTGAGACAGGGTTTCTCTGTATAGCTTTGGTGCCTGTCCTGGATCTCGCTCTGTAGACCAGGCTGGCCTCAAACTCACAGAGTTCTGTGAGTTCTGGCTCTGCCTCCTGAGTGCTGGGATTAAAGGTGTGTGCCACCACCGCCTGGCATGATTATTTCTTAAAATGGGTCATTTTCTTCATCTCAGAGGATCTGTAATAAAAACATTATATGGATGATTTGCATATATAACACATGTGAAGAATGTTTTATTGGAAAGCAGTCAGTTAATGATAATTAGAAAAAACTCAATCTGAATAAAGGTATGCATGGTTTTATTTCCACCTACTGCATTCTCTGATGCATTTCAAAGGCCACTGTGCAGGGCCCTTTGTCTGCCCAGAATCTTTGAAAATACTCCCGGGCCTAATTGTTTAATTGCTTAATGATTCCAATTCCCTTGGAGATTCTCCACCAGGATTAATAATGTCTTTCAAGAAAGTCAAGTCATCAGTCACATGGAATTACCCAGGTACAGCTGCAAGTCAACTGTGATAGCCTCAAACTTCATAACTGGCTGGGGTTGGTTGGTTGGTTTTATTTTTTTTTCTGACTCTGGGGCAAATGATGATTTTACAAGTCTCAGTCTGTCAGCATAAAAGAAAACTGTTGTAAACCTTTGCTCTCTGATTCACATTTCATGGGAGGTGTTGGGGAATATGTAACTTCCTACTGCTGAGCAGACACTTTTACAAAAGGGCACACTGGCCGTGGGAAAACGAGCTTCTGTGTGTAACACCATTCATCTTAGTGGTCCAATTAATCTCCCAGTGGCAGAGCATTAGAGTTGGAGGAGGGAGCAAGGTTGACCCCATGCCTGCAGTGCAGCCTCTGACTGTGAAGCAGTGCACACACGAGTCCTTCAGAGCAGAGAGAAGAAGCTAAAGAGGTGGCCCAACAACCAAGAGTATTGCTCTTCTTCCAATGGACCTGAGTTCGATTCCCAACACCCACAGCAGGTAGCTTACAGCCACCTATAACTCCAGCTCCAAGGAATCCAACAGCCCCTTCTGGCCTCTACAGACACCCAAGCACATGTGGCATATACTCATATTTGCACACATGCATTCATATGTATGCATATAAGTTAAAATAAATCTTTCAAAACAAAAATTCAGAGGAAAACAGCCACTGAATGTACTAGTGCTGTGACTTCAAAGAGCATTACCATCTTGAGAGTGTCTACGGAATCTTCCAGATCTCCAGGGCCATCAACTCATCTCGATCCTGCTTTGTTTGTGCTTATGACTTAACCTGTGGGTCACAGCATCAGCCTGGGCAGGCTACAGTCAAAGATGGGGAGTTCTTATTACACAGTCCATAGCTTTGGCTCATTTATCTTCAGAGTTGGTTGTCAGAAATAAGGAACTCTTGCCTTTCCTTAACTATGATGTTGGACATGAAAGCATATGGCTGTTGGTGTCTCTGCTCTCTGGCACAGCATTTAGCTCCTGAGTGTGATGCAAAGCTATGCTCACCACTGAGAAGATGCCCAATAACCACAGATACACCCATACATCCCCCTAACCTATTATACAGTGTTATTGTTTCCTCAGAATTGGACATCCTCACCTGGAGAAAGCAGGGAGGCTCACAAGGTACACAAGACTCACAAGAAACTAACAAAGTTCACAAGGTCTTTCGCTGAGGTCACTTAAGCGGTAACATTTTGTGGGGGAACAAAGAGTCTTCAGTGGTGCGGCTGCCTGCAAGTTGCAGCTCTCTTGCATTTCACTCATTCTGGATGGGCTTTTCAGGGACATAGCTTCTGGAATCACCCATGCTCCTCTATGCACCCATAGGAAATATACTGGTTCAGCGAGCTGGACTTAGATTTATCTGGAACCATTTATCTGATCTGTGTTACTTTCTTTATCTAGAAATCACCTTCCCAAGAAAAGTCATGTAACAATGAGGTCCAACTCAGAGCCACAGTGCACCAACTGTGTACCACATGTTGCACCAACTGTACTACTAGCAAGCTCCCTCCCACAACTCTGGTACTGAACCCAGCCTCTCACCCTGTGAGGCAGATCCCTTTTTACTCCATTGGCTTGTTGGGGAATAGAGGCTCTGAGAAGCAAATCCACACGTCTATTTAGAGTTGCAAAAGCTACTGTAGAAGACAGAGCTGAGACTTGTCATCATGTCCACCCAACTACAGAGCCCTGTGGGTCAAATCTCTGTGCTCTGTTGTTTCTACACAGTACAGCTTCTAATGAGGAAGATATTCGGGTAGGACACTCTACACAGTATCTGGGGAGGGGTGGGAAGGAGTCCTGGGCAGAGGCCCAGCAGGCGTATGTGTAAACTACTGTCCTCTCCCCACTCCTACAACCTCAGCGCAGTGCTGGGAGAAGACACCTCCACACCACCACAGAAAACACGGACTCGGGTCACAGACAGGAACGCTACAGAAACAGTAGTAGTTAGAATCTAAAGACCCCTCCCCCGGCCTCCAAGGCCCCAGTTCCTACAGTATGACATTAAGAGGTAACACAGACCCTATTGTTGCTGGTGGATTGCATTGTATGAGAAGAACTTAAGGAAAACACATTTTTAAAATAACAATAGCCTCACCTGCTCTTGACTCTACTACCAAAGCTGGAAATGAATCTTCTCTTCACTCCCAAGGGAAATCCCACCTCTGTCTTCTGAGATAACTAGATATGCAGGGACAGAGGCTCCAGTGAAGACAGCCATGCCTCTGCTTACAAGACAGACAGGAACGTGAAAGGCCTCTGGAGAACTGTTTTTCCACAACGATAAGACATGGGTAATGTACTAGTAAATAAAAGGGAGCAGGTGGCAGGATGGAATGACTTCATATTTACAAAATATTGCTTTTTATATAGTTATTTTGAAAAGTGTGGTATAACATTCACCTGGGTATCAACAGAAGAGGTAACTTATATTTTTTTTAGCTTAAAATTTTGAGTTAACACATATTCCTAGAGATATTAAAAATTTAAAGAATTTTCAGCTTAACCACTAAGAGGGCCCTCATACTTCCCTTGCTTCTTGTACATGGGCATATAACGCAGTTCAGCTCAAAACTACACTCCACATTCTTCAGGACACCTGCCTCTGATGCTGATGTTGATGTTGGTGACAAGAGGACACTTCCTTTAATATCAAACTGCCTGCAGTTTTTATTTGCCATGGAGCAGTAAAAGTGTGCATGGGCACCCCTCACCTTACTCATTTTCACCAAGCACCAAGTACAGCACAAGGGATTAGAATCATTTCCATCCTCATATCAATCACACAGACTGATCTGAACAGAGTCTCCAAATGAGACACTGTTTTGTTGAATGCATTTACTCCAAATGCCCTAAAGTATCATAAATTATTTGTAGTACCCTACTCTTTCTCATAGTTTTATGGTTTCTCCAACTACATTTTTTTTTTGGTTTAAGGGCTTAGATCAATATATCATGCACATACAGTTACTACACATGATATACACAATAGCATACACACACACACACACACACACACACACACACACACACACACATACACACACACACACTAAGACTGGGCAACAGCTAGCTCTCCTATGACTTGACCATTATCAATTTTCTCAGGGGCCCTGAAAGATGCTGTCACACCCAGACAACAGGAAGTAATTTTAAGAACACAACACCCACATTTCCAAGAGGTGGGATGGGTGGTTCTTGGTAATTTGACGGGCTACGGATGCTTATCATTGTTTAGGAGGGTTGGTTGCAGGCTGTTATTGGTCATGGTCAGGGAAGAAACTAAGCAAAGGAGGTTAGATTCAGCGATCTCTTTCTGAAAAAAAAAGGGGGGGGAGATATAGGAATGATAGGATAAAAGGGTAGATTATTCAATCTACCTTTAAACTAAAAAGCAACTACTAGTCTCAAATATTTTACATTGCTATGGGTTTTTGTATAGTGATACAAATTTAAGGTTATTTTTGTTATAACATACTTTATATATGTTTATACTCTTGTTTAAGGTATTGTACCTATGCAGCTCATTTAAAAATGTAATGTAAAGTTCTCATCCTTGGAAGTTATTATTACAAACTAGGATAATTAAGAAATTCTGGTTAATAGTCATCTATGACAATCAAATTTGTAGTCATGATAGGTATGTTTTCAAGGTCAAACAGAGGTATTTTTTAGATAGTTAGGTGGTCTTTAAACACTTTAGAGATCTACAGAATATGACATTTAAGATATTTTAATAACATAAGGCTTTTCATGACAGTGAGACACATCTGCTCCTGGCAGCACCAATTTACTTCAGAGAAGATAATGGGCATCAAAGAAGCTCCATATAGAGTTTGCTTTCAATGTGGCAAAGTTAGCCACTGGGAAAGAAACTGCCCTTACCTCAATTCTGACAGTATGCTGTCCAAATTGGACAAGCAGGACACAAAAGAAAGTGACTGCTGAATTTTGCCAAGATAAGGTAGGACAGTCCCTTAAAATTTCTGCTTCACAGAAAAGTGTGTCAGATATTCTAGGTCTATAGGCTAAAGATGGATGCCCCAATGTTGCCAAGGAAACTTGTGTGACTGTTCAGGAAGCCAGCTGTCTCTGTCATTTCTATAGTTTTGGAAGTTGCTTGCTCTGCACTTCCTGTATACTCAGGTAATATTTTATCCTTCTCGGGTCTCTGATGGGGGTTGAAGACTAAATATACCATCTCCTTTGTTACCAAATTCAGAAAAGAAGCTTACAAAAGAGATATAAAGTTTATAAAGGTTGAGAGATAAAACCTTAAGTTGTTTATCTAAGAAAATGTTTTAAGATCTAAAAAGATATTTTTAGGTTGGTAATACAAGTTATGATAGAAAGTGGTTTACGTATAAAACTTTGGACTCACCAAGATTGGATAGATAATAGAGTATTTTCTCTGAATTTGCCAAATACAAATAGACTGGACATTATGAATGTGACTCTTACCTGATAATTGTTCTTATTGTATATAGTTTCACTGTGTTATAGTTAAAACCTTTTGTTTTATTTAGACAAAAAGGGGGAAATGTTGTGGGATATTTGATTGCACTGTGACACCCCAAGACTGTGTTAATAATGTTAACTGTGAATCAGAAGGCAGAGCCAGTGACTAGCTGACTGGAATAGCCATAGAGAAGCCAGGAATACAGATAGATAAGATGCACAGGAAGGAGTAGGGAGGGACTTGGAGATTTCCCAATCTCTTCAATCTAGGAAGTGTGGAGAGAAAGTCAACTGGTCGCTTCTCCGTCGCTTCTTCGTCGCTTCTTTGATCTATCAGGTTTTCATCCTGTTATTTGGCTCCTGAGTCTTTACTGGTAATAGAACAACTTAGATAAACACATCTTTTCATCACATACACTCTCCCATGACCCATTTCCTCATCTTTAAACATCAATAATCATTCCCTAATTACCTTACAATTGTGATTGGTATCAGATAAAATAAAAAGAAAGTCCTCTAGCATAATGTCTGGCATATAACTATTAGGTAATGTCAAATTTTTGTAATGAGTAAATAATACTTTATAATCAACCAAAATAAAAAACAAACTTTAAATTTAAACCTTATCCCCCAGATATCAATACACCTCCTTTTCTGGATGTTACTGTCTATGAAATTCATCATAACTTAGAGCATGAAGAGCAGAGACATTTTCTAATAGCTGTTTTTCAAGACAGCTCAAATTACCAGAAGAGTGTTTTATTTTTAAATAAGTGCTTCGATCCATGATAATAATCTGTAGAAATTGACTCATCATTTAACTAATTGCTCATCAGTCTGTCCTACATGCTTGTTTGGAGAGGTATGTGTCGCTTGTCTGGGTTCCCAAACAGTAGACATTCTTGGGTGTAAGTGTCAGAAGCCCATGCAAACAGCTACAGGCTCGGTCCTGGAGGTTCCCGCAGGATCCTGAGGCAGCAGACCTCAACGAAGCTGGAGTCCGGGCGTTGAGGAAGGAAGGATGAAGTCAGAGAGCCTCTGCAGCCCACGTTTTGGACTCCTTCATTACTGACAATATTTTTCTTTGTCATTTTTGTCTCTCACCAGTTAGAGAGATGGGGCAGAAGGTTGGCTTGGGTCACAGCTGTCTAGTCACCTACAGCCGGGGAAGCAAGGTCACATTATTGACATGTGGCTCTCAGGGCCCATGCTTCTGTATTATGGTGTGTGTGTGTGTGTGTGTGTGTGTGTGTGTGTGTGTGTGTGTGTGTACCTGTGTGTGGCAGGTGCAATGGTGGACAGGGTCAATTATTGTGCATCTTTCACTGGACTGACATCTTCAAAGGTCTTCTCCATACTCACTCTGAATCCAAAGGAACCATTTTTCTTACATCTTACTGGATCGTGTCTTCTCTCTGGATCTCAGTATCCTAACTAGAAATGTTTCAGTGATACTGAAGTACCCTTGAGCTTTAAAAGTACACAAAAATACTTCATCCAGCACTGGGGGAGCTGGCCTCAAAAGATCATTCAGTGTCAAGGACAGGTGACAGGTCCCACTTAGAAGTGTTGACTATAATAGAATTTTCAAGAACAAATCACTTTCTAAATATGCCATTCTCATAGAATAATGCACTCTCTAAGTTGGCTTAATAGGGTTTTTCCTCTTTGGAAAGTACATTTTCCTACTTTGTCCAGTTTCATGGTGTCTATAAATAGAGTGCCCTTTATGCCTCTACTACAATGCTTTGCGACAATCCACTTTCCTCAATGAACTAATCACCTGCTGGGGCAAGGAACTTAGCCCCTGGCTGGCATGACGTCTGTGGGTTAACCTTGATTTGGTTTTACTGCCAATGGTGGCTTGGGTAAGAAATGACAATGGTCAAGACTGCTATTTTCTGTTCTGCAAGCTGGGGTCAGGGTTTGGCAGAGGCCTAATATGTGGGGATGTCCTTTGGATGTGGTAAAGCTCCACATAAATGTTAAGTGTATTCTTCATCTTGATTCTGCCAACTGGACTCTCCCAGGGGTGCCCAGTTATACCATCCTTGTTTCTAATCACCCGGAGCTCTGCGATCTCTAGGCTGAGTGGCAGGATAACAAAATCTGAAATTATTTTGTTTGAACTACTTCTTTCTTTTCAGAAGCTGTGAAATCTTCAGCAGAAATAAATATCCTGTGACCTTTATACTAACCTTTCAAGAATAATTAAGATAATCCCATAGACCAAGTTATCTATGAAACATCCCCCAGGAGATTCATTTTTCTACTGAACTATTAGGTAGAGATGAGAGCCACTGCCCCAACAACCTCAGTCACTCAAGACTCAAAATCGGTACTGTACCATCAGGGTTACTTATAGTTTTGGTGCCAATATCAATATTAGCTAGTTATCCGGGTCCTTAAAATTTAAGAGTTACAGGGGTAGGGGATAGGGTCTCTACAAATGACCTCATCATTCAGAAGAGGTAAACTATTTTTTCTGATATAAAATTAGTTTTATATCCATAAAAGATGCTTTCCACTCTGAAAGACAATTTTTTCTTCCTTCCTCCCATTTTCCTAATTTCTCTTCCTTTCTCAGTCTCTCCTCTCTCCTGTCCTCTCCTCTCCTCCCCCTCCTCTCTTTTCCTCCTCCCTCCCTTTACCCTGCCCCTCCACTTCCCCTCGCCTCTCCTCTTCTCCTCTTCTGTCCTTTCTTCTCTCACTCCTCTTCCTCTTTCTTCCTCCCCTTCCTCTTTCCCCCCTTCACCTCCAGTGCTTAAGATGAAGCCCAGTGCCTCTTGTATTCCAGGCCAGTGCTCTATCACCAAGCTCACCCCAAAGCTGTTATTCAGGCCCCTTGACCAACAAAGGAAATGGACACTGATGGACATATGATTGAGGTCCATTCATTAACCGTTTTCTCAACTAAGACCACATTATCTCAAAGCAAGTCTCAGTGGCCACACAGATCTGTGTGATAAGCACAGTGGCTAGCTTCTGAAAGCCAAAGGCAGGGTCATCAAAAGTATGGACAGTGGTGGAGGAAAAGGATTACAAAAGCAATTTGTTTGGTGAGAATGTGGCCATGGACGGACTGCTCTGCTTTCAAGAGGCCTACATGACAGGTTCTCTTGATTGTCAACTGGGCTGGACTGAGAAGCTCCTTCATAATTAATAAAGTATGCATGTGTGCATGCGTGTGTGTGTGTGTGTGTGTGTGTGTGTGTGGTTTCCACAAATAATTGAAAGGCAGATGATTCATTACGAAGGATGTTATAATGTTCACTCTCCACTCCCAGACCCTTCCAGCTCTCCGGGTACCTGCCCATCCCTCTGCAATGGCTTCTGTGAATAGCTGGTTTGCATTGGGATTCAGTTCATTGCTCCTCCTCTAATTAGCCAAGAGTATCTCATTATCAGCCCATGCCTGGTCAATTATCTGATTTCCTGCAGTATCTATCAGTCAACAAGGCAGTGCCTCTGATTTAATTTGCATGCTCATGGCTCTGAGGCTCACATGGTCCTTTTTTCAGAGATGTATTAAGGAGATTATTTATTGCCCTCTCGGCAGATAGTTCCTTCCTTGTTGTCAGCTTCTCCTTGCAGCTGGGTAAACCTGCTTGGGTATCTCCTGCAGACCTAGGATCTTCTCTTAGAAAGGTATTTTCTGCCTGAGCTGGTATAGGGCATTATCCGCCTCCAAACGCTGACGTCAGAAATCACACCGGGGAAAGCATCCCACAGCCAGGCCAGGGAAAGGCCATCTCCTCCATGTTTTCTGTTTGACCAAATTTAGTAACTGATGTTTGGAAGGACCATTCTTCAAAAATAAAAATCTGTCTTTGAAAAAGTGTGAGCCAGCCAAATGTTTTGAAACCATGACATAATTTTGTAGGGCCAGCAACTGGATGGGGTTGAGCCTTAAAGCACAGACTTGTAAAAGTATGTCTTTTTGTGTATTCATTTAGCTTCCATTGAGTACTTATGATATGCAAGGTGTGTTGAGGCTTTGGGAGTGAGGGAGATGGTGAGGAAAAGACAATTAGCAGGTCAATGTCACCGTTTATTTACCTAGACAAAAGGGCAGTATTGGAACTCCACAAAATGATCTTTGGTTCTGATCATGCATTGTGAAAAGGGTCAAAACGAGGCTACACTCTCTCCTGGAAAAATTCTCTAGACAGGTTTAGCACTACATTTCTCAGAATGTGTTTCTTGATTGTTTTATTCTCTTACAACCAGAAAATCGTAACAGGTGTTGACTCAGACCCTCTGTAGAATACATTACTTGAATCTTTTGTTTCTCATAGAAGAATACAGAGCAAATCAGCCGAGTCCAAGAAAGAAACCACACTATTATTTCAGGCATCTGTCTTCTGTTTATTCTCTTGTGAGGACTGTACTTCTGTATATACAACTTTAGAAGGAAAAAAAATCTATCTGATAGCAATCAAATTGCCCTTCTGCCTGTCCAAAGAAGGTGAGTGACATTTTGACTAGCACAGTATGATACTCTTTCATCCTTTAAAGGGAAAAGGCTAAATTCTAAAAGCATGACAAAATGCCTCATTCCTGTGTGTGAAATAATCTCCAAATACCAGCTGAAGCTCCGTTTTCAGACAACGGGGATTATGTTGGGGTCCAGCTGTGAGCACTGAAGACAGGGGTTGCCCTAAAAGTATCATTTGTGGTGAGATTAGATACATTTCCCTTGAAAAGTCTGCCCTCTCCCTTAAACTTGAAAGGCACTTACACTCAGTAATCCAATGCTCTGTCACCAGAAAAATTGCTCTGGAGACACTTCTGCAGAAGTAGACCAGCGTAGAGGGACAAGAATGACCCCACAAGCACTATGCGGACTTTGTGAATGAGCAGGGGGCAGCAGCAGAGCAACTGAGCTGTCCCAGTTACATAATGAAACACTACAGCAGTCAGAAGAGGAAGTGCAAGTATACACAGCTGCATGAATGAGTCCCACAGATATGATGTAGAATGAAAGATGTGTGTCATGAAGAGCATACGATAGGTCTTCATTCACACCAAACACAGCAAGCGTGGTAAGTCATATTGTTCAGCGATATAGAGGGAGGCAAAGTAACTATGGAGGCCAAGGAAGTGGTCACTATGGAAATCAATATGTGGCACCTTGTCAGGAAAAGGTGCAGATGTTTGGGAGGGGGCCACAATGCTATTTGAGGGAGTGGCAGTCGAACTTGGCCCAAGTGGTGATTACATAGGTCTTTTGTTTGTGCCTACAGAGCTGTGCTTTTTGATATACTTTTCTGTGTCTGTTCTATGTCAGAGAAAATCTAATGCCCCTTTCTACAAGCTATCTTTCAGTGCTTTTGACCTAAGTCTGTCAGGGTGACCCATCTCTGTCCCTCAGATGTCTGGTGACTCCCCCCCAACCAGCATTCAAGTTCTGCTATTGGATTTACCCATGTCTCAGAAGGTAGAAGAACAATTACCCTGAATGCCCTCCCTGCCATCCATAGAGCATGCTCTTTTTCCAGGGCCAGCTCCTGCCAGCTGTACTTCACAATGTGCATCTTTCTAGGATCGTCTGTAAGCACAGAGTGTAGCCCCCTGACGTGCCCGGTACTGCTGACAAGGACCATGCTGACATGGGGTGGATACGATGGCAGCATTCACATGAAACCTTGTCCCCCATTTCAAAATAATGGAGCACAGAGAGACTGAGTGGGGGGAGGCCTGAGATATGATTGAGAGGAAGGAGAGGCTGGGGCGGAAGCTGCTGGCCTGAAGATGCCCTTTATCGGACAAAACATTATCTCCAGCTGTCTGGTCCCTACATCACCAGACACTCCAAGGCAGTAGGAATGTGTCAGAATGTGCATATTGGTGGGGTTGATTCAACCGAGTCTGTTTAATAAGTGCAACTGATTAATTTCTGGTGTTCCATACTTACCCCTATAGGTGAAAAGGTTGAAAAACACCTACAGCTGCCACTTTACTAAGCCAGCAAAATTTCTAACTGGATTCTAAATAGTTATCCTTAAACGCACAGGTAAGTGTAGTACTCACCCCTCATCAAAGAAGCTTCTTGTTACAACAGAGGAAGACCGTTATGGAAAACCACATCTTGTCAGAAAACTTATAAAACTGATAGTGGGGTGTCCAGCCCCAAAAGCTACATCTATAATACAACTCCTACACCTAAGGCTCAGGGAACGATATGGAAGCAGGGCAGAAAGACTGTATGATCCAGAAGACCAGGAAATCTGATATGAGATTGAGTTTTATTGGAATGCCCGGGAAGCTTCACTCATGCTACCCATGACTGCCTAAACAAGACCTGAACATGGCACCACACGGCACCATGAAGCTACTCTTATCCTGGGAGAGTTTTGGTAGAAGGCATGTCTTTATGTGTGTGGCTCAAATGGACTTGAAAATACAGAACCTCACAGTTTGTAAGGGTCACTCACTTGGTCATGACACCAGGAGGTACATTCTTCATGGCTTTTCTGTGTAGGCATGATCCAGGCATAAGAAGCAGGGACCTTGTGTTTTCAGAAGCAGGTTCACTCTCTAGAAGAAAGGATAGAGCTAAATGGAACTGAGCATGCCCAATCATCCTTCTAATTTCAATAATTAAATCTCTCTCTGTCTCCTTCAGGAAGGACAAAAAGTTTAAGAGTCCAGGAGTGTCATAAAGGAAACAACACCCCTTTCTTGGGACTCCGGAGTACGGGATAGCCTCATCCTATTGGGCAACTATCTTGTTGTCAATTTTTTTTCCACACTCATTATCATGACTCTGCCTTCTATAGACAGACTCTCCAATTATTTGCTGGATTTCATCTCCTTTGATTCCTGGATTCACATTGCAGGCTGAGTGATCTTTATACAAACTAATACACATTTTTTCCACTTTTGCCCCATGATTAAGTTCAGAATCATTTGCTTAAAATAAAACTTGTAATCTTATTTATATTTTTCAGCCTTTCAAGACCCTTCATTGACCACTTTGCCCACCTCTATACTTCATCTGAACTAATCCAAATTATTCGCATTTCCTTAAACAAACTGTGGCTTTGGATGCTTCCTTTCACTCCCATGCCCCTGCCTTAAATGTTTGGGTGTCTCATATTTGACTTCAAAACAGGGCCAGTTGCATTGCTGTCACCCAGAACCCTCCTCCTGAATTAAATACCTTTTTATGCTTCCAAAGCACCTGTAGGTATCTTCCTCCTAATTCACATTCCACTGTCTTCCATGTTTTGCTTGCTACTCTCCCATGGCTGAATAAATCAGGGCATTGACACTTGTTTCTTGCTGGACCAGTGCTGATCCTTAAGTCTGACAGAATGGATGTATGGGGAATTCATGCTAAATAAGAGAATGATCAGATAATCTCTACAAGACATCTGTGTTTCGGTATTTTATAATTTAATGAACATATGGCATCATATTAAATGAATATTAAAACTGGTATAAAAAATAACAATTGACATGTGTCCATCCTTTGTAGTTCCCAGAGAATTGTCATATACTCCCTGGTCTGATCCTTCAGGGCAATCATAATCTTAACTCTGAAAATTAATCATTCCGACCCTGTTAGTCACAGTGCTTTCATTTCCCCATGAGAGTTACTTCATCAGTGATGGCGGCTCACAGGCAGGCAGTGCCAGGGGTCTTCGTGGGTACTGGGGTATCTACACTGGATGCAACATGGCAACAGCAGGGGGTCCCTGACCAAGAGTGGCCTTTTTCCTTTCTTAAAAACATTACACCCTTTCCTATCCGATCCCAGATAATGACCTTGCCTCAAATCCTATCAGTTTTCAGCCGCGTCTTCTTCAGGTTGGAGCTGTCACAGCCACCCCTCCTGTGATTGGTTTGCCTTGACTGTTCCATACCCCATTTTCTCCTTGCTGTCGAGTCTTCTCATAATGACCTTGCAGACAGTAGGTGACACTGAATAGGAGAACCAGATGTGACTACTGAGAAGTCCGGTTTGTGTGTGTCCTTCTCTTTCTTTACTCCTAGGACCATTCCTGTCTCTGTCCTCTCATTATACATGTTTCCTAATGTCATGCTGAGTGTCACATTCTCCTTTATGCATCTAATTTCTTCCAGCAAAACACAAAGCACAAAATGCCCCTAGCAGCACATTTTTTCTCAAAAAGATCTCTTATTTAAATGCATTGCAGGAGGCCTCTCTTATCCATGGGTTTGCCTTCTATAGTTTCATTTACCCATGGTCAACTGCAATCTGTGAATATTAAATGGAAAATTACAGGTATCTCTGGGTGGTTTCATAAGTTCTGACTTACGTACCATTCTGAGTAGTGAGACAAACTCTCAAGGCATGCTGTTCTCTCTCAACTAAGACAGGAATCAATCCTTGTCCAGTGTATCCATTCTGTATACCGTACCTGCCTGTCAGTCACTTGCACAAGCTTTGCTGTACTTGGGTTCAAGTAACCTTCATATTACTTAAAACCACCCTGAAGAATAAGAGCAGTGATACAATATAATAATAATTCTTCAAATGGTACCTTCTTATTGGTTATTGATGTTTATTTATTACTGTGCCTAAATTATAAATTAAACTTGATATGATTCTATAAATTTAAATATTTTAACACAGCAACTTTTCTAACCCATAGTATGCATAACTTTCCCATATACTACCTCAGTTATGTTCTTTAACAAACTTTGGTTGATCTTACTATCATCCTTTCAAATAAAAACAAAACTCAAGCTCTGATGGAGTAATGACTTTGCTGAAAAACACCATGCAATATGGGTTCAAGTAACTCTAAAACAGAAATAATGGAGGCACCAACTATTGATCAGATGCCACCTATGGGCCAGGTATTGGTCTCTTATAAGCAAAACAGTGCATAATATTGATGAGAGATACGCCACATTAAAATACTGAGTTTGATAGGCTAAGAATTATATATAAAGTATATTTGGTAAAAAGGTTGTGTAGATTCTATTCTAGAGGGAGAGACACAAAACACAGGTAAAGGAATTAGCAGGATTTGAAGAGAACAGCACATGAAGGAGGGTACACAGGGGGTACAGGCAATGCTAACTGGAGTGGCCAGGGTGGCTGTCACCGAGGAGGTGACACAGGAGGGCCACCCAGGATATCTGAAACATGTTCTAGACAGACGCTACAGCTGGTGTGAGGGTCCTGAGTGAGGAGAGAATCACAGGAAATGAAGACACATAGGTAAGATGAGGTGACAGGCACATGGGGATGTGACCCAGGCCTTCTGATTCCTTTTACAATAGAGTCCAGAGGAATCCAGGACTGTTCAGCAAACAGTCACCCTTATGGTTCAATATGAAAAGGAAACCCACCTACCTATCCACAGGGGAAAGCCCTGGTGCCATTTTGGATTGAATTGTGTCTGCATTCTACTGTGTTAAAGGGAGCTATGCTCTGGATCTATGCTTCCTTAGATTTATTTTCTTAAGTTTGTATGTATGTGCACGTGCCTGCATGAGTTTATGTGTGCCATATGCATACAGGAGCCTGCAGAGGCCAGAATGGGGTACCAGATCCCCCTGGAGCTGGAGTGACAGGCAGTTGTGAGCCAGCGTGTGAGTGCTGGGAACTGAACCCAGGTGCTCTACGCAAGGTCAGCAAGTGCTCTTAATGGCTTCAGCCCTGGGTTTCTGGGGGATTTTAAATGAGCATGGCCCAGAGTCATCATGTATTTTCCCCAATAGTGAAAAATCAGTTTAAATTTTAAAATAAAAATGGGAAATATCTTTAACTTTTAACACTAGTCATTATAATAGTGTTATTGGACGTTTGACACACACTCTCCTCCCCACATCCCACCATGTGTGTTGAGTGTGTGTGTGTGTGTGTGTGTGTGTGTGTGTGCCTTCTTTCTCTAGCTGAACTGGTCTGACATTTCAGAATGATGGCAGGAGAGTGTGGTGGTTTGGGACAAATCAGGGGGAGGTTCCTAGCCCAAGAGGGAGTATAGAAATTAAGGAGACAGGTTGATACTGAAGCTCAGGGTCAAACCACTCCTTTCTGTCCTAAAAGATGTCATCTGATCCTCCTCAACTGTGCACGGTGAGTGGGAAGAGCGGGTATCATAACGGAACGCAAGTAGTGGAAGGCATATCATTAAGTGATGGGGCGATGCGTTGAATACGGTCACAGCAAGCACCAAGAGGCCAAAATTGGTTCTTGAGAGAAAAACTTTAAAGATAAGAATGATTTTGAGGGGCTGGAAAGATGGCTCAGAGGTTAAGAGCACTGGCTGCTCTTCCAGAGGTCTTGAGTTCAATTTCCAGCAACCACATGGTGACTCACAGCCATCTATAATGAGATCTGGTTCCCTCTTCTGGGGTATAGGGATATATGCAGACAGAACATTGCATACATAATAAATAAATAAATCTTTTAAAAAAAAAAAGAATGGTTTTGATCCTCCAAAGGCTGTAGTCCACACATGCTGCATCATGCACCTCTGGTTTCATGAGGAGGATTGGCTAGGAAAATAATGCTCTTTGGGGAGGCAATGGTGGCAAAAAGCTGAGCCACCCTAGACCAGAAGTCCCTGGTTGATGGGTCCGGTTGATCCAGTTCTCCATCTTCTGTGCAGAGCTCATGCCTGTCTCCCATTCTTCCCAAGCAGCACTGCTGGAAACTCACAGGATAATGAGTTCGCAGAGTCAGGCCCCGAGTTTCACGTCTCTCTTTGTTTCTGATCGCAAGAACCAGTGACCCATGAGCCAGTAGGAGAAGCACTTACTGTACTCCTGATGGATTGCAGCTTTCTGGGAGTTGTTTCCAGGCCTCCCCCACACCCTCTACTTCACCTTCTATTAGTTCCTCAGCTTTTATTTTTCTCCCAAACCTTGTTTTGATTGTTCTTAAAACTGGTCATAAAAGCGACCCGAAACAAAGATTTATTCCTCTGTTTGGGAGAGAGGTCCCCAGAGCTCTGTGAAGTTTAGATTTTTCAGCTCAGTCTTCCACAATGCCATACTAACAGTGACTGTGGAAAGCACCAGACTTTTCAAAGTAAGGGTTGTGGAGAAAGCACTGAGAGGCAGAGAAGTAGCAAACAAACTGATTATCCAAAACGTCATGGCTGGCATACCCCAGGCGCCTGTCCTTTATTGGGAGGGAATATATAGACAGAACTGGTTATAATATATTATATTTGGTTCAAAGTCACAAACCTGCTCTACCCAATAGAGTGCTCATGAGTACCCAATAGAGTGCTCACGAGTATGGCTTCCAATTTTCATGCTGGTGAGCAATGCCAATGACCTATTTCTTGCCTTTCCTAATGTTTTCTCTCCGCTCACGTAATAAATTGCATTTATCTAAGCACTTTATCATTTCTCGGGCTCCAGCTCATCTCTGTTTGGAAGATGGCAGCGAGTTCCCCAGGGCTGGTGTTTTTAAAGCTAGCATTAATTACAGTAATTCCCCCTCACTTCTCTAGGCGCTTGCAGTAAGAAGGGACAGGCGGTTGTTCTTTTCCTTATGAAGAGCCTAAGGAAGTTTGTTAATTAACTGCAAAATTAGCCAAGGTGGGGTTTGACTTTGGGTTGTTCTAGAATGACCCAAGGCAAAAATACTGCGACTACTGAATGAAAGTGGGCAAGATGAAACAAAGCACTCCTAAATACTCAGAATGAGGACATTCTAGTCCGTGTCCAGATCCAAAGAAACTGAGGGAAGTTCTCGAACCCCTCCTCTTCAGCTCCATCCTAGCTGCAGAAACCCAGGCGTCAGAGAAGATGCTACATTCCAAGGAGCTTCAGCACGTTCCTGGCTCGGGATAAGCCACGGGTGGGCTGTTTGGAGAGGAGCTTGTCTTGTAGTTGCTCTCAGGTCAGTATCAGTGATGTGCTGGGTCCTCTGCCAAGCACTGCCTGCAAGAGCCGAGCTGAAGGCGTTCACAGTGCCTGTGGGGTACTCTCTCTCTCTCTCTCTCTCTCTCTCTCTCTGTGTCTGTGTGTCTGTAAGTGTACCTGTTTAGTGTGCGTGGGTACATATGGGGTTGACGTTTAGAGGCCAAAGTTCAACACCGAGTGTCATTCCTCAAGAAACCCCTGCCTTTTTTTTTTTTTTTTAAAGTCATAGTCTCTCACTGGCCCAGTGAGCCCCACAGATCTGCCTGTCTTCACCTCCCCAGCACTGGGATTATCATCATGCATCATCTCATCTGTCTTTTTCCCCGTGGGTTCTGGAGGTCAGACTTGGGTCCTCGTGCTGGCATGGAGAACACTTTAATGCTTGAGCTAGCTCCCCAGTCCCGTAGTCAGGGGTAGATCTTTTCTTAGGCTCACCTCACAGATGTGGACACTGAGGCTTAGGGAAGTCAGGACTGCATCACAGGCGGCTGAGGTGGACCAGTTCTTCCCCACAGAACTAGCAAAGAGCAGGCTGCAGGCGGTGATGGGGTATCAAAGGGCAGGGCTTAGGGGTTAAACATGGCGGCATGCTCTTTCCTTCACTGGCCTTGTACGTACGTAAGCTTTCTTCCCTTTGTCTCAAGTCCTCACAATGGCCGAAGTTTCAGCCCAGGCAGGACTCCCATGTACTGTGGAATGACCTCTGTTTTCAGACCCTCCCCCATTCCCTCTTTAAACCCTCTGACAGCACACCCCTCCCTCCTCCTCTTCCTCTCACAGGTCAGTGACTCTTCTCACCAAGGAAACAGGTGACTGGTTGCGACCAACCTGTCTTCAAGTCAAAGTGGTTGCTGTAAGAATGACGCTGAAATGTGACAAGACTTCTGGGACATTGCCTTCAGGAGTCACTGTCCACCTATCAATGGTCGTCTAGAATACAGACCACAGCTCAAAATTCCCTTGCTACGCCGTCACTGTGTTTAACTGAGACCCATATTTATGAATCCAGGACGGGCCACCATTGTACCCAACACACAGATGTCCTGCCTCTGTCTTCTCTTGGCATGACACCAAAGCTTTCTTTCTACAGCTGAATTTTTCTTCCATCATTCCACTGCATATACCATCACTGATTTCTGTCTCTGTCCGTTTCTCTGTCTCAGTGTGTGTGTGTGTGTGTGTGTGTGTGTGTGTGTGTGTGTGTGTGTGTGTGTATGTGTGTGCACATGCTGTAGAAAAAAAACAAGAACAGGTTAGAGTGGGACCGAATTAGGAAGCCCCTGTCTCCCTCCCCAGCACAAGATGACCAGTGCACACCACCAAGCTCAGCTTGTTTGTTTGTTTCTTTTGTTTTGTTTTTGAGACAGGGTTTCTCTGTTACAGCTCTGGCTGTCCTGGAACTCGCTTTGTAGATCAGGCTGGCCTCGAACTCGCAGAGAAATCCCGGCTTCTTATATGGGTGCTGAGGATTGAATTCAGTGCTTGAGCATCAAGCACTTTTCCAACTAATCTACCTCCCCAGCCCACATTAGCAAAATCCTAACATTCTAGCGAGGACAGCAAGACAAAAATGCCTCCTCTGTCCACTAGATGGCACACACAATTCTACCAGAGGAACAACACATTCCCCCTTAACTCCGAGGATGTATTATACCAGTTTCTTTACACTGGGTCTAGAATCTGTCCACACACCATTGCTACAACAGAAACACTAATCAAAGCCATGGCTGCTCAGATGATAAGTTCACTAATGCAGTTGGATGTTAAGGATTCTCGGATATCTACGGGAACAGTGTCAACCTCCGAGCCTAACATACATCCCCACTCTACCTAATCCACCCTCCCACCTTTGACCTTAGAAAGGGATTTCTCTAGTCATATTATCAGCTAGCTCTCAAACTGCAAATGGACTAGGTTCAGCTCATTTTTTTTCTAGCCAGTTCTGGGCTAGCAAACTGGAAGCCTAAGGCTCTGCTCCCACCTAGATGTGGAACAGATGGGTGAGACTTCAGGGTTCTTCTCTGCCCCTGTCCTGTGACTCTATCCTAATTAGTGCCCCCAAAGCCTTAGCTTTTAGGGAAGTCAACAAATTCTCAAACTGGTAAGAGCACAGTTATTATTATTATTATTATTATTTTACTAAATGTGATATTCCCCCTCAAAAAAAATCATTTAAACTAGTAGACGTTCTTTGTAGGTCCAGAGGTATGTTTGACCCACTCCCTCGAGTTCTGGTTCAGCCATGTCTTACTCCCTTCAACTGTCTTGGTGCCTGCAAGGATTCCATGAGGATTCACCTGCATCTTCAGGCCAAGCCCCACATTGTTCAACAGAAGCGCGAGGGCTTTCTCATGCTCATCCCTAAAGAAAAACTGTCTCGATTTCTCTTTAAAGATGACCATGGCTCACTCTAGAGACTTCACACAATGACCCAGGTGTGCAAACATGAACACTTACTTCTGGTAGAGAAGTCTCTGCACACAGACCATGGAAGGACATCTTCAGTCAAACCACTGATTTTCACGTGTGTGTATATGTGTGCACGGGTCCGTTAGTGTGTGAGAGTGCAGGTGCTGTTGTGCCTTGGCCCACTGTGGATGTGACAGGATATCCCCAGCATTGGTCCTTGCCTTCCATCTTGTTTGAGACAGGGTCTCTTTTGTTGTTTGCCATTTTGCATGCCAGCCTAATTGCCCCGGAGCTTCCAGGACTTCTCATGTCTCCACCTGCTGTCTCTCTCTTTGAAGGAACACGGGGATTATAGACACCTGCCGTCCTGCCTGGTTTTATGTAGGATTGAGGACTCAAACTCAGGTCTTTGCACAGCATGTGCTTCACCCACTAAGCCATCTCCCCAGCCCAACATTGACTTTTTTCCCCAACTAACCTTTGCCCTCTGCTCCTGGAAGTTCACAAAGAGTGTTTCTTATAGGGTAGCTGCTTAGAGGCACTGCTTTTATCTAAGTAAAGACTGCAGGGAGTGCGCATGCCTGGAGGGGAGGGGCATCTCTCCAGTTCACCCAGCCTGCAGCCAGAGCGCAGCACTGCTAATGGAATAACTCCCGCGGGTGCCTGCAAAGCCATGGAAGCAATTAGTTCATATCAAGCTGTTATTATGAAGTTATTTCTGTAGCAAAAAATACTGTCTTCCTTTAATTTCTATGCAAATGCAAGGAAGCCAACACAGTGCGCTTTACCTCAAGATGCTCTTGAAAGAATTTGATTTGTCCCTTTGAGGAAGCTACTGAGGAAAGGCATGGGGGCAATGTGTAAGTGTTCTAGGCTGATGAAGAGGGAGCAGCTTCTTCTCCGTTAAAGTCAATGCCAAGTTGCCCACCAACCTTGACCCATGACAGAACACACTAATCTGCAGTGGAAATAGCATGACATACATCTACATGACAAAGACTTACAGTTTAGCATGTGAGTGGTTGTATTGAAATAGAAAGCTATAGACTCTGAACGACAATGACCAGAGCGCATTGGTGTTTCTAGGGGGCCTTGGTGTGGGGCTTGTGAAAACTAACAGGCAAGAGGTACCCCAGCACCAGGATGAGGGAATTGACTCAGTTTGCAAGCAAGCATGAGGATCTGAGTTTGATTCTCAGAACTGACATAAAAATGCTAGGGACCGTGGCACGTGCTTGTAATCTCAGGTGGCGAGGCAGAGGCAGGTGGATCCTGGAGCTCCCTGGCCAGGCAGCCTAGTCTAATGGGTGAGCCCCAAGCAGGTCTCAGTGGGAGGCAAACATAGTGGATGGCTTCTGAGGAATGACATCAGAAGTTGACATTGGGCCTCCACACATACAATTACACACACACACACACACACACACACACACACACACACACACATACACACACAGAGAGAGAGAGAGAGAGAGAGAGAGAGAGAGAGAGAGAGAGAGAGAGAGAGAGAATGAAAACACCATATGAAGAAGCAACATGGAATAGAAAAAGAAAAACACTTGAGGGACAGAAAACCTGAGCCCTGGTCCAGTTCAGTGCTAAGAGACTGTCCTCTAGATAGTCATCTAGGTTTCTGGGCTTCAGTTTCTCTGAGAATGTGGAAACAGCCTTCATGTTTCATAGAGCAACACTTCATGGGGTATGAAAGCCAAACAATTTTAATTGCAAGACATTTAAAATTCACTCTTAATAAGACCAAGAGCCACATCTGGTTTTTAAACACCTAGAGGGAATAGCATCTTAATGAGCATAAGGATCCTTCCATTCTGTATACAGAGCTTATCTGATTCTTGTTATATTTATTCTACCAAAAATTTAAAATTACATTTGTGCACGCCATGCCAATATAGTCCCCCATGAATGGGTTGACCAGAAAACTATCCGGTGTAGTACTTACTGTGTCGCAGGCGTTAGTTAGCTGCAAATATCTCAGGAGGTTGATTTAGCCCATTAATGATAGTAAGAAAAAGGGAATTTGGTGATATTTTAATTTTGGAAAAAGATTTTGTTTGAGGGGTAGAGGGAGTGTTTTATCACACACTTGATTATGGCAGATCACTTCACTGCCCAATGATGAGATGGGTACAAGCTGCTACCTACTTAAAGGTGAAGCTTCACTATGCATTGACTTTTTAAGTAAGTTGCTATATGGGATGCGATGCAGTCAGAGGCTCCATGGGTTCTCCTTTGCAAACTCAGGGAGACAATCTATGAGGAGCAGGTGGATCCAGTGTGATATTCATTCCCTCCATGCACCAGGGAAGCGTTTGTAGAAGATCAATCATACCCTGGCTGAAATACACATGGATTCTGAAAATAAATGTGCATATGGGAAAGCATTACTCTGTTGCAGATGTAAGATTTATCAGCTTGCCTCTTGTGACCCACATGGCAGCAAAATTAATGGCTGTTTGGAAGCTATAAATTTAGAAATAGCATCTGTAGAGAGGAATTCATGTTTACACATGCTGGATGTTAAGTGACTGATGAAATGGCTGAGCCATTGAAAGGCATCCTTTCCTGAACCCCAATTAGTACACAGTGAATCTATTTACTTGGAAAGAATCTTCATTTTCTAAGGAACACAGCATCTATACAATACCTTAATAAACAAATAAGTAAAAATTAATAATACTTTAACTTTGCAGTCTGAGCCAAAGTCATTAGTACTAGTTCCTAGGAAAAGTTAGGAGGAAAGGGATTCATAGTCTGCATTGTGGACCAGAAAGGACAACCTTGTCAAACTTGTCTCCCTTCTCAATAAATTTGATATATTTGGAGGGGTTTTTGTTGTTGTTGTTGTTGTTAAGTCTTGGGCAAATAGTAAGAATTTCTGGCAAATATTAAGAATGGGGTATCATTGTGGAAACTGTTTTGAGATATACCAGTAGGGAACACTCTTTAGATTTGTTCTTTCTACAGTGAAGTACAAGGGTGACAACATTTAATGTCTGAGGCTTTCCAACTGTCAATCTCTACAATCACGAAGGAGAAATTGATTTAACTCTTAACAATCTATTGGACAAGCAAGTGAAAACATCAGTGATGGTTCAGAAGATTCCAGCACCATTGTTAGAACAATAGCATCGTTAGACATAAAATGTAGAGCCAGAGACTGTGTCAAGGACACACACACACTTCTCAAAACTGTGTTCCTTGGTTTCATATATGCACACAATAATACACGATCTGGTTTACCCCCATTCCCTCATTCCTACTTTACCATACCCCATCACCATGACCTACTCCCCATTTTAGGTCTTTTCTTTAAACAACCCACCAAGTCCAGTTGGTGCTGCCCATTTATGCACGGGTGTGGGGCTGACCACTGGAGCATGCAAATCCTACTAGCGGCCATATCCTTCAAAAAGAGCAACCCTCCTTTCCCCGGACACCATCGATGATCCTCAGTGAGACCATCTACCCTATCTATGCTGGAATTTTGACGATGACTTGATCTTGTGAGGGTAACCACAGCTGCTGTGAGTGTGTCTAGATCTCATGCCTAGAAACCAGCATGTCTCAGCACACCTGATCCTCGGACTCTTATATTCTTCCCCCTTCACTTCCACTTCCACTATTCCAAAAGTTCTCTGAACTTTTTTGGGTGGGGGGGTAAGGGGAGTATAATGGATAATACCATTGAAGACTGTGCACTCATTTTCAAGCATGGATAAAACATTTACAAAAAAATGGCAATAAATTGAACCAATAAGCAAATGTAAAACTTGTAAGAAAGAGCTAACACCATGCTTACAGGAAATATCATAGTCCCTAACAGAGATGGTAAGAGTAAGCAGCTCGTTCAGTAGAGGGCTTGCCTAGCATGTGCAAAGGCCCTGGGTTCAATCCCCAGAACCACAGGAGCTGGGTGGTGCACACCTATAATCCCAGCACTCAGGAGGCAAAGACAAGAAGAACAGAAGTTCAAGGTCATCCTCAGCTACATAGTGAGTTTGAGGGCAGCCAGGGTTACATGAAACCTCATCCCTTACCACATCCCCAGCAAAATAATAAAACAATAAATTTCAAAGTTATCAAATTCAGCATCCATCTCAGCTATTTCAATGGAAAAATATAAATGAAATATTATTGTAAGATATTTACAAATGAAAGTTTATATAGATCATATGAGCATATAAATTTCCATGCTCTATAAGCGTGTTTACCTCATTAGAGCACTTAGATCCCAGGTCTTGGTGTCTAAGGCCATTCTCCAGTCAGAGGAAGCAGGGTTCCTTGGAAAAGTACTGATTCTAATACAGAGCCAATAGATATACAAGAAGAATATATGCCTGGACTACCTAGGCACCAGAATATGAGGAAGAACTTGAGCAGCAAACACCCCCAATGGTGGAGTGTACCGAAGGTTACAAAGCCACCTAAAGAGCTCCCTGGGGTCAAAGTAAGACAAACTTAAGCAAGAAAATGAATTAGTTTATAGCTCAAAGTACAGACCAAATATACATGAGTCCATACTGACATGAATCAGTGTCTGAATAAATGGAGAAACAGACAAATCCCACACTCAGGGAATCTTCAAGTAATTTACATGGCTTGCTAGTCAACTGTGTTTTGTTTTTGTTTTTGTTTGTTTGTTTTTTGATGTGAGACACGCTGGAGTCTTTTGGGAACAGAAAACCTCAATTTAGAAACCTCCTCCATCAGATTGGCCTGGAGGTGAGTCTGTGGGGGCATTTTCTTGATTAATGATTGATGTTGGAGGGGCCAAATCACTGTGGGGCCTGCTCCCTCTAAGGTTGGTGGTCCTGGGTTCTATAAACATTAAACTGGGTGAGCCAAGGAGAGCAATGCAGTAAGCCGCATTCTTCCGCCATTCATCTTCAGTTTCTGCCCCAGGTTCCAGTCCTGAGTTCCCACCCTGGCTGCCCCCAGGTTCTAGCCCTGAGTTCCCACCCTGGCTGCCCCCAGGTTCCAGTCCTGAGTTCCCACCCTGGCTGCCCCCAGGTTCCAGTCCTGAGTTCCCACCCCGGCTTCCCTTAATGATGGACTGTGATCAAGACATGCAAGCCAATTACATCATTTCCTCCCCATGTTGCTTTGCCTCATGGTCCTTATCACACCAACAGAAAGTAAACTAGGACCAGTGGTTACTCCTTTGAGGAACCCAATGTCTCAGCCCTTACACATCCGCTGAGTGTAAGGCCTACCTGTCAAAGTTCTAAGTATAAGGGTTAAAACCAGGACAGTCTCACTGTGGAGCAACTTGGTAAACATTTCCCAGTCAAGCAACCACCATGAACATCAAGAGCTTTGTATGGACATCAGTGGTTTGCACCCTTGCTAGAATGTGAAGAAAACGACACTTTTCTATCTGTGGTCTCTCTATCTGTGGGTACGAGACCTCACCCCTGCTCTTCAGTGCTTCACATTAGAAGTGCCCCCCCCCCCAGGCTGGGGGGCGGGGTGTGGATGGCTCATGATTAAGAACTCTTGCTGTTCTTCCAGAGGAAACAAGTTTGGTTCCCAGAACCCACATGGAAGCTCACAATTGCCTATAACTCCAGTTCCAGGGGATCCTAGACATCTGGCTTCCCAGGGTGTTCATGTGTACATGCCACCCATCACACACACACACACACACACACACACACACACACACACACACACACACACTTAAAAATAATAAAACTAAATCTGCTTCCCTGCAAAAAGTGACACCTGCCAGCTCTTCTGAGCGCCCTTTGACCAGGACCTAATCACAGGGTCCTAAAGTAATTACTCAGGAAGTAGGAGAGGCAAATAATGCACGGGAAATCTAAAGAACCATGCTGCTCCTGCAGCACAGACTCTGGCTCGCTTCTTTGGATTCTGGAAGCAGAAGAAGGGTGGAAATGGGGCAATGAGAGAATCAGAGAGTGAGTGAGAGAGACTACCTTGTTAAACTGGCACATTCAAGCCAAACATAATAAGCTTAAATATTTAAGACTCCAGGTCTCTCTTGGGCACAGTGTTCCATCAGTCTGATGGATTTCTTTAATCCACTAGGTTGCAAATTTTGTGGCTCTTCTTCAGTTCATAATCTCCTGGCACTGATGTATATCTTGCCAGCCAGTAATGGTGGCCTGCAGGGTATGTTACTAATGACGCAATTTGGAGTTTAAGGTTTTATTCAAATTCGTACACATCTCTGGCTCAGTTCTGCTTCCAATTCTGAGGTTCATGAGAAGATGTATTTTTCTTGAAAGCAAATCCACTTTTAAAAACCGACTGAGGTCTGGCCCTAAAATAAAGAATGTGTGTTGTCAGTCAAAAGACAGCAAACGTTCCTACCACAGTTCTATGAGCTGCATTTCAAAGGTGTTTGAGAGCCACAGACAGCCCTCAGCACCTTGAAAGGGGGTGGGGCAGGGCGAGGAGACTTGTTGGTAAGTGCTTGTCATGAAAGCATGAGGATCTGGGTTTGTGCACCCAGACTGAAGGGGACACTAATGGCCTGTAAACCAGTGCTGGCCGGTAGAGACAGTCAGCTCTGGCCTGGGACATGCTGCACAGCCACTCAGGCTGAGTCAGTGAGCTCCAGGTTATACAAGAGACTGTCTCAATTAAGGTGAAGAGCAATGGAGGAAAACATCCAATTTCATCCAACCTCTGGGCTCCGTATGTACCAGCACACATGTGTGTATGCACTTGTAAACACACACACACACACACACACACACACACACACACACACATACACACACAAGCATGCACACACACACACACACACACACACACACACACACACACACACACACACACACACACACACACACTGTGTACCTGTCAAGCATGGGGCTCTTCCACTGAAGGGTGGGCACATGGAGATGAACTGAGCAAGGGAAGCAGTTTCCATGTGAGAGACATCCCATGTGAGGAGAACTGAAGACTCAGAATCCCAGCTCCGTCCTGACCAGTTTGATAGTCATGAGCAGGAAGCTTGTCTGAGGTTTACTTGTCAATAAAGTGAGTGGCTGGCCCGGGTCGGTGATTTTACACTGCGATGTCCCTTCAGTACTGTAGAGGATTTAGAGAGAAGACAATGTCAGGCTGTCAATCACTGCTTCTGGTCTGTGACCTATATGGGTCTCCATATGGTCATGGTCATCTCTGAGGCTTTGAACATTTCACTGAAAGGGCTGTAGATCCTCATCGAGCATCTGTGACCTCAGGAAACAAAGAACAACTCAGCAAGTAGAGGACATGCCCCTGAGAAAACCACAGAGGAGGCCCTCAGAGAGAAATGGAGCTCATGTACCTCCATGTTTAGGCCAGGAAACTGCTCACAGACATCCAGAAGGGCAGACAAAGGAGAGCTAATCAATACAGCTCAAGTCCGAAGCAAGAAGCAAAAGAATACTTTGTGTAGAGAGATCTTCACAGATATTCCCAGCCTATTTCTCCACAAACATATACATGCACATGCTCACATACACGCACACACAAATACACACACTCATGTCAACACATACATAATCACACACACACATACACACACACACACACACACAGAGAGAGAGAGAGAGAGAGAGAGAGAGAGAGAGAGAGAGAGAGAGAGAGAGAACAGCTAGGTAACAGCCATGCTTATTGGCATAAGTCTAGGGAAAAGGTGGGGAAGAAAAACACTCCTAGAATCTAGAGTGTCAGTGGCTGGAGAAGTCCAATCAGTCACAAAAGTGGCAGGTGATAGAACGGAAATAAATGACCCAAGATTCATTGAAGGTGTTTCTGCTGAAGCACAAGGAGTTTCCGACTTACCTTCAGTCACATGACCCCTGTTGTTAGGGGCAGATGTGAGAACAGAGACCAGGGCTCCTGTTTGCCCAATGCTCTCTTGACTCAATATCCCAGTAATCTCACCCCAAGGAAGCCTGTCAAGTAGAACCATAAGTTCTTTCTAAGACTCGCAGCTGAGGAAGCCAGTGGGGCCCATGGACTTGAAGTTAGGCAGAGATCAATTCCCTTGCTCCCATTTCCCTTTTATTTTTCTAGCTAACAAGTACAGGTCAGTTCTAGACCTGAGTAAGGAGAGATGCTATCCAAAAGGGTTGCAGAGAGGGACAAGGAGCTACTAAGGGAGGGTGTGATGCGGTGTGGTGCTTGCAATGGAGATCTGAACATGGGATCTCCAAGCATCTCCAAACTCCACCAGAAAAGGCTCTTACAGGGAAAAGAAAGTCTAAATGCAGCTAGGGGTGGGGCAGAGGAATCAGTCAGTAGGATGCTTTGCTCTGAGGCCAGTCTGATTAAGGGAGTCATTGTCTGGTTCAGACTAGAAATTCAGGGGCTTGGGGTGAGGAGAGAGTCTTTGCCCAAGTTTAAATGACAAAATGTTTGCTCAGGTTGATCACAGCTATTCCTTTATAAGAACAAGAATGGAAATTTAGAGGATCTCTCTGGCATTGTAACCAGCAAAGAAGGAGGCATCTGTGAGTCCTACCCAAGTCTCATGGGAAGGGTGATTTCTTGCAGGAAGCCAGTTCCTACATATGAAGAGATGGCTGGGGTGGGCTGTCTTAACCATCACTGCTTCCAGTACCCCAGCTCTCATAGGCAGAGTGAATGAGGCATTCAACATTCATTTCTAAAGGCAGCTCCATGTCCCATGCCATAGCCCTCTCTGTAAAAAGTGCTTTATTTTAAGAAGGAATGTAAGACCCCTTTTATTGAACCCAGACTGCAAGGTGGCCAGGTGGTTGCAGTGTTCCTCTTGGTAATTGCAAACGGATATCAATTTCAAATACCAAGACCTAATTCCTTCTTTCAACTGACTCCTTCAAAATCCAATTTTTCATCATGTTCTTTTTCTGACCTCACAATAAAAGACTATTTTGTGAGAGGCTTGAGATAGCGTCTCCTGGAGTCTGTCCTCCAGACAGCCAGTTGTGTGGGACTATAGCACTTGTTACCCAGATATCAGCTATAGGCATTTATCCCTTCCCACACCAGCCTGGAATCAATGCTCTCAGATTTCTAGTTTTCCAGGCAAGACTCACTTGCATGGGACACTCTGGCAGTTTAGTTAAGATTAACGATTGCTATATATATCAGACAGCCTCTCACAACTTGTCTTTCTTCTGGGGAAAATAGTTTGCTCACACCCACATTTCTCTTTCTTTCTTTCCACATTCAAACTCTTGGAATCCTTTTCCAAACTGTTTGCAGTTCTCCTACGTTCAGTGAGGACTAGGTTAATCGTGCACAGATGATTGCATGCACTTCTGCATTGGTCAGTGGGTGTGGGTTCTTTAGAGGAACAGAACGAACACAAAGAATATATTACAGAGAATGTATTAAATAGTCTAGTTTACAACATTTGGGCTGGGTAGACCAGGCTAGCTAGCCTCGAACTCACAGAGAACTGTACCTCAGCCTCCTGCTTTTCAGGATTAAAGATGTGCACTACCACACCCAGCTCACCTCCTGGGTGTTTTTTTTTTTTTTTTTTATTTGTTAACTTCATAGCATGCATAATTTTTGTTAAACTTCAATGTGTTCTTTGACAGTTTCACATGTATTTGTAACACACTCTGGTTATTGCCACCTGCCATCCTCCAACCCTGGTTTTGAATTAGAGAAGAGGGACCTTTTCTCAGGAATCTGCTCTTTTAAGCTCCTCCGGCCTGCAGGGGGAGCCCTTCCCTCTTCTTCTTGACCCTCATGCCTTCCTTTTGAGAAGCCTGTATGAGCAGCAGCTATACATTTTAATTCTTTTCTCCCCTTCCCTGGCGGTCACATTCAGAGTAAAATGAACTTAGAGCAGTTCTTAGCTCATTTATACTGCTTTGCTATGAAACTTTTTACTGTCGCCAAGATAATACGGTATCCAATCACACAAGAATGGCCAATGTTGCCATTTATATTTGAGATTAAGCAATAGAATATAAATTTATCCTGGTACCATAGCTGGAAAGTAGCCTTTGTTTTGGTGTTTATTGCTGAGTTCTCTGCCGGTTATCTCACTTCCTTGAGAGTTTTCACTGATTTTTTTTTTTTTTTGCTCACTTTTGAAATTTATTTTTAGTGGGTACATAAACTACTTGTTTCATCATGGCATTTCCTAATGTTGTACTTTGCTCATGTTCACCCTTCCACTGTTGTGACAGGGAAAGACAGTGCAGAGGTTCCTACATCTTAGATTCTTGCTGGGATCATTTTAAGTTTAACTAGAATTTGATCTCTTTGATGGGAAGCCCCACGGAAAATTACCCAACTGTATTCTAGGAACACAAGGTCAAGATGCCCAGGCTAACTTACCTTGGCTCCTGTTAAACTGCCTGCTTGTGCAGACCTCCTGTTTCTAGCCTACTACTATCCTAGCTTCTGTTTAACTGTTTGCTTGCACAAAACTTCCCCCTGAGGCTGCAGCAGGAGATACCAGGATGTGGTTTTTGCCTTAAAAAAAAAATCCTTATTCTAAACACTTGGTACTACACTTGGGTTCCAAATACCTGAGTGTAGTTCCAGCAGGCTAGAATAAACACTCTCAATTGGCTATTTACTGTCTCAGAGTGGTCATCTCTTGTGGGGATCCCCATAACGCTGTCCCTCATTCTCTTCTCCTTCTCAATAGCTTCCTTTTTTCTTTACTTACTACATAAAGAATCTATTCTTACTTTCAAAAAAGTTCCTGTTCAAGTCTCAACCCATTTAAGCATCACTGATCTTTAACTTAAGGGTTTAGTCCACTTGGACTTAACTTAATCACCAATGGAGACAGGTTTATCTTGATCCACTTGTGTGTGTATGTGATGTATTTGCAGGTGGATTGTAGGAAGCAGCCACTGTACTCTTCATGTACTCCGCTGTCATTAAAGATTCTGAACTCTCAGCAGCATAGGAAATTTCGAGGCCAGCCAACATTATTCCAGTCCAGAGGAGTCTTGTGGGGATATTACAATCTACAAATGAAATAACTCACCATTTGACCAACTGATAAGAGAAATTATGACAATTCATTTAATTCTGGCCTCCAGCCCTTTGCAGAGACATAGAATCCTCCATGTTTGGCAATACACTTTATTTTACATCCCTAATTAGGATAAAACAGTCGACTTTGCAGATTCCCATCCCTCCCTACCTCCACCTTTCTATATTTTTAAAATAAATAGCACACATATCAGTGTACTTGGAATAATTCATGTGAAGATGCTGTAACGGGACAAAGGGCGGGAGACTCAAGGATGCTGAGGCCCTGACTCAAGACTTTGATTCCAAGCCTGGCAGAATGGCAACCTTTCATCTTATAGTGTCAGTCACTTGACAGAATCAGGACTGTCTTCCTTCTCTGAAGGAATCTACTTTTTGTTCTTTATGAAATGAGCAAAGAGAAGAAAATTGTGCAGCACCCAGAGACCCAGGAAACCAGGCAGGATTACTCTGTTATCCCTTTTTCCTTGTTAAAAATAATATAGTTCAACCTCTAGAAATGTCCACACAGCTTCAGCTCTTTGCTACAAAGTTAAGTTTTTCACACACATCCCCACAGATGCAGACTCACTCACGTTGCTCAGTGGGCAGAGGGTTATGTAGCTACTTCAGAACATGACTTGACTCCAGCCCCTCACCTGAAACAGTCCCTCCCTGTCACAACTGATACACCCTGGGAGCAAAGATTCAGCATAAGCATTGATAAACACCTGTTTGGTGAACTAAAGAGAAATTTATACCCAAGAAAGGTGCACACAGATATGAGGAACTTACTACCTGGTGGTTTAATTTGCCCCTCATTAGCAAGGAAAGATCACCTGTTTGACCATGCGTATGAGTGCTAGGGGACTGTAACTGTGCTGAGGTGCCTGGACTAACTATAACACACTTTTTGTTAGCATAAACTCCAGGTCTTACTCAGTTTTCTTGTACACTGGATCACCATTTCCCTGTTCGTTTGCCTTGGCTTTCAACTTCAGGTGTCATTGAAGTTCATTGCACAGGGTTTCATAGCTCAGAGGGTAAAAGGCAATGTCATAAGAATAGGTAAAAGGCCCTGTCTATCTTACAGGAAATTCTAGTTTTGGACCAATCACCTCATCCCATTTGGTCCAGGCTTTCTAGCACCCCCAGGATGAATTCACTGAGGGGCTGCTCCCTGTCCATCTAGATCCTTGTCTGTCTGAGCCCCCAGCAATGGGATCCATCTACATAATACCTTGCACACCACTCACACAACGACAATGGACTTTCTTGGCTGTTTTGTTGAAGGACACAGGTCAGTTCCTCTTTGTTACTACTGGATTTGAATCTCACCCCTTAAGAGGTCTGCATTTCTGATTTCTTAAGGGTAAAGAATCCTACCTAATAAATTCTAACTTGCAGAGAATGGTTTACTATAGAATTTTAAGTGATGTTTTACTTTCCCAGGGGTTTTTAAGAGGTAGGACTTTTGGGCTGTGTTACACCCTCTAAATGCAAACAGAGGCAGGTCTTCTCACTTACATATCCTTCCTATTATGTAAGGTGGGTGCTCACATCACACTGCCTGGTCTAAACTATGCAACAATCTCATTCTGTCAATGAAGATATCAGGGCCCAAGAGTGGCAAGTTTTGCTTCAGCAAATGGATGCTATAGGTTCTTATTCAACACTCTCCTTCCTTACAGCTCAAGGCTTAGCTGAGGATCCATCAACAGTCTCCTGCTCTGGGATATTTGTGCACTCTGTGAACATATATTGCTGTGATT
Source organism: Peromyscus californicus insignis (assembly GCF_007827085.1). NCBI lineage: Eukaryota > Metazoa > Chordata > Mammalia > Rodentia > Cricetidae > Peromyscus > Peromyscus californicus. Next base: position 73,839,042 of record NW_026294562.1, read on the forward strand.
GGTTTAATAAAGAGGTAAACAACCAATAGCTAGGCAGGAGGTATAGGCTGGACTTCTGGGCAGAGAGAAGAAATCAGAAGAGATAATTGAGGCACAGAGGAGATGCCAATGAGATACTGAGAGGAAACAAGAGGTGCAAGATGGAAGAGACGTAACGCCACATGATAGAATGTAGATTAATATAAATTGGTTGATTTAAGTTATAAGAGCTAGTTTGGGACAAGCCTAAGCTAAAGGCCAAACATTCATAATTAGAAAGCTGTCTCCATGTCATTATTTGGGAGCTGGCAGGACAGATAAAGACTCATTACAGTCTCTATAGCCCCTTCCAGTATCCAGTCACTCTCCTTCACCCTCACTTTTTTTTTTTTTTTTTTTTTTTTTTTTTGGTTTTTCGAGACAGGGTTTCTCTGTGTAGCTTTGTGCCTTTCCTGGGACTCACTTGGTAGCCCAGGCTGGCCTCGAACTCACAGAGATCCGCCTGGCTCTGCCTCCCGAGTGCTGGGATCAAAGGCGTGCGCCACCACCGCCCGGTTACCCTCACTTTTGAATGAACTTTGCAGCTTGTCCTAGAACGAAGGTTTGTAGCCCTAAAACACAGAATGTAATCGTTGTTTATTAATCTTTATTTTGCAAGGTTTTCTTTTTCCTGCTAATTCAGCAAATACTCCATTAAAAGGGAATACCAACTCTCTAGTATCAAGGTTTCTTTTTAAAGAATTTTATTTTCTTTTTTAATTGTATGTGTATGTGTGTATGTGCATATGTTTGTGTGTGGTTATTTGAACGTGAGTGCAGGTACCTGTGTAGGCCAGAAGAAGGCGTCAGATCCTCTGGAGCTGGAGTTAGAGGCAGTTGTGAGCGGCCCAGTTTGAGTGGTAGAAACTAAACCCAGGTTCTCTGTAAGAACAGCAAACTGCCTTAGCTCTCTGACCCCTCAAGTCAATTTTTTTTTTTATTGTTTGTGCCCTTCCATGCTGTGCCATGGGCTAATAACTGCCCCCTGTCCTAGGTCAAGAAACGCTGTCTTTGTAAGCCCTGGAGTGGGTGCCTTCTAAGCCACCCCAAGCTGTTGTTCCGATTCATTCCTCTGAAGCTCGAGTTTCCCTTTCTCCGTCCCTGGCTCTCCTCGCTGCTGGCTCACTTGTCAGGCCTGTCAGGAGAAGCACTTGGATTGATCTCTGTGTTTCTTTCCCCACAAACATTATTCTTTGTTTGCCTCCTGTCAACGGCGCTGCAAGCCTGGCTGCTCTCAGAGTGAAGCTTGAGTTCCACAGAGTTCTGCTTCCATGTGAGGCCAGTGACTATTGGCATTTTGGACAAGATACTTCTCGGTTGTGGGAGTGTCCTTGCAGTAAGGAATGCTAAGCAGACGCCCCGGCCTCTGCACACCGGATACCAGGAGCATCCTCCATCCCCACAGTCTCTAGGCACTGCCAAGTGTCCCCTGTGGGCAGATGTGCTCCTGGTTGCAAAGTCCTGTTCTAAGGGACCGGTCCAGCTGTCCATAAAACTGAAGTGGAGCACAGCGCTCTGACTTCTTATCTGTGGCAGTAATTGAGAGCTAACTACTGTCTCGGTTCATCTGAGTGAGGCTCCTACTCAGGAAATACACTCAAATATAAGCTGTTCATTTGGAAACACTGGTGCCTTTTCTTGCAAACCACACGGCCTTTTGTGAAGAATCTCTGGAGATAGCTCAGTTGGTAAACAGCTTACCCCACAAGTATGAGGATCTGAGTTCAATATCCAGGATTCACATAAAGCCAGATAGAGAGGCATGCATTTACACTCTCAGTGGTGAGAAGAGGAGACACATGGATCCCTGGATCTTGATGTCCAGCCAGCCTAGCCAGCCTAACCTAATCAGTGAATTCCAGGCCAGGGAGAGACTTGGTCCCAAAAAACATGGTGCATGGCTCCTGAGGAATGTCATCCAAGGTTGATGCCTGGCCTTCCCAGAACACACACACACACACACACACACACACACACACACACACACACACACACACACTTTGTGAGTTCAGTTTGAAGAAGGCATACTTCTGCGGGATCACAGTAAGCTTTCATATTTTATGGCATTTCAGGGCTTAATGAAGCGCTTCCTGTTTGGTCTTCAGCTCACTCCAGTTTGGATCCTCTTGGTACTAAAAGAACTATTATCATCTTTATTACTGCTGTGTTAAAATCACCCTCTGCAAACTGAATCCACATGCTTTAAGAACTTCATACTGGGTTTATTTTCTTCCTAGGAACATTATGGGCAGATATATATTTTTTCCTTTGGTCATAAATGAAGCAAAACAGAAATAATTTTTTAAAAAATCCTCTAGTAGGTAATATTGTGATTGTCTCTTACTCCTACATTTCCCTACAACAGGTGGAATTGATTCAATTGCTTCTTATTAAGTGAAAACCTAATCCCCGTGGCAGGGTACAATAAGGGCATGAGTTTGTCCCTGATTGCCCCTTGGTAACAGTACACAACACTGGTCCCTAACCAGCCATCATCCCCAACATCCTTTTTCTAAGCTGTCAAAGCTCATCACTGTACACACAGGGGTGGTTTTCAATGTAATCTCCTCCCCATGACTTTTTCTGGCCTTAATTAGACTAAATAATAATCTTGATTTGAGAGTTCTTACCCATGAGGCAATGCTTATCATAGCCATCTGTATTCTCAAGTGGGTTTTGTTTGGGTCTGGTGGGCCACTCTGACACCCACAGACTTTATCACTCAGATGATGGCTGGGGTCCTTCAGGAAGTGATGCAATTTCTAATTCCTTCTGGTCTTAGGAGATGGCCTTGGAGGAAATGGTTTGATGTTGGTGTAGTCACAGTAGAATATAATGAGGATCCATGAAGCTCAAAAATATACTTGAGGGGGTGGGGTGGGGCTGGAGAGATGGCTAATTGGTTAAGAAAACTTGCTGCTCTTGCAGAGGGCCAGGGACCAGCACCCACATCCTAAGATGCTAGATTACCTAGAACTGACCTGATGCCCTCTTTCTGGTCTCTGTGGGCACTTACATGCCTGTGGTGCACATACATACATTTAGGTCCATACACATACAGATAAAAAAAATACACACACACACACACACACACACACACACACACACACACACACACACACTTGAGAAAAGTTGTCTTAATTTACCACGTGTAATAAGAACAGGAACAGACTGAACACCTGTAATCTGGGGCTTGTGTCAATCAAGCTGGGCTGGCAGGGACACTCAAGGAGATTTGAGGAAAGACATAAAACAAATGTTGAGACATTGGGAAGTGTGTGAGATCCTTGACTTTTCCTCACAGTGTGGCATGTTTTTATGACATGTAGGCCCTTGGATGCTTTAGCAGCACAGTGAGAGTGCAGTCCACTGACCATTGTTTCAGCTTCACAGACTCTAGGATGCGCCAGAGTCTTGTTGGAGTCTTGTTGGCAGAAGGTCACACCCTGACCATCCCACAGAGCAACAGGCATCCTAGTGACCTACGGGGAACCTAAGGTTACATGGGAAGTAGAGTTCATGGCAGAGATGCCGGGTATTATAGTTTGAAAATCGGCAGGAGTTTCCAATCAGATATTTTAGATTAATTTGAAAGTTCTCTGGGCAATACTCTGTCCAGGATCCACGTCTTTCCCTTTAACAAGTGACTTCACTGAAGCCAGCGGCATCCCGATGGAGTTATTTTTTATCTCTGTTGTATTGTCAGTGGAGCAGTGTGAAGAGACTCGGAATACTGGGTGACTCAGGCAGTTCCCGGAAACGGTCCGAGAGCTGCCTTGATTCCCAGATGCCTCGGCCTGGCTGTCATCCTGGGGTGAGCCTATGACAGGCTGCCCCAGTCACATGCTTTTCACCTGGAAACTGACTCGTCAGGAGAAGTCAGGGTGTAAGGTGGGAGCGCATAAGCATTGAGACCACCAAGACGCTAAACCGTGGATGGAGACAAGTGAGCTGCAGCCTCGGCTAGAGGGAGGAGGTGCTCCGGGGCTCTGGGAAGAAATCGCCTCTCATCAGAGCTTCCCATGAATCACTCTGCTGCAGCCAGAGGCCATTGCTCTCACGGAACAGAATGTTCACTTGAAACACCAAGAAGCTTAGAACTGGGGAGTGTACCTTCTGTGCTAAGAGGCCAACCACACTCCTCTCTCACCCTTACAAAGCCTGCTTCGGTTTGCAAGCAGGATTCTGGAACTTTCCACTATTTGAAATGGAATCCGGGGAGCTGAGCTTCATGGAGCTGCTAGTGAATGAATGCAGATTCAAAGAGGGGTACTGTGTGGGCTGCCCTGTGAGCAGACATGGCAGATAGCCCAGGTGTCAGACTTGACTTATTAGTGGCCCCTGTGTCCAAGGCCAGGGTCAGACAAATTTGCCAGTGTCCATCACTCATCTTAATCTCTCTCTCTCTCTCTCTCTCTCTCTCTCTCTCTCTCTCTCTCTCTCTCTCTCTCTCTCGTGTGTGTATGTGTGTGTGTGTATGTGTGTATTTGTATGTGTGTGTGTCTGTGGAGGCCAGAGGTCAGGTGTGTCTTCTATGGCTCTGCAGCTTGTTTTTCAAGAGAGGGTCTGTTCCTTAGAGCTTACAAACTTGCTCAGATTCCAGGATCCTCTTGTCTCTGCCTCCCAGTGCTGTGATTGTAGGAACTCAGTGTGTAAGATGGCTTTCCACATCGGTATTAACATGGCTTTTTAAGGTCATCAGGGAGTCACAGGGCACAGCAGGGTTTCTGGTATCAGGCCTAGCCATCTCACTTCCCAGTGGGCCAAGGACACTGCAGGCTGATTTCAAACACCCTTGGAACCAAGCACACTGCCACACATTTGTTTTGGCCATCCAGTTGACTCAGCTGCAGGTCGTCACTCCCAAGAGTGACCCATCCCACTTCCTACTCGAAGCCCACTTGGCCCCACTTTGCTGGGAAGATGTCATGGTGGAGGAGGATCTGTGGGTGAGAGACAGAATCCTTCCCAAGGTAAACAGGAAACCCACAGGGCCCAGGACACACAGAGGTCCTAGAAGTCCCAGACATCGATCCATTGGGAACAGCCACACTACAGGCCATGCCCAGCTTCCAGGTAAAGACTATGCTGCTTTTTTTGTCAAGGAAAACAATGAGGTGGGAAGGGAGAGATGGCTCAACAGTGAAGACCACATACTGCTCTTGCGGAGGGTCTGAGTTCCCTGCATACATAGTAGCGCACAGTCACCTGCAACCCCAGCTCCAGTGGATCTGATGCCTCTTTTGGCCTCTCCAGGCACACATACTCACATGTGCATATCTATAGAAATGTACACAATTAAAAATGGAAAAAAATTTAAAAGAAAGGGGGGAAATGGGTACAGATGCATTCTAGGGGTTCTCTAGGTTTCCTGGAGTCATGAAACTTCCTTTTCTTTGTTTCAAAAGAAAATATAAAGTATACCCTGATTTGACAGTCTTGATTTTGCCAAGTGTCCCAAATAGTCAATGGGAAGGGGACCGAGGACAGGAGACTAGGTGACATACAACCGCTCTCTGGTTTCGCCCCCAGCGTACACACTTTGCTTCGGTGTCTTTACTTACACAGCTAAGGCGGGCTGACCAGAAAAGTCTTGTAGGAAGGGCCTTCCATCCTAACTAACTACATCTAGAAACACAGGTGTCTTTATTTACACAACTAAAGTGTGCTTACCCAAAAGAGTCTTGTAGGAAGGGCCTTCTATCCTAACTACACCTAGAAGCGCAGGTGTCTTTCCTTCTGGCCTCTTCTTAGGACATCTGTGTTTTGGAAACTGTCCTTGTCTGTCCCCATTGACCCAGCCCTTCACAGCATATGCATCTTTAGCCATTACCCTTACTGTGAACTTGAGAGTCTGCTTGCTGTTGTCAGTAGTGTGATGTACAAGGCTGGGTGGCTTCAGGAGACATTACTTCCTGTTTCCTCTCCCTCTGTGTCCTCTTTTGTTCCACCCTCCCTCCCCTCAGTCCCCTTAAGCAGATAGTAAGCTGTGGGTTTCCTTGTAGCCTTAAGTGTCTATAGCAGGTATCTGTGGAGCCATTTTAAATGGCTTTCTAAATACACCATTGATGTATCAGAACAAGAGGAAAGAAAAAATAGATGAATAAAATGTGTATTTAAAGAGATAACAATTGGAAATTTTCCAAATTGATAGAAGACATGAATCAAAGAAGGGTAAATACAAGCAAATGTCACCAAGGTATATTATAGTCAGATTGCTGAAAATCAGGATAAAAACAAAGTTTAAAGCAGCAGAAAAAGAGCATAGACATGAGACAACAATTCAGATGGGGTCTGTCATTTCTATTTTTTTCATAATAATTTATGGTAAAAGCATAAATAATTTCTTTACAGTTCTGGCTTTAAAGAGCAAAGGAAAATAAAACAAAACAGCAAAGAGAATATTATCAATGTAGATTTCTTTAAAAATATTTATTTTCCTTTTTTAAATTATGTGTATGCATGTGTGTATATGTGTGGGTTTATGCACGTGCATGCAGTAGCCACAGAGTTCAGAAGAGGGAATCAGATTCCCAGGAGCTAGAGTGCACAGTCGGTATTCATAAACACTGAGCGATCTCACTAGCCGCCCATCAATACAGTACTTGTATTCAGCAAAACTCTAATAGAAACCAGGAGGATGTCTCCAACAGACCTAAACAAGGAGAAATACTCACAGATCTTTTTTCACCTGGAGGGAAATGAGGCCACATGAATGCATATGTTAGCAGGCAGGGATCTGGGTTCTCAGAGAGGGCAATGCTTGAGATTTGTTTTTAAAATTTCATTCTGCAACACAAACTATTTACTGAAAAGATTGCCAGCTGCTTAAAGTAAGATATAGAAGTGAAATACAGGACAAGAAACACACAATACGTGAAGGACTACGTGAAATAGTGCATCCGTGCAGTTCTTCGGGATTGTGAGGCTGCGTATTTTATTTGAAAATAGACGGTCGTGAGGTGGAGATGTACATGGAAAAAGCACAAGAGAAAGCTGAAGTTAGTGAAGGGGTAAAGTGAGACAGTCGAAGCATCTTATTAACCCCAGAGGAGACAGTAAGAACAGGGGGGACAAGAAAAGAGTAGGATGCGGAGAAAGAAGAGGGGGAGAAGGAGGCAGTGGTGGAGGAGGAAGAGAAAGAGGATAAATTAGAATGCTCTGGGAGGGCTGGAGAGATGGTTTAGTGGTTAAGAGCACTGACCCTTCTTCCAAAGGACCCGGGTTCAATTCCCAGCACCCACAAGGCAGTTCACAACTGTCTGTAACTCCAGCGCCAGGGGATCTGAGACTCTCATACAGAGGTTCAGGCAGGCAAAACCCCAATCTACGTTAAATAAATAAATAAATCTTTAAAAACTGGTTTGGGAGAGAATACGGCAACATCTAAGGCTACAAGATAGAGGCATATGTTCCTAGTGGGAATACTAAATGGCTTATGCACCTTGAAGAAGTATTTGGAAGGTTCTTAAAAAATGCATCTTCTTTCTGATGCAGGAAGTCTATTACCCAGCAGAAATGGAAAAATTTGAATGTAATATAAAACTTTAAAGATGGCCTTAATAGCCCAAGACTGGAAACAACCCTAATATCCATTGATATCATCAAACATCCTTTCCTGTCTCATACACTGGACTTAGCTCAGCAGCAAAAGGAATGAGCCCCTGCTATGCATAGCCACAGTACGGGATAGTCTCTGCAGGAAAGAACTCAGCAATCGAAAGAACACATACTGCATGATCTTATGTGCACAAGGTCCTAGAATGCTCAAAACTGAGTAACAATGATCCAAACCAGAAACAGGTGACCTTGCATGTATATCCCACTCTCCTTGCTGCCCCTCTCTAATGGATGCTGTTCTTGTTAGTTCTAACTGTCAACTTGACATAGCCTAGAGTCATCTGTGAGGAAGAGCCTCTGTTGAGGAATTGCCTAGTTCTATTTGGCTTGTGGATATCTGTGGAAGAGTGTTCTGAATATTAATTGATGTGGGAGGATTTAGCTCATGCCACAGTGGGTGGGTGGCACCATCTCTAGACAGGCGGCCCTATGCTATGTAAGAAAGCTAGCTGAATCCTGTGACGCAGTTAGCAAGTAGCACCCTCAATGGTCCCTGTTGTACTTTTTAAGAAGTGAGCTCTCAGTCAGAGGTAATGCTGTACTGGATAGCAAGCATGATTGCCTTTAAGTTCCTGCTTTGAGTTCCTGATTGTCTTCCCTCAGAGATGGACTCCGACCTGGAGTTAGAAGATAAAGTAAACCTTTCTGGTTCTGAGTTGTTTTTAGGCAGAGTAATTTACTACATCACCAGAAGGAAAGCTAGGAAGGATACCTAGGCCAGTTCTACAGCTTAGCTATTGGGAATATTGTGTCAACAAACAGCAGTGTGCAAGTAATTTTGTAATGTGGTAGCTAGCGTCCTCTGGGGACATAAATACACAGTAAAATTTCATTCAGTTGTAAAGGAGAATGAAATGACATCATTTTCAGGTAACATAAGCAAATTATGTTAGACTCAGAATGACAAATATTGTGTTTTCTGTCACCTATGGATCCTAGATTTCACATAAATACATAAAATCACATGTGTTGTAAAGTGAGAAATCCCCAGGAGTCTGCTTAAGGAGTATTAGGGAATTTATTAGTATATAAATTGAGAAAATACACTCACGAATACAGAACAGAGTAGACAGCTGAAGCTGTCCTCTGATCTGACTGGAAGTGAATCCACCTGGCAGTTCGACCACACCAGGAACCAGGAAGCAGAGAGAAGGGCCTTCTGACTCCTCCCCCTTTCCTTTTTAGAGGTCACATACAACGGCAAGAGGCACCACCTGGACGGATGAGGTCAAGAGCCAACAGAACCACCATTGCCATTCCTGCAGGCCAAGTACTGCAGGAGCAGCCTTAACTCATTTCCTCCTCCTCCTCAGGACTCTCTGAAGTGATGGGGTCGGGTTCTAATTTTCTCAGTGTGGCACTTGAAGCTCAGTCAGGCTGTTTCTCTTTCCTGAGGGGATAAGAGCAGCACTAGGATTCAAACTCAGTTCTATCTGTGTCCGGCACTCAAGTTCTTAACCAGTGCTTACTACTGAAGTAAGAAGCCCCTGGAATTTATTTTAAATGCAGCTAGGCTATGTGAGGGAGGGTGAGGTAGCATTAGAACCAAGAAAAGGATATTTTGGGTAAAAGTGAAACACTTGTAATATGATGAATCAGATTATCTGTCTCATAAATTAATATTTTCACATCTGTTTCCTCATGATGGAATGTGCCTACATGGCCTAGGCTGTGAGGGAGAAATAGCATCTGTGCCTTACCCTTTCCTTAAGGATGCTGAGATATAAACACACAGGAGAGGCAGGCCTCTTCTTTCAGTGAATTTTATTAGAAAATTTACCCAGCCTCTTCTGCTTCTATCTCATTGCTTAGAGCCATGGGAAACAGGAAAGTGTTTGTTTAGAGGGGAATATATTGCCACTCCAAATGGATTTGAGACAGTCATGGAGTCAGAAGGATACTGAGTGGCTAGTTTGAAATCTGCCCAGACAGAAAGAGAGAAGCCAAGTGGGTAGAGACTGACCAAGCTTCAGAAAAACTCAGTGACATACGGGTAGCAGGGTGGTCTGTCTATGAGAGCAGGAAGAACTTCTTGACCATCTCAGATGGGCGCCAGTGCATAGAAAGGAGTTCTTCTTGTCTTTGCCCTACTCAGCTGAAGGTACAGGGACTGAGAAAAGGAATGGTCACATTTGGATCAAGAGCCTGCCTCTGTTATATATACACAGCATTTTAATATTCACTATAAAGTAAGCAATACAAGTACAGGGTAGAAAATTTTCCCACATCCTCTCCCAAAAGCCATGTGCTGTTCCAAAAGTTGAATACTAAAGAGAAAGAATGACGTGTATTCATACTGGCCGCACACTTGCTATGCCAGAGTATCAGAGTTTGAATGTATGTATCTGTGCCCTGACTACTGCCAGAGAGTGTTGGGGTAGAGCCCAGGAATCTAGGATCCCTTGTTCAATGTGAACAGGTTGTATGTAGCTCCTGCCCTGTGGCACTGCTATAAATGTAGGTTGAATTAAGTGGGATTGAATTAAATTAAACTGGGAACTACTAACTAAAAAAAGAGGCAAAACCACACTGAACTATTTATCTGAGTATGGTCAGTGGACACACTGCATTGGAATCACCTGGAAGGCTTGTTTCTAAACAGGGATTTATTATTTGTTCACAGAACAAGTCACACATGACTCTCTCTGTGTGGTAGGCATATTTCAAGGTGTTGCTTGACTTTTTCTTGGGAGATATAAACAAACACATATCCACCCTAGATGGGGCTTTAAAGAAACAATTCTACCCAAGTGTAACTTAGTGGACAGTGTTTATTATGGTTACTTACAGGAGTATTGGTGACACCAAGGCAACTGTCTCATGGAAGATCCCAATGATACATGAGTGACAAGTCATAAAAACTCCCTGGAGCTTCTTGTACAACTTTCAGACAGGTTGGGTAGCAGGAAAATCTCCTTTCCCCAGCAACTGTTACTTCTTATGCAACTCTTTAAGTAGCTTCCTGAGTCTTGTAAATTTACTCTATTTCCTGGCCTTGTGAATTTCATTTACTTCCTGGCCCTTATAAATTTAATTTTCTTACTGTGCCTTGTAAGTTTCACTTAGTTCCTGATTCGTACAAGCCTCTAGAACGGAATATTTCTATTTAGAGGGGAAAGAGCTACACAACACAAGGATCCAAAATAAAAATGATAGGCAAGGTAGGGACTAACCCTAACTTCCTGAATATTCAGTTTAGTCAATTCAATGAGAAAAACAGACAAAGCCTAAAAGTCTGAATTCAAAAGTAAATAAAACAATTGTGAGATTCTGGAGATGTGGGTAAGTGGTACAACACTTACTTAGCATACACAAGACCCTGGTCTCAATACCTAGAACCATGCATGCATACACACACACACACACACACACACACACACACACACACACACACACACACACACACGTTATAGCAATCATACACTGGGATGTTTCTGTGAAAGTAACTCAGTTGCTAAGAAAGAGATGGATAGGGATTGTGAAGAGGACCCACTTAAGTGAGAGATGGAGGAACCACTACTCTTAGGAGACATATAAATTCCCAAGCTTTATTCCAGGCCCACAGAATGGGGCCAAGAGAATGAGGGAGAAATAGTTCCTTAAGCATCAAATAGGTAAGATAGCTCTCATGGAAGAAACAAAATAACTTAATCTTCTTCTTAAAGATCCAACACTTGAATAGTTAATCTTCTTCTTCACAAAATCCAACGCTTGAATAGTTGCAGCAGTCTGCCAATTGGAGCCCCTCTGGGACTCACCTCAGCCTGATTTGCCTCTCCTGTCTTGACCTGTGAGATGAGTATTCTATGTAACACAGACGCATTGACTCAGTCTACCCAATAGACCATGATGAGACGTCACAAGAGAGATCTCCAAGGCCCATTGCCCTTCCTCAGAGACCCCCAAAAGCTACTGCATGAAGGGACACTGGCCCACTCAAGCATGTGGCTCTGGCAGACCTTCTCCCCATCCCCTCTGCTGTGGTGGTATAAATAAAGTTGCCTGGGGTCAGAGCTATTAGAGCCATAGCAAGTGCGTGGCAGTGGTGGCGTATGCCTTTAAGGACCTGGAGGGTGGTACATACAGGCAGTGACGAGGCAGTCACATGATTGGGTTTACAACCAATGAGAAGCCAGAACAAGGAGAATATAGAGACAGACACACAGGAAGTAGGGCTCTCTCTTTTTTGGAGAGCTCTCTGGGCTGAGGAGGATCCCTGAATCAGGAAGGGTGAGGCTCTTGGCTCTGGCTTTCTTCTCTGAATCGGCTCTGTGTTTCTTGTTTGATAAAACCGTTGGCTACATCTACACTGAATTACATCTACACTCTGCCTTGCTTAAAAACCCTTAGATTACATTCCTGAAGCTAGCCCCCAAGGTCTGGTCCCTTATTTGGCCACTTCCTCCTCCCGAGGCTGACTACCAAGGTCCAGCGATCCAAGTAGTGAAGTTCAGCAATCAAAAGTCCCCTTTGGTTTCCCTAATTAACATGCTTAGTTAAAATTAGACACCTTTGTTTCTCTAGGACAAATACCCCTGCCCCCTTTCCCATGTTCTCTTCCCCTTCTCCCTCATCCTCTGTCTCCTTTACTACTGCATCCCAGACCATTCTAACACAGACCTCCCTTTCTCCTCTCAAAACTTACACCTGTAAAGTCATTTGCTGATGTTTTCTCCCTGAGTTAGAAAGCAGCCATTTTAACTTTTCTTCCTCACTTAATAAAGGATCTCTGTGAAAAGAGGTGTTTGGGTGTGGTTTGTGCCCTATCTGGGGTCTGGGAGGAAGCCCCCACTGTTGGGGGGGTCTCCTTCACTGTGAGCTGGTGGTGTCTTTAAATGATGGGTCCTCTGCCAATCTAAGGTCCTACATAAACTCAGGGGAGACTTTCCACTTCAAAATGTTGTAGGAATTTCTAGGAAATTGAGCCATTTTCAGCTGGAGAGAGGAAAGTTTATTATCCTGGTGGGCCACACCCAGATTACTCTGTAATGGCATCAGTTCCTGGCCTCAGGTTCAGTAGCCTCTAGGTGGGAGAGCAGAAGCATGCAAGCAGGAAGTACAATGTAGAGTATGGATGTGGCAGTGAATGGCAGGTGCTAGGCATGGTTAAAATTCAGTTACCCTACCTCCTCAGTGCCGAGCATTCCTGGAGATACAGCAAGAGGGATGGAGCCAGTTCAGCAGAACTGTCTCAGCCCTGGGAAGTTTCCACTGTTCTCATGTGTGGTTGTTGGAGGAATTTCTACTACATGACCAACTCACAGCTTGGCAGGTATGAGCAAGAAATGAGATTTGACTTAAGCCACTGACATAATAATCTGTTACAGCAACATCCTGAGCATTGTCCTGATGGAAATAGGAAGTGTGACCTTCTTCCCTGTGTTATTAAAAGAAAAGAAACCAAACAAAAGCAAACCAATAAAACTCATGAACCTAGAATACACAATGGATTTTAGCTCATAATAACTTTACTGTTGTGACTCTATTTCTGACATTGTGATAAAACACCCTAGCCCAAAAGCAACTTCGTGAAGAGAGGGTTTATTCAGCTTATGGTTCCAGGTTGCAGTCCATTACCATGAGAAATTCAAGGCAGGGACTCAAGGCATCACGTCCACCACTGTCAAGACCAAGAAGAGTCAACTGCACCCCTGTTGCCTGCTTGGTCTCATCCAGCTTTCTCCTGTCCTATATAGCCCATGTCTCCCTACAAGGGGAATGGCACCATCTTCCTGTGTCGATTAACAACCAAGACAATTCCCCATAGATATGACTGTGCACCAACTTGGCAAGGACAATTAATTAGTCCATTGAGACGACTTTCCCAGGTGGTTCTAAATTGTAGCAAGTTGACATTTAAAACTGACTATCACATTCATTGGCCACTAATACATGCCTGGCTCTAGATTAAATAATTTTTCTGTGTCACAGATTAATTAGCTGGGTCTAGTTAAAGGCAAATAGCCACTTTATTCTTCATCCTACTTCCTACCTTTGAATACTGGCACAAGACTTATTTCTTTACACTTCTTGAACAGACTTTACAGTTCAGATGTCTGTCAGTTAATAAAATGTACAACCTCTTGTAATTTTAAAATTACATGATCTCACCCAATTCTGATTTATACTACTCCAGTGGAGAGTGGATAGAATATATGTATGGTTAGCTTCTTCACAATTTTATTTTTAAAATCGGAGTAGTTAATTCTTGGTTAATAATATACCATCTGAATGCACTGAAAACCTAAATATTTGAGAAGTATCATTGCCTGATAAAGATGGCTACTAAACTGCATTCAATATCTTTAAAAATTGGAAAAAAATCAAATTTCAAGCGGGGCAGTGGTGGCGCACGTCTTTAATTCCAACACTTGGGAGGCAGAGCCAGGTGGATCTCTGTGAGTTCAAAGCCAGCCTGTGCTACAGAGTGACTTCTAGGAAATGTGCAAAGCTACACAGAGAAACCCTGTCTCGAAAAAAATATTAAATTGCATTTTATTGTGGTCCCCAACTTACAGAAGCCAGAGACTATTGACTGCCAGATACTTCCTGAGATTAACTGGTGACATCTAACTCTTGCACTGCTATGGCAGAATATATAACAAATACACAATTTGTCAAAAGTGATAGCTGTGAGGTGGGGAGTTTACGCCTCCTCCAAACCCATTTCACTTCATCCTATTTGTGTTTCTGGTTATCATCTGGTTTTCAAAAAATCTTAAGAAACAGAAACCACCCCTTACTATTTTCTATCATTATTGTGCTACAAAACAGAATGTGTGCTTGGTTCCCATTTTCCCTTTGGCTAATTTTGTCATGGGATGGTGTGCCATTGAAATGGTGGTATTTTCAGGTTCAGTGGACTCATTTTCATGAGGAAGGCAGAGCTTCCCTCTGCGATGGCGAGTCAGCTGAACTAGTCCTTCTTTGGTGGTAACTGTGGTGGCTGTGAGGGGATGCCTTGGCCGGAGAGATCTTTTATGTAATTTAAACACATTCTCTGTTCTCAGAACTGGGATCACCAATTTCATATCTCCCATTTTGCAAGCAAAGTGGAAGAGGCTCCTGATGGTGATGGAATGCTGTTGAGTCCTGGCGAATATATAACTACTCTGTTAGAAATATCCCCATCTGGAAGATGAATGAGCTGAACTCATTTTGATGATATCTTTTTGAACAAAATACATCTTGAAGCAGAGACCGGACAAAATGCAAACTCTGAAATTAAGGTGCTGAGATTATATTTGTATATATTTATTTATACATTTATTCCTCCATTTATTTATTTATTTATTCCTTCATTCCTACAAAACAAAAGTACTACACAGAAAAGAACAGAGAGCCTTGGCTCTCAGAAGGCCACACTAATAGAAAACTGTCACCCTTGGAGCTGGCTCTGCTGCCACCTCCTTCAAAGAGAGAAGGCAAAGCCACATAATGGCTTAGTCTTACCCGTGTGAGAATCAGCCCAGGTTATCATTTTATAATTACATCTTTTGGGCCTTAGTGAACATTTTAACTAGTTTTTCTAGGAGAAAAGGAACTTCGTTACACCTCTGCTACTATGAAAGCTAGATTGCGGGGAGATTTTCGGGTTAGATCCAGTTTGGAGTTTCTTCTGACGTCCAAAGTCTGTAGTGTCTTCTGCACCAGGGACCTACCTTCAGCCTCGAAGATGCAGCCAAGGGTAACAGGAATAGACGGTGTTGTTTTGGGAGTCCCTTGAACTACCCTGACCAACAACTTGAACAGAGGTTTCTTATGTCTAGCCCTGGGATTTTTGTTCGATCCGCAAGCTACAAAGAGTGGGAAGCAATCAATAGTGTTATCCAGCTGGGATGCCTATGAACCACAACAATTACCAGCATGGCAAGATATCCTTAAAGGTACAATAATGCCACTCAAATCTGGAAGGTAACAAATAGCTGCCTAATTGGATTTAAGATCACGTTATCAAGAGGGAAATTGTCTGGTGTCAGAAACCCAGTCACAGCTGTAAGGTCACAGCTCTTAGAGGAAAACTGCGGCCACTTTATTAGACATAACTTCGTTCTAAAACTCGTCCTTATACCCACATACAAATGTAGCCCTCACAGCATATCAAAGAAGCTTCTCTTGGCAGCAGCAAAGCTGAATACAATGCCGGGATAAACCGACTGCAGGGTGCCCAGGCCCAGTAGATACAGCTACAACAGAATGTCTACACCTAAGGCTCAGGGAACCCTGGGGAAGAGGGAGCAGAAAGGCTGTAAGAGCCAGAGGACAAGGACATCTGCGATGTGCGTGCGTGTCTCCTAGAAATGACAGGGGAGCTACCCCTCTGATACCTCAACAATATGACTAAGCAAGCTTGGACAGTGGAAGAACCAATAGACAAGCTAAGAGGGAAGAGGGCAATTTCATGGCCCCACCCCAGACAAAGAATGATAGGTAATAATGACTATTGAGAGAGGGAGAATTCATCTTCCCTCGCGATGAGCCCCTAACTGGCTACCTAATATAGAGTAGTCAGCTCTGAAATTACATACATATAAGCAACGCTAAATGGACTCAGCAAGTTGTGCTTATGTATGTGTATGTATATGTGTGTGTATAAAACAATAATAAAGAAATGAGCTATCAATTTGAGAAGGAATGAGAAGACGTGGGAGGGCTGAAGGGAGGAAAAGGAAGGGGGAAGTGATGTAATAGCGCTTTAATTAAAATTTTTAAAGACTGAAAGAAAAGGATGTAGAGACTGAACCACAGGACTTAATTAAAAGTTCTGGTGAATTAAACTTAAAGCTTTACTGAAAGTAGAATAAATCTTTTCATTCATTTTAGGTTAATCTTGCCTACTCATTTAAAACAAAGCTAAAGTCAACCCAGAAGTGTGAGTGAAATAGTAACTGAAAAGTGCTGAGGAGCTGTCTCTCAAAGGCAATTGGAACCCACTGACGAAGGAAATGTACCTTTCACCAAACTGGAGTTCCCTCACAGGACTGCCATCACAATGGAAGGGACAAACCTTTACCATTAATACTGTGTTTTCAGTTGAATTTGAGTTTGTGCTGTTCAAGAGATCTTAGCCATCTGACAAGTAAGACATCTGAAGGTAGAAATACGTTTGTCTAAATTTGTTTTGATGTTTCCTGATGGAAATACCAACTTTAAAATGTACAACATCAGAGTTGAATAAAGACATGCACCAGCATTTTAGACAGGCATATTATTAGTAGTTTTCCCTTTCAAAATATCTAAACCCCAACTGTAGAAGGGACTCTGTAGTGGTATTTGCTCCACCCATGACTTTGGCCTATAGAGTCTGAAGGAGGTGGTGCTTCCTGTCATTGCATGACCTCTTAAAAGGAGAGGGAGAAGGTTCATATGCCCCTTCTCCCTGCTCCTGCCTTGAGGTTGGATTGCTCCCAGTCAGATCACAGGATGACTTCAGCTGTCTACTCTGTTCTGTATTCATGAGTGTATTTTCTCAATTTATATCTTAATAAATCTCTATTACCCATTAAATAAACTCATGTGGATTGATTATAATAAGACACTGCCTTCCAGGATGAAACAATCTAATCTAGAGCTTCCTTACAGACATGCCAGAGATCTATCTCCTAAGAGAGTCTAGTTCCTGTCTATATTTTTCTGTATCCTGACAATATTAACCATCACAAGTACTTCATATTTTTGTTGACATAAATGTAGCAACACTAAGAGAAACAGATGAATCCAATTCAGCTCTTCTTTTGAAGAGTCCATAGTTCCTAGGACAAAGAAGGGACCATGTCTAACACAAATCCTCTCATGGTTGGGGCCCAAGATGTCAGCCCTCATTTTAGGAATGTTTAGGGTTTCCTCCTTCAGGCCTCTATCTGGCCCCACCTAGCTGTCACAGATAATTATTCCTCTCTATAAATGTTCTCTGCTCTCCTGACCCTCAGAAAGTCCTTTACTTGAAGGTCTGCTCCTCTTTCAGGGTCCTGTGGGAAGTCCTACTGGTAGCTTTGGTAGAGAAGGCTAAGGGAAGGATTTTTTTCTCTCATCACACACACAAACGAGAGAAGGGGAGAGAGAGACAGAGACAGAGACAGACAGAGAGATTCAAGAAAAACTTCGAGAAAAACTTGGCCCATGCTCATTAATTAAACTAAATGAGGATCTCTCACCTCTCACTGAGGCAGCTTCCAGCTGACAGCATTCATCCCTTGCCCCAGGAGCTGGTGACACAGTCGGCAATCAAAGGGCAAGTGGATTATACAGTCTTCCTTCCACTTATGAGAACAACATGAAAGCCCACTTTCTGAGCATGCCCATGGCTGAATGTCAGTGGTCAGCAATCACTTCACAGGAATTTTGTTGCCTAGTGACAAACTTTTAAAACAAATTCCAGCTTTTAGAGCTGGGAGTTCTCAGGGTCTTCATTATTTTATGCTATAAAAATCTAAGGGCCCATTGAACAGGAAATGTACAAGGGGGCAGAAGGAAAGGGAGGAAGATATGAGTGTGGAGGCAAGGAGAGGAAGTAGTTGACAGTTTCCTCAATGAGAGGCAAATGCACTTGGAGCTGGGACACCACATGCCCAAATCTGTTGTTTTTTAAATCTAGTTCTTCTATTTACCAATAGACTCAGGAGTCAGATGTTGGGGTGAAAACCTGCTAGATCAGAGAAGACAAGAAACAACCAGCTGACCTTCCTTTTTGGCCAGAGACCTAGCAAGAGAGTGTCTTACCACCTGTCCCAAACCAAAAAGCCTTCAGATCTCTAAGTCCCTCTCTGTTCCTTCCTGTATGTCTCTCTATCCATCCTCCTAGGTCCTCCATACTCTCTATGGCTAATTCTTGTCAACTAGTCTCTGAGTCCACCCTTGATCCAAGGCTAATTTTATTAGCACAGTCTCAGGGTTTCACAATGTGATCAAATATCCCACAACATAAATCCTTCCTCAGGACAGAGAGAAGATGTATACACCAGAAAGGCCCTTTTAGCTATTTTGGAGTGCTTGAGGGACATGGGGACAATACAATGGCTTTTAGTTCAGATCTTTCTCAACGACTCTACCAAGAGCTGTATCATCAAAAGGCACCATTGAGGGCTCAGGCATGCTGAGACTTGCCTGATTACAATTTCCTTTAGAAGAAAAAAGAAAAAAAGGAAGAATTCATAGTACATTGGCATCCCAGAGAGAAAATGAGCATATTAGGGGCTGTTAAAAAGACCAGCAATAAAGAAATCTTTCCACTTTATTATAGTGCTTTTCTAACTTATTTGAACATAAGGTATGTGTGTAAAGCATCCATTAACACCCCACCTCCAGAAGACAACTGGGGAGAGCAAGCAGGATCAGTAGTCTGCAGGGCTGATCAACCATGTTACTCAGGCAGAGCCCAGTCACGGTGGGAGCTATCCGTGGTCCTGAAAGGCAAGGTCTTGCCTTTACTGTTTATTGTTGGCCAAGGTGGTCACATGTCTAGCCCCGCCCCTGTCTGCTCCCCAGGAGCCGTACTAAGCATCTAAGCATGACCTACCTAACATGCAGTGCAATGCTGAACCCTAAGCCCTTCTTAATCCAATGCATGAACATCGTGCACCCTGGCATTTCTCCTCCAAGGCCAGCTCCACTTCCCATCACCTTCCTCCACCTTATTTTTCAACAAACAGAACTACCACTATTCCCATTCCTCACATTTAGAACTTAAGAGCTCTCTGAGAGAACGTATCCCTATGTCTCTTCACTAAAAATGAGATTGTTGCTCATCATGTGATGATCATGTGCCAGGTGCTGGGAATGCCGTGGTTAACAGACAGACAGGGTCTTTATGATCATGCAACGATAGAGCGCATGGACTGCTCCTATCCATTGGCTCTGCACAACCAGTCTACTACTGAGTCCTGCTGCGACCCCTTACAGGAAGATCATCATTACACAGGGCCCTTGTCTCACGCACTGCACAGTGGTAGAGGGAACTCTAACTGGTAATTCTGGTCTCAGTTCCTCATGTTTCTAGGCTATCTTGCACACTCTTATCAAAAGAAAAACAAAGCAAAACAATAACAAAAATCATTCCTGAAGCTTTTGCACTACATTTTTACCTACTGCTCCTTAACTGTATTCTCCTCTGTATCCTAAAGAATCAGTTCTTCATTCCTTGGCCCTTTGGCTCAGCCTCACATTTTGCTAACTGTGGATCTTGCTTATGCCTTCCTCTCTTATCTGCATGGTAAAAATACTACAAGCCTCAGCTCTAACCTGCTTCTGAGATACAGGCCTCCTCTGAACTCATGGATCTCACATTGAAAAGGATTCCCCCTCCACATGGGTCTATAAGCTAATAGAGTGTGGTTTTGAATTGCTTTATGCTAGCTTCTTATC
Organism: Peromyscus californicus insignis; assembly: GCF_007827085.1. Taxonomy (NCBI): domain Eukaryota; kingdom Metazoa; phylum Chordata; class Mammalia; order Rodentia; family Cricetidae; genus Peromyscus; species Peromyscus californicus. The sequence continues at coordinate 73,859,040 of NW_026294562.1, forward strand.
AGCATCCCTTATGAAGATGTATCTTTCTCATTAACCTTGGACTCCACACTAGGCTTATTTAACTAGACTATCCACGGTACACTCTTGGTATTATGTGGTTTAAATACAGCTTCACAGATGATTCTGGGCCATAGCCAAGATTGAGGAACACTACCATTGTGGTCCATGTATGTACTCCAGGAAGAATTTGAATCCTGCCCCTGAGGTAGATGCAAATTTTTATTGCACTTTTGATGTAGATGTTTATAGATGCATTAGATTGTAAACATCTCAAGTCCATAAAAGGTTGTGACATCTATGCTACACTGCCATTCATATGTGAGAAGTATGTGTAAGAAGGAAGAGAGAAACACACACACACACACACACACACACACACACACACACACATGCGCGCGTGCGCGTACTTTTGTTGGATAATTCACTGTGCATTGTATGGAATAGGTACTCAGTTCATAGGATTTGAAGATGGGTAGTCACACCTGGACAGGACATTATTTTCTTCAACTAGTAGCTCGTCTGGCTACACACTGAGAAACATTCTTACTAAGCTAAATGAATGGAATTCTATTGTAATCTCTGTCTTAAAGTGTTTGATTAATTCCAATGAACTATCACATGCTACACCCATTTTTTTTTCTTGATTCCTACACTTTAACACCAGAAGAATACCATAAGCCAGTTGGGGTCTTCTGAAGAATCTGAAAGTGGAAAAGGGAAATGTCTTAACAGCAGCAAAAGTGAATTCTGAGTTCTGACCCTTTAATTTCCCTGAGCTTTGCTCTCAGCAGGGACCAGCTACAGTTGTCACGTGTTGAGTGACGGATCTACCAAAGATGGTGCGAAGAGGCAGGGGTATCTTTTATGTGTCCCTTATATTTCTTTTCTTAACATATGCATACTATCTACACTGTATGATTTCACACTATAATATACATTATACATGTGGATTGACAGACTAATTCACGCAAGTACAGCCAGGGCCTGGTCCAGGCTTTGCCACTTAAAGGATATCAACCTTACAATTTTCCCACTTTACCTCAGGCTACCATCTGCCTTCTTGGGTATTGGACAAATCAGATGAAATTACACACTAGTGTTCAATAATGGTATTGGTAGAAATCTCTGCTCAAGGAATAAGCCTACCTGCACTTCTAAACTATCTAGTATTTGTTGTTAAAGCTATCTCAGTGTCTCCCATATCCTTCCCAGAAGCAGACATGATGGTGCACACCTGTCATCCTAGCACTTGGGAGGCAAGGACAAGCAGATCTCTACGAGTTCAAGACCAGCCTGGTCTATGTAGACAGTTCAGACCTGCCCTGGCTACACAATGAAACCTTGTCTCAAAAACAAACAAATGAGCAAATAAAAATTGTTCAAGAAGGCAGCGGAAATTCAAGTGGAAGAAATAGTGTTTGCAAAAGCCTTACAATGAGAAGGGACATGGCTGTTATAAGAAATAGGATTTTGATACCGGCTCGGTGTGCTGCACTGCTCCCACACAACAGTGATGAACTGCAGCTTGTTCTTCACTGTTGATGTTCTAGTTACGCAGCAGAGAAATCTCACTGGGCAAACTCAGCTTATATGAATTTGGACTCCTGACAATTTCAATAGTTTTGCTACAGGGCAGGGTAGAACTATTTCTAGTGTCCTTGTTTCACCTTGCAAGGAAGAAGCAGCCGAGGCAAAGGAGGGAATGTAAATGTTCGCTTATTCCTTGAGTAACTGCTCCAAGAGACTTCCTGAACCTTTAGAGGGTCAGGCCTTGGCTTCACAGCTTCTTATAAGTTATGTGACATCCCTCCTCTGCTGGATATCCTGAGAGTAGAAATGATAATGCCTGCTTTGACACTTTGTGGGGCCGTGTCTGACATGTTTGTATACTCATTCACATAACCATTTAGTCTATACACACAGTAAGCACCAATGACATACCAGGCTCTGAACCAAGTAATAGAGGTATAAAGATGAGTAGAATTCAGTGAGTCTGTCACATTCTGTGACCTTGTTAGGAAGATGGCCAAGCTGTCGAGGATGTACACTGGAAAAGTATCCAATCTAGACCCAGCCATCTTGGAAGCATGAATGAGAAAAACCACAACCGAGATATGGGGATAATCAAAGCAGAGAGGGGGCTGATCAGTGAACTCAGAGAGAACCCATGTGAGGTGGAAAATATAAGAAGGAAGAAGAGAGCACAGTCCAAGTTCGGCAAGACTGGAGAGGGAGGGGGAGCTGTGCGGGGACCACATGATGTAACAGGCCCAGGACAGGAAGGACACGAGAGCTAAGTGTGGGGTGACCACCTAGTAGCAAGAAGGAAGTAGATGGGTGAAGAGGGGACAGCGAGACTGACTGAAGCCTGTAATTGAAGAGACATGCTTGACTCCGGGAAGAAAGAGGAGGTGCTATGGAATAGAGACAGAAGGGAGGAAGTGGGCAGCATGATATGGAAGCAGCTCAGAGCAGGTGTGGGGCAGCATTTGGGTAGCTAGAAGCAGTCACACAGCTTGGTTGTGGTCTCAGCGTGAGTAGGATTCAAACATACACCTGTCCCCATGCTTCCGATAGGACGGACGTGAGCGTGTTCATAGATTCTAGGAAAATAATGAATTACGTAATAGATGTTTAGGAGACAAAAATCAACAAAATGATAATAGAAGAATCTTTCATCCCACAAATAATTATATTTAGCTTTAACTCATTTTAGCTTTAGATGCAGCTTGCTGTTAAGTCAATAGCTAAGGTTTTCACTGAAGGGTGAAATGTTACCTTAAGTACGAACTCTGTTACGTGTGAAACTTGAGAGGATAGAATTAATTTCCTGTCCTCAGCCTTCCCCAAAGTCCTAGAGGAGAATACTCAGGTAGATATGCCCGTGTAGGAGACTTCTGGGGAATTGTAAACTGTGGCCAGAGGGTAGCCTGTCCTTGGCATGGAAGGGCTAGAAGTTGTGTTACTGTCCTGGGCCAGTGGTGAGTCTGTCTCTGTAAATCAGGTCCAGAGATTCCATGGCTGATGAGAACAGTCAGAAGAAGAATACAGAAAGACCCAAGGGACCCTAGCAGGGGTAGGTGAGTGAGTGTGCAAGGCTGTTTCCCAGGAACAGAAAGACATTATCATCCTGTGGGCAAGAGAAGCACCTTCCCTGTGCCCATGGTTTATTTTAGGGTTCACTCCAAGTAATGAACATTCCATGGGTTTGGGTATATAATGTCTTCTATCTACCATTACAGTAGTTTCATTAATAATACCTTGCCCTCTCCCTAACTATCCCTCCCTCACTCCAGCTCTCGGCAACCACTGATCTTCCACGGTCCACATGGCATTTTTGTCCTGAAATCTTATCTTTGGGGGCCATTCTTGGTTTTCTGTGTTGATGCCTGAGGACTCCATCTTTAGAGCAGTTTTGGAGACAGACAAAATGCGAAGGCAGATCCAGCATTTGGAGCAGGTTAAGCTGACTACTCTGTGCTTAAATGTAGGCTGCTCCTGCTTACAGGATCCCCTCCAGCAGACCTGGCTCTTGGGGGTCAGTGTCCCTCCACATGTTGGCTGTGCACCCTCAGTGCCTCTAGAGACCACGTCAAGGACACATGAAGGCAATTAGATGCAGAAGCAGAACCAAACGAGCCTTTCCCTGCCAATAGGATCCTACCAACCCTTTTGCCCTCTTTCAAACCTTTGCTTATACTGAGCACTACACACAGGAGCCTCTAGGCACGTATCATGTGTACTTCGGGATCTTCTGCTGGATTTTGTTCTTCTCATAGACAACAGACTGACTGGCCCCAGCTGCCTCTGGGGGTGATGCTCTTTTTTTAACCTGCTGCAGTACTGAGTTAAACAGCATGTTTATGCAGAACATAAAGGTGTCACACCGAAGCCACTGCCTGTGAGGAGGGCAGCCTGCCTGAGGCTATTTTTGACAGGCAGAACAATAGCTCGGGAGACAGAGCAGGACAGATGCTTCTGCAGACACATGGCCTGGACTTCTGTGAGATGTGCTTATATCTTGTGGCAACTGGCAGTCACTAGCAGTGGGAAGCATAGGAAAACCTGTCTGAGAGGATGGAAGAACAGCTTCTACTGTCTCCACTCTCGGAATGTCACAGACGAGTTTGTATAGATGAATTTCCGAACAGTCTTGTAAATAAGAAACACAGAGCCAAATACAGAGGTAATAACCAAAGAGATCAGAGCACTGGCGAAGAGCCACAACTACCTTATCTTACCACCTCATCGCCGTCGCTTCCCCAGAGAGAGTTTCTTCCTGTCTGACTTGTGTTTTTATTGCCTTTCTGTTCTGCCTTCTCATTGGCTCTAAGCCCAGCCACATGACTTCCTCATCATTGCCTGTCTATATAGACCTCTGGGTCTGTCTATATAGACCTCTGGGTCTCTATGGTTGGTACTGGGATTAAAGGCTCGTGTCACCGCACTTGACTGTGTCCTTGACCACACAGAGACTCTGCCTGCCATGTGATAGGGATTAAGGGCGTGTGCTACCACCACCTGACTCTGCTTATGGCTCACTATGTTACCTCGCTATGTGACCTCTGATCTCCAGGCAAACTTTATTTATTAACATACAAATAAAATCACATTTCAGCACAATTAAAATATCATCACAAGTTTGCTTCCAAAGTACACAGCACACAATGAACCTCTCTTCATTCTTTTTAAAAATTAAGCCATGTGAAGGTTTTACAGGCATGTGTTCAAAATGAAGACCTGTTGAACTGCTTTTCATAGGCACTCATTCTTTCAACAGATAATTATCATGTATGTACTACCGTGCACCAGGCAGGGTTCTGTGTGCTGGATATCAAATGAATGGACAAGACAGATTTCTCCACTCTCAACTGAGATTTAAAATGAAGTCTGTGGCATTTAGTCTTCATTGTCAGTGTCACTGAATTTAGACCACTGGGCGTATCTGTGAGGGCATTCCCAGAGAGGTGTAACTGAGTAGGGAAGACCTGATTTGCATGGAGGCAGCATTCTCTATTCCCTGGGGGCTCTGGACCGAATCAAAAGGACAAGATGAAGGAGGGAGTCAATCACACCAGCATTCACCTCTCCCTGCTTCTTGACTGTGGATACAGTGTGCCCAGCTGCCTTGTGTTCCAGCCACCATGCCCTTCCCATGATGATGCATTGTACCCTCACACAGTGAGGGTAACTCAAATAAATCCTTCCTTCAGTGAATACTTTCAGGTATTTTCTCACAACAATGAGAAAATTAATGCGTATAAAAGCTTAGTTTTTCTCAAAATGAAGCAATCATGAGTCAGAACTCAGAATACAGTTGTCATGATGGGGGATGAGTGTGGCACAACCCAACACATGTGTAAAAGTAGCTCTATTTCTGACTGCAGTCATCCAAGGTGCAGCAACACCCTTGGGATTAAAGAAGTAAGAGGATATTTGGAATGTGAAACAGTAGTTGTCATCAAGCTTTATTTTATGATTGTCAAGTCACTCACAAATGAACCTCCACTGACTCAATGTCATATTCCAAGTTAAGATGAAATTAATGGAAGCCTGGTATGAGCCGCCAACACTAGTCTTATGCTGTGGTTTGGATCTGAGGCCTCTCACCCCCAAGTCCCTGTGTTGAAGGCCAATCCCCTCCCATGTCACTACTGAAGGCACCAAAACCTTGCAATGGTGGAACCCGTTCTTCGGTGACCGAGGCCATGCCCTTGAAGCGAATGATGGTTGCTTTCAAGTATATGATAGTCAGTTTTGCTTGGCTACGATGGGCTACTCCATGATAGGTCCAAAACAGTAGGGCCAAATGATCCCAGACTGAAGTTTGAAAAACTAGGAGCCAAAAGAGACCTTTTCTTGTTATAAGCCGAATTATCTCAGGAGTTTGTGACAGTGACGGAAAGCTAGCTGACACAGCCTGATGACTACATTAGTCTCTGAGATGGCCTCCTTCCTGCCCCTGGGCTCTCCTGCACTGCTCTTGACATGGCGGCTAGAGTGAGCGGTGCTGTTACAGAGTACAGCACCGCCCATTAATTACATGTTGGGACTACAGCAATGTATCAAATGGGAAAAGCCCGTGTTCTCCACACAACTATGCAGAGGAAGAGACAAGGGAACGTGTGATAGGAAGTGGTACTAAGTGCTTTGTAGAAAAGTAAGTCCAGGAGCTCCAGGAGAAGTACAACTTGATGGAAGGGAATATAATTTTATGTGAGGTAATAAAACTTGATGGATCCTCATGTTCTCCAGTAGAGAAACCAAAGTCTTTTTATGTTGCTTATAAGACCCACTGGGATAAGACACTGATGGTGTCTCTGATCTCACCCCCACCCCCATCGCTGCTGAGACCCAGTTACCACCTTCCATATGAACTCACCTCAGGCCTGGCCAGGTTGCTATCTCTGCTAAGAAAGCCATTCTTCTCTGTTAGGGTTTGAATGTGAAATGTCTCCCACAGGCTCCTCTGCTGAATGCTTGGTTCTCAACTGGTGACCACTTGGGGAGGTTTTAGAAACACAGGAAATGACCCCTAGTTGTACATTGTAGGTCATTTCAGGGCATAACTTGAAGATGGTACCCAGTCTACAGTAGCTTATTCACTTTTTGCTTCTTGTCCACTATGAGGTGAAAAGCTTCCTATGCCTCATACAACCACCACAATGATGTTCTGTCCAGCTCATGGGGTCAAGCAACCATGAACCGAACTCACTGAAACTGATTTAAAGCTAAAGTTGTTTGTATTGTATGTGTTATAACAGCTGTGCAGAAGTAACTAATTCAGGAGAATAGGAAAAACACCTTGAGGCATCTCAGGATCCATGGTGAAAAGGTTATAACTAAAGCTGTGTATGCACAGGGTGTCTAAGGAAGCATTTTCCCGGGTTCAGTTGCCCAGAAAGGCCACTGCAGTAATGGTCCAAGAGAGCTCAAGCTGGTGGCAGACTGTGGCATCATCCATGTGACGCTGTTTTTTGTTTGTTTGTTTGGTTGGTTGGTTGGTTTGGTTTTTCAGGCATGTGGAGTGAATTTATAGGGCTTCCACTCAGATTTTAAAGAAAGGAGTTGGGGACCAGGCGGTGTGCCACAGGGATACTGATGCTCTGACAAGGTGATGGGTAAAACCTGTGAGGATAAGTTACAATGGAGCCTAGGGATGCCAGAAGCTTGGAATGTCTGCTAGAAAGAGATACGGTGACTGACCAGTATAAGGTCACATGGGATTGAAATGGCAAGGCCGCAGAGAGAGATAGCCAAGCCCTTTGGAAGTCCTGTCATGACATCAAGTGCCAGATTCTGGCATGTGACCACAGGTCTTACTGTGCTACGCTTTTGCCTTGCTTTGGTCTCATCCATCCTTGCTATTCCGCCATCCCTCCCCTTTGAAACTCTCGCTCTGTGCCATTCCATTTGGAGGTACGGAACATGCTTTGACTTTACAGTGAAGCACAGCTAGCATTTTCCCTGAGTCTTAAGAGACCTGAAATTTGGACTTACAGGGCACACTAAACTATGAAGATTGAGGGGGCAGATTCTTAGAAATTCACTTTGCATTATGAGAAATTCATGAACCTTTGAAGAAGGACCAAGGACAAGATGTTATACTTTGAATCTGAAATGTCTCCTACAGGCTCATGTGCTGAATGCTTGGCCTATAGGGTCTGAAAACGTTAGAAGATAGAATCAAGTAACTGGTGCTGTTCCTTGAAGGTTATGCCTGTACCTAGTATGGGAGAGTGGCTGGGAGACTGGCTTCCACATTTTATCCCAGGGTACTCTTCAGGAAAGAGGGATAAGAGATTTAGATAGAAGGATAGAGGGGAGAGAGACAGATAGAAACACAGGACAGCCTCAGGAGGGCCTGGATCTTTATCCACTGGCCCCTTCTGTCTCTTCTTAAGGGCTATTTATATGAGTGCCAAGGGGTGGAGCAAAAGACCTCCCCCTAGCTCAGCCAAGTGTAGACCCTTCCGATCACCTAGAAACCATGCATATGGTCATCAATCCATCCTCTAATGCAGCTCTGCTGGGTGGAGCAAGCTGAGATCTTACTAGGAATCCTTTGCAGGCCTCCACAATCTGGCCCCTTCCTCATGGCCATGAGGCACACAACCTCTTCTGCCACATGTTCTCAACTACTGTGATGTTTTGCTTAAGCACTTGGGCCCAAGAAACCATAGCCTGAACCCTCAAAACTATTAGTCAAAATAGGTTTTCCCTCCTTTAAGTAGTTGGCCACAGCTACATAAGAATAATTAATACACCCATGTGTCCAATATCCTATGTGTCACTTTATCGGTAAGGCAGGCGTTAACTGCCTCCTTTATGTAAAACATCAGCCGTCCTCACGCCTCTTTCCTGGTTTAATTTTTCTGTATGCCATTTTTATCCCTCCCACCACAGCTATTTATTTCTTTGTCTTTTCTCTTTGGGATTTTCTGGATAAGGGCTTTGCCCAGTTCATCCATTGCTATATTCCTAATGTCTCAAACACAGTAGATGCTCATCAAGTTTGTTAAATAAAACATACTTGTGTGAAGCTCCTGTACGTGTATAGACATGAAAATGAGTTGCTGAGACAGAGTCTGTGAAAATTTAACTTTAATAGCCATCAGAGAGGAACACACCTGTAATCCCTGCACTTAGGAGGCTGAGCAGGGAGGATTGTGATTTTAAGGGCAGCCTGAGCTACATGCAATAGGCCAGTCTTGGCTAAACAGTGAGGCCCTGTCTTAGAAGAAAAATTTTAACTGTATTTGTGATTTGCAAATTACTTTCCAAAATGGTTGTATTAATTTTTACAGTACCAGCCATGTGTTGAAACCCCATATTTTTATTAGACCTTCCTTATTTCCACGATTTATAGTAACATTTTTTCACTTATGTAGGAAAGATGATACCTGAATATATATATATCAAGCAATCCTGGGAGAAAAATGCAGGCACACTAATTAAACTCAGTATGTTCCATGCGTGTGAAAGTAGGGAGTTTCTTGGAAAGAAAGGAATTCATCAGAAGAAGGAAAGGGAGAAGACAGGGTAGCAGGGGGTAAAAAGGACTAAAATTCATTATTTATGTGTATGAAACTGGTTTGTTTATTCCAGCCCAGAGTCTAGTCAGTAGCATCTGTTACTTCTCTACAGCTGCCTTGCACACTCAGCCCTTGGAAATATGAATTCATGTCCAGAAGTGAGTTCCTTCCAGGATGTTTGTGGCCTCTTACAGGTATATACATCCAATAAACAGCTGTACCCTGCTGAGAGAGTGAACAGGAGTCTTTGGGACCTGGCTCTGTCACTCAGTGCTTATATGCTGTGGAAAACATGAATGGATCAAAATGACCAATAACAGAAAAATGACTAACAACAATGCCTCATACAATGGCTTCTTCTCAGTGAGCAGATTGGAACTGCAGGTGGACATACTTTTGTACATGTGAATGTTCTCGCTGCACCTCACTTCCCTCATATGGAGTTATCATTGCCCAAATAACAGTGTTCTCATATTCTACACTGGCTGGAGCCACCATAAGATCCTGTAATACATTACAGACCTGACTCTGAAAAATGATGGATGAGGAGAAAAATGTTCATGACACAATGACAACCAAGAAAAATATCAAACTAGAAAACAGAAAACGCAGTGAGTCCAGTTTGGCTTTAAAACCTTGGCCTGCATATTTTAAGGGTGAGATAGCAAACAGAACAGCACACTAAAGGTTTAGCACACATTTAACAAAAACATTTTTCTGTTTCCTTCTCTGTTGCATCCAAATTGTCTTCTATAAGAACAACTTTTCAACCTTCATGTTCAAATATTTCATGAAAAAGCGGTCCAAGTATTTATTTTGAGAAATGTCATCTGGACCATCCCTAAGAGAACCATAGATAGATCTCGGGGATGCTTGGTGTAGCCCTTGACAGCCTCACTCTGGATTGTCCCCAGAAAAATGTCATCCATGAGAACTGAAGGTGCCTGATGGCTGGATCTGCCCATGCCCTTGCTTGTCAGGGTCAGCCCCATTCTGTTCCCCTGGAGCTATGTTAGCCCAGCATGGTGCAGGGCATGCCACGTGTGAATATTCCAAAGGTTGTCTTAGAGGAACCTTTTCCTGATCTTCCACTTCGCTGTTGTTCCTCCCACTGTCAGAAAGCTAAGCCGGAGCTTGCCCGTGGAGCCTTGATTAAGAGTTCCCTAGAGCACAGTCTCTTAGATGCCCAAATCCCACCACACCCACATTTGGGAGAAAGATGAAGGAGGGGGAGGTTTTAGGTCTCAGGGTATTTTCTGTTTTTGTTTGCTGTGGTCTGGGAAAAGTATGAGGTGAAAAGCCTCAAATTTATGTTATTTTCTCTGCTGACGGTTGTTCACATTATTTTCCTTCCCAGGCTGGTATTTGGGTTTTTGTTTGCTAGACACCGGGTCTGACAGTTCTCCCCTCTTTTCAGAAGCCGTCAATCTGCATCTGTGATATAGACAGCATGCTACTTGTTCTGGGAACAAATGTGGTCTTAGCTACTTGGAATTCTCCCCATCTGAAAAGGGGACAAAGCAAGGGGATGGTAGTTTATAAGCACTGGCTGATCAGCTGCAGCTGGCGCACAGCACCCACCCCGGCCATAGTAGATAGCCCTGCACACTCACCTGCCCACCTCGGAGCCCCCTGGGCTTTTCCTATTGACTGTTCTCATCAGCTCCAGAAACTCTGGGCCTTATTTACAAAGATGGATTCATCTGACCCACACAAGGATCCCTCCAGGGCCATCATTACCTTCACATCAAAATCAAGGAAACTTAAGCTCAGTAGGTTTTGAAACTTGGTCACAGCTACAAGAAAGTGAATGACAAAGCTTGGCCCTCAAGTCTTCCAAACCCTATCCCCTACCATCTCAGCAGGAGGCAAATATCCACAGGTTGGATATACGTACAAGGAGCCACAAAGACCCTAGATTGAACACTCTCTCCAGAGACTGATCCATATTTTCAAGGCCCTGGTGTGCAAGGTGGCTCTGGGGAAATGGCAAACATTCCTTTTTGGAACCTGGGCTGGAAGAAAGGGAATTCTAGCTTCGAAATATCGGAATCTAAATTTGGAGTTCTTTCAAGGGACCAGTTGTCACAATCAAACATAACTTGAGGCATAATGAGTAGACATTATCTACAAAATTATACAAGTCATAAGCAGGAGATGCCACTATGAGTCAAAACTCAAACCAAATAAGAAACCAAAATGCATATGATTTTTCTTTTACTAAAATAAGAATTTGAAAACCAGAAAACAAATTAGATGGGTAACATATTCCATGGGCAGATGACAATGAGGCGATGGTGGGGGATTTGTATTTGAGGTGTTTCTTAAGTAATGTTACTATGTTTTATGTTTTCCACCAATCCTGACTTATGTATGTACAGAGAAATAAAAATTTGCAGTCTTTATGAGTTAGCATTCAACCACACATTAATAGTAAATACACAGAAGAATCCAGCAGTACTTAATTTTATACGGTGTCATATTTGTTCAGGTTTATTTAACATCAAACAAATCAGAGCTAATGGCTATGGCTACATTAACATCCACACACATGAGCATACTTAAATGGAACATCACCTCCAGTCAAACACTACCTCCCTGATTAGGGATGCCCACAGGATAATGTCCTCACATCCTACCTGGTTGCCCTAATGAGAGCATCCCAGGAAGCAGGCACAGAGTGTTACCAAGTTTCCAGTCCCAGACACACCCTTTGTCCCTTCTAGATTCCTCAGTAGGATGGGGTAACTACAGCTTTCCTGCAGACCTCGTGTTTGTGTGGGGCAGGCTTTGGGGCCTCAGAGACTATATCTGGGTCTTCACCAGCTCATACTCAGCATAGCACAGTGTTCCATTAGCATTTGTCAATCATCACAGGGGAGGCTGTTTGCAAAGCACTTAATCAATGACAGCATGATTCGGATCTTTGGCCTAACAACGATAGCTACCACTTATATGAATATTACTAGGGGCCACATGACAAGATTCTTCTAGGCTAGGCATTATGTTACCCATGTTTTACAGGTGAGGTGGCTGACAATGTACAAGGATCATGGATTGCCAAGAGACAGAGCTAACACTTGAATCTAGAAGTTTGCAACCCCTTTGCACTATCCCTTCATCTTGTCTGCTCTTGGCTTTTTGAAGGATTTCCTAGAGGTTTATCTACCAGGTTTGCCAGAAGAGCGGAGGGTGCTTCTTCATCCACTAACATTCATTAATTCAAGCCATTTTATTGTGAGAGAGTATGCTCAACACTACGGGAGATGAAAGACTCAAAAACACAGTTCTTCCTCCAAAGCTACAGTCAAGGTGGAGAAGGGCAAAGCTACACAGGGACTGGGAGTTGAACAACAATTCAGTGGCTAACAAGGTTTCACAAAGGCAGGTGCCCTGGCCCCCTCATAATGGCCTTTTCTGGTATATCCAGGGGTTTGGTGTGACATTCGGAGACAATGTAGTCACGCAGGCTGGGTCATCTGGAGATTTGTGGAAGGGATGTGCACCTAAGCCCACCTTTGCTCCTTAACCAAGGTGTAAACTTGATCTTGAAGACCTGCATCTAAAGGGCATGCTTTTACTAGGAATGTTAGTCGCTCTTCCCCCCTTCTTCTTTTGTAGAATGGGGACATTGATCCTGCTTCTCTACTGACTGGCGATGCAGAGTCAGGGAGGCACCTAACAGGCAACGGATGAGGCTGGCCAGCTACACTCACAACTCAGTGAATTCTGGATGCTGCTTTCTGGTGCCTCTGCACGCTTGGGGACAGAGAAAGATTGTCTTTGTGCTGAGTTAAGTTCTCAACTGGAAGCACTTAAAAGATTTTGAGAAAAAAAAGGGGGGGATAGTCTCCCAAGGCTTCCTGCTTTCTTGCTAAGAAAGAAGTACCATTAATTAAGCATTGAGAAGAAACAGGCAAGTTCAACTCTCAAGTGCTGACTTCACCTCTTTCCAAGGCCAAGAGCAAAACTTTAAGTACCTTTATATATATATTATTTAAATATGATTTGTTAGAGCAAACAAATGGGTCATATTTTAAAACCGAAGCCTTGCACTTGGCACAGCATTTTCTATTAGCATTTTGCCTTAGCAACTGAAGGGGCTTGCTAAAATAAAGTAGAAAAAGAAACTATTGTGAGCGTGAAAGTGGTAGATTTTAAGGGGACATGTTGGTGACAAATTAGGGTATATTCAGCCCTGAGATGTATGACTATATGAGAGATAGCTTACAAATCGGAGCATCTGGAATTAAGAACAGAGTGTTAACTGCAAGCCCCATAATTCTCCTGCTGCATTCCTGCCAAGCTGGCAGGAGGGAGAGAAAGGAGGCTGCTTCTGCCTAGTCCCAAGGAGAAATTAGATCAATTTCAGTTTTTAGAAAGGAACTTGGACTTAATGGTTGAAAAAAAGAGGAGGAAAAGCAGAAGCGGAAGATTCCTCTTAAGATCGTAAAAGTTCTAGACTAACTTCCCATTCCAGGGTGGAAAACGAGATGCCCCAGCAGGGTCTGGGTAAGGAGTCCACTGCCAAGAGTACTGCCTCCCTCTGCCACGGGGCCTCTCCACTCTGCTCTATGTCCAGTCTCCATACAGCAGCTGGACAGGCCACCAGACATGGAAAACAGGCAACAGTCACGCCTGTTTAACCCTGAGCTCTCAAGTTTTCCCATAGGACAATCACCTGATGATGGACTTCTCAAAATCTGGATATCAGACTGCAGCCCGGGGTGGTTAAAGTCAGCCAAGAACTGAGACTTCCTGTTTTAAAGCTGGCCAGGTAGCAGCAATGTGTACCTAGGTTGAGAGTGAAGACTGAGATCTTGAGATGGTGACGAGGTCCAGAAGGAATAGTTCCCATCTGTCTCCCTCTCATCTGTTCCCCCTTCGCTTTACCTGCCTTCTGTTCACATTCGACTCTGCACTGGGTCTCAGTTGTGTTTTTTAATTTTTTATTCATTTTTACATACCAATCACAGTTTCCCCTCCCATCCCTCCCCCTGCTCCCACACACACACCTTCCCTCCCGACTGCCCCCCCCCCATCCACTCCTCCAAAAGTGTGAGGCCTCTCTTGGGGAGTCAACAAAGCCTGGTACATTTAGTTGAGGCAGGACGAAGCCCCTCTGTGTCTCAATTGTTATTGCTTCCATCATAGCATGCACACATATGCCATTCCACCTCCAAGGAACAGCCTTCAGCCTCCTCCGCAACTCTTACACCTCAGATCAAAGCCAAGTCCTCCGAGGACTCCTCCTCAGTTCCCCTGCAGGGCCCTTGTGCCCTCCTTCCGAACATGCACATGCCATTGCTTTCTCTGTTGCCCTTGTCTGGCATCTGTCTACGTTTCACTGCTCGATGGCAGCTGCCGGGGACCTTCTCATCTGCCTTGGCAGTTAGCTATGGACCTTAGTTTAATACCAGCATTCCTCACACTGGGGTCTCTGGGGCAAATGCCAAAAAAACACTGGTGCAGGAGATTTTCAAGAAAGTAAATTTCCTCCTGACAAGTGCAGCATGACTCTTAAAAGTTCTTATCAATAAAATCAAACCTGAGCCAGGTATTGGGGTGAACACTGGAAGGTCAGAGAGACAGAACAAGCCACAGCTAACCTCACCTGGCCAACTTCTCAGCTGATCTTGTTTCCTCAGACTGGAAGCCTCTGTGTCCTCATATCCGAATGGCTCTCAGCTGAACTGTGCTGCTAGAAGCCTGAAAGCTTAACCAGCCAAATGCTTCTAGTTTCTGGTCCTCACACCTTATATACCTTTCTGCTTTCTACCATCACTCTCTGGGATTAAAGGCTCGCTTTCTGGGATTAAAGGTGTGTGTCACCATGTCTGGCCCTTTCCAATGTGGCCTTGAACTCACAGAGATCCAGAGGGATTTCTACCTCTGGAGTGCTAGGATTAAAGGTGTGAGTGCCACCATTTTCTAGCCTTTGTATCTAGTGGCTGTTCTGTCTCTGACCCCAGATAAATTTATTAGGGTGCACAATATTTTGGGGAACACAATACCACCACAGACAAGTGATCTTGACTACACTGGGTATCCCAGGACCTAAGAGGCATGAAGTCACAGGCACCCAATGGAGTATAAAGCCTTCAGCACAGGTATACCCTGAATCTTCCTCTGGTTGGGGCAGAACTGCAACCCAGGAGAGTTCCCTCTATGTGATGGAGGAAAGCAAATCTCCCTGCAGCCTGGAGAAGCAGCACAAAACATGTGCCTTCCTGGTGTGTGTTCAGCAGAGCGCATTCAATCCTCAATACTGAATCTCTACAGACGGCCAGAGCCAACCCAGAGGGAACAGTTATATTCTTCTACTGACATCACATTTAAAATACGTGCCCCACCCCTACCCTGCAAATAACCAAATGGAGCAAAGCTTCCCAGTTTTAGAGCCAAGTCTTCCAACAGGTACTTTCAAAAAGAAACAGCCTCTTTCTGCCTTTTCCCCATAACACACTGCCTAGAAAACCTATCTCGGCATTTGCAAACAAAATAATGGCTTTCTTGGCCGAGTCCCTAGGCTTGAACGGGTATAGCTCCACTGATTCCATCCTGACTGTGCTCCCAGGACTCAAAGGAGCACAAATTCATGTTTTTTCCTGTTGCTGTAACTGAGTGTTCAAAACAGCTGATTTTTGCACATTAAAGCTACATGTGCATTTCAGCAATGCGGCCATTAAGATTCATTAAGGTTCGTAATGGAAGCGGCTTCAAGTCGAAGCTATGACTGCTCTGAAGTAATCATCATCTCCACACAGTATCAGTGGAGGACTCAAACACAGTGCCATAGTGTGCAAAATAGCCCGAATGGTTTTTTTGCATCCCAGTGGTACTTACTATCCCAGGAAGTCGGGCCAGGGCTCCTCTGTGCAGGTGAATGCAATCCAAGATGATGGCAAGCCCCTCCTAGCTCTTCCAAGGCCTTCATTCTGTGACCCCCTAGTCCAGGCTGGGGCCTGTAACAAAGGAGAGAAGGCTCCATTAGATACAGCACAACAGTCTTCCGGGCACAGGTGAAGCTTATTAAAAGACCTATGACTTTTGAGTTTATGAGTCAGCTGGTAAAGTGGGGTCAGGAATTTGCATTTCTAACATGTTCTCAAGTGAGGGCAACACATATTGTGTAATTGACTCAGATAACCCTGAAACTGGTGGCCTGATCCTGGAGAACAACTTTGTAACTGTGACTGTGTGTTAGACTCTCCTGTGAATCTTGGGGACACAGTAACCCCAGAGTTCTCTCTCAGGCTGTGATCTAAGTGGAATGCGCAAGCAGAAAGTTCTGCCTGACATCAGCTAATCTTGCCTCTTGGGACTATGCTTTACCCACACTTTTCTAAAGCATTAATCATTCAAAACAAAGGTACAGCTCCATGAATTACTACAAGAATTCTGTAATTGCTGCAGAGATCACAGCTTTCAGAAGCCAAGCATATATGTGGACAGTTGGAGAACCCATCTTTATTATGCTGGCAGGCCCACCGAGCAGACCCACCACCTACTGCTTTGGAGAGACAGAGCCCCCCACCCTCATCTGCAGTTATATATAACATGTATAGACTGTAAAGCACCATTTTGATCTTTTCTGTTACTGGAGGGTGAGGGGTTATAACAGAGACCCACCTGCAGCCATTTACAGAAGCATGAGGTTAAAATAGTTACTTTGTAACAATCTCTTAAGGTAAGGCACAGAGGTTACCCTAGGCAGGAAAAAGGCAAAATTATAGAAGCGAAATGCAGCTCATATTACTCACTGCTACAAGTGCAGAGAGGCATGTTAACTCATTTTAATACCCCTCATCAGAAAGGCAGTCACGTGACATCACTGAGGTGCTAGGACACGGAGAGTCCAGCCAACCCCTCCCTCATTAGGGTTGCTTCCTTCCTGAGTTTCACAGTCACTGGGTTCCTATAAATGCCAGCTTCATCTTGCCAAGTTTAAAATACTTGATACATTTCAAAAGCCTCTCTTAATACCCGGAACTCCTCCTCTTACATTTGTATATTGAAACACTAGAAGCTTCTAATCCCTGGGTAATGTTGGTTCCATACTCATTGTATGTAAATTCAGAATCTCTTTCTCTCTCTCTCTCTCTCTCTCTCTCTCTCTCTCTCTCTCTCTCTCTCTCTCTCTCTCTCTCTCTCTCTCTCAATGTTTCCTACAAAATGAGGCTGGATCTAGTCTTGGCCTCTATCAATTTGATCCAATGGGCAAGACTAGAGAGTAGTGTTTTCTTTTATTGGGAGGCAGACTAAGCCTGATTGTCTCTTGTCTCTTTGTGTTTTAACTGCTGTTGATCCACGATGCCTGGATGAGTTGAAACTTCAGAATGGTGATTCAGTAATTCTGTTCTTTTTTTTTTTTTTTAACTCAAATGCTTTTATACAGATGCCTCCTATTTTAGTTACTCAACGATACAGTTCCCTTTATAATCAGTTCACAAGATAATCAAAGCTTATAAAGTTGACCATTTTTTTGAAACTACTATTACTGTGACTATTATTTTCATGAAGCACAGAAGCGTGCTCTCTCTGCAAAGGGAGAGGCTAGGGAAGCAGGCTGAGGAATCTTCCTGACACAGCCTAGTGCTCCCTGATAATTTGGTGCCATCTGGTGTGACATGGGATTCCAGGCTTATTTGCCTCCTTTCTGTTCCTGAGCTGAGATCAATTCTAATTTCTTTTTGGAGGAAATGGCATTTTAAGACCACAAGTGGGCAAATCATTATTTTTCACTCCCCTCTTTCTTTTCATTTTTATTTCTTAATTTCTTTTTTATTTTTAAAGTTATCTACTATTGTGTTTCTTATAGTTTTCCCTCTGATTTAAAATAGTTTATTTTTTTACTAATTCTTCCCTAAGTCCGATATCTCCACTCTGAGTTTTCTAATTCTGACTGATGTGTACCTTTATGTCTTGGTTCATTTTCCAAATACCTTTTGTCTCATCTTGAAATAGTGAGTAACAGTTTTCCAAGCTTGCTTCTGACATGCTATCATTGTCTCTACGGAAATTCTTTTTCCCTTCCATATTTTCATATTTTTCCCTCCTAATTCTGAGTGAACTTCACCTGGAATCAACACTCACTTCTCTATGGACTAGTTTTATCTGGCTCCTTAAGCGGGAGGCAAGGCACAGAATGCTGTGCCTCAGGTGGAGTTCTCTCTTTCGGTTGTTATTTTGCAAAGCAGCAGCTGCTTACCCTCCCACTGCCCAGCGTCACTCCTCACTTTCTAAGTTCTTTTTCATCTTTGGTACACTGTGAAGATGTGTCAGTGCCAAGGCGCCTTCTGATTGGTTTAATAAAAAGCTAAATGGCCATTAGCTAGGCAGGAAAGTCAGACAGAGAAAACTCTGGGAAGAAGGGGAGAGTCACCAACCAGATGGAGAGGAAGCAGCATGGGCAGTACAGAGTGAACGTAATAAGGCCACAAGACAAAAAGTAGATTAGTAGAAATAAGTTCATTTAAGTTATAAGAGCTAGCTTAAAAACAAGCCTAAGCTATCGGCCAAATTTTTATAATTAGTAAGAAGTCTCTGTGTCATGACGTGGGAGCTGGCAGGAGGGACCGGAAAATCCACCTACACTGTTCTTGCCCATGCACTTCCTGTCTAACTCACCTCTCCCTCCCAACTGCTGCTCTGAGTGCCTGTCCTGGAATGACAGCCTGGCTTTAGTCTCTGTCAGCTCACAGGACTGCTCCATCCCTTCTCAGGACTTGCTGGCAGTCTCTTCCTCTCCTGTTCCCCAGTGTTATATCCACTGTTCACAAATCTACACAATTTGTTTCCAAGCTGCCATCTTCTGGGTAGGTAGAGTTTCCTCACCCTTGATCGTCAAGACACCTTTTCATTTCTCCTACTTCTTTCCACATAGACGGGTGTTGTGGCTGCTGCAGTTTGCCCACTCTCCCACACCCCTTCTAGGATGGACTTTGTGGGGAACTCTTTTCACATAGTGCTTTTTATGGCCAGTGACTGTCCTACGAGGTTGCTGCCCAAATGGAATTCCAGCACCTTCTTTCTCATATACCAAGCTTCTGTGTCACTGGTTCTGAGGGAGAGTGAGATTTTTTTTTTAAAGCAAACCAGACAGTCCTTTATGGGGAGCAGAGGGCCGCACAACACAATGACCCACAGATGGAGATGCCTGATGGGCACCCTGCACAGCATCCTTCAAGATAAGCTCCCTACTAGCAAAACTCCCTGGAAAAATGGATTCCTTGGGGCAGCTTCCCGTCTTCCCAGGTGGGGTAATTTATTAACTTCCCTGAAGGCAACTGTGGGTCACTAGAGACAGAGTCCCTCCGGAGTGCCTTCTTGTTTTTATAAAGAACATTCTCTTTAGATTTTTTGAAGTCTTCATTTGTAACTTTCATTCTCCATACCGGCAGGGCCATCAAGCCAGCTTCTGTACAGATTGCCTTGATGTCAGCCCCAGAGAGGTCATCCTTTGCCATGATCAAGTCATTCAAGGTTACATCATCAGCCAGTGTCATCCTGCTTGTGTGAATCTGGAAGATCTGCTTCTTAGTCTTTTCATCAAGCAGAGGGAACTCAATCTTTCTGTCAACGCAGTCTGGTCTGATAAGTGCTGGATCCAAAGTCTCTATTCAGTTTGTGGCCATGATAACTTTTACATCTTCCCTGGAATCAAATCCATCCAACTGGTTCAACAGTTCCGACATTGTTCGCTGAATTTCTCTCTCACCTCCGGAGTTTGAATCATATCTTTTGGTCCCAATGGCATCAATTTCATCAATAAACACAATGGACAGTGCATATTCGTCAGCAACTTGTAATAGCTCCCAAACAAGTTTGGGCCTGTCACCCAGGTACTTCTGAATAAGCTCTGAGCCAACCACTCTCAAGGA
This sequence comes from Peromyscus californicus insignis, assembly GCF_007827085.1. Classification (NCBI taxonomy): domain Eukaryota; kingdom Metazoa; phylum Chordata; class Mammalia; order Rodentia; family Cricetidae; genus Peromyscus; species Peromyscus californicus. The sequence goes on from NW_026294562.1 coordinate 73,878,958, forward strand.
AGTGGCTGAAGTTTGGTTCACTACTGCTTTTGTCAATAATGTTTTACCTGTTCCTGGTGGACCATAGAGAATGACCCCCTTAGGGGTCTTTATCCCCATCTCTTCATAATACTCAGGATGGGTAAGAGGAAGCTCCACAGATTCCTTAATTTCCTGGATTTGGTTGTCCAGCCCCCGAATATCTGCATAGGTCTCCTGGGGGGGGCCTTTTCCACTTTCATCACTCAGACCAGGGGATCTGTGTTATATCCATTAGCACCCCTACCATGGCATGCACCTTGTGGTTGAGCAGGATTGAACAGCCTGGCTCCAGCAGATCCTTGTCCACAAATGATAGGATGCTGACATAGTGTTCTGAGCCCACAGATGTGGACACAATGGCGTGATTATCATCAATGATCTCTTCCAAGGTTCCTAAGACATGGGGGTTCCCCTGAGATCATCCACTTTCCATCTTTCCTCCTGTTGTTTTTCTTCCAACGGTTTCATCTGCTCCTGATTTCTAATGAATTCTTCCTCCATGAGAAGGTAGTCTTTTATTCTCTCAACTTCAGTGATTTTAGGCGGCACTGAGTGTGAGGCGTTACCGGCGGCAGTTTGCTGGCAGCATCTGGTCCCTTGGTTTTCTTCTTTTTCCCCCACTCTGGTTGGGACAGGAGGTTCATATTTCTTTTTCTTGTCCTTGTCATCCTTCTTGCCACCCCCAGGACCATGGCCACCACTCTGACTTTGACCCATCTTTCCCCAGTCGAGGGATAGTGAGATTCTAGACATCACACCACCCAGATGGATTTGGTTGACTGCAATAGTAGAGGGAAAAAGAAAATGACCACATTCTAAAGAGGTTCCATCCAAGGAAACATTGTGTTCATGGAAGCCTGCCTCTTGCTGTCCATTGAGTACTTCAGAGCAAAAGAAGAAAAGAAAAAGGGTTTCTACATTGCATATAATGAACTTAAATCTAAATGTAAATAGACATAGACTGATGGCTACCATACTGGAAGATGCAGTTCTAAAGAAATCGTTTGTTCATGAGACTTATTCCATTGGGTTGGTCTGTGTAGAGGAATACAGATCAAATACAATGTCTGCTTTTAGGTAGCTTGCTCTGTTTTATAGAAATGAGCTGTAAAATCCCTGGATTTCACAGACTAAGAAATAGCTACTGTTTCTGCTGCTTGGAGCCTCAGACACCTCAAGCCACCCACTCCCAAGTTGCTGGGGACAGCCAGAGAAGACTGTGGAGAACTGTTTACGCTCCACCTCTTCAGAAGCATTGCCTGAGACATAGCTAAATACAAGTGATCTATTCATCTACACTTGACTATCTCATTTTCAGTTTTTCCCAAGTGATTTCTGTTAGGTCCAAAGAAAACTCCAGTTCCTAAAACTCCCAAAAGCAGTCCAAATATCCAGAAATAGGCTCAACCTAGACTATAAGAGAATTTCTGGCTGTTACATAAAAGCCAGCATTACTCAGGAACTTATGAAGCTGGTTTCTCTGGGAGAAGGGACAAATAGCTATCTGTAGTACCTCCACAGGTACCAAAGCCATGCTGGCCTCCAGGGTCCTTCAGTATCACAAGTACTTCTGAAAGTCCCAGCTAGCATCCTAGCCCTTCTCACCTCCTCCCCTACCCCAAACTCCCTCCAGCTCCAGCTCATTGGCTTCTCTCCCACAGCTACTCATTCTACTCATTCTCCTTATAACCTGCTATTTTTGATATGTCCTATCTATCTATCTATCTATCTATCTATCTATCTATCTATCTATCTATCTATCATCTCTATCTCTATCTCTAACTCTCTCTGCTCTGCTCCAGCTTCTCTGGTGGCCAGGTCCAATCTGCTGGCCATGTTCAGTCTATTTCTTTCTCTTTCTGTTCTAGACACCAGATGCCTCTGGCTGTTCTCTCAAATCTGCATTAAAACCTTCCCCTTAACCATACCATGGAGCACTCACACCATCAGTTTATAAAATTTCCCTTCTAAAAGCAAAACAAGTGTGGGTGTATAACTGTTTTTCTCACTATACCAAATAGTTTGCTCAAAATATTTCTTGATGCACTGTATTAGTACACGAGTCAACAAACTCTGATGTGTGGATTGAATCTGGCCTGTTGTCTGATTCTCATAAGAACCATAAGAATGGTGATTGCATTTTTAAGCAGTTGGGGGTGGGGGGAAGCAAAGCAGTAATGTAATTCTTGTACAGAAAATTCAAGTGTCAACGCATATAAATAAAGTTTATTTTGGACCATAGCCATCCTTACTTGGTGTTATCTGTGGCTGTTTTCGCACTGCACAGAAGCCATATAGTTTGAAAGGCCTTAAAAAGTTACCATCTGGCCCTTTGCTGGAAAGTCTGCAGAGCTTGGAGCCCATCAATAAATGCCCATTATTTTCACAGGAGAGACTTGATTGAATTTCATATTTCAGAAGAAAATGAATACTTTACGGAACTTCCTCCCAGTCATAGCCAGAGCAAAGTACATTCCACACCCAAATGTGCCCAGCTGGGGACCAGGAAGGGGAAAGAAGCAAGAGTCTAAATAACGTTATTAAAGTTGCAGCCAAAGAAATAAAATCCTCCATAGAAATTCTCTTAAGCTCACGCAACTCAAGGGAAACAAAGAATTTAAGACCCTGTTTATTATCCAATTTTACAGAAATGCCTGGCATGAAAGCAATTACCCATTCTAAGTGCCTCTGCAGAGAAAATATTCACTTACTCCTCCTACATTTGGGAGAGGGGAAGGAGGACATTAGTTAGTAGTATCATAAATCTTTGAGAAGTCCTTCAGGACAAACATCCTCTGAATGTTTTAGGACTTGAAAAGAGCTGAACATCAGCCCTAAAGAAATGAATCGGGAGCAGTTAATTTTTGTGAGTCTTTCTCGCTAGGGGAGGTAAACATCTCAGCAAAAAGCAGACATGATCTGAAGTGCATGCTTGACCCTACACAGCTTTCCCTAGGAGCAAAATTAAATGTATCCCACTTGGATATTGATAGCCTACTCATGAATATTCCTCATAATCTGAACGAAGGGGGATATAGCACTCATCCCAGACAATTGCAGGCTCTCTTCTGAGAGAGAACAAGCCACATCAGATCAAACACCAAGATGGGCTCCTAAAATGGCACTAACATTTTGAAAGCTCTACCCTTAAAGATGATGGCAAATAATTAAGTAAATCATTTATGGCACATACTAACATAAAAGTGGAAACTTTGGTGATTGATTTCTCTTGCAAAGATAATAACACAAAAACTATAATCAAATACTCCAGGTTGGCTCTAGACCAAGAATGACTAGAAAGAGCTAGAGATGGGGTTTGAATTGAGTATTGAGATAGTATTGTGGTCATATTTTATTTGTGCTCATTTTATTTGTGTTCTAATAAATAAAGCTTGCCTGGAGATCAGAGGAAAAAGCTAGCCACTATAGTAAACATAGAGGTCAGGCAATGGGGGCACATGCCTTTAATCTTATCACTCAGGAGGCAGGGATCTGTCTGGATCTATGTGAGTTTAAGGCCACACTGGGAACAGAGCCAGGCGTGGTAACACACGCCTTAAATTCCAACACTAGTTAACCATGGAGGTCTGGAGATCTGTACAGACAGACAGGAAGTGACAGAGCTGGGCAGGAAGAGGAAGTGATGTAGCTGGACAGAGAGAGCAAATGAGATAGCAGAACAGAAAGACAAATAGGCATGGGTAAACAGGAAGTAGGTCTCTTTGGAAGCTGAGGTGTCAGTGAAGTGAGGTTGGCTTGTGGCTTTTCCTATTCCACTGATCTCTCAGGTTTTTCACCCCAATGTCTAGCTCCGGGTTTTTTATTTAAGAAGACCATTTAGCTATTTGTCTACATAGTGTATTTACAGGGTGATGGACAGCATAATCCACAGCATATTTTTTTCTGTTTCCACAGGTCCTTAGGAAAGAAGTACTCTACGATTGAAAACATCTTTCAAGTGGCAAATCTTGCTCAAGGCAAAGGAGTGAGAACAGAGAGGTTACTATGGCCAAAGTTATCTTGTGTGATAGCTCTTGGAGGACTGAGAGCCAGACTCCCTGGCGGACAGACAGGCAGGGAGAGGGGCCATGGATAGGTAATAAAGGTAGTGAATGTCCAAGATGGCCAGCTCCTTTCTCTCCCGCTTGACCTGAGACAAAGGCCTGGCAGCTTCAACCACAGGCCTTGTAGGCGGTTAGTTCATCCATTAACCCCCCTGCTGGTAGACTAGTTCCAGGCCTAATCAGGACACAGTTGCAGGCCAATCAACCATCCTGTCTCTCTTCAAACTGAGCAACCCTAAATTTGAGGAGGAAAATTCTTCAGAGACTTTAAAAAAAAAAAAAAAATCCCTCAAGAAGAAAATGGATTTTTTGGCTTCCCATGTCTTCCCTCTGCTTTGTGGATGGTCTTTTTCTCCGCATGCCTGCTGCATGAGTGTGTCCTCACCCCTAATAAATGCCTTCCTTCAACTGCGAATTCTGTCTGCTCCTGTCGGCAGTGTTCAGGATTTCTCTGCTGCCGCCTGTTGTGCTCAAGATTTTCCCTGCCTTTTAATTCTCTAACTGGCAGAGAAAATGAACAGGCTCAAGACCCCTACACTGTAACACTGTCACAGCCAGACAGAGAAGGAAAATTGCTTATTAGGATGTGACAGATATTTAAAGGGATTATCAGAAAACTATGAGCCGTGTCACAGCACAATGAATGGGTTTGGAGTTGACTTTCCTTCTGCCTCTTTCAGTTGTAACACCTCGGGCAAGCAGCTTGTGGTCCTTTAAAAGAAAATGGCCCCCAAAGGGAGTGGCACTATTAGCAGGTGTGGCTTTGTTGGAGTAGGTGTGGCCTTGTTGGAGGAAGTGTGTCACTGTGGAGGTGGGTTTTGAGGTCTCGTTTATGCTCAAGCCACACCCAGTGACTCAGACCACTTCTTGTTGCCTCCGAGATGTAGAACACTTGGCTACTTCTCCAGCACCATGCCTGCCTGCACACTGCCATGCTCTCCACCATGATGATAGTGGACCAAACCTCTGAACTGTAAGTTGCCACCTCAATTAAATGTTTTCCTTTGTAAGAGTTGCTGTGGTCATGGAGTCTCTTCACAGCAGTAGAAACCTTGACTAAGACACAGCACAACTTCGTCTCTAACTTTCAGAGTTGCTTACAAACTGAAGAAGATGATGCTCAGAATCCCAAGCGCTGGGCCTGCCACCCAGCAAACATTTACAACCAGGATGGTGCCACTCACACACATTGCCACCTTAGGCTAAGGTTGGATGCCATTCTGTGACTGAACTTGTGTTGTTTTGAAAGTACCAAAATACTGAAAATGAAGAAGTGTGGGGTCATTTGGGGAAGGGGTTGTCTTGTGTATAAAAAGCTGATTTTCTGATATAGACAAGGAAGGGTTTCTCCATATGTAAACTATCTTTTCCTTCTGTTCTTTAAGGACATATGAAAGGGATCCCTGTTGTCATGTGTGTGTGTGTGTGTGTGTGTCGCCTCCCAGTTCCTCTCCCACCACACAATGAAACTAGAGGTAGACCTCAAGCCTAAACTATGACAACATGACCCCTTTCTCAGAACCTGGCTTGTGCCATAGTATCTCAAGCAATTTTGCAAGCTTCCTTACAACCGATGAGCAAATTAATTTAGATGTAGAGATTTAACAATGGATACTTGTGATGGAGTATTCTTAGAAATGAAAAATAGGCTGTGACTTTAAATTGGTAATCATGGACACTAAGCTAGATGTATTCTATCCCATCTTTGGCATTCTAGGGGGCAAGAGAGAGATACCTTGGCTGGAGGTACAGAAAACATCAAGAAATGCCATGCCAAGGCTCAAATGCTTAGAACCAAGGAGAAGCGACAGATGGATGCTCTGGGGAGATTGCCTGACTCCTTGGTGCTGTCCACCCCTCCTTATTTTCACAAGTTATCTGGAAATGATTTCTAGAAACAGGTAGCATCCTCACTTTTCCTGAAGACATCTCCAAAGGACATTCAGTTACATTGTTTTTATTTTCTCTCTTTTAAAAACTCTTCTTGGACTATAAATATATTACAATTTTGAATATTTGCAGAAATGAGAAGTAAACATTTCATTTTGACCAAGGAATAACAAACTGTAGAGAATAAACAGAAGCTACAAAAATAAATGGAGAGTTAAAAGGAGGAAGAGGAGGAGGAGGGTGGCATAAAGTTGGGAGAGAGATGGGGATGGGTTGAAAGGAGTTCAGGGAGGGAGTGGGGGTTGGTATGACCTAAATATATTGTATTTGTATACGAACTTACCAAAGAAAAAACAGTGAAGAAACACACTTCTGCTAGCACTCTTGCCTTGCCCACCTTTCTTTCTGATAGGGAGCTACACAATCTCACACGGAGAGACAGGGAAGATCCGAAACCTAAGTATGGTGGCTCCTGTCTCCCAGAGCCAGCCCCAGGTGTCCTTGTACCTCTTATAAATAGCCAAAGCCAGGTCCTTCCTACTCTAGGGCCAAACCATATCATAAGGCAGAAGTCAAGGCCTGAAGGCAGGTGGAAGGGTAAGCCAGCTCTTGCTCCTTCTCTTTCCTTGAGTGACTCAGCTTGTAACACACACACACACACACACACACACACACACACACACACACACACACGTCAACACCGTCAATGGACCAATGAGCATGCTGTGCAATCAATAGTGTCATACAAAGGCATGGCTTTATCCTGGTTCTGTGTCAGCTGAAGTTCCAGGATAGCTCTGAGCATCCCACGTCCCACTTGCTAAGGAAATGCATTCTTCAGCAAAAGCCAGCACAAGTGGAATGTGAGGGGGAAAACTGGGGACACGGGAGCTTAGCCAGTGATTCAACTCCCATAAGTTCACTGAGCTGAAAACAGCCCCGTTCAGAGAAATATTTCGGCATATCCATCTCCAAGCGAAGAGCACTAGACCATAGTTTTAAAAATGGAAGCACAAAACATGAAATTACTCCCAGCTGACTGGCAAATGCATTTGAAGACCAAATCCTCTGCAAGATAAGTGTGGGCTTTGGAAACTGTGTGGTAAGGGCAGTCAAGTAGCAGAGAGTCAGTCCTCACATATACGAAGTTATATCCATCTCCATCAAAGCTTTTACAATCACTGTTAAATAATTATTATGTTCACATAGTCAGCAGGGAAATGCAGATTTAAATCACAATGCAAATGGCTGAAGTAGACTGAATGGTTGTATCAAGTGTCGGCAAGGAGACAGGAGGAATGGAAGTTTCATGCATCACTTTTGAGGTGCAAAACAATATGCCTACTTTATACTTTAAAAGTTAAATATAATAATATTGTGTAAATAAAGCTGTTCTTTTCCTGAACTTCTGTAACTATACAAAGACTTCCACATGAATAATCATAGCAGCTGTACTTAGAACGGCTGAACACTGGAAAACAAACCAAATGTCCATCAAAAGTGAAAGAATAAACAAATGCCCCTGTGTACATACAACATAATCCCAAGTAATATGAAGAAACACATTATTGATATACTCATCCACATGAGTGAAACTCAAAACAACTATCCTGGATGAAAGGAGCCAAGAGTACACAGTGTCTGGTACTATTTATAAAAAAGCTAAAACCTGCAAACTGATTTGTGATGAAAGAATTCAGTAATATGGTTGTTTGTGAGTGATGAAGTGGATAGGAGTAGCCAGGAAGAATTATAAAGGGACCAAATGAGTTCTTTGGAGGTGGTAGGTATGCTTCTACTTCACTGTGGTAACAGTGCCACCATGGCACACATATGTCAAGTTTTATCAAATTGAACACTTTAAATGTGTACAAATAGCTCAACAGAGCTATTTAAAGTATTCTACTGATGACTTCTGTCCAGTGTATGTTTTTTTTGCAAAAGACATAAATTCTTTGTGGGGGTCAGAGATATACACTCGTGTTCATACGTTCTCCTAGATTGGCAGCGTCCCATATAGTGTCCAGCACACAGTAGATAGACATTAACTGTTAGCTGAAAAAATGAATACATAAACTGGCCCTGCTCAGCCAAGCACTTCTCCTGTCAAGTCAATGCTGACAGTCTTAGTGACTTTCCAAGAATCCTGTTTCTTATGAAAGGCACGGTGGTACACACCTTTTATCCCAGTACTTGGGAGGATGCAGAGGTAGACATATCTCTAGGAGTTCAGGACCAGCTGGGACAACATAGTGTGATTCTGTCTCCAAAAACAAACAAAAAAATCCCAAAATAGTTTCTTACTTTCATTAAAAGACAGGCAAACTTAATCACTCATAATAAATGTCTTGTGAGTTTGAAATCAGGAATCCTGATGTGAAATTATATTTCTTTTTCTGGTTACAACCTGCTTCACACAGAGGCTTGAGAATACAGTACACTAGAGTGCCAGCTTTTGAACTAATGTATCTTGGCTTATTTTCCTGAAAACATCTTCTCTATAACAAGCAGGAAAATCTGCCTTTACTAGTCCACAAAGTTGGCTTTGGCCAGGCAGTGGTGGCACACGCCTTTAATCCTAGCACTCCAGAGGCAGAGGCAGGCAGATCTCTGCGGGTTCAAGGTCAGCCTGGTCTGCAGCGCAAATTCCAGGACAACCAGAACTACACCTTGAGAAACACGGTCTCGAAAGACCAAACAAAAACAAAAACAACCCCACAAAACAACAACAACAAAAACCAAAGTTGACTTTGCCTCCATGTATGCCTGCTCCTTGGCATCCCTTTCTCGGCAGAAGCTGTGCTCCCCAGACACTTTTGTCATGGGCGGTTGGCTCTGTCTTATGTAGACTAGAAAGAGGTGATTCAGAAGACTCCAAAGAGGAGAGAAACTGTTTTTGGTTCATCTTGTTTTACAGCTTCTAACCTTTCACCGAACTCAAATGTTTCCTTCACGGAAGCTTGCTGTCTCTGATGATTCCATCTAGGACTCCATGAGTCTCTACTCCCCAATGATGTATTTCATGCTGAAAGGCCAGGGAGAGCTAGCCAGAGAACACAACCAGCTAGTGTATTCCAGACAACCAAAAGCAGGCTTCCTGGAGCTTGGAAGACCACAGCCTTTGACAAGCCAATGGGTGACACCACAGCATGCAGAATATCCATAATTTTAGTTTTCCTCCCATCTCAGTTCAACAGCTCTTTGTGGAATGCTTCCATTTTCTAGACTGCTGGGTAGATGCTGTGGGGAATGTGCAGGGCAAGCAGAACATTCATCTGCGTGCAAGGAGCTCCTGAGTGAAAGAAACACAGAATAAGCAGAAGGCTCAGTTTACTACAATGCGATAGTAGAGAACCTAACTTCCAGTGCCTTGACTTGTTCTTGTCTATAGCGGGTCTTGACCAGAAGAGTTCAGAACTATTTGGTTCTCTTAAAAAATACTCAGATGCCCAGGCCCTGTCTAAATTTACCAGATCCAAATATCAGCAAAAAAGTTACTAATGGACTCCAGAAAAATAAAGAAAAAGCGGTGTCTTGCTGGCCGTCCCCACCAGTCGGCCAGCAGGTGAGGGTCCTGCCTGCAGTCTGCACCACCACCACCATTGCCACCTACTGGATTCTGGTTCCCCCAAGACCCACTCTGCTGTGCAATCCACCTACCTCATCGTCCTCCCCACGGCCAGCCCTTCCCCACAACTCCAGCAGACTCCATAGGCATAGGTACAGCCCACACTAGGACATCAAAAGAACAGGAGGATACGCTGGATCTAAGCATCCAAACCCCTACCAACCTCAGCCGAGACACCCTACTGGACCTGAAAACCTGCCAGTCACCAGAACCCTTGGCCATTCAGGCCAGAAGACAATAAAGAAAAATAGACAATAAAGGTACGAAACACCTACCCAACAAAAACAAACACACGAATCAAAACCCAGACCTATAATCATCCCAAATACAGATGTGCAAACACCAGTGTAAGAATACATTCAATAACTGGAAGGGCCATATGGTGCCACCAGAACCCAGTGATCCTATGACAGAAAGAACAGAGTAGCTAGAAACATATTTAATGTCTCACTTTACATTTAACTGAGTCAGAAGGTGTAGGTGCTATAGCTAGAGTTTTCCTGTCTGGCCCACAGTCAGGACAAATCTCTCTCACCTGCCAGTCCCACAGCTGCTCAGACCCAACCAAGTAAACACAGAGACTTATATTGCTTACAAACTGTATGGCCGTGGCAGGCTTCTTGCTAGCTGTTCTTATATCTTAAATTAACCCATTTCTATTAATCTATACCTTGCCACGTGGCTCGTGGCTCACCAGTATCTTAACATCTTCTCATGGCAGCAGCTGGCAGCATCTCTCTCTCAGTCTTCCACTTCTCAGAATTCTCCTCTCTGCTTGTCCCGCCTAGACTTCCTGCCTGGCTAATGGCCAATCAGCATTTTATTTATACAGAACGACATCCACCCCAAGGTGCACATTGTTTGACTATTCTTGTGGACGTACTAACAGCGTATGACTTTCCTTCACACTCGGACATCAAAGAAAGCAAACAGTGATGATATTTACGCCGAAGAAAAGAAAATCAAGGCAACAGTAAGAAATGGAACCCAGCACAGCCTCTTCTTATCTGTGGTGGTTTGAATGAAAATGCCCCCCATAGGCTCATAGGAACTGGCACTACTAGGAGGTGTGGCCTTGTAGGAGGAAGTGTGGCCTTGTTGGAGGAAGTGTGTCACAGGGGTGGGGGTGGGGGTGGGGTGGGGAGGATTTGAGGGTTCAGATGCTGAAGCCAGGCCCAGTGTCACTCTCTCTTCCTGCTACCTGCAGTTCCTGATGTAGAACTCTCAGCTACTTCTCCAGCACCGTGTCTGTCTGCTTCCTGCCATGGTGATAATGAACTAAACCTCTGAAATGTAAGCCAGCCCCAATTAAATGTTTTTCCTTTATAAGAGTTTCTGTGTTAGCCGGGCGGTGGTGGCACACGCCTTTAATCCCAGCACTCGGGAGGCAGAGCCAGGCGGATCTCTGTGAGTTGGAGGCCAGCCTGGGCTACCAAGTGAGTTTCAGGAGAGGTGCAAAGCTACACAGAGAAACCCTGTCTCGAAAAACCAAAAAAACAAAAACAAAAGCAAAAACAAAAACCAAAAAAAAAAAAAAAAAGAGTTTCTGTGGTCATGGTGTTTCTTCACAGTAATAGAAACCCTAAGACATCGTCCAAGAATAGTTCTAAATCAGGAAATGAGAGAGAATAGTAAATATGAAAAACGAGTGAAAATACAATAAAATGAAATTTGGAATTATGGGAATGCAAACCTGGCATCTATGCCTGACTTCTCCTCTGCCTTGTCCTGCTTCCCAGATAAAATTACTGGGATCAGTACAATCTGAAGGACTCAAAATGAGCTTGGACCTGGGGAAATGGAGAAGGCAGGAATTTCCCAGACTCTTTTTTTTACATAAGAAGCACCAAGGTCCAGCAGAGAAAATCTATACAATGTGGGGCCATGTCCTCCAGGAAGACCAGATTCCCTCTTAGTAACCCCATAGTTTCTAGAGATGGTAAACGAAGTTAAAAGAAGTGAAGAAATGATCTTCTGATGGGGTTTAAAAGACAGGCAGGGAAAATGGGGACCACACATACAGCCAACTCCGCAGGACATCTTCAGAAGAGCTGCTCTGTGACTTAGCCTCAGACGGAGAGCAGCTGGAGGTGTGAGTGAGTGTGTTTTTCTCCAGGGGCTCCCACAGCTGTGAGTAGATCTGGCATGGTACAGCCTCGGTGTCAGGGACGTGTGCTTCACAGATTCTAGGCAGGTAAGAATTTTATGAGGTAAAAAGACTGGTTTTTTGTTTTTGTTTTTGTTTTTAAGTTTTCTGGAAAAAGTTAAAAAGTATCATTGCAAAGTTTAATTCAAATATAAAAAAATATCAAATTTCAATTTTTTACAAAATGTGACACATTCTCCAATCTAAATATCTGAAAAAAATAGCATAACAGTTAAAAATTTCTTAACTGCCTGATTGCTACAAGATTTTCCTTACTTTTGTAGCTACTTTTTTGTCTCTTCATGTAACAATGATTATATAAGCTTTTGATTACAGTTATTTGTTCTATGTGTGGGTATGCATGCCACTGTGCACACTTTTGTTCCCTTCTGACATAATTCTTGTGGCAGATACCAACCACGGGTTGTTATAATTTGAAGAGAGTTAGCAGTATATGAGAACATGCCTGGAAATCGTGCTTATAGCCAGAAGGCAAAGAATAATTAAATTGTTCAGAAATGCCTGCCATCCATGAATAAAACCAAATATTAGCCAGTTCACTATCCTTTTAGCCAGGTGCCAAGCATGCCTGTAGCCACTCCAACATCAAACCAAGAGGCCTAAGTATGGTGGGTGGAAGCTGGCATGAAAAGAGATGGTAGACCTACTGAAGGCAGACAAAATACTTGCCTTTCATAAATTTTACAAGAACATATAGCCACACGAACACATTTCAGAATCTTAAAGTAATATAGATAAAAACAGCACTCTGAGGGTTAAACTTCATTAGATTCATGATAAATCTAAACTCACATCCAACTGCCTCCTTGGCCTCAGGCACACTGCTACCAATTTGGTCACCTCTTCTATAAAGTGAAGAAAAGAATCCTCCACTAAAATAAAGGCTCATAAAGACTAAGTGTAGCCACACATAGGAAAGGCTGAATCAGCTACTAGGTGCTGTGGCATATAAGGTCCAACATTTGGATGTTTGCAAAGAGCAGTTGGTTTCTTACATCCCCCAGTATGAAAGTGTGTGGTCGGTCAGTGGGCAGCATCACTTTCTTGGGGAGATTAGGTTCTTAGGCTCCTTCTGAGTTAGGGCCTTGTTGATCCTTGAAGGATTGGGAGATCTATATTTGAAACTAAATGCGGAGAAAAAACTAGTGGAAATGAGCGATCCATTTAAATCTTTGGGGCTGGAGCCAGGATTTAATGGCTTAACCATGAAAGTATACATGCTGTTCTTGCAAAGGACAAGAGTTCAATTCCAAATAGTTACTTTGTGTAGCTCACAACTGCTTGTAACTCCAGCTCTAGAAGAGCTGGCTCCCCCCTCTGGCCTCCTCAGGCACCTAACCCTATCCCTAACCCTGACTCTAACACTAACCCTAATCCTAACCCTATCCTTATCCTTAAACTCAGGTGCATGGAAACCCCTTTTCCCAAAATACATACACATAATTAAAAATAAAATATATCTTAAAAAAATAAATCTGGGTCCTTAAGTGGCCACACTCAGTGTGTTGGGAAACAAATCTTATGACCTTTATGACCTTGGGATAGAAAATGTAGACCGAGGCTGGGCAGTTGCCTTCCAGAAAGAAATGGAGTGTGCTCCTTTAACAGACCATGGCCCTCTGCCACAGTGCTTGGGTCAGGGCATGGCACAGAGCAAGAGATCAGTAAGTGGCCTACTAGTGTCCTGGTCGATGAAAGGCTATTCCTCGAAGCTGGAGGAATGCAACTGCCTCTAGAGATAATCAGCACACAAATGAGAAGGCCACTGAAGAGGAGGGGACACAGCTAGAAGCAAAGGCAGGTGGCTGTGAACACCGAGGAGACCACAAGAGGGGTGTTGTGGGCAACATGGACAGAGGACACATCCTCTAAAGACCTGTGATTCTCAAGTTCTTCAGCCATAGTCCTGCAGAAATTGAGGTGTGTGTGTGTGTGTGTGTGTGTGTGTGTGTGTGTGTGTGTGTGTGTGTGTGTGTGTCTTAGGGAAAGCTGGCAACTGGAATTGGTAGATAAAATTTCCCAAGTGCTAAGTGGAATTAGGTATCTGCTGCCAGGTAAAACAAGGCAGATCTGGTGGCCAGACATGTAGAGCAATGCTCATGATTCTAAGGTGAGGAGCTGAGCAGGTGTGGTGGGAATGGGCTGTCTGCATCTCTTTCTCCATTTGTAGCCTCTCATTCTCCACAGCAGGGCAGCCTGAGGGAGCCCAACCGGAAGCTGTTTATTTTTTGTAAAGAGAGCTTCACTGAACCAAAGCCATGCCGTATTATCAGTGGCTGCTTTCACTGTAAGGGCAGAGTAGAGGTTACAGAGAAGTTCTTTAAGGGAAACATTGCTCACTGTCCTTTCCAAATCACAATAAGAGGTGCTGATCATTGATCATGGCCTCTTTGCCCGATTAAGAATCCACCAACTCATTCAATCCTCACGATACACAATGACTCACGCGGTCCTTGCATTGTAGAGACCGTGACTCTGGGTGGATCAGCAACAACTTCCCCCAGGTTATACAGGCAATGGATGGAGTTTGCACACCTCATGGCCAGGTGCTCAGGCCATACTGCACCTGAGTTGGGCCAGGGAGGATCTAGGCCTGGGATCAGGAGGATTGAGAAGGAAAAACCTTCTGATGTCTGCGTTGACACCTCTCGTCTTGCAGTAGACAGTCAGGGAAAGCAGCTCGCTAAGCTAGCTTGGCTCCCCCTGGGTGAGACCCCGTCTCTTCCCTAGCAGGCTTCCCTGTCATAAACACATCATCTCAGCTAGAGTGAGGTTTCAAAGGCAGGCAAGAGTGTGTGTAAGCACTTGTGTGTAAGGAGTTTGATTACAGGTGTTACTCCCATTATTAGAGTAGGCATTTTAAGTGTTTGTTTTAGTTCAAGTTTAAATTTTGGAGAAAAACCAGGGACAGTAGGCATCTGCGCAGAAGGCGACGCTGGGGAAGAACCTGCTACTGTTTTTCTGCTACGTGGACGTAGGATTAACCAGACTCCAGTGATCTCTCATTACAGCCGCGCATCTCTCCATCCTCATCACAGACGGTTTCTGCAGTAGATGGTGAGTGACACAGAGAACCACAACTGGTCAAGGCACAGAAAAGAAGGGACTGGGAGATGCTTAGGGCTAAACGAGCATGTGTACCACACCCACTCCTCCCTAGACACAGGGATCATTACGGCAGAGGAGGTGAAAAGATTGTAAGAGTCAGAGGAGGTGAATGACGACGAAGAAATAGTCGTTTCCAGATACAAGGGGGCAGGTGCACACAGGAGCTCAGCATGCACAGGACCTGAGCAAGCTCAAGCCAGACAAATGCCAGCATGGAGAGGACCCCGATGCCTCACCCCTCACTCAGGAACTGTTAGCGATGGATAGCGGCTGGGAAAGGGAGCCAGTTTTCTTTAAGAGTGTGGCTCCTGGTAGGCTGACCCTGCTCCAGGGAAGGCCACACATCTGAGAGTACATAAGCCACACATATGGGAGGAGACAGGTTTAAAAGGAAAAAAAAAAAGAGAGACAACACAAAGTTGGGTGAGTGGGGAAAAGTGGGTGAAGTTGGGGAACGGGTGTGTGTGTGAATATATTCAAAGCCCACTGTACAAAATTCCCAATGAAATAATTAAAAAGTAGTTATTAAGAAAAGAAACAGTAGCGGGTTGTTCCTTTGGTAAGCCTGGGGCTCTGCACCCTTTAAGTAAGGGGGGAAAAAACTAAGAAAGGAGCCACCTGGGGTGAATAGTCATCATTAGCAAATCTCAGAACATTCCAGGACCTTCCCTCAGAGGCCCTCTCTACTGCCCCAAGCCCACAAGGATAGGCATCTCCAACGCCTTCACTTCATTGGCAACCAACCATTTGCTGGGAGTATATGGACAGATCTCAAGTTCTCTTAGCATAGTCTGCTCTTGAATCCCATAAAAACCATCTCCAACCTTGGGAGGGCCCAAGGAGGGCAGCCCAGAGGCCTCTCTAGGGACGGTGGGATGTTTGGATCTTTGTCGGAGTTGAGATGTTTGGGGCCCCATCTGAGCTAGGTAGTGATTGAATGGCACCTGACAGTTAACATCCATGGCTCTGAGGTAAAGCTGAACCCAGCTGGTCCTTGTCAGCATGCTCTTTCAGAGACTGAGTTACCTTTCTATGCTGTGTAACTACACAGAACACCAGTGAAAGAGAGGAACCACACCAGAAATTAAGGGAACCAGAGCTGCTGAGATGGATGACAGAGGGCCCAGGATCACAGAACTCTCCAGGGCATTTGTTAGCCAAAGGGATAAGTGGTGAGTTCTTGTCTGGGTAGGGAGATTGCTCCCAGAATGAAGACACTGACTGGTGGTCCAATCAGGACCCTTATGGTATGCACCTACATCTCTTAGGCACACGGACTATCTTTCCTTTCTTCCTTTGCACCCCCATGAATTCATGTTGAACTTCAGTCCCTAGGCATGCCTAAGGCATTCTAGCCCCATCTTTGAAGACCCCAGGCACCACGGACACCTATTCTTCATGCTGTGTGATAAATCAGGTACATCTCTGTGACATGCTCAAGGAGATTCTGACAGGGGTGACTCTCTGCCTGGTGCCTGGCTGGCCAGTTTTAAACACCACACATGCCTACAAATGTCTTGCTGAGCTCCTAAAACAGAAAATACTTTCCCGGATTTTCAGAAAACAGTGACTGTCGAGCACTTCATTCCACACTGTGGCTGGAGGAAGGAATTTGCAAAACCAACTCGCAGAATAGTGCTTTTGGCTGCCCTGTTGTAATGTATAACCCATGCCTAAGCTTACAATGCCATCCTGTTCCCACTCCGTCTCCTCTCAGGCCAGCTCCTGGGGACCTCTGGCTCTTTACCACTATTTGTTCACAAAATGTCACCCGAGGTACTAAAAGATCACAGAGTCCTACAGCTTTCCTTCCTTCCGGGCAGACTGCTCAAGCGTGAAGGGTGCTGCGTGACTCTCAGGATTCTGAATTCTCTGCCCTGTGGCCTAGAGCAAATCATTTAACCTTTCAGGAATTCAATTTTCTCGTGGTAATAAAGGAGTGGATTATCTCCAAAATCCCTTACCATCCGTCCAAACTGTGACCTTAAGCAGGAGACTAAGAAATGCTTTCAAATAATACTGATAGGAATAACTGAAAAATCTATTAAGGTGGAAGAATCGAGTGATTTGTTCAGGATCAAGGACCAGGACGGAGGAGATATTCGCTCACTGAGGCACTCCCAAAGCTGTGTGGAATAGAGAAGATGAAGGGACCTAGAGGGCAAATCCCTACTGCCCTTCTCCCCCAGTACAACTAAGTCCATGCAAGGTAAGATGGCTTCTGATAAGGAAAAAGAAGGTAGGTGCAATATGCCTTCCTCCTGAAAGGGAGTGTGCCTCTGTGATCATTTATGGAGGTAGGATAAAGAGCCTTGCTGCTAAGATACCACACCATTGCCTCATTTCCTGATGTCGGTATGCCAACAAAGCTCATTCGTTCAGACCCATTTCCCCAGGGCTCTGTCATGCTTGGCTGCCCCCTTTCCTCTCCTGAGTTGCTTTTCAAAGAGCTTGAGATGAGGCTGTGGGACCTGCAGGTTCCTGGAGAAGGATGACTCTAACCCACCTGCTCATAGACCGTGAGGACATCAAGACACCAGCTGTTCTCATTGATGAAGGGAGGTTGCAGGGATTTCAATTAAGTTTATATGATGATTGAGGGATATACTTGACAAATGAAGTATCAGGATAGATGGTAAAGAACTTCACATTCTGAAAAGTGGTATTGGAGTGTTTATCATTGTTTGGGTAAAGTCCTCTTTATAGAGGAAGAAAATGAAGTTCAAGTCAGGGGACCAAGGTGTCTGAAGTCACCAGTGGGGAGCAAGACTGAGGCCAGGAGCTGGTTCGTCCCCATCACCTTACAAGGCAGCTCTGTGTGTAAACTGCCCAGAGCCTGGGACAGACAATTTATCTTTCCAACCACTTCAACATTTTCACCAAGGAGAAGCTTAGTATGACCCTAACCGTAGTTTGGAAGCTACAGTGAAACTCTTGGAATTAAAGTTTAAAAAGTGATGTCTGAGTTGGCCAGAACTCATCTGGAATTGGTCCAAATGAAGTTATTGGAGATTTTTATCTTACGATTAAATTATCATTGTGAAATATTGCTTTCATGCTAGGAACTATGCAAACATTTTTCATGCACTTTCTAAATGTAATATCCACACAGCCTCTCTGGATGGCTAGCATTCCTGTCTTACATGGAGGCAGAACTATGTATCCACGGCCCTCTGGGGAATCAATGGATACCTAGGTTTCACACCAGATTTCCTGGATTATCACCTCTTCTCTGCATCTTTTCATTATTCCTTCTCACCTCTATTGAGAAAACAGCTCTTGAAATGGATCAGGAATTCTGCCAATCCCATAGTCTCTCCTCTGACTCAAAGGAAGGACATGTGACATAAACCAAGCCATCAGCGCTCAGGTCAACTCTGGAAAAAAATCTGACAAGGATGAAGCCCGATCTGCTAAATCATTCTGAAGACAGGACCCAGGAGATGTGCCCTGAGTGCCTGGCTCCGGACTCCTGAAGCTGTGCTGAGTTCCATCCTTTCAAGGCTAACCCACTGACCCTCAGTGTCTTTTTTCCAGGACCTTATGAACTCCTTTTCCACTCCTTTTAACGCTAAATTATTAATAGCACTCTTTCTTACGAGCGTCCATTTCATGACCTAACTCAGAACCTCATTCCGTTACACTCCCCTGTCACAAGAGTCTCCTACCTGGCTGTTCCCCTTGGTTTCCTAAGCCATGGGGCACTCTTCTTCCAGATGAACATACCCAGAACTCTACGTCCACCCATCACTTCTCTAACCCAATCCAATCTCCTCACCATTCCCTATGGCCATTCTTTTTGTATCCAGGGTCCTTCAGGGTCGCTCTCGCCTGTCCAGTCTCGCCTTCTGTGATTGCCAAGGAAGGACTTTTCTTCAGTCTGCATGTTCTCCTGTATAGGTCTGGACTCACATCCTCTGTCATCCCCAGAATTAGGAGTCTCTCTGCTTAGATCTGTCCAGTGAAATCTTGCCCCGCCTCTGAGGCCATTCTGGGCCATATCTCCTCCAGGAAGCTCCCCCAGACCTGCTAAGTCTGCAGCTCACACCTCACATCTGGATTCCTCTAACTTTCTAGGCCACACCACTCGCTGGATCCTGGCACCCACTACTTTGAACCCTTTGTGATTTTCCATGCACTTTATCACCACAGCCAGATTTTGAGTGGGGCCTCTAGCTTGTACTTTCTTAAATCCCCCCAGCAAGCTGGTTCCCTGCTTCCCAATCAGGCTCCCCATATAGCAGGAGCCCAGTGGATATTGGTTGATTTAAAGTGAGCTAAGACTAAATTATACATCAGGGTAGGAATCAAACTGTATAATTCAGGAAAGGTGTTTTCTTTAGTTATTTCAAAAGCATTTTTCCCTCAGTAAAATTACATATATTGATTAGCATCAATGTTAAATATTAGGTATTGAAATACATTAGCCCACAACAAGACTTATTTCAGTGTTACTAATATACAGAAGAAAGTTTGAAAGCCTATAAGGTGATTTAAATTAGAATGGCCCCCATAGACGCATATATTTGAAGGCTTGGTCCCCAGCTGGTGGAACTTTTTGGGAAGGGGATATGGCCTTGTTGAAGGAGGTGTGTCACTGGGTGTAGGTTTTGAGGTTTCAAAAGCCCATGCCATTCTCAGTTAGTGTGTTCTCTCTCTCTCTCTCTCTCTCTCTCTCTCTCTCTCTCTCTCTCTCTCTCTCTCTCTCTCCCTCTCTCTCTCTCTGTCTCTTCTCCCCCATGCTTGTGGGTTGGGATGTAAGCTCTCAGCTGCTCCAGGGCTGTGTCTGCTGTACTCTCTGCCATGAGGGTCATAGACTCACTCTCAAAAATTGTAAGACTCCAATAAACTATTTCTTCTATAACTTGCCTTGGTCATGATGTCTCTTAGCAGCAATTTAAAAGTAAGTAAGAATTAAATTCTAGTAATGAAATGAAGAAATTATCTTAAAGTTCTATATTCAAATCACCTCCTTTCAACAATAACAAGACTGACTTTGCCATAATAAAAGGCTTAAAGAATAACTTCTATATAGTTTGTGGTTTAAGTCAACACAAAGGTAGTGTTCATTTTCACCTGGCTCAGAGAGGTTACAAATACATCCACTTTGGATTTAAGGGGAAGTCCCATATGAATTTTGACTGCATTAACTAGGTTTGGCCTCCTCATACCCCAACCCTTAGTCTGCCATCAAGCTTGGGTTGAACTCTAATACCTGCAGATCTTCTGACAAACAAGTTTCCTGCATTCTAACCCGTGGATTGTACTTTCTGGGCAAAGGCCAAGAATATGAATGTTTAAGACACTTCCTTGATGATTCCGATGGGAGATCAGCTTTGGGAATCCCCAGTTTTTAGACTTGAAGAAGCCAAGTGGCCTCTAAAAGTGGCCCCAAAGGCTCCTGCTACCATCATCTTTCCAGAACAGCCTTAGTTTGGACCACTCCTCTCTCTAAGCATGTACATGCACACAAATATGTGTGTGCCCAGAGCCCTTACACTCTGCACAGCTGCTCCTTTGGCCTGTGAGTAGCACTCTGCCCCTCATCCATCTACCCAGACCTCTTCAGACACTCCTTAAATACCAGTCCAAGCCTCGCACACTGCCCTCATGTCTCTCTGGAGCTGGATGCCCTTCCTTCACATGTTCAGTGAGCACCAGTGGAACACCGTGTGCACCAGGGCCTGATATTGGGTGCTTGGGGTACAGGGCTCAATTAGCACAACCCCTGGGTCTCTAGGATGAAGGAGCTAGGGGTCTACCTAAGCAGATTAACCAGGCCAATACATTCAATAGCCCTTATACAGAAATCCCAGCAGAGCATCAGACATGTCTACTGTTGTTCCTGTGTTAGGGAGCTGTAGAGTCCCAAGGTGTCTAACCTTTGGCCCATGGGTTGTGAGAGCACAGATACATTTATTTTGCATGACATTGTAACCCAACACTGTCATTTACAAAGTCTGTAGCAAGAATCACATACTCAAGTTACAAAAAAAATTAATTAACTGAAAGGAGTTCCATAGTGTTTAAGGAAGGTTTAAGACTTTTGTGTCAGGCCATATTCAGAGATCCTAAATTGTATGTGGCCTATGGGCTGTGAGTTGGACATCCCAACTTAGACAGTTATCTCTTTCTACCATTTCTGGGTCATCTACAGATGACCAAATCTACCTCCCCCTACCCCCACCCCCATGCTGTGTGTTTTCATTTTCACCTTTGGGTCTTTACATATTAATGTTGTAGAATATTATTTTAAGATGTGTTACATTTGTTTATGCTGTGGAATGTTTGTTTAATGGTGCAAAGCTGTGTTGCATTCTTTTATGTTGCATTTGTTTAACTCTGTGAAGCTGTGTTACTGTGCCTGTCTAAAATACCTGATGGTCTAATAAAAAACTGAATGGCCAATAGTGAGATAGGTGAAAGGATAGGTGGGGCTGGCAGGCAGAGAGAATTAAATAGAAGAAATCTGGAAGGAAGAAGGAGGAGCAAGAGAACAAGGAGAAGAGGACTTCAGGGGCCAGCCACACAGCCACACAGCCACACAGTCAGACATGGAGTAAGAAGGAAAGAAAATGTATACAAAAATAGAGAAAGATAAAAGCCCAGAGGCAAAAGATAGATGGGGATAATTTAAGTTAAGAAAAGCTAGCAAGAAGCAAGCCAAGCTAAGGCTGGGCATTTATAATTAAGAATAAGCTTCCGTGTGTGTGATTTATTTGGGAGTTGGGTGGCTGCCCCCCACAAAAGAGTCAAAAGAAAAAAGAGCAAAACAACCAACTACATATTATGTTTGAATGTCTGCCTTGATTTTTCAGTGTTAGGCAGTTTCTTTACACTAGCAAAAAATAAGGCTTTATTTCCCAAGCCCATGAGGACCCTTTCTACCTCTCCCTCCAGAGAATTTACTGGGGTTTTATTAACACTTGCTGTTTCTAATATTGTTATTTTACAACATAGCTTTCTTGACCTTCCCTGGAGTTGTTAATTATCATTTTCTCTGTTTGCATAATATACTATGTTCTTACCACTAATTTAAAATCAAGTACGTAAACAACTGTCTGAGCATCCTCCCAAGAGGTCCAGTGCAATCAATACTTTGAAGTCTATCTTCTTGAGGAATCTCTCCTAGAGTCTTCAGAGATGCTCCAGGCTGAATTAGTGGCTCTGGGGACCCAGAAACCAGCTGCTTCCCAGGACTTTGCTGCCTTCTCTGTTGTATCAGATGCTGTGTGCTATATCCATGTCTGCCTGCTTGATTTGTGGTCCCATCTTATAGAGCACATTCTCTGGTATGTTCCTGTAAAAAATGGCCAGAAGGAATTGTGTTGTGAGACATTATATGTCAGAAGATGTCTTTGATCTAACATGACACCTGATTGCTTGGCCATCATTTTCATCTGAATTTCTCCAAGAGTGGATTCTGAGACAAAGAAGTAAGTTTACCTGGGAGGTGATCCAGGAAAGAGCAATAGTGGTGTAAGGCACAGGTAGGAGACCTGCAGAGCGGGATTAATGAACAAGTTTCCACATTGGGCAACTGATTCAGTCTTCCCTGGGAACCCATAGGAGCTACAAAGAGGACACCCCAGAGAGCCATACCCAAAGGGCAAAGATGCTAAAGACTTTCTCTGGGAGTAACCACACTCAAGTGCCCTTAGAGTCTTCAGCCAGAGGCATAGGTATTTGTCCTGGAAGTCATCAGGTCACTGTGCACAGATCCAGACATTGGGACAGTAGGAAAGGTTGGGGACAGAGTCATACACTGACATCTACTGTGCATCTTTGCCCTTCTGGAACTGAAGCATCCTGATTTCTAAAAATGCTCAATCTTTTGGATTGTCTGGGCCACACTAGGTGAAGAATTGTCCTCAAGTGTCCAACCTAGGACCTTCGGGTTGTAAGAGCATACACGTGTTTATTTTGTATGACACTAGGATATAGCAAGCTATCCTGGGCTACATGATGCCCACAGGCCATGAGAGGACAGCTCTGCCAGAGAGAATGGAGCCACCCTAGTCCTGATCTCCTCATATTGAGTAGGCATTAGTCTTTGAAGGTCATAAGCTCTTTGGTTCCTGTAGATCCGAAACTTCTACCGTGAGGGCTGATTTTCACTCCTGCGACTCAGCACTCTGTGGGCCCTTTGCAATCCACAAAACTTTCTTGACTGTTTTCACAAAATGATACCCCTTTCTGTTCTCCTCTTCATCACTTACTAGATTCCTGCTATTCAGATATTGTAAGTGTAGCCCAGTGATCTAAGCTCCCACCTCCTCTTTCCTGTTTGCACTAGGCATTTTATACTCTGCATTCTGAAATGTTCATCTTCCAAATAACATAGCAAATTTTCATCTTTTCTTATATTTTTAATCTGTAATGGTTGTGCTGTTGTTGACAGAGTGTGTTCTTCCTAATGACATCATCATCTTGTTTCATGTTTCCAATGCTTTCTTTTATATCTCTAAGGATATTGAATATAGAACTTAAGACATTTCCCTTTCTCCAAGCACAGCTTATTCTTTCAAGTTGCTTTTGTCCGTGACCTTGCCTTCCACGCCAGAGACTCTCCTCATGCCTGGGATGCCTTCCCAACTCTAATGGAGAAGTGGGCTATTAGAAGCCACGCCTACATGCTGACACAGGTTGATTATAAACTACACTAAAGTCATGAGCTAACAGGACTTTGGAGAGTCTGATGAAGAGATATTTAGGCCTTTCTTCCTCTTCTGCTTTGTGGACACAGTGGGCAGAGTTCCTAACCATCAGAAGTGTCAAACATGGCCAGAGGCCTTGGCATTCATATTCAGTACTTATTTTCTGTATTTTTATTTTCTATTTGTTTGTATGTGAGTATATGCCATGTACAGAAAGAAGAGGGTGTCAAAGTCCCTGGAGCTGAAGTTGCAGGTGGCTGTGAGCAATCTCATGTGAGTTGCAGGGACCTGAATCCCAGACCACCGCAAGAGCACTTACCACACTTAACCACTGAGCCATCTCTCCAGCTCCTGTTTTTCTGTATTTTGAGTATGATAGTCTGGTGTCTATCCAAGTGCTAATTCTTCATTTTGTCCTCTCTGGGGGAAGGAAAATAGTCTCCTCATAGAGGAGGAGGAGGAGGCACTTGGGGATCAGCTGCTGCTTAGACCACTTGTCTTTCATTCTTTTTTAGTACATTTCCCTTCAGCTCCACATACCAAAACATCTGGTGCCGCAATTCCAGAGCATTGGCAGTATTCTGTGATGAAATCTGGTTTGATCCTTCCCATTGCAGTTTCAGAATTCAGACTATATTTTTATCTTGTTTATATGTTCTCAAGCTTCTACATTTATGGCTACTTCTACGTTCTATGATTACTTCTGTTCTCTCTGGTCATGGGGTTTTATGCTTTTAACACAAATCCTTTTCCTGTTGCTTTAGTGTGGCTTCAAGAGGGGATGGGAGTAAATGAATGTTAAAAAACCTGCCTAATTTATTAAGAAGCTTAACCTTGCAACATAGGTTGGAGGGATACTCAATATTCACTTTGTATCAATGTCCTCTGTTAGGTGCTCAATGATGTCTCTTAAATAATGCAAGTGAACAAATTAATAAATGTTGTGTCCAAGTCCTGAGTGACTGCTAAAGAATAAGGGTTTACTCAGCTCACAGTTGTAGGGGCCAAGAAGTCCAAGTTCTAAGAGCCATGTCCAGTCAAGGTCCTCTTGTTGGGGATCTTCGCAGAATACCCAGGAAGCATATGTCAAGACAGACAATCTTACTAATTTGAATCCCTCTTCATCTCTGAATAAAGCCACTAATACAACCTCAGGATCTTATCTAATCCAGATTCTCTCTCAAATGTCCCACCTACAAATACCATTGACCAACAGCACCAGGGATTAAGTTTTAACATGAGATTTGGAGACATGAACACCCAGGCCACAGCAGGTGACTCATGGTAGCAGGGTTATCTCATGCTGTCATGTGTGACTGACCATGGGCTTCCTTAGAGGTCCTTCTGCCAGGCTCAGGAGAGTTCTGAATAGCAGAGACTCTGCTATTATCATTTCTCTTTTGTTCTGGTCCCTCTGCTGGGCAGCAGGTTGCTATGTATTGAATAAGTGTCTTCAGCATGTTTTTTTTTTTCATTACTTCTTGAAAGATCTGTCACTGGCTCCAATGTTCTAGAACATTCACTCAGATAAGTGGATTGTTCTGTAACATGAAGAACAAGTATTTTTTGATACAAACAACCCTCTCTTGCCCTGAATCTGGGCACGTGCCAGCTAAGTTCACAGGGACAGCCTGTGGTTGTCAGGAATGCCAAAGCGGCTTTCCAGCCCCAGGCTTATTCCCTGGTTTGTCACAGCACCTCAGTGTCACTCATGAAAATGACTTCACCTCCAAAAGTTCCCTGTGATCCATATTCAGAGAAACTTTCTTAAGTGACCCATTAAGGATCTAGCTTCCACCCAAACAGCAATACGACCTATGCTGTATCAGTGGCCTCCACACCCATGAACGCATGTCTCAGACCAGACCAATATTCTCAAAAGTGGTTTCTGGACCACTAACATCAGCATCAACATGGCACTTATTCAGAAAGCAAATTATCAGGCACTACTCTGTCTCCACTGAGTCAGAAACCCCAGCATGCTGTGTTTGAATGCATTCTGCACTGGATTCTGATGCTGGCACATGTCCTTGCTAAGTTGACACAGTTTACATTTTTGTGTCTGTCTTAGTTAGGGTTTCTATTGCTATGATGAAACACCATGACCAAAAGTAAGTTGGGGAGGAAGGGGTTTATTTGACTCACAGTTCCATATTGTATTCCATCATTGAAGGATGTCAGGACTGGGATTCAAGCAGGGCAGGAACCTGGAGGCAGGAGCTGATGCAGAGGCCTTATAGGGGTGCTGCTTACTGGGTTGCTCCAATGGTTTGCTCAGGCTGCTTTCTTATAGAAGCCAGGACCTCCAGCCCATGGATGGCATTACCTACAAAGGGCTGGGCCCTCCCCATCAGTCACTAATAAGAAAACGCTCTATAGGCTTGCCTGTAGTCCAGTCTTAGGGAGGCATTTCCTCAATTGTGGCTCCCTCCTGTCAGATGACTCTAGCTTGTGTCAAGTTGACATAAAAGTAGCCGACACAGTGTCCTTCTGTGTGACAGCACTGTAGGCATCCGTGTGTCTACACAATTAGATTGTATGGGTAAGTTTAACATTCAGTATTCATCAAATAGAACCCCAAGAGAGTGTATTGAAGACAAATGTAAATGTTGACATAAGCCAAGCAGAAATATGAAAGCTGAGAATGCCTCTCAGATGCAGGATACTGAGACGCACAAAGGCTCGGAGAGATTTCACCTAAGATGCGCCAGAACACCTGCACGGTCCCACCTGACCTTGTTAATAAAGCATGGCACACATGGAAAGAAGGATAACTGCTCAGCACATTCCCCGGGGCCTCCCTGCCATTTTAGGAAGAGAGAAAATGCACTCATTTGAGCTGTACCTAGTATAGAAAGGCGACCTGACCTAAACTCCCCAACAGCTGCTGCCTGTGAATCCACCCCATTTTTCACCAGGTTCTAGGTGGATTACGATGGCCTCTGGACCCAGCCTTTTATATAGTCTACAACCATCGAAAACATTCTGATCCATCACCATCTGCCTTTAATGCCCTTCATCTGTCCACAAGGACACTTGCTACTGAGGGGCCTGGGTAAGCAGCAGATTGAGCCAGAGAGGGGCCAGTGGGTAGCATTCCTGTAAGGACAAAGGCCACAGAGGGCAGACCAGGAGTGGTTACTCTATGCTCCACTGCAGCTGCGGTGATCAGGGCCTATAACTCAGCTCCTTCACAGGAAGCATCAGTTCCCACTTAGCAGATCCATTTGAAAACTGGCAACATAGTTATTGCTCCTCCACTGTCCATAAAGAGAAGTCCTGGTGCTGCAGACAGGACTTGAAGGTCAAAGCTTATAACAAGGATAATTTTAAGAATCGCTAAAATTAAATGGGTACTGTGGTGGTTTGAATGTGATTGGCCTCCATAATCTCATAGGAAATGGCACTATTGGCAGGTGTGACTTTGTTGGAGTGGATATGGCTTTATTGGAGGAAGTGTGTCACTGTGGGGGTGGACTTTGGGGTTTCTTTTGCTCAGGATACCGCCCAGTGTCTCAGTCAACTTCCTGTTGCCTACAAGATGTAGGACTCTCAGCTACTCTTCCAGCACCACGTCTGCCTATACGCTACCATGCTTCTTATCATGTTGATAATGGAATGAACCTCTGAAACTGTAAGCCTGCCCCAATTAAATGTTTTCTTTATAAGAATTGCCATGATTAAAAAAAAAAAAAGAGTTGCCATGGTCATGGTGTCTCCTCACAGCAACAAAAATCCTGACTAAGACAGGTGGTAAGCTCTAGACACAGGTATTTCACAGACCTTTCAGCATTCGGCCTTTGCTATAATCACAAGACTGTTCTCTGTTTCAAACCATTATCAAGGTCATTCAGTAGAAAGTGGAAACTTCCACTGAGTTAGGTAGAATCACAGCAATCATGTCCTGAGCATACACTGCTGGAAAAAAGATGAAGACCCTGGGCCCTGGAGCTTGGACTCTAGGCCATGAGTTCAAATTCTGGTTCTGCCTTGACATGCCTTAGGGTTTTGTGTGTGTGTGTGTGTGTGTGTGTGTGTGTGTGTGTGTGTGTGTGTGTGTATGTGGGTGGAGGGGTAAATTGGAAACCGTAGCTCCATTCCTTATGTGGGGAAAGTATTAAGTGAGAAACACAAAGCACCCAGTGAGTCTTCCACATGGAGTAGCTACTGTTAGGCACCCTGAGACCTTGCACCTACTCATTTTTTTTCCTGTGTGAGTAGGTAAAGTATACCTATTTTCCTGATGGTTTTGTTAGTGAGCAAAGCTAAATATCTTACCAAAACCACACAGCTTAGAGGAGTTTAGTACATTCTGTGTATGCCAGCCTTTGGGTCCCCAAACCCAAGTTCCTAATAATGTCCTGCCTCCTCATCCCCTTACTCACTTCCCATAGAAAGAACCTAACACACAATCAATTGAATATAAACAAAACCACCTTCAGAATGTTCATTGCTGTGTTTTTCTTTGATCTTCTGAGAAGATGGGATTCCAGGAGTGTGAGATTTAGTGGGGGAACTGGGAGGGAGTTAGCGGATGGTAGAGAAAGCCACCAATAACTGAGTCCTTGTGGGGGAATAAAACGAAGAAAGCAGAGTGGATGAGTCTGAAACCACAGAGAATTTCTAAGACCCTGGCAAAGCTAAGGAATTGACCTTGAACTCAAGGTCTCCTGTCAGAGGAGCTCCACACCCCACTGTAAATGGGTTTCCCTCAAAATTCCTAGCAAGCCTGAGGTGGCACATGCCTATAATCATAGCACGTGGGAGGCAGAAGCAGGCAGATCTCTAAGTTCAAGGTCAGCCTGGTCAACAGAGTCCCAGGCAGCCAGGGCTACACAGAGAAACCTCGTCTCAAAAAACCAAAATTCCTAGCAAGGTCCAAGCAGTGAGCAAGCAACCAGCATGAGAAACATGACGCACAGTGACCTTCAGCTGGGAACATCCCTCCCCACTTACCCCTACTCTCCCAGCCCCCCACCCCCACTGTTACTTACAGCTAGACATCTGAGAGCAACATTATCCATGGCTGACAGGAATACTTTGTAGAACATTCTATAGGAAGGCACTCAGCTCTTTTGAGGAGTTGGGGAGTCGTATGATTTATAAATTGAAATGTCGGGGCCCTCATTAAGGGAAAGGTCTGAAAATCCCCACTTCCTCCAGGCTGCCTTCCCAAGAAACCTAGACCAAGGAAGGTGCCCCTAAAGACCTCACACCTAGCCTGCCTCTGTCCCTGTCCTGCCAGGGTCCACTCCTGCCTGAGCCAACCTCGTCTTCAATTTTAATAACTCTCGTGTTCTCTCTTCTCTGAATTCCTTTGAACTTTATAGCTATTCCAGGTTTGGTTTATGCTCCTTTTTAAAAATGCCCAGTTTCCTAGGGTAGCTTGAAAAACCACGGGAACCAGCTGGGTTCCTCAGGGGAATTCAGCAGGGAAGTGAAACAGCAGGTGCTTTGTGAAGTTACTGAACGCTTTATGTATACAGGAGCTATATTACTGCGGAGTCTGTTTCTTTTCCTGAGTTCTCCTGCCAAATCACACCTTCCTCTCTGCCCTCGGGCAGTGCAGTTGTTCCAAGGTGCCATCAAGGTGGGAAGAGAGAGCACCTAAGGATTCCTCTGGGGAGACAGTCTCCCTATTTGTCCTTTCCTAAGTGGTTCAAGGGAAAATAGGAAGCCGAGGCGTAGATGATACTACAGTGCAACACTCTCAAACTCAAAGTGTTCATCACCTTGTGGCGATGTATTGGGTACCCTAAGAAGCTTTGCCTGAAGATCAGAGAACAGAACAAGCCACTAGATTAAACACAGATGCCAAGCAGTGGTGGCACACGCCTTTAATCCCAGCACTCGAGAGGCAGAGATCTGTCTGGATCTCTGTGAGTTCAAAGCCATCCTGGATTATATGAGATTGACTTGGTCTAGGAGAGAAACAGAACCAGGCAGTGGTGGCATACACCTTTAATCCCAGTATTTGGGAAGCACATACACCTTTAACCCCAGCACTAAGAAGGAAATGATAGCTGGACAGAGAAAGGTATATAAGGCATGAGGAGACAGGAACTAAAGGCTTTTCGGTTCGAGAGCTTTCAGCTGAGGACTCAGAGGTGTTTGGTCAGAGGATTCATGGAGTTGGCGAGGTGAGACTTGTTCCTTTGCCTCTCTGATCTTTCAACATTTACCCCAATAGCTGGCACTGGGTTTTTTGATTATAAGACCTTTAGAAATTCATGCTACATCACCTTACTTTTTACTTAGAAATTGCTGTTTGGTAGCCCTTAACCCGGATTATGACTAGAACAGTATAAATTCCACTTACTAGCATTTATGATTAAAACCTTTCTTTTTGATCCAATTCTTTATATCTTTGTCATGTAGGTTTTCATGATTTCATAGAAGATACAAGTCCTATGCTCAGTCACTTATTGGACCCATATACTGACCTTCTCATTTGCTGCCCTTTGAACACCACAATGAGTTTCCTTGTCTACCCCAAAGGCCACTCAGCATCGCAGTTGCCATATGGTAAGTGGTTTTTGTTTCCTGTTCTTATGTGTATGGGTGTTTTGCCTACATGTGTGTCTATGCACCACTTATATGCCTGGTACCCACAGAACCCAAAAGAGTACGTTGGATCTTCTAGGACTGTAGTTGCAGATGGTTGTGAGTTATCCTGTGAGTGCTAGAAACTGAACCCGGGTCCTCTGGAAGAGCTAGCTCTCTTAACCCCTGAGCCATCTCTCCAGCCTAAGTAAGCATTTTGATAACAATTTGTGGGAGTAAAATAATATACCTCTTCCAGGTACTGAAGCCCAACAGTGTCCAGTGAGTCACAGGCTCTGTCATCTAGAGGTTGTAGGGGTCAACTTGAAGTTGACTATAAACCTGTAGTTCATGGTCAACTTGACTAGACTTGGAATCACCATGGGAACAAACCTCTGGGCGTGTCTGTGAGGGTGTCCCCAGAAAGGTCTAACGAAGGGAGAAAGACTCAGTGTGATGTAGGTGGCACCACGCCATGGTCGGAACCCTAGACTGAATTTAAAAGAGAAAGCCAGCTGAGCAGTGGCATTCTCTCTCTCTGCCTCCTGACTACAGATATCATGTGACCAGCTGCCTCCTGCTCCTGATACCATGGCTTCCCTGATATGATGCACTAAACTGTCAAATTATAAGCCAAAATAGCCCCTTCCTCCCTTAAATTATTTCTTGCCAGGTATTTTGTCTCACTAGTGAGAGAAATAACTAATAGAGAGGTCAACCAATCGTGGGACCCAAAGAGGCCAGTCATCCAATGGATCAATTGGGACAGTAAGTACAATTAGAGAATACCCAGGAGATGCTACCGGCATGCATGGCTGCTGGGGGACTGCAAAGGGACTTTTCAGGAGGTGACCCCATGTATTAAACACAAGCGACAGGCAGAAGGACTGCCTTCCTCCTATCTGGTCTATAGCAATGCCTCTTCTTTGCTGCCTACCATGACCATTAAGGCAGTTAATGAGCTAACAGGACAATGATCTACAGGCTTTGGCTCTCAAGGGAAATATGTCTAGAAAGTGGTTCATCCCAGCATTACAGTTACAAAATCTTGAGACAACCCAGATGTTCTCTAATGGGGAACTACTTTTAAAGGTTGGTAGGTCCATTTGTTAATTAATAAAGTTAATTTGTTATTTCTCTGGTACACACTTATTGAGTATCTGTCATGGGTCAGACACTGTCCTAAGTGATAAGAGTGTAACATTGAACAGAAGATCCTACTTGCAGGAGCCTACTTGTGTTGGCATGTGAGGAAGATATAATGCAATAATGTCATAATAGGACACCAGTGAGCTGAAGAAAATAAGTCAGGGTAAAACAGAGTCATGGGGGCTGCTCTCTTATATAAAATGGTCAGAAAAGGCCTTTCTATGAAAGCAAAATATGAAGAGAGTCTCAAAGAAAGAACAAACAAGCCACTGTATCCTCCATAAAAGTCTATTCCAGGTGAGCAGAGGGTGCAAAGGCCCAGGGGTAGGATGGCGCTCTGAGTGGGGAACAGAAAGACCAGTGGATGCCAGGGGGAAGGAGGGAGGAGATATGGTCCTTTGGACCTGCAGACAACAGACTGCAGAATGATTTCTCTGTCAACACAGAACAGTGGCCATGTTTACAAAGTCAAGCATTTTGACATTATACAGTCTCCCACCTTGGGGGATAAAAATAGCAGCTGAATGGTTTTCCGTTTGATTTGCTTGATAACATTATGTCAGTTGTTTGGAGAGCATAAGCCTGAGTGAAGACTATACATGAAGGCTTGCATAAAGCAAAACAACAAACAAAAATACCGAGAGAAGGAAAGTAAAAGCCAGAGGACACTTGCATCCTAACAAACCTACAAAACACAACAAAGAAACACAAAAGTATGAGAGAGCCCTGTGATACCTCCAAATATAACACCTTCAGTCATGAAGCCAAGTTCATGAGATGGCTGAATTGCCGGAAAAAGATTTCAGAGTCCTACTTGTTAAAATGTTCTGCGAGGGGCTGGAGAGACGGATGGTTTAGTCCTTAGGAGCACTTGCTGTCCTTGCAGAGGACCTGTTCCGAAAGCCCACACAGTGCCTCACAAGCATCTGTAACTCCAGTTCCAGGGGTTCTGACGCCCTCTCCTGGCCCCTATAGGCACTGCATGCATGTGGTAAGATGAAATACATGCAGGTAAATTACCCGTACACAGTAAATAAAAATAAATAAGATCTTAAATAAAATATTCAATGACTACAATCACAAAGAGGACTCAAATGAACAGGTGGATGATGTAATGAAGTCAACTCAGGATCTAGATAAGAAATTAAGTGGATGAAGTCAGCCTTAACAAATAAACAGCAACAAAAATTTAAAAACATGGAGAAAAAAAATCAGCACAGAAACTGAGCTATGATTTCTGTCCGAATCGTTTCTGTTGTTATGATAAAATACCCTGACATAAACAAAATAAGCGAAAAATGGTTTGCTTCTGTTCAGAGTTGAAAGTACAGTTCATCAAGAGGGGAAGCCTAGGCGGCAGGGGCTTGAGGCCTCATTGCTCCCACATCAGAAAGCAGAGGGCAGTGAATTGATTCCATCCAGGACACCAAGCCAAAGGAATGGTACCACCCAAAGTAGGCTGGATTTCCCCACTCAGTCAGCATAATCAGGATAATCCCTCACAGACATTCTCAGCAGCCCGTCTACCAGGTAATTCTAGGCGTGTTAAGTTGACAGTCAATACCAACCATCATGGCCCTACTTGGTTAAAACTGTTCATCCTGGCTTGTGTGTCAGTGGTGTCAGGAATTGATCCAGGGCCTTGTATATGATAATCACACTGTGCTATGCCCTCAACCCTTCAACAGTGTGTCCATCTGAATAAACCACAGTAGGGAAACACACCTCTATGTTAAGACTGGCTATTACTGGGGATATCATGATATTTTAGAATTCTTTTTGCTTATCTCTGTTTCCTAAATCCATACTATTAGCATGGGGCTAATTTGTAATTCAGTCTTTTTGAAATATAAAAGATAGGTTCTTGGAACTAAATCTTTATGTTTTTCCCACTCTCTGGGCTGGGGCCATTCTCAGCACAGTGTGAGCATGCGTGGGTTAGAGTCACATCCTGGTCCCTAGGACCAGCCTCTTAGCCTCACATCTGGGTGTCAGAACCCACTGTCCAGACTTCAGCAACACTCTGAATCACCACGTCCCTGCATGGTCCACATCCAGCTGGTCCTGTGAGTCCTCACTTAGATATTAGCTTCCCATTTGATCCCACAGCCATTGTAAGAGGCCAGGCTTTACCCAGTCATGCAGAGTAATGCCCCTACTGGCTGGCTGGGCTTCCTGACCAGCTACTGGCAGTTCCTCAGCACCCTCCTAAACACAGTCCACAACCTTCCTAAAGTCACATACCAGTAAGTCCTCAAAATCACTCTTTTTTCTGCTGGGCAGTGGTTGCACACGCCTTTAATCCAAGCACATGGGAGGCAGAGTCAGGCGGATCTCTGTGAGTTCAAGGCCAGCCTGGTGTACAGAGTGAGATCCAGAACAGGCACCAAAACTACACAGAGAAACCCTGTCTCAAAAAAAAACCCTCTATTTTTTTCTAATTTTATTTTTTAATTATATGTATATGTGTGTATCTGTATGTTGTTCTGTGCATGTGAGTTCAGTGTTCATAAAGGCCAGAGGAGGGTGATGGATCCCTTGGAGCTATAGTTACAGGCAGTTGGCTGTGAGCCCCCCCAATGTGGGTACTAGTAACAGAATTCAGGTCCCCCATAAGAGCCATACTCATACTTAACCACGGTCTTAATTAGAATTTCTGTGAAGAAAAACCATGACCATGGCAACTCTTATAAAGAAAATATTTAATTGGGGTGGCTCACTTACAGTTTCAGAGGTTTGGTCCATTATCATCATGACAAGGAGCATGGTGGCATGCAGGCAGAGGTGGTGCTGGAGTAGTTGCTGAGACTCCTACATCTTACAGGCAATAGGAAGTAGACTGAGATACTGGGTGGTATCCTGACATAGGGAACTTCAAAGACCACCCTCACAGTGACACATTTCCTCCGACAAGGCCACACCCACTCCAACAAAACCACACCTCTTAAGAGTGCCACTCCCTATGAGATATGGGGGCCAATTACATTCAAACTACCACATTCACTCCCTGGCCCCCCATAAACTTGTAACAATATCATAATTCAAAATGCATTTAGTCCAACTTCAAAAGTCCCCATAGTCTATCACAGTCTCAAGAATGTTTAAAAGTCCAAAATTCAAAGTCTCTTCTGAGATTCATGTAATCTCTTAACTGTAATCCCTTATAAAATCAAAATAAAAAAAACAGATCACATACTTCCAACGTATAATAATGACACAGGATACAAATTACCATCCCAAAATGTAAGGAAGGGAGCATAGTGAATATACTGAACCAAAGCAAGACTGAAAACCAGCTGGGCAAATCCCAGACTCTGCCTCTCCATGTCTGATATCAAAGCACTCTTCAGCTCTCCAACTCTGTTCAGCTTTGTTGATGGCCACATACTTCTTTATCTTGGGCTGGTTCCACTCCCTGTTAGTAGCTCTCCTTGGCAGGCATCTCATGACCCTGCATCTCTAACATCTTGGGTTCTTCAAGGCAATCCAGGCTTCAACTTCACGGCTTCATGAAATGGCTTCTCTACCAGGCCTCCATTCAGGGACACCCCTGACACATGCCTGGACCCAGCAGCTTTCTTTAGTCACAAAGGAAAATTTTATAACCCTTTTCTTCTGTCCTTAACTCTAAAGCCAGAACCACGTGGCAGGAGCTGCCAAGTTCTGCTGCTTACTGGGACTGGAACATGGCACCCTTGTTCAATTACATCCTGACCAGCTTTCTGTCCTTCACTGCCTAAGTTTGGCTGTCCTGAAACTTGCTCTGTAGACTGGTCTCAAACTCAGAGATCTGTCAGCCTTTGCCTTCCCAGTGCTGGGATTAAAGGTGTGCCCCACCACACCCAGCTCTAAGCTTTTCTTTAGTTCCTTTTCACAAGTTGGAAACTTAGCTGGGTGGGATCTTACCCTGAGATCACCACTCCCTTTATTTCATTTCTTAATCTGTTTATCTCCTTCAACACAGAACTTAGCTCCAGTCAACCTTCTGGTTCTCTTTTTCTTCTCAAATATTTTTCCTTATTCAACTTGCTCATTTTCATTATAAATCTAGTTATAATTCATTAGTTACCAGTAGTAACCACACAACAGAGTCTATACCAGGCTATTTTGAGATTTCCTCTGCCAACAGAATTAATCCAAAACTCCTCACTTTAGCTTTGAGGCAGACTCTTCTGACAAGGGCAAAAAGCAGTCACTTTCTTTTTCACCAAAATATCACAAGAATGATCTCTAGGCAACATACTAACATCCTTCTCCTCTGAAAACTCTTGATCCCCACAGCTCATCAAATCACATTCAGCACCACTGTCCTCCATGTTCCTACTAGTATGCCCCATGAAGCAGTGCTTAAAGCAGTGTGCTGCTTTCCTAACCCAAAGTACTAAAGTTCAAATTCCTCCAAACAAAAACATGGTCAGGCCCATCACAGCAACACCCCAGTCCCTGGTACCAACTTCTGTCTTAGTTAGGATTTCTATTGCTGTGAAGGGACACCATGACCATGGCAACTCTTTTTTTGTTGGTTTTTTTGTTTTGTTTTGTTTTGTTTTTGTTTTTTTGAGACAGGATTTCTCTATGTAGTTTTGGTACCTGTCCTGGATCTCACTCTATAGACCAGGCTAACCTCGAACTCGCAGAGATCCACCTGGCTCTGCCTCCCAAGTACTGGGATTAAAGGTGTGTGCTACCACTGCCCAGCTCCATGGCAACTCTTATAAAGAAAATAATTAATTGGGGTGAATCACAGTTTCAGAGGTTCAGTCCATTATCACCACAACAGGGCAGAAGTGGTACTGGAGGAGTAATTGAGAGTCTTACATCTTGCAGGCAACAGGAAACCAACGGAGACACTGGGCAGTATCCTAAGCAAAGGAAATCTCAAAGTCTGCCCCCACCATGACAAAGTTCCTCCAAAAAGGCCATACCCACTCCAACAAAACCACAGTTCCTAATAGTGCCTCTACCTATGAGTTTATGGGGTCATTCACATTTAAACTATCACAAATATGGAGCCATCTTTCCAGACCCAGCATCTTATTTTTTATATCAAGTCTATGCTTTAGGGTCTCTCTCTGTTTGCCCCATCTCTATTTTGGTGACTTGACCTTTCAGAACAAATCTAAACAGTCACAGTCCTTGTACTGTTTGAAAATACCACACCCATCTCCATGCTCCACTGGACACTGTTTGCCCTCCCCAGAGAGTTCTTCCACCCTCCACCTAGCCAATCTCATCCATTCCCCAAAGCCCAATGACTGTCCTGCCTCATGATTTATCACAATAGTAAGTTAATAATAACTTACCTTGTGTGAGTTCTATACCAAGTGTCCTTCATTCATAATACCAGTTAACTCCTAACAATGGTGTCATTATTTTCTTCACTTTTCATACAATAAAGCTGAAACTCATGAACTGGGAGATGGGTCATTCAGTAAAAGGCTTGCTGTGCCAACACGAGAATCTGAGTTCAGATCCTCAGCACACACAAAAAAATGCCAGGAGCACACCTGGGGGGCAGGCAGACGGGAGGCTCTTTGGGACTTGCTTCCCAGACAATCTAGCTGAATCAGGCTAGACTTGGAGAACTTGTCTCAAAAATATGGAGAAGCAGTTAAAGAGTCATAGGGTTGGGGATTTAGCTCAGTGGTAGAGCGCTTGCCTAGCAAGCACAAGGCCCTGGGTTCGATCCTCAGCTCTAAAAAAAAAAAAAAAAAAAAAAAAAAAAAGAGTCATACCACCTGACATTGATTTCTGGCTCACACATGCACACACATATACTCACACACATGACCACCTGACTAGAACTCAGATTGCTTAAGTAACTTTCCCAAAGACATGCAACTTGTGTAATCTGGACTTGAGCCAAAGACCTTACCCGCTATGGCCCTCAGCCCACCCACCACCCTCTCTACCCTCACTAATGTCTCTCCACTCTCAACAGTTAAGTCTTCACAGTCAGAGAGCAGCATCAGGCCCTTCACACTTGATTACACTATTTGCTGTTGCTTAAAATTTCATCTCCCTGCAGAGTGGCAAACTTGTGGCTGTGGGGATGTAAATAGGTACAACCACTTTTGTAAACAATTTCGCAGCATTTACACACCTTATCCTCAGCAACTGAGCTCCAAGGTATTTGTCTAAAAGAAAACTAATCACTTGCCCACAAAATGCTTAGTTCAAGATGGTTCATCGTTTATTCACGATAGCCCCAAATTGGAAACAACGCAAATAGCAGTCAACAGAATGGGATATGGTACCAATGAGAACAACTACAATATGAATGAATCTCACAAGTGTATGTTAAGCAAGAAAAATCCAGAAGAAAATGGATACCAGTATATGGTACCATTTGCATAAGAACCAAGCAGGCAGACGTGTCCTGTGGGGAGGTTAGACACTGCAAGAGTATATTAGCAAACATTAGGAAGAGCCAGCAAGGTGATGCTTCTGGATCCTGGGACTGATTGCAAGGGTATTTTCAGCTGGAAGGTTATGCAAACTAAACACCTTCAACATGAGCATTTCCCTGTGTGTGCTAGACGTCGAAGTTAAAATATAGTGGCCAAGGCCATCACTTGTATACACCCTCTTACTCCTCCTTTTCCAAATGTGTATATTGAAGGTATCCCAAATCTACTCATGATTAAATGCTTCCATATTTGGCACCATCTGTGATTCACAAAATTAGAAGGAACTGTTCTTGTGGGACTAGGTGCTTATAGCTTTATCAATACTACATTCTGTCCTTCCTGTGAAATCTCAGGACTGTTTAAATTCTGTCCAGGGTGCTCAAGATTCTGAGTGCCCTGGCTTTCAGCTCAATTCCTTCTCTGCCTCTGTTCGTATCTGCTCACATTAGAGATGTCTCCTCTGATCTATCAGCCTAAATAGCAACACAGAGTTCTAGGAAGGTAGTGAGTTTATTCAAAAATTAAAATCAGCATTGCAATTAAGACTATGCAGCCTATATCCCATGGTGGACTAAGGGCATGTGAGATGAGGTTGAAGCAAGGGGAACAATTGAAAAATGAACATATGCTCAGTTACTTGGGGGTTATTGTTGGAGTCATTGGTTCATTTTTGTGTTAGGCAAATGTTTTTTGGTTTTTCTTTTTGTTTACATTGAATTGCTATATTCGTGATTCCTGGGGCAAACTGCAGGTTTTAGGAAAAGTTCCTGATATATTTCCTCCAGGGACTCTTTTTAATCACTTTTCCACAAATACATCTGCATGAGAATCTTCTTTTATTAGCCTCATGAATGTCTTCACCTGGAGCTAGCATTTGTCACAAGTGACTCCATTTTGATTCTGACAG
Organism: Peromyscus californicus insignis; assembly: GCF_007827085.1. Taxonomy (NCBI): domain Eukaryota; kingdom Metazoa; phylum Chordata; class Mammalia; order Rodentia; family Cricetidae; genus Peromyscus; species Peromyscus californicus. Next base: position 73,917,502 of record NW_026294562.1, read on the forward strand.
CTGCCACATATTACTCTAATGAATCTTACCTTAAATTAGGATTCTCATCTAGAACTGTAATTACTTTTATATTTTAGTCTTTTTGATACACATTATCATTTCTTGGTTACCTGATTCTGAGAATCCCCTTGAACTCCCACTTGTTCTTATTTTATGAAGTGGTGGTTCCATTCCAATTCCCTCAGTCACAGTCCACAGGTGTCATCCGGGATGAAGAGCCTACAGTTATCATCCTTCACCTGAGCCTTTTCTCTACACACCTCCATCTGGTTTAATTGTTTCAGGCCCCCTGCTGAGAGTATCCATCCATATGCAATGATATCTGCCATTTCTAGAGATCCTTCAACACGTGTATCATGATTTTAAACACCTATCTGAAAGTCTCAACATCCTGATAATGCTTGAGTCTGTCTGCCAATTGCCTTGCATTGAAACAGCGCTGCGCACACATCCCATGGTCTGTAACTGTGTAAAGGAGCAGAGGAGAAGGTAAGTAGTTACGTAGGCCTAAACACGGGCCTCTCATCCTTGTCAGCACTAGGGTCTGTATGGTCAGCCACTGAGCTTGGCTTGTGTCCACTGTGCTGTTTTTAACTTCCATGGCTTCCAGGTTTTAAATTTCTCTAAAGGGCAGAATTGTAGGAGCATGTGCCTGAGAGAGGAGGTCTCTGTCTAAGTTTGTCACTCTCCTAGCCCTGTGGCAGGCTTCTCAGACTTGCTGTTCACTGACTGGCTCATTTTGGAGGTGCTATGCCAGCAGTGTGTGACTTTTCCTGGGGAAGATGTGAATGGCAGTTGCTAATCCCACCAAGTGAGAATAAGATCACTACCACAAGTTTTGAGCCAAATTTGAAGCAAGCTTTATTAAATACTTGCCAGGGTGATGGACACTGGACAGGTTCATACCCAGGATTCCCAGAGAATGGCCAAGAATTATGACAGATAGAGGAAGGCCCCTGAGGACCAACCCCTTCCCCTTCCCATGCCTCACTCTGAAGAGCCCAGGAATATGAAAAATTGTATGCCTATTTATATAGCCTATACGAATATTCTAGAGGCTGATAGCTATTATATGACCCTTTGCCCTACATTCTCCCCAGATACAGGAAAAGTAATTAAAACAGACCCATAGCTATGTAAACATCTTGAACTAACCCCTGTAATCAGAGGTTGTAAATCCTGATCCAAGATGCACTCCCCAGAGGCTGGAAATCCTGAAATGCACTCCCTATCCTGCGTATGGTCTTTTGCTAGAAAAAGACACTTATGGCCCCTTCAGGGGTCACAGTGCAGATCCAGACCTGTCTGTGACCTTAACTAGTTAAAAGTTCTGGTACCCTGGAGTGACAGAATAAAGTTGCTTCTGGTTAATAGACTTCTTCGGTGGTCTGCTTCCTGATATTTGTGCAACCCCAACACCCAACAACCCCCATTTCTGACACAGGTCCTTTAAAAAGCCTCCAGACTAAAAACTCAATACCCCATTTCCTAGGACACCCCTGACACCCAGCCTACACTGACCTTGGACAGTTCATCCATTCATCCAAGTAATTTGTGTGTGAGCTTCTACTTTATATGGGGCCTAGGGCAGCTTAGCCACACAATTGCAGGACAGGCTTAATTAAAAACCAGTCAGGGAACCAGGCTTGAGTTTTGGTTTACCGGCAGGCAGCACCTGGTAGTTCCAGGAAAAAGCCATAAGCTGACACCACCCAGAGATGGGCCAGCATCTAAGGGGAAATACCTGACATTCCAAACATTCCAATCATTAGATAAGATTAGATGAGATCACCAAATGTCCCTGAGCCCAGCACTCACCTATTTCCCTTTCACCAACACACCCCTAGACAAATGTCAGCCAGTCAGGGTCCTGAACCCTGGAAATCCCCTCACCCCCAACCTTCACTATGATAAAAACCCTAACCTGATCAGACTCCGCACTCTGTGATCATACTGCTGTGTCGGACAGCAAGCTCGAGCTTGAATAAAGGCTCTTCGTTTTTTTCATACGGTCAGTCTCTGGTCTTCGTGGTGGTCTTTGGGGGCCCCGAGATCTAAGCATAACACTTTCTCTGCTCTGTAAGGTGAAAGTTTGCATGTCCCATCTCCTCTAGAGATGCTGCTCCGAAGTCAATTTGACTGCCTTTCAGCCCCCTGCTGAACTCCGGGAACTTAGAATTGTAGCTCTGTCTGTTCCCTCTCTGCCATCACTTAGTGCATCTTTCTGCCTCCTAAATGGAAGTTGATTGCTGAATCTCATTTAAGTCAAGATCAACTGGGACAAAGAAAGGAAGAACCAGCCTAATTTCCATTTTACAAATGAATTACAAATGTTGTAAACTAACATTTGCATTTGTGTAAACATGTCATTTCAATAATAAAACACCAGATTTCCCTCTTTCCCCAGTACCTTTGGAAGGCTGGTAACCTCTTCACTACAGCTTAAATATGAATGCTCAATAAGGTTTTACAGTCTCATTTCACCTCACATTTTTCTGTAGAGTGAATGTTCAAATTTTACTTTCAGTTGGAGGTTAACATGTAGTTGAGTTCACCACATGACATCTAAATATTAATATAATACCTTTTTTGTCATTTTAACCCATCATCTATCAAGAGGTTTCCATAAGCTTGGAAAAGGAAGGAAGAAAGGAAGCAGCCACCCTTGGAAAGCTCCAGGCTTTGTTTTTGGTTTCCCAAATGGAAAATCACTCTTCTTGCCAGATGTGAAGATGCTGCAGGAAGCAGAGAGTTTCAGAGCCGCTCAGAAAGAGGCAAGTGTGAGAGCCAAAGTTACATTTTAAGTTCTAATTGCCATGCCTTAGAGATCCATGAAACAAAAATGCCTCTGATCTGCAAGCTCCTTGCCCAAGGACAGATAGTTCCTGAAATGCTGGAGGTTACTGTTTATGGGAGATAACAAGCCACGTGTTTTCACTCCCCTAAACAAGTTTGTTTGACTCATCCTGAACTGGATGTGCTTGATCACATGTGGGCAGGAGGTTCATGGGCAGGAAATGCATCAAGATGCTCGCTTGTCCCTGATTGGATGTAGGCTGGAGGTATGTTGAGATGTATGCTTGCATCTGATTGGACTTGATGGGAAATACTTAAGCCACTGTAAACTGTGACTTTGGCCATTTTTCTGGGGAACCAGAGATGGACCTGGCCAGAGCCCATCCACCTGGCCAGTATTTAATTAAAACTTGCTTCAAATTTGACTTTAAACTGTGGTAGTGGTCTTATTCTCCATCGGTGGGATTAACAGCAAGTTCCAAAACCTTGTTCAGAAGTGTTTCTAACCAGCTTCCAAATGAAAATTTTTCCTACCGCTTGTTGAATAAGTTCTGTTAAATTGGGTCCCAAACTGCATCTGCATGTATTTTCAAATTGGCACAAGGGTTTATCTAGACACAGTAAACTGTAGCCTTTCTTCCTTCTTTCCTTTCTGATTTCTTCATTCTGTCCCTTCTTTCTTCACACACACACACACACACACACACACACACACACACACACACACACATACACACACACACTCATGAGTGTAAAGGGTGCGTGACAAGCCCAATGCACAGCCACATTCAAGACTGAGAAGACAGATGTCCTCGGAGAAAGAGTGTCAAGTCCAAAGACCCTGTTCCCCCAAAGTGGTGATGCTGGTGACATTGTCCTACAGAGAAGGACTCTAGCCGGGGACACAGAAGGGTTGTTATGAGGCAAATAAGCCTCATGGTTTCTGTTCAGTAGAAAAGCAGATCTGTTGGGTGGTTTCTGTTCACAGGAACCTCCCTTCACCTTTCCCCAGAGGTCAGCTACCTCTGGCAAGAGCAGTTCACATCTCCACTCTGCTGCCTGGCATATAAAAACTGCTTGCTTTTCTGCCATTGAGATGCCATTCTGCATCTCACCCCACTGAGAGATGGTCCTAGCAGTTTGATTCCTGCTGTGGGATGTCTTTCTGTGCGAGGCGAATGTATGTTGTTCCCATTGGTTAATAAATAAGCTGCTTTGGCCTATGGCAAGGCAGCTTAGAGGCAGGTAGAAAATCCAAGAAGAGAGACAGGAAGGAGAAAGGCAGAGTGGGGGAGACGCCAGCTACTGCCAAAGGAGCAACAAGATACCAGCAGACTGGTAACACCACAGCCACACGGCAACACATAGATTGATAGAAATGGGTTGAGTGAAGTTATAAGAGCTAGCTAGCAAGAAGCCTGACCCATAGGCCATAGAGTTTGTAAGTAATATAAGCCTCTGTGTGTTTACTTGGGACCAAGCAGCTGCAGGACGTGAGTGGGAGAGATTCGTCCGAAGGGCAGGCTAGGCAGGACCTGAGAAACTTCTGGCTACAGATTCCCAGTAAATCTTTCTGCCCACAGAGTGGTCTAGTTCAGTTGTTACTCTGCCCCATCGCCTATAGAGAACACCTGTATACAAAAGGAATCGATACTCTGGACCACAGCAGGAGCATTCCTGGAAGGAGTGTGTAATTGCGGCAACCAGGTTGGATTGGTTGAAAGCCAAGGCCATTATCCAATTACCTCTGTAGCCTCTGAACAAGTACCTAGCCCACATTGTCAAAGAGCAAAGCACAGCAAAACCCAAGCCTTTGCAGAACGTTATTGGCTGTGGAGAAGGCCCTTGGGTAGGAAGCTTATAATGATGTCTGGCTGGTATGTGGTGGAGTATGGGGGTATCATTCAAGAAACTGCTGCCCCCAGTCCTCCCACCACACTTCTCATCTTTGTGAGAAAACATGACTAAATATGACTCCTAACCTCCTTGAGATGGTAAGGTGGTAAACTAAGTTGTATATTGCAAGAGTTGCCAGCTGTACCCATTTCCCACTGCATAAATCAGCAGGAATACTTCCCTCTGGTCCCCAGACAAGCAAAGCTGTGGGTCTGGGCCCAGCAACACCTGAGTACCCCAGCCTATGGGCACTGGTCCCAAGCATGAGCTGTTCCCCTTCCTCTGCAGCAGATTGACTTTGCCTTGCCCAGGGGCTCAGTGTTAACACCCCCAATCAAGAATAAGACCACTACCACAGTTTAAAGCCAAATTGAAGCAAGCTTTAATTAAATGCTGGCCATGTTGAATGGGCTCTGGCCAGGTCCATACCCAGGTTCTGGGGAAATAGCCCAGAATCAAGTATGGCAAGGGCTTAAGAAGAAAAACCCATAATCCATTGCACTTCTCATCAGGTCCAGTCAAGGACAGGCATACATGCTGATGTATTTCCTGCCTGTGAACCTCCCACCCACATGTGATCAAGCAGATCTGGTGCAAGATGGGTCAAACAAACTAGTTTAGGGGAGTGAAAACATGTGACTCATTATCTCCCATAAACAATTAGCCTCCAGCATTTCAGGAACTATCTGTCCTTGGGCAAGGGGCTTGCAGCTCAGAGGCATTTTTGTTTCATGGATCTCTAAGGCATAGTAATGAAAGCTTAAAATGAAACCTTGGCTCTCACATTAGCTCCTCTCATATGCCCCAGAAAAATCCTGGCCCAGCAGGGTAGGTTTAATAAATGCAATAGCAACCAGTAAATAAGCCAATATACCACAAGTTACTAACACATTGTTCCTACCTACTGGAGTCCTGGCTGCATCCCCAGGATAACTCTTTTCTCCTGCCCAGAAATCTCAGTGTCATTAGTTCCTGATTTTATTGGGCTACAGAACTATAGTTATGCCATCTTGTGCAGGTGCCAGTTTTCTCCTGCCCGTTTTCATCCCACAGATGCAGCCACGTCCATTCAGGAAGAGCTTCGTGACAGGGCCTGGTTCCCAACCTCCTGCTGCTCACAGGTTTCTGGGTTCTGACTCCTCAGCAACTGTGAGGGAGACTCTAACCACAAATTCTCTCCGAGAATGGATGGAGGGGGCAGCTCTCAGCTGATGAGGGTTTTATTCCCTATAACATCTCCAGTGAGCCCTAACCCTCCTCTGGCTGCCGTGACTGTCACTGCAGGGACACCTAGAATGCATTAATAGCCATTACCCCACAGTGGGGATTTGTAATTAGTCTCTGGGGCTCCTGACAATGGCATGGAAAAGCAGTCCTGAGGCTGGGGTGGTTAGGAAGAAAGACTTGGCTGCAATGCCAAGGACTTTGGCCAGGGTGTCAGATTGGGTGGCAGGCAGAGATCAAAGTTGGGTGTGCCATTGGCCAAAGACAGCAGAAGACCTGGTGCTGGAGGGTTAGCAGAGGAGAGGGTCCAAGACAAACAGGAAACCGAGGCCCCAACACTTCAGACTAAGGTTTCATTTGCCCTTGTGAGGAAAGATTGGTAGAGATTGCTACCCAAACTAATTAAACCTGAGTTGCATTTAAAGTGTGTGTGTGTGTGTGTGTGTAGTGTGTGTGTGTGTGTGTGTATGTGTGTGTGTGTATGTGTGTGTGTTGTATATGAATGTGTGTATGTGCTGTGTGATGTGTATAGTATGTGTGTGGTGTGTCTTTGTGGTATGTATGTGGTATGTGTAAGTGTGTGGTGTGTATGTGGAGTATGTGAAGTTTGTGTGGTGTATGTGTGTGTGGTGTGTGTGAGTCTGTGTGCTGTGTATATGTGGTGTGTGTGTGTGTGTGGTATGTCTATGTATGTGTGTGGGATGTGTGAGTATGTTTGTGTGTGTGTGTGTGTGTGTGTGTGTGTGTGTACATGATATTTTGTAATGTGGGTTTCATTTTCAGTGACATCTTTTATCATTACATAATTCCAAAGTTAAAAAGACTCTCCATTGGGTATGGTGGAATATTCCTGTAATCTGAGATACTCAGGAGACTGAAACAGGAGCATCACAAGTTAAGGACCATCTGGGCTGCAAAGAAAGTCCTTATCTCATAGTATACTGAAGGCCTGAGGATGGAGCTCAGTAGTAGATCACTTGTCCTCTGTGTTGGGAAGAGATAGAAGTAAGGAAACACATTTTGGAGGAGAGATGAGAGGATTCTTCTTAGGGCAGAGGACACATCCCTCCTCTGGTTACTAAGATGAACAGGCATTGAGCAGGCATAGGGAAGAGGGGCCCAGAGAAGAGTGAATTCCCTAACCAGGCTGTTTCTAGACAAGAGAATGAGCTTCTCAGGTCAGCAACACAGTAAGAACAGGTTACTGTAGCTAGAAGTTTTCCTGTGTCCCATCTGGTCCACAGCCGCTCAGACCCAAGTAAACACACAGAGGCTTATATTAATTAAAACTGCTCAGCCATTAGCTCAGGCCTACCACTAACTAGCTCTTACATTTAAACCCAGCCCATTTCTGTTAATCTATATGTTGCCACGTGTTCCATGGCTTTATCTGTATCCCGTTACATGCTGCTCCCTGGACGACGAGCTGGCATTTGCTCTGACTCAGCCTTCCACTTCCCAGAATTCTCCTTGACTGTTTATCCCACCTATACTTCCTGCCTGGGTACTGGCCAATCAGTGTTTTATTTATCAACCAATCAGAGCAACACATTCACAGCATACAGAACATCCCACAGCAGGTTGCAGAGAAATTTCTGAGTAATGTCTCGGTAGGAGCTCACCTATGAGGCAAATCCAATGGGTGTTTAAAACACACAAACTAGTACAAAAGGTGTCCATAGTATCTTCTTAGGATTGAACCAGTACTTGAAGTGTGAACTGGATCATGAGAGGATAGATAATGTGCTAGAGGTAAGAATAGCTTGGGCACAGCTAGTGAGTGCACTATTACTGGGCCTGGGAGGAGGAGAAGGGCAAAGGTACATGCAGGGTCAGGTAGCATCAGGGAAGGAAGGCATCTTAGTTGCTTTTCTTTGTGATAAGACACCATGACCAAGGCAACTTAGAGAAGAGAGGGCATATTGGGGGCTTATAGTTCCAAAGAGTGAGTTCACAACCATCATGGCAGGGAGCACGGCAGTAGAGAGGCAGGCGAGATTCTGGGAGCTTACATCTTGAGACACAACCAGGAGGCAGAAAGAGACTTGGAATGGCAAGGGCTTCTGAAACCTCAGAACCTGGCCCCAGTGACACGCCTCCTTCAACAAGGCCACACCTCCTAATCTTTCCCAAACAGTTCCATTTACTCCAGACCAAGCATTCAAATATATGAGCCTATTGGTGCCATTATCATTCAACCACTACAGAAGGCTCCTGAGCAAACTGATGCTCAGGGGTGGTCTTCGAAGGATGCACTAGCAACTCTGTGTGGCATGTGAGCAGGGCTGAGAGGAGACAGGAGGTTAAAAGATCATGGAGGAAGCCCAAGGCTCAGGTGAGAGAGGTAGAGTGTGTGTATGGGGGGCCGGGGAGGAGACAGGGCAGGCACAGGTGTAGACAATGAACCTATGAGCACACAGTCTATAGACAGAGACAAAAATATGGGCTGCTGTCTTAGTTGGGGTTGCTATTGCTGGGATGAAACACTATGACCAAAATAAATGTGGGGAAGAAAGCATTTGTTTTGCTTACATATTCTGAATCACAGTTCACTGAAGAAAGCCAAGGCAGGAACTCAAACCTAGTAGGAGCCTGGAGGCAGGACCTGATACAGAAGATCTGGAGGATGGCTGCTCACTGGCTTTCTTCCATGGCTCACCAGCTTGTTTTTTATACAACCAGGACCACCTGTCCACAGGTAGCACTGTCCACGGTGGGCTGGTCCCACCCACATCAATCTTTAATCAAGGAAATGCCTCACAGACTTGCCTACAGGTCAATATGATGGAGCCATTTTCTCAATTGATGTTAGCCCCACTCTCAGATGACTCTACCTTGTGTCAAGTTGATAAAAACAAAACAAAACAACTAGCCAGCACAGCTGCCATGCTGTGGGGTGAGTGTTATTAAGTATTATGTGGTGGTGGTGTGGGTATCCCGCAGGCACAGGAAATCATGCTGGCAGATGCATATCATGTGGGGCCTGGCCAGGGCTGTGGCTGTGGCGGCCAGTGATACACAACCCAGACTATGCATCCACTTGGAGAGTTTATTATAATAGAAAGATTAAGAGGCGGCGGGGGCGGGGGTTCGAGGGTGCGTACCTCATGGGAAGGAAGCGAAAGAGAGAGAGCGAGGAAGGGGAGGAGTTTTTCCTTAGAATGGGGCTTTTAGTCAGGACACAGGTTGGCACCAAAGGGTGGCATTTCAAGGGGTGGGTCAGAATATGAACAGTGAGGCTTGGGGGTGAGTCACAAACAAGAGCCTAAGCAGGTGCCAAGGCTAGCCCAAGAAGTGATGTGTGAGCTATCACAGACACAGGGAGTGGGGAAGGCAGGCAGGCATGGGAGGAGCTTAACTTCTGACATCCCTTTTAACATCAAAGAGTCCTTCTAGTACTACAGTTCTCAGGTAGGGGCTGGGGAGACGGCTCAGTGCGAAATGGCCCTGCAATCATAAATTTTGATCATCTATTTAATATGACCATTTCAGCTCTCTTATGACTAGGTCTGCATGTATAGGTTTTTTTTTTCAGCCTGAGATTCTTCGCTAGCTTCTGCCTGTGAATGCATGTGTATGCACACTCACACATGAATGCATGCGATGACACATACCACACATATATAAAAATTAAAAACCTATGTCAATAAAAGTCCTAGAAAAACAAATGTTCATAGCAGCCTCATTTACAATAGCCAAAACTCAGTGTTCACAGATATATGAAAAACTGCACTGTATTCGCACAACAGAATACAATCCACTAGTAAAACGCAATGCCAGTCAGAGGACCGAAAAATACACAGGCTCATGTAGACTTCATCACGGACTAAGAAAAAGACGTTTGACATTAAGAATGCACGCCATTAACCTGTATTTATACTCGATTTTCAAACCAGCAAAACTTATCAGTGTTGATGCAAATGAGATTGTTGGTTGCCTGTAGGACAGAGATGAACTCTGAAGGGGTATAAATGACATTTTGGGGGGGATTAAAATGCTTTAGATTGAAGTAGCAGTTAGACAGATGTATACATTTGTCAAAACTTATCCACTGGGCACTTAAAAATCTGTGAATTTTATCAGTGTAAATTACACTTCAATAAAGTTGATTTAATAAATCCTCCTCCGCTGAACAGCCTACAGCAAGATTACAGCTTCCACAGACAAGACAGATGTAAATGTGACATGCTGCCAAGGCAGACAGCAGCAGCTCTTTCTGCCAGTGCCCACCTTCCAGCAGGCAAGCAGCACCCTGCGGGCCGTATTAGAAGAGGGCTTCACTTTAAAGAAACGAAGTGACTGGCCAGGCCTAGAGGTAGGGGACAGACTTTGAAAGAAAACATCTGCCCGGGAGAACTCCAGCCCTCAGCCACAAGGGAAGGACGGAGATAGTAGACATTTCTGTGGGAGCACCTGAGGGGTCACAGTAGTCTGGGGTGCACAGGGTTCTCCACTGTTCTGGGAAAGAAGAGTCCAAGAGTCAATGACAGCAAGTGTGGGCCAGAGACCCAGCTCCACCCTGCCTCTTCAATAGCCTGAGGAGTTCCTGGCGGAGCCCTCCATTCAAGCAAAGCAGGATCCTTGAGTTGACCACAGGAAACAATTTCAGAACCCATCAGTATGAATCAGAACTAGGGTTTATTAAAAGAGGTTTTTTTTGTTTGTTTGTTTTAGCACAAAATTAAGTAAAAGAGTTAACAAAAGAGAAGAGTTAGTGGAGTGATTCTCAACCTTCCTAAAGCTGCGACCCTTTAATACAGTTCCTCATGTTGTGGGGACCCCCCCAACCGTAAAATTATTTTTGTTATGAATCATAACGTAAATATCTGTATTTTCCAATGGTCTGAGGTGACCCCTATGAAAAGGTCACGACCCCCAGGTTGAGAAGCACTGGCTTAGAGCAAGCCGACAAGGTCGTGGCTGTGTGCTTCTCAAGGGAGCCACACTTCTCTGTCTATAAGGGATTTGGGTGGGTTCGGAAGTTATTATTTTGCAAGGTTGCTAAGGAACGTAAATGAAATCACAAAGTGCCTCCTGAGGTGAAGCAGATAGGATTAGCGTTGATAAGATAAACCCCTAGCTCCTCAGAGAGCTGTTAGGGTACGACGCTTTCACTGTAAACAAAGTTAAAGAGTCTTGATTGTGAGATTTTAGGAGGTAACCGGGAAAGAGCTGGATTACAAAGGTCTGGGCTTCAAGCATGGTTCACTGTTATTTTAACATTCACATTTGAAATACCTTTCTATAAAAGAAATGTCGATTCCCAGCGGGCTAGTGAGATGCTGCAACCTGACTCTGAGGCCAGGCCTCCTTCCCCTTCCTGGGCCCCATCCTGCCCCACAATCCAAAGGAACAATTTCTTAGGTGAACAGTTGCTGGTTTACAGTTGCTATTATTGTTAGCCGTGGTTTGTGGCAAGAGGGAGGTGGGAGATCCTTCCTGCATCCTAACTAGCTTCTTGGAGAGAAAAGGCAGACCCGGGAATCAGAGCTGGCATGGCTTCCTTCCTCCCGGGCAGTTAACATTAATCTACTTTCCTTCACATCTGCAGGTCCAGACATTTCCTAGCTATATTCAATCCATCTTCAGCTAAAGAGCCAAGTATGTCAACACAGCACCTGGGGGGCCCCACGGGACTTATTAAAGCTGGATTTGGAAAGTCGGAGTTACTAAACCCAAATTAATTGCTGTAAATTCCATCACAGCCAGCCTTCTTTCTGACAGAATGCAAAACATACAGCCAAACCCTCAGCTCTTTTCTGCTCCTCCTGGTCTCCTGCTTGGGGAAGATGCATCTACAGACGATACCAGTTGGGTCTCAGACCCGCGGCCTGGTAGAGAGGGTGCAGTGAGACAGCTGAACTAGACCACCCCATGGGTGGAGAGGAGAGCTTTATTGGGAATATGAAACTGCTGTGTGGTTAACACTTGGTTGGAGAAAGAATAGCCAGGGGCATTTGCGGGAGTCCAGAGCTGCCATGGCTACCTCCCGGGAGGCAGAGAGAATAGCAAGAAGGTAGGAAAAGCCTTGCCGGTTATAAAGAGGGGGGGGGGAGCTTCAGTGAGGAAGATGTGGCAGCCAGAACAGCCTGAAAGTTTAGAGTATCTGTGGGGGATTTGGATATGTGTTACAGTTATATGCTAATAGAGAACTAGATGCCCCGTTCGCTGGAGGTTAGGGGGAGATAGGGTTTCCTGGTAGACAGAAACCCAGTTCACAAGTTTCAGAGGAACACTGAGTGTTTCTCAGTCTTTCTGTTTCTCCTGTTAGAGCCCAGCCTGGACACTGTCGGTGGCACTGCCATTTTGGGGTTTGGGGATTGGAATCTAAAACTACCACCTATCCATCCAGATAGCTTCACTATGCCCAATGAAAGCTCCAGCAGGCCTCACATGCTGATGTGAGCTGCTGCTAGATTTGAGGGTTGCAAGACCAGTCCAGAAATGGAACCTTTTTGAGTTCTTTTTATTTATGTGCATGAGGGTTTTGCCTGCATGCATGTATGTGCCTGCCAGAAGAAGGCATTAGATGCCTGGAACTTGAGTTACTGACAGTTGTGAGCCACCGTGTGGGTACTAGGAAAGAGAACCCAGCCCTCTGCAAGAACAGCCAGGGCTCTTAACTATTGAACCATCTCTCTAGCCAAAGAAAAACCAGTCCCACCATTTTGGCCGAACTAAAGCAAGCTTTTATTAAAACTTTATATATTGACCAAAACGGAATTTGGTCAGGACCACTCCTGGAAATTTTCCAGCTGAGTGGCTCTGAGACACGTGTTATTGGGGCTTTTATGGACAAAACTCATAGGGCACTGTACTTTGCCCGTGAGGTTTTGTTGTTATTTTCAAAAACTACAACTCCCAGAATCCCAGGAAGTTTCCTGTCTTTGGGCAGGTGGGGCTTACAGGTTAACTTAGGGTCTAACATAGCTAAGGAACCAGAATTTTATCTTCTTTAAAAAAGACCAAAAGAGCTTTACCTGCAGCAATTAATAGTCATCCCTTGAGTCCTTTTGACTGCAGCCAGGATGTATTGCTCTTGTTACTTTGTGGCCTTCCCTCGGGCTTGTTTTCATCCTTTGAACAAACTTTTTGTTCTATACCAGATAGCTTTCAGGTTCCTTCCCCAGTTTGAGCAAGACACACATTGACACTCCAGTGTCCCACATGCTTGATTAAGAAGCAGCTCCAGGAGCAAAATGCATGCTGGTCAGAGACCATGCACCAAAGGAAAAACCTGACATATGTGACCAAGAAACCTACAGAAGCCAGAGTAGAACCTGCCCGCTAGGTGGATGGACAGAGAGGACAGAAGGACTTTTCTGGCCAGGAAGTTGGGGAAACAAGACAGTTAAGGAAAGCTATAGAGTTGGGATTGAGAGCAGCCACTGGCTATAGACAATTACCTACCATAAAATTGGACTCACATTCCCCAACCCCTGCCAACCACTCCAACGGGCCTTTCTTGTTGTATGGAGGCACCATTATCCAGGTGCCCACTAAGAGCCCAGGGCAGCATCTAGTCAGGCTGGCTGGTTTGTTAAATGAAGGTTAATAGCTGGGGCCAAGGAAACAGCTCAGCCAGTAAACTGCTTGCCACGGGAGCTTGAGGAGCTAGCTGGATTGATACATTCCGGTTCAAAGTGAGAGGACCTGTTGAAATATCCAAGGTAGCCAGCGTCCTGAGGAACAACATTCAAGGTTGATTTCGGGTCTCCACACATATGTACTCTCATACATGCACTCCTGAACACACATCGACACACATACAGAATATACACTCATACAAATCAATTTGTAGATGCAATGTGACCCCTTCCCTTCTCAGCTTTGATGAAATAGATTACCTTGAACTGTGAGACCAAACAAAATCTTCTTTCATTAAAAAACAAAATAAAAACTTAGCATTATGTTACCCATCAGTACCAAGGACTAGATAGATCTGCCTTGATATTGGGTAGGGTTTCTCACCTGGCTCTGTTCCCAGTGTGCCTTGGACTCACAGAGATCTTGAATGCTAGGATTAAAGATGTGTGCTACCATTGCCTGACTTCTACATTTAATATAGTGGCTGGCTTTTTCCTCTGATCCTCAGATAAGCTTTATTAGGGTGCACAATATATTGGGAGACACAATATATCACCACAAAAGTCATTTAAAGGAAGAGAAGTTCATTTTGGTCCACAGTTCAGAGGATAAAGGAGTCTATCAGGGTGAGAAAGGCATGGTAGGCAGGGGATCAGATCTGGTCTGTGATGCCAGGAAGTTGCTAGCTCACATTTTCTGTAGATCAGGAAGAAAACAAGAATTCCCATTTGCTTTGATGGCCTTGTCCTTTCTTCTTCTTCTTCTTCTTCTTCTTCTTCTTCTTCTTCTTCTTCTTCTTCTTCTTCTTCTTCTTCTTCTTCTTCTTCTTCTCCTTTTCCTCCTCCTCCTTCTCCTCCTCCTCCTCCTCCTCCTCCTCCTCCTCCTCCTTCTTTGTGGTTTTTTGAGACAGTTCTGGCTGTCTTTGAACTCGCGCTGTAGCCCAGGCTGGCCTTGAACTCACAGAGATCCGCCTCCCTCTGCCTCCCGAGTGCTCAGCCCAGCTCCTTTTTCCCTTCTTACCCCCATCCCAAAGCTGTACCCCACCAGTGCTCTAACTACTTATTCATCTAAGGAACTTGGCAATCAAAGCTAACATTAATCTATTTTTCTCTTGGGAAGCACCCCTCACACTTCAGTGCAAAGAGAGGTGACCCAGCAAACAGCAGTCTTAAGCTGAGGAGACAGAGTGGGGTTCATGAAAACTGAGACAACTTTGCAGGGTAGCAAGCTAGAGAGAGAGGAGCTATGCAAAGAAAGGGCTCCAGAACTCCACCTCAGTGTCTCCTCAAGTCTCAGACTCAATACTAAGCTGTATGTTTTTAGAGTGAAACTCTAGGACTGGGCAAGAACTGCTACCTAAGAACTGTGAGGTACACAATCCTCAGAACTCACCTATGGTTGGTGGACGTTCACCTATAACCAGCCAGAGGGGAGAAATTACGTTAAATACCCAGGGAATGTAGTAAAGACTTCATGAAGGTCAGGATATTGTAGTGAGATGAAACTCTTGGTTAAAGGCTATTTTAGGACCCCCAAATAGAGTTTAAGACCAAGCCTAAAGGAATGAGTTTGATCTTCCAATGACTTAACTACCAGCCCAAGTCCAATTCTCTTTAAAGAAGGTGTCAACATCTAGATGCTCAATTTTACAAGGTCTAGGATACAATCTGAAATAAGTATTAGGCCAAGATGTAAAAACCAATGCCCTATAACCAGAGGGAAAAGGAGGGTGGAAATAGAGACGGGGATTCTGAATCCTGGGTTTATTTTTGTCCCTTATCCAATCCGCCTTTTAATTAGCAATTGATTTTAGCTCTGTCAGCCTGTCTCACTATGAAGTTACTCTGTTTATTCCCAGCTGACGTTCTTGACATCTAATTAACTAAACATTTACCAAAGCCCCTTGGATGTCTGCTGACAGCCGCTGCCTTGAAAGAGCTACGAACCTGGGTTTGCCTGGATGAGATGAGGTGTAGCTCACCATGACACATAAGAATAATACCCAGCAGATGGATTCCTTCCAGAGAGTTCATTTGCCCATTTCCTCTTCAGCCCCTATAGATTTTGTCCTTGTGTCCCCAAGCTGCACCATTTATGCATCCCCCCATTTACCTACAGCGATTACAAAGCAAAATAAAAAGCTACACAGTAAACACTGACAGACTCCCAGGAGACAAGCAGTGACACAGTGAGCTTCATTTCAATGGTGTGTTGGCTCTCTATGATCCATGGAGGATTGTGACAAATTGTTTCTTTTTCTTTAGTGAGCACATTAAAAAGTGTCCCAACATTCATTCAATAGCTATGGCTTTTACTCACAACAAGCAGCCCAGCAGAGCCTGCAGAAGGCAGTGGTCATGTGGCTGTAGAATGGACCTCTCTATGACCAGGTGGAGGATGTGAGTCTCCAATAGAACCCCTAAGTGGTAGACTGAGGACATATGCAGGGCTAAGCTTTATTTTAAAAAGTCCAATTCAAATGTAGGTTTTCATGTTAAACATGTATGCATGCACACACACACACACACAGACACACACACACACACACACACACACACACACACACACACAAACACATACAAAGTCCCCCAAAACACACAAATATATAACCCTTTCCACAAACACAAACCCCCTATGCACACATGCAAATGCACATACAAGCAAACATATAAAACCTCAACCCACACACATGCAGGTACACACACATATACAAGCCACCTTCAACACACAGATATGCATTGCTCATTATATGTAGCATTGTATGCCAAAGTGACAAGGAGTCTGGGTCACTCTCTGACTTTGCTGGCACCAAGTTGAAGGATCATACAGTAGCCACAGATGTTATTATGTTCTGTATCCAGAGTGCAATTGTCCCCTTCAGACCTCTTACTTAAGTCACTATGTGGCTGGCAATGCTCTGGCCTACAATGACCCGGTAGGAACTGAGACCCTGTAATTTTTCTACCATTTTGGAGTGTTATCCAGAGCCAGTAATACAGGGCTGCATGCAGGCACTAATTAGAAGGGAGCTCTAGTTGTTTGCGGGATGATGAGGGGGAAGTCAGTGATTTAATTCTGCCCACTCTTGTTCCCTGTGGGGTTTGGGAAGGGAAACAAAGCATTACCCAGGCACACATTTGGTTGTGGCTGCCACTGTTCCTGTCTCCTCTGAACTCTGCCCCAGTCTGAGAAGCATTTGTTTCCAAGTGGCTTAAGCTACTCAGGCAGGCCATGAAGACTACTGTTCTGTGTCCTGGAGTCAATGTTGTAGCTGGAAGTTTTTCTGTTCTGCCTGGTCTGCAGTGGCTCATACCCAAGTAAACACACAGAGGCTTATATTAATTAAAAATGCTCGGCCATTAGCTCAGGCTTACTACTGACTAGCTCTTACACTTAAACTGAGCCCATTTCTGTTAATCTATATGTTACCACGTTTTCTGTGGTTTTACCTGTGTGCCACTACATGCTGTTCCCTGGACAGTGGGCTGGCATCTCCTGACTCAGCCTTCCTCTTCTCAGAATTCTCCTTGTCTGCTTATCCTGCCTATACTTCCTGCATGACTACTGGCCAATCAGCATTTTATTAAACCAGTGCACAAAAGCATTATCCCATAGCATTTCCCCTTTTCTGTTTAATTTAAAAGGACGCTTTTAACTTTAACATAGTAAAATTACATACAACAAACAGTTATCAAGCAAGATGGTGGGTTTGCAGTGGTGCATGGGCTTGTGTGCAGCATGGCAGATTCCTGTCACTGTACACAGTGGCGTCTGCAAGCCACATAGTGTGGTGCATGGTGGATTTAGCTTTTGTTAGTACAAAAAAAATGGTTTCTAGGCTACATGCTGCTTTGATGGAGGCATAGACCCACTGCTTCACAGAGTCAGTGGTAAACGTAGTTCCACCATGTTGGAAAGCTGAGGTGGGTGGAGCCAGCTGCCAAAGCTGCCATCTCAATCCTAGTCATGCTGCAGTTTAAAGCAATTGATTCACAATAAGGCAGATTCAGATGGAATAAGACTTTAAACGGTTTACAGTGTGTGTAAAAATGTATGTAGGCTTGGAAGACAGAAGAATATGAACATAGGCAATTATATGAAGAAATAGTTTAAAAAATAAAGTCTTTAAAGAAACAGTAAATGTAATATAAAAAATAAGCCACATAAAGATGGAAATCACAGAGATAATCTGGATTATGTTGTCTTTGGGATTTTTAACTGCAGAAAGACATTTGATTGAAAAGGCTACTCAGTTAAATCAATATGTATATTTTAAAGGTATCTTGACTCCGAAACTTGGATCTAAGGTTATGTTGCTTTGGAAGGGAGGTTCTGCTTTTGTTTTCACAGAAAATGAGAACCTATGGATTGCTTCCAGGCTAATATGATTTGACCAGCCAAGACCCCCTGAAAGGTTTCCAATGACACCATGGCCCCGATGATCTAACATCGAGAACAGCTTCAAGGCAACTGACTCAGACAATGCAGCCTCACAGACTATTTCAGTCAGGACTTAACTATAATTCTTAATTTTCTCAGGATCACCGTAAGATTGCCAGTGCCTTCAACCAGCAGGAAGTAGTATGAGAAGCTATGCCTAAATTCCCAAAATATTGTTTATAAATGCTTATTTTTATTTAAAGGGGGTTGATGATATAAACATAATCTTGTTCTAAAAGAAGAAAGGGGGATATGATAAGAAAATATAGGATACAGATATGATATGATAAAAGGATGGATTGTTGAACCTACTTTTAAAGAGCAACTTGTTTAAAATGTTTTACATTGGTGTAGATTTTAGTTTTTTGATACGAATTTAAAGTTAATTTTGTTATACTGTATGTATATTTCTACTCTTGTTTAAGGTATTATGTTTGTGCAGCTCATTTAAATTGTAATAGATAATTAAGAAATACAGATTAATAGTCTTCTATGATAGTCAAACATATAGTCATGTTAAGTTTTCTAGGTATACATAGATATAATTCGGTTAGGTAGATAATCTTCAAACACTTGAAAGACCTACAGAATATGGCATTTAAAATGTTTTAAAAACTTAGGCTTTCTGAACAGTAAGACACATCTGCTCCTGGCAGCACTGATTTACTTCAAAAAGAAAGATGGGCGTTGAAGACACTCCATATGGAATTTATCTTCTTCTTGCCAAAAATAGGCATTTGGGCAAGAAACTGTTCTTGCCTGGACTGCTTGACAAAATGTTGTATCGACTGGACATGCAGGACCCATAGGAAGGTGACCACTGAACTTTGCAAGGCTAAATGGTCCTTCAGTTTCCTGCTTTGCAGAAGAAACAGTCAGACATTCTACAGGACACAGAGAGAAGTGACTGAGAGACTCTAGGCCTGTGGGCTGAAGACAGATGCCCCAACATTGCAGAGGAACTTTGGGTGACTGTCCAGGCAGGCAGCTGTCTCTGTCATTCTAGATTTTTGAAAGTTGCTTACAATGCATTTCCTGTTTACTTAGGTAATATTGTATCCTTCTGAGGTCTTTGATGTAGTTGAAGACTAGATAGTTATAATTATGGTTTTCCTTGGTTATGATAAGAGATAAAGGAGATATGAAACTTTAGACTCACAAATATAGGATAGATAGAATATTTAATTTTACAAAATACAAATAGACTAGATATTGTAACTAATTCTTGCTTGATATATGTAATTTTACTAGGTTAAAGTTAAAACCTTCCTTTTGTTTAGACAGAAAAGGGTAAGTGATGGGGGAATGTCTTTCTGTATGCTGTGAAAATATGTTGCTCTGATTGGTTGATAAATAAAGCCATTTGGCCTATGGCAAGGCAGCTTAGAGGTGGGCAGAAAATCCAAACAGATAGACAGGAAGAGAAAGGAAAGGCAAAGCTTGCCACCTGCCACTGAAGGAACAACATGCCAGCAGACTGGTAAGCCACTGCCACGTGGCAACTTATAGATTTATAGAAATGGGTTAATTTAAGATATAAGAACTAGATAGCGCCGGGCGGTGGTGGCGCACGCCTTTAATCCCAGCACTCGGGAGGCAGAGACAGGCGGATCTCTGTGAGTTCGAGGCCAGCCTGGGCTATCAAGTGAGTCCCAGGAAAGGCGCAAAGCTACACAGAGAAACCCTGTCTCGAAAAACCAAAAAAAAAAAAAAAAAAAAGAACTAGATAGCAAGAAGCCTGCCATGGCCATAGTTTAAAAATAATATAAGCCTCTGTGTGTTTACCTGGGTCTGAGTGGCCGCAGACCAGGTGGGACACAGGAGAACTTTCAGCTACACAATGTGAAGCACAGAATCCAGTTCTTCAGCAACCTCAACATGTCCCCGATATCTGGCTTCCTCTGTCAACATGCTGTCTGCATGTTTGGGCTCTGCCAGCATGGCTGAAGGCAGGAACGCCCTGCCTCACTGGGAAGCCCAGTTTTCTAAGAAGAAAGCTTTAAAAGGAACTGAGGTCTCTCTTTACTACCTTGTGTTCTTTCTTCCTTTCACTGTGTAAGAAACACATCGACTGGGGGTTCTACACAGTGGCATTGGACATGCCACACCTTGCTCCTGTCCCTGCAAGCATGCTCCAAGCTGGGCCACTCCCCCACTGGACTGCAGTATTGACACAAAATTCTGATCATCTAGTTTTTGCTCCCTTTTTGGCTTTTTCTTTCTTTCTTCCCCCTTTCACTCCCCTCCTTCACTTCCTCCCCCTCCATCCCTCCATCCTTTTCTCCTTTGCTTTCTTCTCACCCTCCTTCCTTTGTTCCCTTCTCCTTCTAAGACCTCCCTCTCCTTCCTTCTGAGCCATCTTCCATCCTTCCATCCTTCCTTCCTTCCTTCCTTCCTTCCTTCCTTCCTTCCTTCCTTCAGCTCCAAACATACACAATTTGGAAATATTCTCCGGGAACACTAGTGTGTGCCTTTTTGAGTCCCTTAGGTTCTCTGGAAGCTCTTGAACGAGATCTGCTCTTAGCAAGGGTTTATTTTTGCTCCATAAAATAGATTTTTAGGTCCTACTCACTCAAGAGCTGGGTGAAGAGTGTGCTGTGGCATTTTTTTTGTCCCCACATATCAGTATGACTGCAGCCGCACCTCAACTTTCCATCACATAGCACAGCTGGTTTTCTGTGCACAAAGTGGAGTCAAGACTCAAGACTATTACTTGATCGCACGCAGGAACATGTCCATTTAAAGTATCAACTGATAGCAGGAGAAGCACTCGGTTGTCGTGACCCTTTCTTGCCAGGGTCCCAGGCCCCCACAGCATTGTGTAATGGGCAGACGTCACCTCTGAAGGCACACAAAGTCCAGACTTCTGCCTGGTAAGTAGAGCTTCTTCTCTTTTGTCATCAGACATTGAGATCCAAGATCAGACATCTTTCTGTCTGCTAAAAGGTGGATGCGCCCCTCAAGAGAAGAAGTGTTCCAGACTGCTTTTGTTCCTGTGGCAAGCACCAGGACCCCAAAACAACTTTGGGAGGGAAGAATTCGTTAAAGTTTGTTATATGTCCATCATTGAGGGAAGCCACGGCACAAGCTTGAAGCGTAAACCATGGAGAGATGCTGCTTCCTGGCTCTTCCCTTGGTGTGCTCAGTTACCTGCAGCATGAATCTTCAGAAGGTCTTATTAATAAAATCAAACCTGGAGCCAGGTATTGGGGTGAATGCTGGAAGATCAGAGAAGCAGAACAAGCCACAGCCACCTCACCTCGCCAATTCCTCAGCTGATCCTGTTTCCTCAGACTGGAAGCCTCTGAGTTCTCATCCAAATGGATCTCAGCTGAACTGCTGCTCAAAGCCTGAAAGCTTAACCAGCTCTAGTTCCTGGTTCATGCTTTATATACCTTTCTGCTTTCTGCCATCACTTCCTGGGATTAAAGGTGTGAGTCACCATGCCTGGCTGTTTCCAGCGTGGCTTTAAACTCACAGAGATCCGGATGGATCTCTGCCTTAGGAATGCTAGGATTAATGGTGTGTATGCCACCATTTTCTGGCCTCTGTATCTAGTGGCTGTTCTGTTCTCTGACCCCAGATAAGTTTATTAGGGTGCACAATATTTGGGGAACACTATATCACCACAGCTACTTTTCTCATATAGCCCAGGCCCCCCTGCCTAGGGATAGTACCACCAATGGTGGGCTGGACCTTCCCACATCAACTAGCAATTAAGAAATTGCCCCACAGACTTGACCCAGGACCACCTGATGTAGGCAGTTTTCAGCTGAGTTTCCTTCTTCCCAGGTGACTCATAATCTGTGTCCACTTGATGAAAGTTACCCAGCGCAGGAGACAGCTGCTACACATCTTCCTGAGAAAGTCCATACAAAAGTAATTTACAAATGGGATTTAAAGTATTGCTCATGCTGTTGATGGTGTATTAACCAGCCTTCTCCTTACATCTCTTCATGTTTCTCCCCGCAGATTCCATCAGAGGAAGAGTGGGTTTAAATGGACGCCTATTTATTTATTTATATAACAGATACTTGGGGAAATTGGACTTCCATGTCCCTATACTTTCCAAAATGGCATAATGGGCATCAATGACAGGGTACCATCATGGCTCTGAGCCATCAGAGGAAATTGCCGTTGAAGCCCAGCTGCGTGCGCACAGCCTCTTGCTGATGAGGGCAAGCTCCAGAATACAAACCAGCACACAGCAGCATTTAGCATTCAGCCTGCATCACCCAGACTGAAAGGCAGTGTGCTAATGAGAGAGGAGAGAGCTGAATGCTACGAAGAAGTCTCACTTGACAGGTTCTAAAGCGAGCTGGATACGCGGAGTGCCACTGAAGATGGGCATGGCAAACAAAAAACCCGGGAGGTAGAGAGAACATTTGGGGCAGGTTCTGAGCGACAGCCCCACCCCTGAAGAGAAGAGCAGTGAGCAGGGAGAACATGAATACACCTCTGCCTCGAGGCCCCAAAGCTAAAAGAAGTGCCCGCTCTGCTCAGCCCCATGGGACGAAAGATCTAAATTTGACCGAAGAAAACAAAGAATTGCATCATCTCAAACACCTGGGAAGCCAAAGGCATAGCTGGCCTTTGGCACAGCTGGGTCCAGAACCCAAATGAGGCCATCTGTTCCTTCCCCCAGTATTTGAGCTCTGACTGCCTCACTGCAGGCTTCACCCACAGTTTATAACTCTTTTCTGCTGGTAAAAAACGGCTACAGCTTTTCCAGGCTGTCATTCTAGCCTCTGGAACGGCGTCACAGGAGCTCTGATTGGTTACCTGCAGGTCACATGGTCTTCCCTTATCCAACCAATCCCTGAGGTCAAAGGGATGGGATCACCCGATTGATTAGCCTGACTAGGTCACATGCTGACCTCTGAGGTTAAGGTGAGGACAGGTCTGCAGTGGGAAAAATTATTAATTTCCCCAGGAAAAGTTGCCTTTTATCAAGCTAAAAAGGCTATGGACAGCAGCAAATGGGACCACAGTCACTTTAGAGCAACCAGCTGAGGGAGCAGAATGTCTATGGATGGCTGAGGACTTGGAAATCTAGCACTAAATGGTGGCTCTGTCACAGTTCCAAATGAATCCTCACAGTCTGAAGACTCCCTGAGACATCAGGGCTCTGTTCTTACCAGCTGTCCTTGTCACGGTGGCCATTATTGAAAAGGCACAAGATTATCAAGGACAAACAGAAATGAATTCATTCTCATTATCAGTCAGATGTCTTGAGGGCCCATAACACCTAATCACACACAGTGATTGTCTTTAGTTACAATTTTTATTTTTAAATTATGTGTGTGCAGATAAATTCTAAATTATGTGAGTACAAATGTCTCCGAGTGGCCTTGTAGATGTGTAAGTACAGGTACCCACAAAGTCCAGAAGAGGTCATGGGATACCCTGGATCTGGAATTGTAGGCAGGTGTGAACCACTGGACATGGATGCTGGGGAGTGAGCTCTGCAAGAGCCGTGGGCACTCTTACCCACTGACCCATCTCTCAGCCCTGTCTTTAGCATTTTTGATAGCTTGTAAGTTTCTGTGTTTTCTTCACAGACTATTAACAGTGAAGCCACTGTTGGGGCTTCCAGTGTGAACTTCAAAAGTTGAAGACATTTCAAGTTGCAGGTTTTATTAGAAGTGTCAAGGGTCATCATTTCATCGATTCTGGTGATGCTTCTCCCAGTGTCCTTAATGCTGAACAACTGGGAGAGGCCACTCTGAAAGTCACAGGTAGCAAACATAAAGCTCTTTAAATAGTGGATTCTCTGAAGAGGGCGTAGCACAGCATGGCAGTGTCTTCCCACGGGAGTCTCTGAGTTGGTCTGATTGACTCAGAGCAGTTCCCATGAGGTAAGACCTGGCTACATGGAAATCTGAAGGAAGAGGAGAGGAGGGAATAGTGTTCACAAATCAGAGGGATCTAGTGATGAGCGTTATGCGGAAAAGACCAGGCCTGGCTGTTCCTCACTTCTCAAGTGCCTACCTGGCTGTGTCGTGGAATCTCTCTGGAATGAGTACTCTGACATCAATGAGCATGGAAGAGAGGAGATGTCACCAAAGGCTCTGGTTCCCCCAGAGACACCTCCTCTCTTCCACTCTCAGTGCTGTGAGAGTTTTTATTCCAGAGAGATTCCTGCAACGTTTCTGAAAGTCCCAGTGAGATCTCCTTCACCACGACCCCATGGTCAAGAGGGGCTTCTCCTCCCAGGCCTCTCATCCCACCAAAAGTCCCTGGAACTGGGATGCATGCACTCCAAATAGGACTCAGGGTCCCCTTCCTGTGAACAAGGAGACTGTGAGACCTGGGCCTGGAGTCTCTGAGTAGAAGTCTTTGAGTTAAAGAGTCATCTTCTACTAGGCTGGATGCCCAGACTAGGTAAGGATCCTGAGGGGATGTATGTAGGGAGAGCCAGAAACCTGATCATCCCACAGGAAATTGCATCTGAAGCCTTAAAGGGATGCCCAGGTGGCACTGGTCTCCAAGGAAAAAGCCTTGATGGGATATTGAGGCAGATTAATCTCAGGAGAAATAGACAGGGTAGGAATTTAAAATGGGAGTGCATAACTTCTGAATGGATAGTGAGTGAGTGTGTAAATGTCTGTAATGTCCCCCAGCCTTGTGGCTATGGGATTTGATGGGGCCCCAGCCTGGAGTTCTGCTGAGGTCCTTTCACACAAACAGGCAATCACCTCCCATAAAAGGAGTGACCAGGCACAGAGTTATACAAGTGGCCCTTAGGTAAGACCTCCTAAATTGCCACATGGTGGCTGGCCAAGCAGTTACCTGCTTGAGGGGGAAGCTGGTCTCTACCACACTATATGCACCACACAGGGTTAGGCACATATCACTTCCTCCAAGCTCCTAGATAGAGAACTTTTGTCATCATGGGATTTTTCACAGTTCCAGTGTGATACTCACACAGTCCTGCAAAAATTTTTAGGCCTGAAGACACCAAGGAAGCACCCACATTAGCTTCCCTAGAGGATGAAAACTTGCCTGTGATGCTGCCTCCCTACTAGCTCCCATTGCCAGTGCCACACGGTGCCAAGGCAGTCATGAGACCACCTGTCCCATCCTTCCGACTGCCACCAAGGGAAATGCTAGGCTCTCCCCTCATCCAAGAAGATGACAGCTATGTTACCAGGTCCTAAGTCTGGCCACATGCTTGGCCTGAAGTGGAGGGAGAGCCCCTCCATGACCGTGGAGAAATTATAAAAGAGATTTTTCTCCTCACAGCTGCTTCCCAATGTAGACATGGCAACTTTTACCAGTCTGGAGGACCTGAGATGGATCCCTAGGACCCATATGGTGGAAGGAATGAACAGACTCCAACTTCCACACACATGTGGTGGCGCGCGCACACACACACACGCACACACACACAGTAAATAAGTGCAATGAAAAACCAACATGAGAACATGAAGTCTTCCCATCACTATAAGAGGTCAGATTCTGAGCTTTCATACTTACTGTCCCCTATGAATCCTGCAGACACCCTGTGAGTTAGGTAGGCAGATGACACTTGCCCAGTGTGGCGTAGCCATCTTGGATCCACTGGGCTAACTCAAAAGCAATGGAAGTACTGAAGGTGAGCCCGAAAATCATGAATTCTTACCACGTTGGGCGCCAGATGTAGATGTGACCATCTTATTAAATAAGAAACACAGAGCCAATGCAGAGATGAAAGCCCAAGAGGTCAGAGCTAAGAGCTAAAAACCTTACCCTTCACTGCCGCTGCTATCTTCCTCAGCAAGAGACCTATTTCTTGTCTGTTTGTCCTTTTTATTGACTTTCTCTTCTGCCTTCTCATTGGTTGTAAACCCAACCACATGACCTCCTCATCACTGCCTGTCTGTACAGACCTCCAGGTCTTCTATGGTTGGTATTGAGATTAAAGGCGTGTGTCTCCACCTGTCTGTGCTGAGAGGCATTTGTACTCCTTCCTCCTACTGTTGCACACAGCTTAGGCTGACACTCCAATCACCAATTTGACATAATCTAGAATTCCCAAGGAAAAGGCTCTCAATGAGAAATGGTCTAGATTGTGTTGACCTGCGTAAGGGATTATCTTGATTTTTGTTAATTGAAGTGGGAAGATACACCGACTGTGGGTGGTACCATTCCCTAGCTGAGAATTCTAAACTGTCTAAGAGTGGATAAAGGGAGCTGAACACTAGTGTACACTCATTAATTCAGTGCTCTCTGTTCTTGACTATGGTTGCAATGTGTCTGGCTGCTTTACATCTCAGCTGCCTTGAGTTCCCCCCCACAATGATGGAATCTGGAATTGTAAGCCAAATAAACCCTTTCTCTCCTAAGTTTTGTTTGCCGGGGTATTTTATCATAGTCACAGGAAAGGGAACTAAGACGTTCAGCATCATCCTTTCCATGACCTCAGCCCACCTGCTGGTCACATCCCCACCCAGCCTAGGGCTAAGCAGCTCAGGACCTGGGTGGGAGAGGCCTAGAGAATGGGACAGCAAAGCTTCCCCTGACAGAACTTTGATCCTCCTTCAGCAGCAAAGAAAACCCAACCTAAGTCCTAATCAATTCTCCTGCTCTCTATGGGTCCACTAATGAGTGTTCAGAATTATTTTCCCATCTTTGAGCTGTCCAAGGAATAAAAGGCATGAGTGGAAAAAATAGTTATAAGGATTTCAAAGGTCTTTCCTACTGAAAGGACAAAGTCAAGAGGTTCCTTCCTTCTATCCCTGAATAATGAGAGACTGCATCCACATACTTCAAGGGATGTTTCTTGCTCTTTGTTCCACGAAAGAGCTGGGTGTTCAGTGTCAGGGAGGCTGATGGAGTTCCAGAGAAGCCTGTCAAACTCAATCACACAGCAGCATGACACAAGAGGAAGACAGAGACACACCCACAGAGACACTGAGAGAGGGACAGACACTTAGAGAGATACATGAGCATTGACGTCACATAGACACACACCAATATAGAGTACCAGAAACAAATACCAAGCAAATGAGTGGGGCTGAAATGGGAAGAAAGCAGCCGCGTCAAATCTTGAATTTCATGTTCTGTCTGTCATGCTAATTTTGAGTTAAAGCAGTTGCTGCATCATTTAGACCCCTCAGAGCAGAGGTTCTCAACCTGTGGGTCGTAAACCTTTGTGGTCAAAGGACCCTTTCACAGGGGTCATCTAAGATGATCAGAAAACACAGATGTTTACATTATGATTCACAACAGTAGCAAAATTACAGTTATGAAGTAGCAACGAAATAATTGTATCGTTCAGGGTCACCACACATGAAACTGTATTAAAGGGTTATAGTATTAGAAGGCTGAGAACCACTGCCTCAGCGGAAAGACAATTTCACTTGCAGAAATATTTAAGGCAATCAGCCACTAAAGAAATGTATTTTTGATCTGTAGCCATCGTTAATACCCTGACACATCTTTGCAGGCATTTGCTGTGCTGAATTTGGTCTCTCCCCTTCCCTCCAGTGTTGCTTAGAACCTAGATGGCCTCTCCTTTACTTGGTCCTTCTGGAAAATGTCCCTGGGTTTGTAGGCCAGTTTGCTGTTGTGGTATGTGTGTGTGTATAAAACAATAATAAACACAGAAGAGAAGGTCACGAATTTGAGAAGGGGAATGGGAGGAGTAGAAGGGGAAAGGCAGAAGGGAGAGGGGGAAATGATATAACTACAGTACTCATGTATGAAATTCTCAAAACTTAGAAAATAAAAAGTCACACATCACCCTCCAGGACAGGAAAATTGAAGAGGAAACCACAGCAGAGCAGAGACTGAGGTCATGGCTTTGAAAGGTAAAACTTCAACTTTCCATCTCCATTCTGACAGACGTCAGGCCAGGGGTTCTGATGAAGTATAAGCTGTCAGCTTCAGGATCCCTTTGGAAATGAATGACCCCAAGTATGAAGCTGTGGTGGTTTGAATGAGAATGGCCACAATAGGCTCAAATATGTGAATACTTGGTCCCCAGTCAGTGGAACTGTTTGGGAAGGATTAGGAGGTGTGGCCTTGTTGGAGGAGGGGTGGGCTTTGAAGCTTCAAATGCCCATACTGTTCTTAGCTCTCTCTCTCTCTGCCTCCTACTTGTAGATAAGGATATAAGCTCTCAGCTACTCCTCTAGCACCTTGCCTGCCTTCCTGCTGCCATGCTCTCCACCAAGATGGTCCGTGAGGTAGCCTGGACACAGAAAAGGTGTCAGTGTGTGTCAGCTGCTGTCATCATTCCTCCTTCAGCTCAGAAGCCATCAAGAACACAGGGGAGTCCTGTGCTGTGGTGATATTTTATTTGTGCTCTAAATAATAAAGCTTGCCTGGAGATCAGAGGAAAAACCAAGCCATTATAAGTAAACACAAAAGTCATGCAATGTTAGCACACGCCTTTAATCTTATCACTTGGCAGGCAAAGATCTGTTTGGATCTCTGTGAGTTCAAAGCCACACTGGAAACAGAGCCAGGTATGGTGGCACATTCCTTAAATTCCAACATTAGTTAACCATGGAGGTCTAGAGGTCTCTGCAGACAGACAGGAAGTGACAGAGCTGGGCAGGAAGAAGAAGTGATGTAGCTGGACAGAGAGCAAATCAGATGGCAGAACAGCAAGGCATATAGGCATGGGTAGAGAGGAAGTAACTCTCATTTGGAAGCTGTGGAGTTGGTGAGGTAAGGTTAGCTGTGGCTTTCCCTATTTCCCTGATCTCTCAGGTTTTCACCCCAATATCTGGCTCCATGTTTTTTATTTAGTAAGACCATTTAGAAATTAATCTACACTGTGCTGTTCTTTTGTTTGAGTTACTGAGCCCTCTTCCTTCCAGGAGCATGGCTGTCTACTGAAGGGAGCCAGGTGTGTGTGGACAAAGCATGTTGTTAGCAATGCAGGGTGTTTGCCACTGTGGACTCTATCAGTCTGGTGACCCTTCCAGAACATAGCACCATGTGAGGCTGTGGTGGACAGAAACGGTCACCAGAGTTCAACCTCACTTCCTCTCTTACTGTCTCTGGGGCACCACTTTTTTCCCCAATCATGGCTTGTATTGACAGGTTCTGGGTGGTTCACAGGACTGGAATGAGGGCAGAGCAACCTCCCCAGGGAGACAGGAAACAAAAAAAAAAAAAAAGGAAACTTTTGGTTTTAAAAATGCTAGAACTTTTCATTTCAGTGCAGATCTTAATTTTTAAGTTTTATGTGAATTTCATCTCTGGATTTAAAATTGTGTTTTATGAGCTATCATTTCATCGTTAGAATTAGAGGCGTGTGCTCATCTTCTCTAGAATGCTGCCTGTATTAAGACAGCTCAACCCTGTTCCAACACCCACAACCAAGACTGCTTGATCCGGGCCACACTCCCAACCTCTTTGAAAACTCAGGAGACCTGGCCATACCAGGCTTGACTTCTAGTGTGGCAAAGTCACCCTTGAGCTATAGCACCTGAGCACCACTTTCCCAGGTGTGCACTTGCTGGTGCTCTAGTCCCTACGGCTCCTGGTATCCCCAGGCCACCTCATTCACCGTGTTCCTTTCCCAGTCTCTCCTGATGCCTGATCTGAGAATGCAGCCTCTAACATGTGCTCTGCGCAGGTGACCCCGCGGAGGAGGGAGTCTGCTGTTCACAGCTTCCAGGGGGAGCCCTGACTCACAACCTGAACCCCCTGACCAGAGACTGAGCTAGGCTCTTCACCCTTCATATTCAGAACAGACCAGGGCCCGAGGCACAAGTGTTCCTCTCCACAGCCACCTTACTGGTGCATCATGATGTTACAGTTACTTCACATTAATAGACTGTGAAATTAAACATATGGATCTACAAAAAAACGCCTGCCTTTTGTGAGCTGGCTTAGGTCCTTAATTACCGCTCCTAAGGATCCGGCTGCGTGCTTCATGCTATTACGTCCTTTGCAATTTTAATTACATTCTAATCAAAGCTTTTACAAGGCCTATTTTAAGGCTTTCAGTTTAATTATCAGCATTAACAATATTCTGTTGTGCTTTACAGAGCCCTTCTGGCCGTTTATCTTTAAATGTTAAGTATTTATACAAATGGACACCTCCTGGTCCAGAATTTTAAGTAACCACCCCCTAAAGTGTAGTTCTCTCCCTTCTTTCTGACTGCCATTGCCGAGCCAGGTTTAAGCCAGAACCAAATGAGCCCAGAGACTCCGTTTTCATACAGTAGCGCCTTTTCTTGCACTTTTATTCTTGTGCTTGGTTTTAAAAATTCTAGAAGTTTTCATTTCGAGCCAGATATTAATTTTTAATGTGAATTTTATCTCTGGATTTAAAATTGTGTTTTATGAACTAACATGATTTCATTATTAAGTGTCTTATATTCACTTTCCTTTAAAAAACTTATTATTCATTTGTGTGTGCGTGCGTGTGTGTGTGTGTGTGTGTGTGTGTGTGTGTGTGTGTGTGTGTGCGTGTGAATTCCATGGAGCATGAGTGGAGAGCAGAGGACAACTTGTGGGAACTGGTTCTCTCCTTCAACCAAATAGGTCCTGGGGATTGAATTCAAGTTGCCAGGCTGGACAGTAAACACCATACGACACTTCACCTACCACGTCATCTCACTGGCCCTCACGTTCACTTCAAGGTTGCTTGTGAATGTAGCTGCTGTAATTTTTTTGTAATCTAAGCTTTGAACTGGGTTGGAAGTTCATTCAGGCATTTCCCTGCCTCACTCCACCATTAGGCAATCATGTGGCTCTGTGCCAAAAACCACAGCTGGAGGGGACCACAGCTGGTGAGGACCACAGCTGGAGAGGACCACAGCTGGAGAGGACCACAGCTGGAGAGGACCACAGCTGGAGAGGACCACAGCTGGAGAGGACCAGAGCTGGTAAGGACCAGAGCTGGAGAGGACCACAGCTGGAGGGGACCACAGCTGGAGAGGACCACAGCTGGAGAGGACCACAGCTGGTGAGGACCACAGCTGGAGAGGACCACAGCTGGAGAGGACCACAGCTGGAGAGGACCACAGCTGGAGAGGACCACAGCTGGAGACGACCACAGCTGGAGAGGACCACAGCTGGAGACGACCATATTAGGGGCCAGGGAACAGGTGGTGCATGAGCTCCATGAGCTCCACGTGCAGCTTGTAACAGAAATGTTACGGTGTTGGCTCTACCTGGACTGCTCATCCCAGAGCACTCAGCTGATGATTTAGACAGTCACACATGAGTCTCTTAAAGTGCAGGCTGTTACATTAACTGCCAGAATATGGCATTCTTCAGACATCAAAGACGTAGTACCTTGCGTAGCATCCAGTCCCAGCAATCTGGAAATCCAGAGAGGAGTGAAGGGAACACACTCAGCTTTGAAAAGAACAAGCCGGCTGGAAGCTGTACTCAGCCTGAAAAAGATGAATGTTAACTGGCTGCATCTGACAACTCAAAGAGCCCCACAGAGGCAGCAGCTCCCTGTTCTTTTCCTGCTCCTTCTCCCAGGTCCTGCCATGCTAATGCTTCCTCCTGGCCTGAAACCAGACTATGATGCCGCCAAAGACCCCTCAGAACAGAGCTGTGCTCCATGTAACTCCCAGAGGTATAAGACACCTCAATGTCAGTTCTTACCTCTACTGCTTCCCTAGCCAATCCCCCAAGGTAAGCCACAGGACTGACATCCTCACCAGCGTGCCAGCTCACTCTGTCCTCTGTGAATTCTTTGCTAGGGTGGAATTACATTCAGAACTGGCTCCCTAACCTAGACTGCAAGGTGGCAAGAATCTTGCACCCAGGACCAGTGAGGCAACCTCCCTACACAGGGAGCCCCTTGCTTCCAAAGTTAGAATGATCCAGGGACAGAGCCTACTTTGGGCCTCACTGTGAATCCTAACAACTTTTGACACACTCATGGTCAACACCACGTCTTCTGGGTGGGAGACTTTATTATATTTTACAACATGAACACAGAGGAGGGTGGGTGCTTCAGCAAACCCTCAGGTAAAGGAATCGCCGGATGAGCAAGCACGCCCACCCAACCCTCGCATCCTCCTTCCTGGTACTTGGGTCTCTCAGAGACTGTTCCTGGTGTCCCAACCTTACAAGTTGAAAATGTTGAAGGGAGACATGGAGAGTGGCAGGAACACCATCCACAGAACGGAAACTGGGGGGACTTTAAAGTAACTGATGAGAATCACATTACAGAAAATCCTTTCCACTGTGTAATGACATCAGGGTAGAAGAATGAGCCAGGGGCTCAGCGTCCATCTTCCCCAGACACCCGTCATACAGGACCCTCAGTGATCCCCTCCAGAGGCAAGCTGGGTGCACTGTCGGCTGTAGGTCTCTCCTCCTTCTTCAGTGAAGTGGGCACTCGGAGACTGACGTATGGTTTGTGACATGCCGTGTTGGCCAGAGGAGGGTAATGCTGTCTGTAGCAAATATAGGCAAAAATGAGGCCAATCACTCCTCCAACAAAAGAATCTAGGTAGGAGACAGGAAGTGGGAAAAAACCAGTTATTCTATTCTTCCTTCATGTACCCAGCCCAGATTTCCAGAAAGGTCTCTTCCCACTTGCCCTAGACGATGGATTGCTTTCAGTCTCTCCACCCTAAAGCCCTCCCACCCCCACTTCTGGAAGACCAAAGGAAAGAAAGCATACTGAAGGTGCAAACCGTGGTGGTCTCTGCAAACTGCCATCATTTCTAGCGCTGAAATGCTAAAAACCAAGGACTCAGACTACGGAAATGGCTCAGCATGGAAAACACTTGCTGAGAAGCCTGATGACCTGAGTTCTATTCTCAGAACCTACATAAAGTGGGTGGAGAGAACAGACCCTCCAAAGTCACTCTCTGACTTAGATGTGCACCACCCCACCCCGCCCCCGGCATTTTTTTTTAAAAATCAAGGACTTGACTCTGTGCCCCAGCCCATTAACTCACACCCAAGCATTGCATGAGCTCAGATTGGTATTTTGGATTTTTCAGAGCAGAAGAAGAATCCTAGTCATCTCTCTCACATCTGAACACCCGCAGGGGCTGACATTTATTTTTCCCTAGGCAAGTCTTGCTGGCATCTTTCAATCTTGCTGGTGAGCCACAAAACCCTAGCAGGTGTTCTGGTCTCTGCCTTACAGTAAGGGGTTTCTCGGGGATAAAATAAATCCTCAGAGGCATATGGTGAATAAAACCTTTCACAGTCCTTGAGACTTGGAAAACTCTTTCAAGCTCTGTAAAAAGGAGCTTGATCCCTCCAATGAGATGCAGGTATCGCTGAGATGAAGGGGTAATGAAGAGCAGATGAAGCAGGATGACTCATCTGTAGGCAAAGACAGGCTCCTTTACCACACAGGGCCTCCAGGAGCTCAGGAGAGACCCCACGAAGGTGGCCTACCCATCAACCCTGGGTGTGTATGTGATGCATGCCCCAACTTTCTCTACAGACTATTTCTGCCAAAACATCCTAACATAGTGGGAACCTCCCACAGTAAGAGAAATCTGAAACACATGTCGTAGTCACTGCCACGATCAGCTGTCATTCTCTACATGCCAATCCTCTCGTGAAGTCATGAAGACTTCCAACAGATAGTTGGAAGCACCTCCATTTTCCCCAGCATTCCAGTTTAATTCCATTGCTGTGGCAAATCCCATGACCAAAAGCAACTTAGGGGAGGCAAAGGTTTATCTCAGCTTACAGTTTCAGTCTATCATCTTGGGAAGCCATGAAAGGAACTTGAAGCAGAAACCATGGAGGAACATTGCTTGGTGGCTCAGCCAAAGACCTATGCTTGGCAAGCTTTCTTATATAGCCCAGAATGACTTGCCCAGGGAATTGTGTCACCCAGAGTGGGCTGGGCCCTTCTACATCAGTTAACAGTCAAGATATTCCCTGAATATACATGAATGCAGGTCAATCTGATCTGGAAAATCCTTTAATTTTAGATGCCCTTTGCAGGTGACTCTAGGCTGTATCAAGTTGACAGATAAAACTGGCCAGGACGTGGACTGCTGGAACACTATTAGCCTGAGTCTGTAGTCTGTGCTGGCCCAGGGGCTGTGTATACCTTTATAGGTTCATTCTAGGCTTGATAACCTTGTGACTTTCTGAGGTCCCAGCCTTCAAAATGCAACAGGGCTGTGGGATAAAGGCTATGTCCACCCTGGGTCAAACAAGGAATAACTCTTTCCACACTTCTTAGGAAGCCAGACACTGTGCAGTCACCTCAGGTAAGTCCAGTTACCTGCCTTTTGCTTCCTGTGAGACCATAATAAGGTGTGGTCAAAGCCTTGTATCTTTCCAGAAAGTGAACCTCGCAGTGTGTAGTTGTGTGTGTGATACCAGTCACTGCTGGTCTTGTCATAAGTATCTAGGCTCTACCTTGATCTATCAGAATAATTTTAAAAATGTCCCATTTTTAAATTTATTCAGTGCACGAATATACATATGTACATATGCACATGTGCACGCCACAGTTACTGTGTGTCAGAGGACAACTTTCAGGAGTAGGCTCTCTCCTTCCACCACGTGGGATCCAAGGATCCGAGCCATAAGGCTTGTCAGCAAACACCTTAACCCCCTGAGCAGTCTCGCTGGCTCTGTCAGAATTTTTAATGGGCACAAAATTTTGTATGTCACTGTCCTCCATAGAACCAACAACTGCTGCTGTTAAAATTTACAGTAGGCCAACAGGCAAACACAGTCTTCCCTAACATACACTTTAAAGTTCTTCCAAATAAATGTAGCATTTTAGTGTGTGTACTTTTATTGATCTACAATAGTAAAATAGGAAAATAACCAAGTATAGATAAGAGTGCTTGTATTCTAGACATTTCCATGATGGAGCATGGATGTCAAGGGCATGTAGCCCAATGTCCAGCTGCTGCTCTAATGACCAGAGTCTAGACTCTGGTCACAACAGCTGGTGAACCTCCTTCATGTGCAAATAGATGGAACTGCTCCTCTGCTCAGTGGGACCTCCACTGCTCCTCAGAATCAAGAAGGCCTGGTGTTAATCAAAGCTGCTCACGTGGCTCTGCCACATACTCCTGTCTTGTCTCCTTCATGCACCATCTTCCTGCCTATACTTGCTTATTGGTTGCATACATGTAGTTTCCATCCTGGGCTCAGAAAAGGATCCTGCTTACTCCCTGTCCTGCTTCAACACTTAACTCCTTATCTTCGTACCATGAAGCCCAGGGACACATGGTAGCGACCCCTCCCCACTCCTGTGCAACTCCAGTGGTGAATAAAGGCAAACTTTACAACTGTGGATGGTTAGCACTAGGTTTAGAACTCTATGAGGGGAAGGGCTGTGGGTCTTGTTGGCTGCTGACCCCTCAACACTTGGCCAATATCTTGATGCTCATGGTGGAATTAAGATTGTTGAGGGAGGTGAGTGCACAGTAAGTCAAGGGTTAGATTTGACTTCTGTTCCGTGTATCCTTAAGTGAGTCCTTTGTCACTGAGGTCCTCTGCCATCATGTTGGTTATGTCTGAGTATGGAAAAAGCACATGGCCATGAAGAGGATTTCTTTTTTTTCCACTTAAATTTTTTTTTTAACATAAAACAGGTTATAATTCAGTCCAGTTATTTGAAACTGGAAAATATTTTCTCTGTAGAAAATAGTAAAAATGATAACATTTCCCAATAAGCCCCTTTAAGCCAAATAATAGCTAAATTATACATGTAAATATTGATCAGAAAAAAAAGGAATGTTTCATGAATTTGTGTGTCATCCTTGAGCAGGGGCCATGCTAATCTTCTCTGCATTGTTCCAATTTTAGTATATGTGGGGCTGAAGTGAGCACAAAGAGGCCTTCTTGTATAAGAGTGATCTGACATAAAGGCCAGGAACACATATGAGCGAGTGTCTGCCTGGCCCTGATGAACAGCTATTAAGATGGGAGTGGTGGTCTTAGAGAGAATAGTAGAATTAGGAGACCATGGGCTTCAGGAGGTAGCCCATCCTCATCCATACCCAGGGCCAAGCAGGTGCACCTGGGACATGGTAATACACTCATCATCTACTCTCACCCCAAACTCAGAACATCCTTGTGGTGGGATCTTTGTCTAAGACACTACAAGCCCCTGCCAGGGTGAATCATTTCACTTCCCTGAGCCTTGGCCTCCTCAGATGTCACAACAGGACCTAAAAGCAGCTAGTCTCATCGTGTCCCTTTCACATCTTACTCCGGTACTTATGGGGAGCTCTTGATTTTTCTCCATCTTTCTTCCCACACAGGAAGCCAAGAGTCCAGAACTGTAACCTCAGGAACATGGCCATAATGTTTTTAAAGCATTTTATTTTATTTTTAAATGCAGTACTCTTTTAACAAAAGATTAATTGTGTGTGTGTGAGTGTGTGTGTGTGTGTGTGTGTGTGTGTGTGTGTGTGTGTGTGTGTGTGTGTGTGTGTTTGTGTGTGAAAGTTAGAGGAAAACTTGCAGGAATTGTTTCTCTCCTCCCACTATGTGTGTCCTAGAGAACAAACTTAAGTGTCAGACTTGACATCAGGTGCCTTTACCCATGGAGCCATTTTGCCAGCCCTTTATAGCATTTTAAATAAACTTGGAAAACATGCGTTACCCAGAAACCTGTAAAGCAGTATAGACTATGAATTCTTGAACAGGGCTTCCAGGCACAGTTAGCATCCTAGAATGAAACAGCACCGCAAATGAAGAATTTCTTCATGTAATCTATGGATACCAGTCCATAAAGCACATTACAACCTTTTCTAGTTCAAGGTCTTTGAGCTGCACTATTATTTCATTTTATTATCTTGTCCAAGCTCAGGGAATAGTCCCACAGGGTGTTACTTTTATGAGCATCTAAAATAAACCACAAAACCTAACCTGCATTTGAGCCATTGATTGTCAAACAGACCAAAGAGCTAAGTGTATGAATGACACCACCTGGCTTCTCTATGGCTCAGCATTTCAAGAGGAGGGTCATTGACTGAAGACATCTAACAACTCTAGGCATATGCTTCCTGGGCTCACTGAGGTTGCAACAAAATGGTGAGGCCAGCCCAAGCATCTTCCCATTTGATGGAACAAATGAAAAACCAAGAGGGGTGGGAAGCAACAGGAACAAGAGGTAGTCCTATCCAAGCCACCTTCAAGCAGTTACTCGAGGCTGCATTTATTACCAAGATGTGGACAAGAAATAACTTGCTTTATGAGGGAGCTTGTCACCAAGGGCTCAAGCGGGCAACTGCTGCTTCAATCAGCTCACACTCACATCCTGTTGACAGATATCAGGCAAGGGCATGCAGGTCTTCATTGGGAAAGAAACCATTTAGGATTGATTTCACCCCAAGAAGGGTAGCATGCTCTTGAAGGACTCAGAAAAGAAATGAATGGATCTCCATGTCTCTAGCATCCAAATGTTGCTGTCTCCTTACTTAGCATTGGTATCAATCTCTTAACCCATGTGTTTACTGTATGTGTATCAGGTATTAGGCATTGGAGTCAGGCCAAAGGAAGCATAGGAGACCCTGCTACCCAGAGTTTACAGCCCCAAGGGACAAAACAGATGCCATATAATGATGGCTTAACAGTGAGTTGCAGCTGTGATAAGCACCAGGAATGAGAAGTGGGGGGGGGGGGGGTCTGAGAACTGGTTCAGCAGTGTGGCCTTGACTAACCTAGAGCACAGGGTTATGCTGAGGGTAGAACCCAGAGGCTAAGACATTATGAAGGGATGTAGAGGCAAGAAGAGCATCTGCAGTTTTCTAGGAAGAAGGGAAAAATGCATAAAGCAGCCAAGAAAGGAAGAAAGGGGCTTGTCAGACTGAGAAACTGATGGTTAGCCCATCTAATAAAAGGGTTATAGGACATAAGGTCACCCACCAGGTTGGGATGAAGAATATTTTGTCACATTTCTATACAACTCTAATGAGCTCTCAGCATGGACCAGAGTCCCACTTCCCTCTGGGGCATCATCTGTGCATTTTGCAGCCTCATACCTTCCATCCTGTTTGGCACCCCATTTCCAAGACTGTCTGCCTACTAGATGGTGTCTAGGATCCTAGACAGCTTGCTCATGTGCATTCCTCAGAGCTCAATAGTTTCTATTCTGTAAATGTTTGGCAAACAGATACACTGAACATCATCTACAAGATACACCAAACTGTCAATGCTACTAGTCACAAAAGACCATTCATTCCATAGCACCTAAAACAGGCAAACTCAGAGACAGAAAGTCGATCAGTGTTGCCAGGAGCAGGGGATGGTGACTGTTAGTAGTAAGCTTAGGATGGTTGCACTATTCTGAATATGCAGATAGAACCCACGGCACTGTGCACTTCAAGGGGGAGAGCTTTATGGTGCCAAATTAGAGCTCAATGAAGCCTTTCTTTATAAAAACAGAGGGAGAAAACCAACACCAGATGGTTTCTAATGGGACCAGAAACTGTGACTTTGAATCCAGCAACCTGAGAAATGAATCTTTGCCTTCACAATGGGCACAAACCCATCCTCATCTTATGAGATCAAAGGACAGGAAATGACCTTACCAGGTCTTCCACAACCAATACACCAAGCTATGTACACCTGCTCCAAAAAACCAACATGAACAAGGGCTTCCTATTTGTGTTGGCAGGTCCCCAGGAAGGGAACATCCATTCCTATCACCATGGCAACATCCAACATCATTGAGTTCACTTGACTTGAGACCTTATATGTCTTGGGCTTTATGACCCAAGACACTCAGGCAAAATTCAACTCTGAAAAACTCAACAATTGCATCTGATCTTTTTGTTTTGTTTTGTTTCTGTTGTTCTTTTTATTTTTTCCAGTGAGTCTCTGTCTAATGAGATTCCTGCTTTTGTGACTGAGTTTCTAGAAAAGAATTTATATAATACCAACCTACTTAGTACACTGTAGGCTAGAGGCATATCAACCATACTGCCTTACTGAGCCCACAGGTACAAGGAAGCATGACCAAATAAATTCTTAAAATGCAAATTTAAATTTTTTACTTTTAAAAGGAAAGCTTACAGAAAATGTGCTTATTATATTAAAATAAGTTGGATGAGCTCAGAAAAAATTCATAGTGTCTGTGTCACCTGCCATATCCCACAAATACCAGTTTCTGGTCCAAAGCCTCTAGTTAAGCCAAGTGAGGGATGGAAGCCGGCCAAGAAGGCCAACATGGAGTCCCACAAGGACACTGGGAGCCCAGTGGGCTGGCATCGTCTGTAGAGGGGACTGTTTCTTGCACAGCAGTGTCTGCTACTCAGCTACTGCTTGGAATGTTGTCCTATAAGATGAAGTGAGCTAAGTTCACGATGTTCCAGCTCCATAGTCTAACACAAGACCCTCTCCCCGCAGTGGGCAGGGCAGTGGAAGGGGGAACTGTGGAGTGGTCTCTTGAAGCCCACAACTACTGGACCCAACAGCAACTGTCCTGTGTCATCTGTGCTCCTACATACTTCCTGTTTGTCTTTCTTTCTGTTAGGATGTTACAGGGATCCAATGTCCCACACACTGTTGAGCATTTTCTTCCGTCTCTGGGCAGCTTTCCCCATTGCCTTAATACAGACTGGCCAAGGATGTCACCAGTGCAAAGAATGTGACCAGTAAGAGAGGAGCACGTGATAAGCCATGTGCATGTTTGTAACCCCAGTACTCAGGAGGTTGAGGAAGGAGGATCTTGAGTTTGAGGCTATCCTGGGTTACAAGATGAGTGACTTCTAGGGCAGCCTGAGCACACAGTGAGGCTGGCTCAAATAAGGCAAAACAGAAGACAAAGGGACAATTTAGGCAAAATCATTCACTTATTTAGCACATATGTATTGAGCGGACCTATGTCCTTTTAAAATTTCTGTCAAATTCCCAACCCCTTATAACATAGTGTGACAGTATTAGGGAACTGGGTCTTAAGGCTTTGAATTCACTGTGGAACCAAAGATGACCTTGAACCAAAGGAGACAGAACCCAGGGCCCCATGTATGACAGTAATCACTCTACCAAGTAGCTCTATCTACAGCAGAAAATGGGTTCTTTCTAGAATATGAGGTCATTGGGCTGGATATTTACCCAATATGGCTGGTGTCCTTATAATGAGGTTAGGGCAGACAAAGGCAGAAGGAGTGATGTGAAGAGATGCATGGAGGACAGGGACAGAGCCCGGAACTCTACTTCTACAAGTCAAGGAACATCTTGGATATGAGAAACTGGGAGAGGCAAGGAAGATTCCTTCTTCAGGTTTCTGGGACAGCTGTCCTGACGGTCCTTTGTCCAGCCTCCAGAATAGTAAGACAATATACTGCTGTCGTTCTTAACACCTGATGTTTAGATGTTTGATCTAGAAAGTCTAGGGAACTCCATCAGAAGACAGCATGTGACATGCAAACATCCCTGCCTATATTGGAGGGACCGGTCAGTGACATAATTCTGCTCATTTACGTATCATTTATGGCTGCCCTCACATAACTGTCACAGAAATGGTTTATCTACATAAGGCCAATGTATAGTATTTACAAAGTCTGCCTTCCTCCCCTTGTTCTAGTGAATAGGAACAGACAATTCTCATTGCGCACTATATTAGTTGTTAGAAGGTAGCAAATGAGTTAGGGTAGAGGGGCAGGATATGAGGGGAGTGCTGTGAGTGAAATGATATGTCAAGTCTATACCAATGTGATGTATGGAACAAGGCCAGAGGAGGGCAAAGGGCCACTGTACACCCACGTCAAGGAGGATAGGGTTGCAGCACATGAAGAAGCCAATTCAAAGGCACCATGGTGAGATAAGCCTAGAGTGTTCAACGAACAGCAAAAAGCCACATGAGCAGGCAGGTCTGAAGGGTGGGATTTTGTGGGTCACTGCAGGATCTGGGCTCTGATGTTGAAGGAGCAGAGCATCGATGGAAGAACTTATGGACAGAGCCACGGTCCTGAAGGCTCACTGGCTAGAGCTCAGGGACAAGGATGAAGAAGACCAGTCAGAAGCATTGGACCAGCATGGGGAGAGGGATTGGATTCTAGAACTATCTTGAACATGGAAGTCCACAGGAAACCACAGGAAGCTGAGAAGAGAAGCATTCCCTGAATAAAGTGAAGCAAGGTGCCCATGGAACTCGGGAGCAAGCAACATCTTTCCTCAGGGAAACTGGGCAATGGGCCAGCCAAGTGCGGAAAGATGCAAAAGGCCCAGCTGAGGAAGACTCCCATGGGCCTCGTTCTGTCTGTCAGGTGGGCTCTGCATGGCCGGATGAGCACCAGGGGGCTTCAGACTGCTCCTACTCCCCTGAGCACTAACATAGACATGGTGCGACCATGGGCATCTGGGCTCTGAGGTTCCTTAACAGCATGGAATGTTGTGAGTTCAGCCATGCCACACAGATAGCCAATGGAGGGGAGATACGTTCACTTGGAATGGAATTAACTAAAGGGTGAGCTGCAGGGCCAGATTTTGTTCAGCCTAGGGCTGGTAAGTTTCTGGTGGGAACAACCATACAGTCCTAAGAACCCCTTTCAAGTCCCTTCATTTAGAAAATCAAACGATTGCTTCTGATAGCCTAAGAGAGACCTGGTGAATCAATCTCTCCCAGCCCCCTCTCTTTCTTCTCCTCCTCCTCCTCCTCCTCCTCCTCCTCCTCCTCCTCCTCCTCCCCCTCCTCCTCTCTCTCTTTCTCTCTCTCTCTCTCTCTCTCTCTCTCTCTCTCTCTCTCTCTCTCTCTCCCTCTCTCCTTCCCCCACTCTGTGTGTGCCTGTGTGCCCATGCATGTGCCTTTGTGTGTGTGTGCACATGTGTGTGTCTCGCATGTGCCTGTGTGTGCCTGTGTGTGAGCTTGCATAAGTGCTAATACACCCTGGGATGGCACCAAGTACCTGTTCTTACCAGTCCTAGCTCTGGTTCTTCCCTGACCAGGAACCACAAAATGCACAAGAGAGAGAAAGCAGAGGCAGAAGCTGCCGTAAGGCATGCCCTGTCCTTCTCTGCATGGATTTTCCCCAGCATGGGGATTCTACAAATTTCAAAGTTCAAATGCTTTGTGTTCATGGTTAAACACAAAGGTGAGCCCTGCTGCCAGGCACAGGGCCCTGCACTGGCACCCCCTGTGAGTCTCTCTGGCTTCCAAATGACCTGAAGTCAACCTACCACAAAGTCAAGGGGAGCATCCGCCACACAGAGTTCTGATATCGATCCAGCCAGCTCTCTTCCTTGGGAAGTTTCGCTAAATATTTAAATGTAGCCCTATCTACGCCTATGCCCCATAGTGCCCTTGTATATTTAGAGTGGACTAGGGAGGTCGAAATAACAGAAAACAACCATTGTAACTAACAGAGCAAGCCATGTGAGATTATGGGATATTGATTAGATATGAATATGTAACGAAGTAATTGGTTGTTATTTCCATATTTGATATCATTGCTTAAATCATACTGAAATGGAGTTGTAAAATCCCATAACAACAATGTTGTTAACTAACATTAATAATGAGAAGGACTTGGGCTTTGCCGGCACCTATGGAGTTCCACATGGATTTTCACCTTGATTGATGGTCCCTGCCCATGGTCACTGGGCAGCTCAGTTCACCACAGAGAAACAAGCAATTTGTCTCAATCAAGCATCCTGCCTCCACCATCCACCTACACTGCAATCAAAGGCCTCGCTGCTCTGTGTCTGCCAAGCTCCAAACCTCAGAGGCCACCCCCATTTCTCTCCAAACAGCTGAGCACTGAATAAATACAATTTCTCATTCTTTCCTCTTGGTTACATTACTCAGCCACAGAGAAAAGGGCAATAAGCCGGGGGAGGGTCAGAGAGGGCTGAGGAGGTGCACACCTCACATCTCAGGTCGTCAGAGGGCTGAGGAGGTGCACACCCCACACCTCAGGTCGTCAGAGGGCTGAGGAGGTGCACACCCCACACCTCAGGTCGTCAGAAGGCTGAGGAGGTGCACACCCCACATCTCAGGTCGTCAGTACAAGATTGTTATGCAAAGATGAAGGGGGAAAACATCAATTCTAAAACTTTTTTTTTAAAATCTTGGGACAGGGTCTCATACATCTTAGGATGAGCGTGAACTCATTGTACAGCCAAGGATGACCCTAAACCTCAGGTTACCCTGCCACCATGACCCTAGTGCTAGAATCGTGAATGTACACCACCACATCCAATCTATGTAGTGCTGGGGATGGAACCCAGTACTTGATGCATGTTAGGCAAGCGTTCTACCAATGAGCTACATCTCTAGCCCCTTGAAGTTCTTCCTTGTTTCCCAAATCCAACCTGGTCAATTAAGAGTGGCAACTCAGTATCAGTTGCTTGTAGACAGATCATGTTGCGAAAATGCACCTGCGGCCAAGTCAGTTGTTTAGGAACCGCTACACATCCTTCCTCAGTAACAGTGAGGAAGTCAACAGAGATACCGATTTGCAGAGTGCCTCTGCATTTACCAATGACTATTTGTTATTGCATTCAGTCTATGCCAGTGCTCTGTGAAATATTCAGATATTATTCTATGGGCAAAGAAGAAATTGGAGCTCCCTGGGAAACAGGGACACAATTCACACATGGCCGTTGGTCCATACTGTTCCTGTTGAGAAATGCCCTAACCCTGCAGGCCACAAAGGAAAACACTGCTAGAGCCAGGCTGCAGTGAAGACACGCCCCTGTGCTGTTGACTCAGGGACTTTGTCCCTCCTTCCTTCATGTAATGTGGTTTTCAAGACACCAAGCACTTCCTTCAACTCGGTGGTGAAAATAAAGACCAAGGGAGGGCTGCAGCTCCAGCCCCGTGGTCCTTTCCTTACCTCCTCCATTCAGGGGGCACTGGATGCTGATGCGTCCCGCGTCTAAACTGTGCTTCAGCATCTCTTCCCCACACCCTGCACCTTCTAACTCTAAAATGCCATTTCAGGTACATGGCTCCCAAGACATGAGCTCCAAGAGGGCTGGGAGTAGACCAGAAGCTGGGAGGGAGCAGGAGGAGAAACTGGCTCTTTACTGGTGACTCTCAGCAGTGACCGGAAAGGACGGGATCCTTTGTCAACATGCAGACCCCTGGGCACCACATCAGACTCCATCCTACTCCAAGATACAAGTCCAGGACTCCGTGGAGAGGGGTGAGGCTGATCAAGGTGGTCTGTGGATGCCATTTTGGGAAGCCATACCATAGATCCTGCTGTCCCTGGAAGCCACAACTACTTTGACTGTCACCTCTGTATCTGCTCCCTGTCTATTATGGCAGGTGGCGATTCTCTTTCAGGCCAACTGAGGAGCTGCAGTTTATTGGCAGAGGCATGGTGAGGTCAGTCACATTCCAGGAATAAACCCTTCACTTGCTTGTGATTTAGATTTTAATGAATATCCTAGGACCGACACATGGAAGCAAGCTTCACCCCTGCCTTGAGACAGAGGCAAGCTTCATCCCTGCTTTGTGATAGAAATCTTGCCTTGAGACAGAGTAAGTCTCAGGTCAGCCTTGTGATAGAGGCAAGTCTTGCCCTAGCCTTGTGATAGAGACAAGCCTCACCACAGCTGTGTCAGATGCTAAGTCTCACTCTAGCCTTGAGACAGAGGTAAATCTCACCCCAGCCTTGCGATAGAAGTAAGCCTGACTCTAGCTTTGTGGTAGCTACTAAAAACATTGATGCTATAGGTCCCTTGACTGGACATACCCTTTGGCACTGCCTCTTTGGTGAGAAATATGTCCTTGGGGACTGGATTTAAAATGGAAAAGGAGCCAAAACCAGCTTGGCACTGAGTCTGGGGACCAGTCAAGCAGAGAAATCACATCTGGGCCTGAGGCCAGGGTGACTACACTGAAGACCTGATATCCTGGCAGGACTTGACAAAGTTTTCCTGAGAACAAACGAGAAGACAGAAATCAGCAGGGGCAAGATGAATGTCAGGACACACAGGAAGGGGCCCGTGTCTTTTATGACATCTAGTCTGGCTTCTGACAACAGGGACTCAGTTCTTCCCAGTTCAGTGACTGCCCAACACCCATCCCTGGAAGAAGAGTGAGGCCACGCTGAGGACTGAGCAGAGACTCACCTTGCCAGTGATGCTTGTAGTCACACATGCGGG
This sequence comes from Peromyscus californicus insignis, assembly GCF_007827085.1. Classification (NCBI taxonomy): domain Eukaryota; kingdom Metazoa; phylum Chordata; class Mammalia; order Rodentia; family Cricetidae; genus Peromyscus; species Peromyscus californicus. The sequence continues at coordinate 73,962,421 of NW_026294562.1, forward strand.
ACAGGGCGATCATCATGGCGCAGTACAAGGGCAAGATGGCAGCACACAGCCGCCAGCTCTTGCCCCGCCCACTCTCTGTGAAGCAGTGCAGCTTGCCAGCCAGGTAGAATGTGGTGAAACCAAGGCCCGAGAAGGCAACTGCCAAAGAGAAAAAGCAGGCATTACCCTAGCAGGTGAGCAGTAGCAAGAATTTGTGTATCTCAGCCTTCCTGCCTGCCATCTTCGTGCCCCAAGGTCAAGGCCAAGGCCAAAAGGAACCAGGCACCATGTAGCCAAATCTGTTCTCCTGCCACAACCATTCTAGAATAAACTTTTAACCAGGAGAACGACCCTCCAGGCCTGTATGTGTCTACTCTGTGGCATTACTTCACTCACTTCCTCATTCATTCAACAAGGTTTAGTGATTCTTGTGATGGGTAATCTTGGCTGTCAACTTGACACACCTGGGAAGACGGGACCTCAGTTAAGAAACCGCCTTCATCAGATTAACCATGGACATGTCTGTAGGGCCGTTTCTTGACTGCTAATTGAGGTATGAGGGCCCAGCCCACTGTGGCAGTATCCTCCCTAGGCATGGGAGCCTGGGCTATTTGAGAAAGGCATCTGAACGTGAGCTAGAGAGCAAGCCAGTACTCAGGTTCTGCTTTAAGTTCCTGCCTTGGCTTTCCTCAGTGATGGACTGTAACCTCTAAGGGGAAATAAACCTTTTACTCCCCAAGTTGATTTTTGTTTTCAGTGGTTTATCACAGCACAGGAAAGCTAGCTGTCCAATATATGCTAGGCAGACACATGCTAAACGAGGGAAGAAAAAGATGCCCAGGACACTATCTCTGCTCTCACAGGGTATGCTGGTTTGAAAGAAAATGGACCCCAAAGGGAGGGGCACTATTAGGAGGTGTGGCTTTGTTGGAAGAAGTGTGTCACTGGTGGGCTTTGAGGGCTCTTTTGCTCAAGCTTCCCTCAGTATGACACTGAGACCATTTCCTGTTGCTTTTTGATCAAGATGCAGCCAGCACCATGTCTGCCTGCACACTGCCATGCTCCCCGCCATGATGATAACGCACTGAACCTTTGAAACTGTAAGCTGCCACCCCAATTAAATGCTTTCCTTATAAGAGTTGCTGTGGTCATGGTGTCTCTTCACAGCAGTAGAAACCCAAACTAAGACACAGGGCTTAGGGGCTGATGGAAGGACATGGCCATTCTGAGAGATTATTTTAAAATGTACTACATTCAGTAAGAAAAAAGTGTACCCAGTTCAGTAAGAATTGCTTAGATTAGAAGGGTTGGGACAAGTCAGGAGCCTGAGATGACCCCTTGTGGTTGGTATAGACAGAACATGCAATGGCAGCATCTGCTAGGAGGACATCAGCAAATGCCACAGAGGAGTTGACTTGATGGAGAAGATGGCCATGGCAACCACCTTGAATTATTCTTAAAATATAAAATTATTGTATTTTAGACATGCCAAGACTTAAAACCATGGAGTTTGGATATAGTATACACAACGCTCCCCCAAATTTTCATCCATTTCTTTATGACAATATGAATGGATCTGGAAGACACTCCATTAAGTGAAATAAGTGTGCCCAAGAAAGACTGTTCTGATTTTGTTTCTGGTGCTATGATGAATACCCTGAAAAAAAGAAACTTAGGGAAGAAAGGGTTTATTTACTTAAAATTCCAAGTTACGAGTCCATTGTTGTGGGGAAGTCAAGGCAGGAAAGCAAAGCATCGGATGTATAGCCAATAGTGGGGAGAACTGAGTGCATGGAGCCTTGCTTCCTTGCTCTCAGCTAGTTTTCTTCTCTCTTATAGGGGACTGTTCAGGATGTCCCCTGCCTAGGGGATGGTGCTGCCCACAATGAGCTGGATCTTCCTTCATAAGTTACCAATTAAGATAACCCCCCATATACATACACACAGGCCAACCTTTCCTATATAATTCCTCATTAAGAATCTCTTTTCTAGTGATTCCAGTTTGTATCAAATCAATAGTTAAAACCAATAAACACAAAGAAAAACACCATGCATATTCACTTGTGCAGGATCTAAAAATTTGACCTCACAGCAGAGAGTAAAACAGTGGTCACTAGCAGGTGGGATGAGTAATTGGAATAGAGAGAGCTTGGGTAAAAGGCATTGAGTTTAACAGGAGACTTAGTTCTAATGCTCTATAGCACAGCAGGATGACTACAGCCTATGACATCTGCTGTGTATTTTAAGATAAACCTAAGTTTCCAAAGGCCCCTACACAAAATGTAAGTGTTTGAGGAGCTGAAAATGCTAATACCCTGACTTGGTCATTCTGCATTGTTTACAAGTATTAAACTATCATACTCTACCCTATAAATAGGTACAAGTATTGTGAACATTAAAATTTTTTGCAAGAATTGATGTTGGAAAAAAAAAGTTGAGGTTGTAACTCAGTGAGATTTAAGGTTGGTCTCTGAGTGCTAAGAACAATGGTGCTCAACCCTGGCTACACACACAGTCTCCTTCAGTAGACAGGAAACTTAAAAACTGCTGGTATCCAGATCCCATTATCTGTAGTGGCCTGGCATGGTCCCTGGTTGGGCGCATCTGTTCCTAGGTGCAGCACTGTGTGACATAACTGAACTCCCCCATGGTTACAATGGCTGCCGTGACTGAGTTCAGGGGCTTTCCTTGAGGTCAGGTGCTGCAGCTGCTCACCTCTGGATGGCAGTTTTACCAAACTTTCATCTCGATTGGAAGACACTGCTAAATATGAGAGCTCCTACACACCCAGCCCACACAGTGACTCGGGGAGAACAGGTCTGACCAATGTTTTGTCAGTCCACCAACAAGTCCAAGTGCAAAGCCTTGGCTATAGTGTGGGCATCGCAAAGACGTTTATTACACATGCAGGCTCTCAGGTGGGCTCCAGACCCGTAAGTGAGGACTGGCTTACCACAGCACTGCCCAAAGGATCATATACACACTGCAGGGTGAGATGCCCTGGCTAAAATGTGTCCATCATCCTGCTAGGGGGTCTTTAGATCAATCTCAAGGAGGTAGCATAAACTCTGAGGGGGAACTAAACAACGTTCTGCTCAAAGTTGTTTACAAAAGTGGAAAATGGAAAGCATTTGTTCAGAGGCATGTGACAAGTTCAACAGCCAGGAAGGTGACATGAAAACCCAGATTACGCAGCAGTATTGAGTGAAAAAAGGACTCAGCAGCAGGTTCCAGGTCAGCACAGCTATCGTGTATGACAGTGAATGACCTTCAGCTTTTCCAAATTATCTCTGAAAATTATGTACCTACTTAAAAGGGATCTTGGTTAGGAGCATGAACCTGTACCAAAGTAAGTCTTCCTCAGCCACCAAAGCAAACAAGGTTATAATGGATCCCCATTGCCTTTTTTTTGTTTTTGTTGTTTTCAAGACAGGGCTTCTCTGTGCAACCTACTCTCATTGTCCTGGAACTCACTTTGTAGACCAGGCTGGCCTCAAACTCACAGAGATCCTCCTGCCTCTGCCTCCTGAGTGCTGGGATTAAAGGCATGCACCACCAGCGCCTGGATCCCCACTGCCTTTTAAACAGATGTTAAACCTGGTTTGTCTCAAGTACACAGATGAAACAAAAGTCAGGAAACAAATGGAAGCTGTATGTGTGCACTGAAATTTTTCTCATTATTACCAGCATTCCAATAGCATATACATGTTGAGGATAAAGCTTAACCTAAAATGTGAGACCTGGCACTGCCCAGCGTGGTATGCTAGGATGATAGAAGGGTATTAAGCGATTTCCATAGTGTTCTAAAGTGGAATCATTTGGATACCATCCTAGCTGGTTCAATAGCTTCTTAATTCCCACCCACATGCACTGGACTCCATCCTTCCCATTCATTTACATTCTCCCATGAGGTACAGGAGTGGGAAGGCTGGACAGCTCATTCCTGTTGGCTCTGGCCTCATCCTGAGTTCTTCCAGGAGGAATAAAATGGTCTTTAGTCAATCGAGATAGCTTAGCAAATCTATCCACCTAATTACCCTAAGTGTGAGGAGCAGAAAAGAACAGCCCTGGGGCTCTGTTGGGCTATGGATGGAAGTCTCCAGAATCAGAGAGAAGAGAGCCCAGAGAAATTCCAAACAGAGTACTTAAAAAGCCAATGAACACTGAGTGGATGAGGAGGAGGAGAAGGAGAGGGAGGAGGGGGAGGAGGATGAGAAGGACAAGGAGGACGAGGAGGAGGAGGAATTTGTATACGGCCCATATAAGAATATCTTGAAGACTTCAACACTGATGAGTCAACAGCTCAGGCTACCAATTCTAACTGCACTCAGGCATCTTCAAGAGATGGCGAAGGAACTTCCAACTTCTTCCTGACTTCCGACACCCAGGAGCTCTCATCCGGCAGTGCCGGCACCAGCCCGGGCATCAAGGACTTTGCATCATTCTCTGGAGTGCAGGCAGAGTCTTCTCTTTTGCCCAGTGGGAGGCAGCACCAGAATACAGCCTCTCCCAAGCATTGAGGCCTCTGCCTTTCTTTGGAGAAGGAGTTCGGAGGCCTGGGGACCTGCAGCAGACAGTTTCCTTTGACACATGCTACTGGTCCTTTGGACTGTACTTTAAAACTGCTGTATGCTGTTACTTTTCTAGGTGACAATATAAAGCTCCAATTTCATGCTAAACCTTATGCTTGTCACTTTCTTGCTGACATTTATACAGTTATTGAACTGATGTAATGGTTTCTGACAAAAGGCTTCGGAGGATATTCCTTCTGGCTTGGCAGACACAGCTGAGCATCAGGCAGCTCTGGTCCTTTGCACCTCTGCCTTTTCATCAACAACTGAGTCTGAATTAGACCCACCAAGCTACAGCTGAAAAAATGTCATCCCTTATGTGACAAGGCGTTTGGGATCAGGACGCAATGTTCCATGAGCCATTCTGCTCTGAGGTCCTAAATCCTAGATTCAAATTCGATGAGGAGAGCGAGTAAACAAGAAAGTCATCACAGACAAATTTTCCAGCTCTAAGCATACCACACCCTATTTTCTTCTCACAGCAACACACTGAGCTGAGCTGCTGGGGCACTTCACCCCCCTGCCCTGGAACCAGTTAGATGATGTCCATTGGAAGTGAGAGTCTGTTCTGTGTCTGCCTTTACATGCATCCCCACTTTCTAACCTGATTAAGACACAAAACTGAGACTAGAATGTAGCAAGGCTGGTAGAGTGCTTGCATGAGGCCCTGGGTCGACCATAGTACCACACAAGCCAGGCATGGTAATGCAGATTTATAATCCCAGCACCTAGGCAATGACAGCAGGAGACAGAAAGGTCATAAGTTCAAGGTCATCTTCAGGTGCATAGAATTTAAAGCCATCCTGGAAACCAGGAGACTCTATCTCAAAAGAGGAACGGAGGGAGGAAGGGAGAATCCAACCCAAATGGAGATATGGGCTTTCAAACACATAGCCAGTGCACTGTCCACTTTGGAAGATGGATTTATAAGATACACACACACACACACACACACACACACACACACACACACACACACACATCTGTCAGCATTGCTAAGAATAGAGATATGAGCAGACACCGCCCCCGCCCCCACATACACACAAAACAGTGAAGTGAGGGTGTTCCAAGAACCTGCTTTATCTGAGTACCAAACTCCCAGGTGTTCTAGAATTTGGAACACAAACGCACACACACACAGCCTTTACCACAGATGGGAAGGAAGTGGGCATGGTACTCTGTGAGAAAAGCATTGTGCCTTTTGCTTTCAGAGTCTGCAGGCTTTCTTGGCTGGAAGCAATTGACTGTAAATATTGACATGAGGCTCTGCCAGAGAACAGCAAAGATGCTCTCAGCTAGGAAGAAGGCAAAAGTGAGAATCTCTCACCTTGTTTCATGAACATGGATGCTTACTCACTGTTTTTAATGACACAAACAGGAGAAATGGTCCAAGAGGTGTGCGGGGGTCCATCCAGTGACAGGGCGGTCTGCCTCCCCAGTGATGCTGGGGAGTGATCACTCATTGCTCTCCTTGAAACCCAGATGAATGAGCAGAGGTTTGCAGTTCTTCTCTTGCAAAGGAAAGTCCATTTACTGAACCCACTTAGGATCACATGTGGCTTCCCTTTCCATCTCAGCTGACTCATAAACCAACTCTCACACTTAAGATGTGAGAAAACTGACACAGAAGAAGATTCTTCAAAAACCAGTTGATTCTTCTTGTAAGTGGGAAGAACAACCCTAAACTTCAGATGGAAACCTGAAGACCCCGGATAGCCAAAGCCACCCTAAGCAAAAAGAACATTACTAGAGGTATCAGTACCTGATTCCAAGTTATATACAGAGCGATATAAAACCAGGGTGGTACTGGGACAAAAATGGACACATTGGTCAGTGGACTAGAACAGAGGGTCTAGAATTAAACACACACACACACACACACACACACACACACACACACACAGAGAGAGAGAGAGAGAGAGAGAGAGAGAGAGAGAGAGAGAGAGAGAGAGAGAGAGAGCTACCTACAGCCACCAGACCTTTGTTTGACAAAGGTGTCAAAAATAGCCTGAAAAAAAAAAAAACAGTCGCTATAAGAAATGGTGAGGAAAAGCTGGTGTCTCTCAGAAGAAGAAAACTAGATCCCCATCTCTTACCCCATACAAACATCAATTCAAAATGGATGAATGATTTCAATATAAGATCTGAAACTTCTAGGGGGAAACACTTCTCGATATAGGTACAGGTAAGGGCGTTGTGAAAAGACACCATGAGCTTAGGCAACTGCAGCAAGTGTCGGCAAATGGGATAACAGGACATTCAAAAGCTTCTGCATGTCTAAGGAAACAGCTGGGTTCCGCCATGCCCACAGAATGGAGGAAACTCTTGGCTAGCTACACGTCTGAAGAGGGTTCATGACATGGTGACATCAAAGTCTAACCCCCAAGCCACAAACAACCCAATCAATAAATGGGATAATGAAATGAACACAGTTCCCCAAAGTACACATTGCTAAGAAGTATACGAAAAAATGTTCACTATCCTTAACTATCAGTGACACGCTAATTAAAACTCCCTTGAGGGCCGGGCGGTGGTGGCGCACGCCTTTAATCCCAGCACTCGGGAGGCAGAGCCAGGCGGATCTCTGTGAGTTCGAGGCCAGCCTGGGCTAACAAGTGAGTCCCAGGAAAGGCGCAAAGCTACACAGAGAAACCCTGTCTCGAAAAACCAAAAAAAAAAAAAAAAAAAAAAAAAAAAACTCCCTTGAGATTCCATCTCACTCCAGTAAGAATGGCTATCACCAAGAAAACAGGCAATACAAGTACTGGTGAGCATGAGGGGCAAACAGAGCCCTTTATATTGCTCATGGAAGATGAAATTAATCCAGCCACTGTGGAGATCAGTGTGGAGGTTCCTCAGAAGAATAAGTACAGGTCCATCACATGTCCCAGCTTTACCACTCTCGGTCTATGCCTGAAGGACCCTTAAAGTCAGCATACGGTAAAGATGCCTTCACACGTATGTTTGATGCAGCTCCGTTCACAGTGGTCAAGTTATGAGATCTGCCTAACAGATTCCATTCATAAACAGAGAAGTGGATAAAGAAAATGTGGTCTCAATACACAATGGGGCTTTATTCAGTCCTAAATAAGAATGAAATCATGCCATTTTCTGGAAAATGGATGTAACTGGAGATAATCATATTAAACAAAACAAGCCAGCCTCAGAGGGATAAACATCACATGTTTTCTCTCATTCGTGGATGTGAGATCTTCTATAGATGCATCAAATTATTGAGATATATGGCAACACAGAAGATGGGATACTGGAGAAGGGAGGAGGGGGTGAGAGAGAGAGAAGAAAAGGAGAATGTGGAGATGAGTATGGTCCATATTCATGACACCCCTGAAAAAGATCATCTTTATGAAACTGTGGACAAGGAAAATAGGAAACACATATAAAGACGATGACCAATGGAAATTTGATGTAAGTGAAACTCCAGGGAAATGAAGAAGTATAAGAACCAATTAAATCATTATGTGTCCCATAGCCAAGATGCCATTGATTTTTAGATTTATTATTGTTTTTGTACCACATAAAGAAAAAATACTGACATTTGCTTTCTTATCACACTCACTGCAAGATGTGCTCAAACATTAGCTAATTAAAACTGTCTTGTAACTAAAAGAACAAATGAGACAAGAATCGAGGAATCATCCTGTCTTGCCTGTTGTATTTGTAACTTTTGCTAGTAATGAAAAATTTCCAGGCAAGCATCATTCCTGGAACAGTCATGCTTTAATGGGGCAACCTGCATTGGGTGGTATTTTGTTTATGCTCTTAACAAAGCTTGCCTAAAATCAGAGGGCAGAGCCAGCCACTGAGTTAGCCATAGAGGTCAGGCAGTGGTGGCACACACCTTTAATCCTAGCCCTCGGGAGGCAGAGGCAGAGATGTTTGGATCTCTGTAAGTTCTAGACTACACGAGATTAATCCCATCTAAAAGAGACACAGAGCCAGGCAGTGGTGGCACACATCTTTAATCCCAGCACTTGCGATCTCATGCCTTTGCTACCAGTATTTGGGAAGTACATACACCATTAATCCCAGAGCTAGGAAGGCTGAGCCAGGAAATTATGTGGCTGCATGGAGAAAGGCATATAAGGTGGAAGGAGATAGGAACTCAAGCCCTTTCCGCTGAGGACTCAGGGGCATTCAGTCTGAGGATTCCTGAAGACAGGATCTTACCTCCCCTTTTTTTTTTTTTTTTTTTTTTGGTTTTTCAAGACAGGGTTTCTCTGTGTAGCTTTGCGCCTTTCCTGGGACTCACTTGGTAGTCCAGGCTGGCCTCGAACTCACAGAGATCCGCCTGGCTCTGCCTCCCGAGTGCTGGGATTAAAGGCGTGCGCCACCACCGCCCGGCTCTTACCTCCCCTTTTAACCTGAGGATTCAGTAGTGGTGAGAAGTCTCTCTAGTGACTTGTTCCTTTGTCTCTCTAATCTTTCAGCATTTACCCCAATATCTGGCTCCAGGTTTTTATTATAAGATCAATTAGGATTTGTGGAACACTGTATGAATCTTCCATCTGATTCAAAGAGCTGGGTTTCCTTCCCTAAGAGGAAGAAGGGCATCACTGGTACCTCAACAACAATGTTGGATGGAGGATGTTCTGCAGAGGCTTCAAAAGCATCTGGGCAGAACCATCCAAAGCCAAGGGTACAGGCCACAAGCATGCCACCACTGCCTCATAAGGAGCAGTGTGGCAGCGAGAATCAAGGACCTGGTTTCCTTACCTTGGCTACTTTCTTAGAAGAATGCAAGCTGCTTTTACTCTCTGGGCTTTAGTAATGAGAGGCTGGGTGTATGCACATTCACAAACACACTAAATAAGCAAATAATGTAATTAAAATAAAAAAACCTTAAGAGTGATGTACTGACATTTCTGAGAAATGTCTCCAGTTTTTAAACACAAACAATCAACCCAAAATCAATACTGTGTAGACTGAATAAAACTCAATCACGAGCAAGCAGGGCTGGATCTCAGGATGCCACTCTAAGATCTCACCCTGGTCCTGCTTCCGATGTCCACAGTGTTCAAAGAGAACTCTGAGCCTAAGCTTCCACTGCCCGACTCTCCCTACTGGAGAAAAAAAAAATCACCCAATGGACCTCAAGTCATTTTTCTTAAGGTGATAACAGCTCCTAGTGGAGTTGAGCAGGTGATGATAACTTCATTTATTCCAGGGAGCACTGTGAGTAAAGGAGAAATGGGGGCTTTCAGGAGCACTGAGTCTGTAGTACCCAGTACTACCATGGAGAGTCCTGCATGAGCTTGCCTCTTGGGGCCTTCATGTCCACAATTGCACAGTAGGTTAGTGATGTCTGATCCTCCATACTATTGTGAAGACTAGCAAACAGAAACTTCGGACCCTCCGCTTAGGTCTCGGTAGCCAGTGCTAGCTCATTTCTTTCTTTCTCTGTCTCTGACTCTCTCTCTCTCTCTCTCTCTCTCTCTCTCTCTCTCTCTCTCTCTCTCTCTCTCTCTGGGTAGCTTTGGAGTTTGTCCTGGAACTCACTTTATAGACCAGGCTGGCCTTGAACTCACAGAGATCCACCTGCCTCTGCCTCCCGAGTGCTGGGATTAAAGGCGTGCACCACCACCGCCCAGCTGCTAGCTCATTTCTTATCACTGGCTGTGGCATCTGCCATTGCCTCCATTCTGTGATGCCCTGTTGTGAAAGAAAAGCTTTTATAACATCTCCCTATGCAGCCTCCAGCTCTTTGCTTACATAACTACAAATCCACTTAGAGAGAATCCCAGGGTCAGCGTCCAGGGCTCTTCACAGCCCCCAAGTCTCTTAGGAGATGTTAGCAAAATTAACGAACTCGAAGACAGGAAGAGAACAGGCAGTGGAGGGGTTTGTCTTCCTTGCTTTGTGGTAGGCTTGGAGCTCTCAGAGCAGAGGGACAGACACGCTTGTGCCAAGTGATTTATTCCAGAAGTTATCTCCTAGATGACTCCTTGGAAATGAGTTTTATGTATTGGGGCCTCTCTCCCCCTCTCCCCCTTTTCCTTCTCTTCCGCTCTCTCTGCCTACCCCCAACATCTGAATTTTGGGGCCAGGGTCTTATGTAGCCCAAGCTGCCTCAAACTATGTGTCTAAGAACAACTTTAAACTCCTGATTCTGTCACCTCTATCTCCCAAGTGCACGCACCATGATGCCTGGCTTTATGTGACCAGTTTCTCAATTTGTCGCTTTCCTACTTTCTCAGCTCACAGACTTGGCCTAGCTAAGACACCAAAGACCTGGCTTCTGCCCTGGGGAAGTGATACTGAAGAAAGGGAAAATGAAATAACACAAGCAATGGAGGACAGACTGGGAGGCGGGAAAGGGCTGAGGGTGACCTTGGCTATCTGGAGTCCAGGGTTGACAGTGTCCAGCCTTGCTGAGAGCTGCTTGTGAGTTCAGGCACGGCTAGAACGGCCAACAGTTTCCGGAAGAATCACTTCATCTAGCATCATGAGCCTTAAGATGCCACAAAAAAATGGTGTGCTGGGCCCTTGCTGGGAGCCATCTGCTTGAGCAAAGGTGGTGAACTGGGCCCTAAGCACCCTGGGGAAGCAAGCTGAGCCTGGATCACTGAAGCTACCCTCTCCTGTCCTGTCCTGTCCTGTCCTGTCCAAAGGGGTTCCGAGAACCATCCTGGACCACTTACAGAGGAAGAGTCAAGTGGATACAACCTGGCTGTCTTCCTTTTGATGGGAAGCGCTTGGTACATGCTTAAACTTATGCTGTTTCTACTGTATTTCAAGTTCATTGACAAGCTGCTTCCCCTTCCTAGGCTTGAGACCTGAGAATCCCATGTTTCTTTGTTTCCTGTAGCTTCCTCTGACCTATGAACGAAGGGGGTTCACTTTGTTCCTTGAGTCTGGCCCAGATTCTGAGCAGCCATCCCCAAAGAACAGAGAGGGTCTTGCTCTTTCAGAAGCCCAGGGGATTGTGAGATCACTATAGCAGACAGACAGACAGACAGTCTCTCCCTGCCCGCCCCCCCTCCCCCCGCCACCACACTTTCTGGAGAGTGAGATGCGGTCTCACTCCCTCTCACTGTTGCCTGGAGACAGTGCATTTGCAAACCTGACTCCGAACTTCTTCCCCTCTATTGGGCACACCCCTGCCTTCTTCTTTTGCAAAATCTTCCCGTATCATCATGTCTGCCTCCTCTCTGTCAATGTGTACATTTGCTGAGCATCTAAAACATACAGACATGGGAGCCAGAGAGATTCCTCAGTGGTTAAGAGCAGTGGAAGAGAATGTGGTAACCAAAAGGATAACCGAGGGTAGACGGTACCCATCCCTTTGTCCACGTTCTTGAGGCATCAATCCGAGAAACAGGCATTGGCCCAGGAGAGGAAGCAGAAGCTGAGGAGAATTAAGGGTTTTTTTTGTTTTGTTTTGTTTTGTTTTGTTTTGTTTTGTTTTGTTTTAAACAAGAAAATCCACCATGGCTTCCCTCACCCACCCCAGGGATGGCTGAAAAATGTTTATCAGGATTCAGAAATGTTCTTCCTGGGCCTGTGGAGAGCTGTGGGTGACTGACTGGGAAGATGGGAAGTGGCTTTGCATATTAGAATATCCCTAGCTACAGCAGGTCTAAAGCCTCAGGACAACTTCTCCTTTCTCAGCCTGGATGATATGTCACAATGATTTGAAACATAATATAAGACTAAGCCTTCAAAAGGGAGAAATTACCTTTCCCATTAGGCCTTGAGGGGAGCTGATAAGAGCCTGGGCAGGATTCCCACAAAGATAATATTTTAATGGAAAATGCTTTTATTCCACTTCCAAAGCCTTGGCATAACATAAATTTGATGATGGGGTCTGAATAGTAATGTGAATGCTTGGAAAAGGCCAAAAGGCAGTAGCTTTGATCTGCTCCATGTGCTTATCTGATTTCTTTACTTGGATGGTGGGGGGCTTTGGCTACTGAACTTTACAGAGTCGCAGTGGCTGCCACTGCCTGGTATCCTCTGAAAACAGCTTCCACCCGCCTGTCTTTTATGAGATGCTATAGCGAGACAGCCGAGAGCATCCCTAAGGCAGTCATGGCAGGGCTCATAATGGATGATGAACCAATCACATAGCACAGCCCTAATCATGTTAACTCTCCCCTAAATAGAAAAGTAACTCTGGTTGGTCAAAGGAGCATGAATAGGATGTGTGAACTCCTCACTGGTACAGCCCAAGCTGCATTCAAAAGTGACCAATGTCAATTAAGATGACCTCTATTTCTATACAGTTCCTGCCATAAGAGCTATAAAAGACTCTCTTGAGCTTTTACCACTTTTCCTTAATAAGTCTACATGTGCTCAGCTCACTCCATCTGCTTCCTTATTCTTCTGGGGCATGGGGTAATGAGCTCAGAAGCCATGCATTAGGGTGCTTTGCTGACCACAACAGTCTGTTACCCCAGTTTCTCAAGTTATACCCACAAAGAGCTAAGGATGGCTCTGTCACTTTCAAAGAAGCTCCATCAGTAGTACTTGCTTCAGGATTTGTTAGGGAAAACAAGCCTTCAAGGGCCCCTGGGGTATTGGAAGGGCATGCAAGTAAGGGCAGGCAAGATGTGCTTCCTCTGTGCGGTATGGCAAAGAGAAAAGTCTGTGATGGGTACTGGCCAAGAATCCATGCAGAGCTCCTAAGCTCTGCATAACGGAAGGAGTCTCAGGCATGGTAGCTCATACCTATAGTTTCGGCACTCAGAAAGCTGAGGTAGGAAGAATGGTTTGAGTTTAAGGTCAGTCTGGGATACACAGCGAGTTTCGGGTCAACTTAAATTCCAGACTCTATTGAAAATAAATACATATTGTAATAAGGAAGGGGGAAAGGGACTGGACTGGAAGTTACATCCTGAGCTATGCCAGGCCATTCTGTTGTTGTTGTTGTTCTTATGAGGAAAATAGCAGTCTCAGACATTCCCTAGTAACGGTTCAGCTGATGCAGTAGCATTCAGAGATCCCCAAACTTACTTGTGTTTTTCCCTCTGAAAATAATCTTTGTATAACCATAGATCAGCCATGATCATCTCTCATATTAAGAGAAACTGACCATAAATATGTCAGAGAGCTTCACTTCTTTGGCCTTTGAAAAGGATGTCTCCCCTATTATATTTAAACTTAAATAGATGAGTGTTTTGTTTATATGAAAAAGATGGGTGTTTTTAAGTCTGGAGGGCCATGTTAAATTTGGGAAAGAAAATGTATTGTACTATTATCTCTATGATGTTCACAGACAATGGCTAAAACTGATCAAGGGATTTTTATCCAGAAAGTCAGCTTCAGGCTTCAAATCTCTCAAGACAGCATGTAAGTGATGTCAGCGAACGGAACTCCTCTGCTGGCTTTCTTAAACTATCTACTCCAAGTCAGCCTCATCTCCCGAGTGTTGGAAAACTTGGGTTCTAAATCAGCTTACGTGGGCATGGTGTCTTCCATAGAGATCTCATCTATTGGCCAGATGTGGACAGTCACACCTATAGGAAAGCACTTTGCATGCGGAACCCAGTACGCAGCTGTAAGGTGCTGTCATTTGTAGAGCTCGGGAAAACAGAGACCTAGGAATACTGACTGGAGAAGCTGGGCTCAAACTCAGACCTGTCTTATGCTAACTTAAAACACAGGTGCTTCTTCTCCATTCTCTCTATCATTTCCTTGTTACTGTAGAGCTCCAGTTAGACAACCGTTAGACCCTCTCACCCTCTCTAACTTTCTCATCTGCCTCTCTAACTTTAAATAGTTTAGTTTTCCTTCCTTTTCTCAGCATAGATACACCCAACAATTCCCAAACTCAGGACTTTAGATCTTCTAATTGAAGCTGTATAATTATTATGGTTATTTATTATTAGTATGTTATTTATTATGTGTGTTATGTTTTAAACAACCAAATGTTGATAAAATTAAAAACAATCTCCCCTTAAACACATCATTGCATTGAAAGAAGAATTAATAAGAGCAGGATTTTCCCGAATGAAGAGATGGAAGGAAAGAGTTAGGCCATGGGCACCTGAGTATCGTCCATGAAGGCTCTTGATCTATATCAATGGACATGGCAGGGGAGGGTTAGTGGGGGCCAAAAATCTCAGTATACTTAAGGCTGAGACTGTGTTGCAGGAGAACTGAATAAGCCCCAGGACCTGAAGACTACACAACCTTCCCAAGAAAAAGGACAGCACAGACACTTTTCAACTTCCATCTCTGTGCTGTGTGGAGAGATGTGAGAACTACCAGCCAATATTCATGGACTGTTTAGTTTATGATCCTCTTATGGGTTCCACAAATCTTTAAGTGAAGAATTAACTTTTTGAGTGGTCCTGACAAGGTTGTGCTATGACGCAATTCATATAGGAATTTAACATTCACCTAGACTCTCCCAAATAGCAAGCTCTAGTAAGAAAACTCAATCACAAAAGATTTCTGGTATCATGAATGAGAACACACAGAGCAAGCTGACTCACCATCAACTTAGATATCCTAATGACAAAGCAGAGAATATAAAATCACTATATTCAGCATGTGTCAAGATTTATTGAGAAGCTTGGAAATAAGAACAGGATAGTCATGATTAAGGAATTATAAGATAGGTGTTTTAAAGATTTCTTTTTTAAATTTATGTATATCCATATGGGCTCACATGACTTGATGTGCACCATGTGCATACATGTGCTTTTGGAAGGCAGGACTACCTGAGTCCTCTGCAAGAGCTCTTAACCACTAAACCATCTCTCCAGCTCCAGAGTATGTGTTTTAAAGACAAAAGAGAATTTCCATAAATGAAAAATATTAACCATAAAATTTATAAACTCAACAGAGGTTAAATAGCACGTGAGACAAAACTGAATAAAGAATAAGCAAAATAGAAAATGCATTTTTTTATAGAATCCAACTAAAAGACAACAAAGGAAGAAGAATGGAAAATAAAGGAAAAGTTGGAAGAGAAAGAGGGGCTGGAAAGATGACTCAGCTGTTAAGAATATTTACTGATCTTGTAGAAGATCCAGTTTCACTTCCCAGCATCAGGAGGCAGGGCTCATAGCTGCCTGTAACTCCAGTTTCAGGGAATTTAATGATCTTTTCTGGTCTCCTTGGGCACCTGGACTCAGATGCAAACATTGACAGACGTATAATTTAAAGATAGAGACAGGAGCAGACAACAGGATGAGGAAATCTAACAAATGTCTCACTGATACTCCACATGAATGAAGAAACAAGATTCAGATCCATAACAGGTAAGGGTATCTCTAAATATTGAAAGACATGTTCATAAAGTCAAATGGATCCCAAATAAGACATGGGAAAGAAAAGCTATGCCTAGAAATATAATAGTAAAACTTCAGGAAATAAAAAGAAAAGCCAAAATGTTATAAAGAAAAATCTAGCAAAAAAGAAAAGGAAAACTCATTCTGAAGTAGCAACAAGACTTACAGATAACTACAAATGAACCCCAACTAAACACTGAAAGATAATCAAATAATATTCCTAAGGTTCTGAGAGAAAAACTGTTAAATTGGAACCCCATATTGAATAAAGCTGCCTTATAAAAATGACAGAACATAAAATTTAGAAAATTGAAACAAAGTTTCACAGAAAAAAAATAAGGAAACTGAAAGCATATATTTTCAGTGAGGAGTGGAAAGGCTGGGTTAGAAGAAGGAAAGAGAAGGAAAGACACTGACATTAGCTGAACTATGCCTGGGCTGGGGGCTCTATTGGAAAGAAGGAAACAAAAATCAGGCTTGGCATTAAAACACAAGACAAAATGAGTAACTTATACTATACTCATCAGACCTAAAGCATCTACTGTCTTTACACTGTTTAAAGAAAAGAAAAAATTACTCACTCAAAACTTTGTTAACTATGTGTATTAAAACTGAAGTTTATAAAACTTTCAAAGGCAAAGAAGAAAAATATAGATGTAGATGTGAGAATAGTACAAAAAAGAGAAAGTATATAAAATTACTATACATAGTCTCATATTTCAATAAAGAGTAGAAATGCAATTGAAATTATTGTCTTAAATTTTAAGTACATAAACAGGGTATAGACAATAGAAAAAATACTAGACAAACATTAAACACTAGAAAGCTGGAATCAATATTAACATAATATTACTTTTTATTAACACTGCTATTTTTTAGCAATAATTATATCCTTGAAAACACATGGTAACATTTGCATATGATTTTGTGCCTATATTTCACGATTAGTTAATCACCCCTGTTAAATAATGGCAGAGTGCCATGAAAATTACTTATTTCGAGAGCAAATGCAGAGCTGGAAATGTCATCAAAGTGATCACAACAGGGACTGTGCAGGCTCCCACGGGGCCACCAGGCACCACTTCATACAGGACACCCGTGCTCAAGTCTCTCAACCTGCACCTCTTTTCATTGTGACAGCTCAATCTTTGCAGGGCATACCCTCCACATGCCAAGGCTCTGCGAGCCAGGGAGAATAAGACACTAATGACCAGAAAGTGCTGGATTTGGTTTTTCAGAGACAAATACATACTATAATTACAGAGCCTTTAAATTGCATTTTTATGATGATAGTGATTTGGTTAACCAGAAAACAGAAAGCATGTTCCTCAAGAGAAAGCAGAGAAGGTAGCCTACCGGAACGTCGGCTCATTATTCAAGTGCAATGAACTCCAACTAATGCTTAATTACAACAGGCGCGGGGAAGATCAGAGGAGAATGAGACATGGCATCTCCCGAGGCACTTGATTGATTTCTCAGATTACAGAATTCAAGCTACTGAAAATTCAGAACACACAGACCCAGCCAGATAGGGCCCAGGGAGTACACATGGCTTGTGGAGGGAATGAAGGCCGAATGAATGAGACTAACTGGGCTGCCTGGGCCAGCTCTTAGACTGGACCATATTTCAGACTTCATCGCTATTTTACTTTTCAAGTGTAGCCATTTTAATGTTGATTTATGTGTGTTGGGGGGGGGCAGGCTGGGGAACATGACTTGTGTGTTGAGCTCAGTAGCCAATTTGTTGGGGTTTTCTCTCTCCTTCCACCATGTGGGGTCTGGAGAGTGAACTTAGATTCTCAAGCCTTTACTGGGTAAGCCATCTTGCTGTCCCAAGTGCAGCTATTTCTTAAGGTGAAAACACAGACTTCATTCTCCATTACCCGTGATTCTGCCGCTTGTTCGGATATTCTACATGATTTTCACAAGCTCAGGAAAAATTCTAAACCAAAGACTTGGATTATTTCTTTTCTTTGAAAATTAATACCAATGAAATGCACTCTACAAACATGAAAATGAAATAAAGTTCCTTTGTTATAATTTTTTTTTGAGGAAAAAAAAAACCCACAGCTGCATGGATTATCAATTGGAGATTTCTTTGCTGACAACGTCTTGATCTAAATTCAGTCAGCCCTTCCTGTCAGTAGCCTTTACATCTATGGATTCATACAACCAACTGCAGATGAAAAATATTTGGGAAAATACAGCATTTGTACTGAACACATATAGACTTTTTTCTTCTCATTATTCCCTGAGTGATAAAGTAGAATGGTTATTTATATACCACTTCTTTTGTATTCAATATTCCAGGGGATTGGAGGTTTAAAGCACACATGAAAATATACACAGGTGACATGCAAATAGGAAATCATTTTATACAAAGGACTTGAGCATCCAGAGATTTCATGTCTGTAGGAGGCATTGAAACCAATCCCCACAAACAGTGAGCGGTGACCGTGTAAGAAAAGGACATATTTATACAAAACAATCTCTCCCCATTTGGAGCTTAACTTCACTATTTCCTGGCTGTGTGACTTTGGACAGGGCACATAGCCCTTAATTTTCACCTGGAAAATGGATAAAGTATTTGTCATTGTGACAATTTTAATAAGATTTAATAAGGTTTAAATAAGATAATGCATGTCAAAAACTTACTGTGCACTGGGCAAGTACCCAATAAATGTAGCTGAAACATGGTTGAAAACCTCTGTATATAGTTTAACATTCTCAGGAGGCAACTGGACTTCTCCATGCCCCTTCTATTGTGAATGGCAATCTTACATTTCATGGCTGTGTCCACTGCTTGGCACGCTACCCATGACCTCTGAAACACCCTGCTCCCAAACAGATGCATGGGGCAGAAACAGTTATTTAAGCTTAACCTTTCTGTAGATGTAACCAACCTTCTTACTAAATAAGAAACACAGAACCAATGCAAAGAAGAAAGCCAAGAGGTCAGAGCTAAGAGCTAAAACCTTACCCTTCCTCCTGTGGTGGTCCTACCTCTCCAAACCAGAGCTACTTTCTGTGTTAAAGTCCCTATATAGAATTTCTGTTCTGCCTTCTCATTGGTTGTAAACCCAACCACATGACCGCCTCGTCACAGCCTGTCTGTACAGACCTCCAGGTTTTCCATGATTGGTATTGAGATTAAAGGCATGTGTATCCAATACTGGCTGTATCCCTGAACACACAGAGACTTACCTAGCTCTGCCTACCAAGTGCTGGGATTACAAGCATACACCAACCACCACTGCCCTGTTTTCCTATGGCTTGCTAATAGCTCTGACCCCGGGCAACTTTATTTATTAACATACAAATAACATTTTAATACAAATAAAATATCACCATACCTTTCCATTCCCTCTGTGACTTTAACTATGAGAACAAGGAAAACAAACATGAGTAAGGTCAAGGAGCCGGCTTTCTGCTCTCTGTACGACTAGAAGATGTGCTTCCCAGGACACTACGAGGAAGTTTCATCAATGTGATTTAAAAAAAAAAAACAATCACTTCCAGGAATCTTTGCAAAACACAGGCACCAGGGAAAGTGCTCGGTGATAGGGAAAATCATTGAATTATTGAGAAAAATGATTTAAGGCAACCCCTCCTCCCCCCAAAAAAAAACACACACAAAAAAAACAGAAACAAATCCCCCCCCCCAAAACTAAGTTGTGGATGTTAAGGACCCAAACTGTCACTATCGGTTCCTGGTTATGTCCTCAGAGTAGTGTGTGTAATCTCCTAACGGCCCCCACCCTTCCCCTAAGGTAAGTAAAGATGGGCAGCCCTTTAGGCCACAAGCCACAAGGCTGAGAAAACAACAGATTGAGAGGTAACAACACCCCAGTCTGGTCTCCCAGGAGACGGAGCCAGTTAAGGTCCCGTGTAAAACTCCCTTTTGTTGTGTTTCTGTCCTTCCTAAATGGAATTTCTATAGGACTGGTGTCACTGTGGTTGACCTCTGGGCCCTCAGCACTTCCTCTAACGCTTGGCACCCAGAAGGCAATCAAACACTACCTGCAGAGTGCATGGATGAGATGTCCAGAAACCTGTTCAAAGTCTGGCTTTCCAGTGACAGATGTAAGACTTGCGATCACTTCCATCCACTCTTCTAGTCATCCACCCATCCAGTTCCTCAGACACTGAGTGTGGCAGATCCCAAGTCCTGGCTCTTTCCTTCTATACCTAGTGGGTCTGGGTTCAGTCAATATTCATCAAAGCCTCCACCCAGAAGCTTACCAGAAAGAGCATCAGGGGCTCCTGGGGACCCGTGGCAACCGACTGAACAGCTAGCCCAAGGAAGTACAGATGCCATGTGCCTCCGGGGCTTCTTCTGTTGTTTTCTATTGAAACTGTTTCCACATGACTGGAGAGAAAATAAAAAGCTGGATACCAAGTAGAGTTCTAGTGATGCTGATTAGAATTCAAAGACCTTTGTACCTAAGCAGTCCCCACGCTCTCGACACAAGGCAGAGAAAATTAAAGTGTGATTCTAGCACAAGGATGTGAGCCTAGTGGGGCCAACCCACCGTAGAGAGCTCCTGCAACCTTTATTCAGATCAGCCATGGAACAAGGAGAAAGAGTTTCTGGTCTACTCCATGGGCGGGCACACACGTTCTTCCATGGAGCCGACCTTCCCTTCCCTTCTTCAGAGGCTTTGCCATTTCTAGTCTGCTAGAGTTTGCTGTTTGTTTGCCCTCTGTTGGTGTTTTCTCTGCTTTCTTCCTACTGCACTGCCTGAATCTACCCTCCTCTTCCACCTGCAGGCTTGGAAGGGTATCAGCATACCTCATACCTCCCAGGGGCAGGTTTGGGATGAGAGTGGTGTAGATGGGGATGCTTAGTTTTCATTGCCTACTGGACACAGTGAAGAATTACCTGGGAAGAGTCTCATTGGAAGACTGTCCCCATCAGGTTAGCTTGTGGGCAAGTTTGTGGGGAGTTAGCTCTACTACTTTAATCAATGAGAGAAGACCCAGCCTAAAGTGGGTGACGTCATTCCTTGGGCTTGGGTTCTGTAGATGTGTGGTGAAATCAGGATGAGCAGTAGTACACACGTGTCCATTTCTTTCTGTTCTTGACTGTGGGTGTGACTAGCTGCTTTAAGTTCTTGCTGCCTTAAATTCCCTGCAATGACGGGCTATAACCTGGAACTGAAAGACAAAATAAACCCTTGGTCCTCTGAGTTGCTTTTTGTCAGGGTATTTTATCACAGCCACATAAAATGAAAGGAATACATAGACCTACACTGCCAGTCTTGTTCCTTGAGGGCAAAACCCCAGTACAAGAAGTCAGAATCTTTCCAGCCACTAGTAGGAACTCTACCTGGAACATGGACGGAATGAGAAGGCTCTGGGAATGAGAAGTAAGCCAGGTGCTGTGGTCTGGATGTCTATGTTCTGCTAAGATGTCTGCTTCTCAGCCATATCTCACAGTCCTTTTAGGTTTAAATCTACCTCATCTGAAACAATTCTACTGGCCTCCTCCAAGAAGACTTGCTCATCTTCTGTTGCTGCTGCCTCTAACTGCCAGCACCCGATCTGGAATGCCCGCAGCTCTGTAGCCATTTTCTTTGACTTTATGAAATTCTGCATCTTTCTCAAAATGAGCAGCTTTCCTTCGCTATCAGCATGTGGTGTATTTGCCTTGCACTACTTGCCATGTTCATCTGAGGTTGCTGTAACTCAGAACTGTAGAGTGGCGACTTACAAACAACAGACATGTGTTTCTTACAGTTCCAGAAACCGAGAAATCCAAGGCCAAGGCTGACTGGATGTCTATGGAGAGTACCTTCCTAAGTCCTACATGGCCCCTTCTTGCTACATCTTCTCATTGTGGATATGGCAAAGTGACAAGGTAGCTCCCTGGGGCTTTTTTAGGAAGGGTGCTAGTTCCATCATGAGTGCTCTGCCTTTGCGACTGTCTCTCACAGTCCACCTCCTTACACCATCCTACTTGTGCTTAGTTTCTAACACATGAATTCGGGGAGGAGACATTCAGTCTATAGCAATGGTCATATTAAAATATCCAGGAATGAGGGAGAACTGAGTAAGGGTGAGAGGTTCACCCCCACCTAGGGCTTGGAAGGAACAGATGACAGAGAGCAGGCTATTTTTAGAAATGGTCCACTGCTTTCTTCATAACATGCTGACTTGGGTTTTCCCACACCATCCCCTAACTGCAAAGAATGAGACTACCAGTCAGGAAACAAAAACTTGGAGAGCTTCGTCATTTCGACTTTAGGTACATATTCAGTATCCCACAGGTGCACAGGGTTGTGCTCACTCACAAAAAGCCAGCATCTCTGCCCCTTCCTGGCGAGAGGGAGCACAATAAATAACCAATAGGGGAGCATCTGTGAGAACCCCAGGTTCCTTCACTATACCCTTCAGAAAGACCTCACCCTGCATCCATTCCATCAGCTCCAGTCTTGTCTACTCACTTCTTGAAAAGATTCTGAAATCAATGTGTGACATTCCTTTCCAATCACTAATGCAAGTCCACAACTTTGAAGAGATGAGACTCAGGGATGGCGGGTGGTCTATGCACTGCAGTGCCAAAGTAGGTCAGAGATTCAGTAAAGTTCAGTGGAAAAAAATACAATAGCAGCCAAGGCACTTATGAAGTCAGTCAAAATGCCCCATCTGGTCTACCAGCCAGACTGCTTTTCTGCAAATGAGTACCATACTGTGCACACGTGGAACACAGAATCTGCACATTGAGTTGAAACAATAGAACTCCCTTGAGACTTCCCAAGAGACTGTTTTTGATGGTCAATGGAGATAGAATGAAAATAGGTAATGCCAAAGCCTTAATGTCAAGACAGAGTCCACATTTCCACTCAGAGAAAGGTAACAGCCTCTGTGTTTCTACTGCGTAAAGCAGCTCTGATCCAGTAAGGAAAAGTCATCTTATTAGTTACTTTTACTGTTGCTGTGATAAAGTATCCTGACAAGAAGCAACTAAAGGAAGGAGGGAAGGGTTTGTTTTGGCTCATGGTGGGGATATCACAAGAGGAGGAGCTTGAAGCAGCTGGTTACACTGCATCCAGAGTCAAGAAGCACCAAGTACAGAATTCTTATACTGAGTTCACTTTGTTCTTATATAGTCCAGGATCCCAACCCAGGGAATGGTGCCACTCATATGGGTGAATCATTCCACCTCATTTAACCTAATCATGATAGGCCCTCATGGGCATGACAAGAGAGAGCCCTGTCACCCAGAGGATTCTATATCTCAAGTTGACAAATGAGGTTAACCACCATAACACCCAACTATAGGCAGTAAAACATTGGATTTGAAGGAAATGATTTAGCTGTAAGCCCTAAGGTGATGTAAGATTGTGTCAATGTCTAGGAATACGGCCTGCTAGGATTTTTATGGACTTCATAAAACACACAAACAATACACACCATCTGATTAGCACAGTCACAGAACCCACCACCTGGAACTATAGGGTGAGAGTTTTGTTATGAGGTCACTAAGTCAACAAATATTTGTTCAGATCTGCTACATTCTTGGCTAGTATATTGATTCTAGGGAACAAATATCAGACTTGGTTAAAATCCCAATGGATTTAGATATAGAAATCATTATTAACTGCCAAGAGTATCAGTAAAGAAGCAAAATAGGCTCTTGGGAGAGAGGATGCTGGGTGGGAACAGGAGAGCTACACCGTCATGTATACATATGATGGGCAGGGAAAGGCTATATAAAGAGTACTAGAAAGAGTGGTGTGGTGATTTTTTTTGTGCTCTAACAAAGCTTGCCTGAAGATCAGAGGGTGGAGCTAACTCCTACTTAACCATAGAGGCCAGGCAGTGGTGGCACACACCTTTAATCCCAGCACTTGGGATCTCATGCCTTTGCTCCCAGTACTTTGGAGGCACATGCCTTTAATCCCAGCACTAGGGAGGTGGAGACAGGAAGTGATATGGCTGGGCAGAGAGAGGAATATAATGTGGGAAGAGACAGGAGCCCAGCCTTTTGGTCTGAGGATTCGATAGAGGTAAGAAGTCTCTCTCTAGTGGCTGCTCCTTTACTTCTGTGATCTTTCAGCATTTACCTTGATATCTGACTCTAGGTTTTTATTATTCAGACCAATTAGAATTTTCACTACAGAGAGGCCAAGCAGGCATCAGTATAGATCCATGAAGAAGAAATACTGAATGTAGTCACGGTACCACCAGATGCCAGTGTAGGGCTTGGGCACAGAGCTCAGAGGTACAGTGATGGTTAGCATATGTGAAACCCTGAGTTCAATTCCCAGCATACAAAGGAGAAAGCTGCTAGTGTAGCTGGAAGGGAGAACAGCATGAGATGAAGCCTCAGGAATAAGCAGGGCTAGATTTTACAGGGCTTTTAGTAAGTCATTCCAATTTTATTCTAAATCAGTTTTATCCCAAGAAATTCAATGGGTAGCAGGAAATGAAATGGATATGTATGAATGGCTGGGAGATGAGCAAAGGAGAACCAAGAAGACCAGCTAGGAGCCATTGAACTTCAGTATCACTGGTTCTTCTGGAAGCTTGCTTGGCGCTTTCTGGCACCATGAAAGCTAGCCCACCATGAAAGGGAGGAGGCATTCAGGTCAGTCCAGCTTTAAGTTCTCTGGGCCCTGCGTCTGAACTGCATGGTGTCTTCAGGAACAGAGACTAACCTTCCACCTCCAGGGAGTAACCAAGGGCAACAGCAACAGGCTATGTTTTGGGAGTTTCTTAGACAGCTCTGGCTAGCAACTTGAAAGATGGCTTCTCATGTCTGATAGTGGGTTTTGCTAGGTGGTCTTTGGCTTTTGGTGAAAAGACTATCAGTCCAGATGAGAAAGGTTCATTAAAACTATATATGTATATTTTTACATAGAATTATCTGTATTGTAATTTTTTTATTTTGGTAAATAGTTAATAGTATGACTCCTCGTTGCCTTTTCAGATATCCTAATAATTATTTTATCATCTTCTTCCTTCATCTTTGTTTACTTCCCTCCCTCTTGCTAAAGAGCACTCTTTTCTCACTTCCTCTATCAGATCATTTTATACATTGTATTTTGACCATCTTCATCCCCCTCCCCAACTCCTCCCAGATCCACTCCCTTTTCCCTACCCACCTGACTTTGTGTCCTCATGTTTGTCTTAAGCCCATCCAGTCCTTAGTGCTGATGTAAATATTTGTGTGTGTGGCCACCTACTAGAGTGTCTTCAACCCATCTGTTCAAAGTTTTATTTATTTTCACTTTTTAAAAATTTATGTGTATGAGCCTTTGTGTCTGCAGGTGCACCACATGCAGGCAGGTGTCCAAGGAGGCGGGAAGAAGGCATCGGAGTCTCTGGAACTGGAGTTATAGTCAGTTGTGAGCCACCCACTGTGGATGCTGGGAATTGAACCCAGGTCCAAGGCAAGAGCAACAAGTGCTCTGAGCTGAGGAGCCATCTCTCCAGTTCCAGCAATTTCCTTTCTTTGGCTATCTATTCTCTTGTTGATATACATTGGTATTGTTTCTGGTTTGGGGTTATTAGAAAGAAAATTTACTATTTTAACACTTTGTACAAATTCTTCTGTGGATACATGCTTTTCTCTTGGTAATGCCTAGGAAATGGACCTGCTGGATAATAGGACAAGTATGTGACTGAATTTCACCAGAAACTAAAGACCAATTTTCCAGGTGATCATTTGAATTGATACTTCTACTAGCAATATCTGAGAGTTCCACTCAAGTCACATGTGACTTGAGTCCACTCCCAACATGTGATTTAATTTAGTCCATTTTCTTTAATTTAGTCATGTTGTGAAGCACTGTCTTGTACAGGTTCAGTTTGCATTTCTCTGTAAGTCAATAACAGAGCTCCTGTTCACATCCTTACAGTGACCTTCCTTTGTGGACAGTCTTTTGCCTACAGTTTTATTGTATTGCCACCCCCACCCCTACACTGAGCATTTTATCTAAGCCATCTCACAAGCTCTGCCTCTCAGTCACATCCCGCATCCCAAACCTGGGTTCTCTTTTAAAATCACTGGTCTGCAAGAAGGACTTTGTGAAATATACATGACTGGAAAATATTTTCCTTCAGTCTGTGACTTGACTTTTAATTTTCTTTTTTTATGTTAGGGCTCATGTCTTCTAAACAGTTACGTTGAGTCTTTGAACTTAGGAGTGAAATTGAGGGTGCTAACTGAAAAATGTAGGCTTAGTTATTATAATGATGTACATTTTTTGTTTATTTAATGGATCTGAATTCTGGAGATTCAAGCAAAGCACAGTAAAGACATATGCATACCCATGCTAAAGCCTTTGGGATAAGTGGTCGCTATATGGAGTAATGACATTTTCCCTCAGAAAGGACAACAGAGAAGTCAGTTAGTAGGATAAAGACATATACAGGCTTCTGGGAGTGATGAGAGTGCAGGCTGGAAATGGTGGCTCAGTGCAGTTTTATTGTTTTCCATGGATAGATGTTGACCATCAGGAAATTTAAGTGATCAGTTTTGGTCTCTTCATATTTATGCAAAGAATGGCCAAGTTCTATAAGATAAGAAATAGAAAAGGATGAATATGTTGAGATAAGAAAAACCTGGATGATATCATGGGTCAAGGTTAATAGGAAATGCTAAAAAAAGAAAAATTAAACTAAAATTATAAACTTTAGTGTTTTCTTTTTTTTTTTAATTTTCTTAATGCCTTTGGAGAGATAGGAAAAAAAGGGGGATTTTGGTGGAATTCTATTTATCATTTTATTTTATTGCTTGCACTGTAGATCCTTTCTAAGAAATCTTGCTTATCCCAAAGTACTAAGGATGCTCTTGCTAGCACCCTCTAGAGGATTTCTCTCTTTTACTTTAATATCTGATCCATTTTGGGTTAGTTTTGCATACGGTGTGTTTTGAGTCAAACTTTTTCTTTTTCTTTCAGTTTTTGTTCAGGCTTTTTATTACCACTGACTGAAAATTTTCCTTTCATCAATAAATTACATTGTTATCTATGTCCAATTTACACCAACCATACATGTGGGTCTATTTATTAACACTGTACTGTTCCATTAACATGCCTCTGGAAAAGTTTTATTACTTTATTACTTACTTAATTTTTGTGTGTGCATGCATAACTGTAGCACTGTGCACAAGTGGAGGTCAGAGAAAAACTTGAAGAAATCAGTTGTCTTCTATCAGGTAGATCTGAGGGATCGAACTTAGGTCACCAGATTTGTTATTAACCATCTTCATCTGCTGAGCCATCTCCCTGTTCACTCATCTATTCTTAAAATACACAGGATCACTACAGTTTTTATAATGACTCTTAGAATTAGGTACTTTAAACATTTCAAATTTCCTTGGTTATTCTGGGTTCTCTGACTTGTCAGATAAATTTTATAATAAACTTTTAAATTTCTACACCTATTTTAAAAATAGAACTATGTTGAATCTATACATTAACCTAGGAAAAATTAGTAGCTGTGTTGTACCGTCCTTTCATGAACATGGTATATGTTCTACTTACTTAAGTCTTCTTTAAATAATAGTTTTTTAGTTTTAAAAATATAGACTTTTCAGTTTGTTTATTACTTATGGATATCTAAATGGATGCCAGTGTAAGTGGCATTTTTAAAGTTTCTAACTGCCTGTTTCTATTATAAATATACAATTGATTTATCATGTTGCCCTTATATCTCATGATCTTGCAAGACTAGTTTACTAGGTCTAGAACATTTTGTTGACTTCTTAGATAAGAAGTCTCTGTATTTTATCTCATTTTCTTATCTAATTGCACTGACCACCAACACAGTGCTAAATAAATACACTGGAGACAGACATATCTTCGTGATGTTTATAAGCAAAACTTTAAAAAAGAAAGGCATTCAGTATTGTACCATTAAGTATGAATTTAGCAGTGGGTTTTTCACAGATCCCTTCATCAGTCTAGGGCAATTTCATTGTGTTTCCAGTTTAACAAAAAATGCTATAACTATCAAGTTTTGCTTTTTAAAAATATCCATTGAAATAATCATACAACTTTCTCTTTTATTTTCTCGGTGTGGTTAATTGCACAAATTAGTTTTATTTTCAATTTTAAAGGATTTATTTTTTTTATTTATGTGCATGTGTGTGCTCATGTGCGTGCCACATATGTGCAGGTGCCTGCAGAAGCCAGAAGAGGGTGTTGGATACCCTGGAGCAGGTGTTACATAGGTTAGGAACTGCTGCGCATAGTGCTGGGTACTGAATCTGAGTCATCCACAAGAGGAGTAAGTATTCTTAACTAGTGAGCCACCTCTCCAACCCAGTCTTTTCCATTTTTAAACCATCTGTTTAATTATAGGATAAATTTAGATTTTTAGAAATGTATTACTAAACTCATCTTGCTAACTTATTTAAGAATTTTGTCTCTGTGAATGAGGAATATTGGAGTGTAGTTTTCTTCCATACAACATCTTTGTCAGATTTTGTTATCAGGAATATTTTATGACCTATTTGTATCATCTGAGAAAACTGATTCCTTCTCTATTTTCTTTGAGAATGTAAGATTGATCTAAATTCAATGCATGTATGTATGAAAATCAAGTTTCAGAATTCCTATGGAATATCATCTAAATTAACTCCTCAAATAATAACATCAATTGATCTATATGCACATGCCATTATGAGATTCAATCACATGGGACTAAAATAGAGATAGTGACATTTTTGAAAGGCCAATGACATTGTTCTTATGGTAAAACTATAAAATATTTCTATATTTGCTTTAGAGATGAGAAAATCAAGGCTTAGGTAAGTCAGATTACCAAAGTCCTTGAAGCTACCCTGGATTCACACTTCTTTCTGCCTTCCACATTTCAGTGCCCGTAAACATTCCACTCAGCCTCATAGTTTCTGTGAACCAATCCCCAATAGTGCCCCAGGGACCGAGAACTGGAAGAGGACTGTATCTCACGAACCTGAACAGCCTACAGCAGGAAAGAGGAGTGCACAAGAGGAAAAGATGCTGTGCTGGCTAGTTTTATGTCAACGTGACACAAGCTAAAGTCATCTGAGAGGGGGGAACCCCAATTAAGGAAGTGCCTCCACTCAGGAGTCAGAGGCAGGTGGATCTCTGAGTCTGAGGCCAGTCTGGTCTACAGAGTGAGTTCCAGGACAGCAAAGGCTACATAAAGAAGCCCTATCTCAAAAAACAACCAACCCCCCCCAAAACAAAACAGAGAGAGAGAGAGAGAGAGAGAGAGAGAGAGAGAGAGAGAGAGAGAGAGAGAGAGAGAGAGAGAGAAGGAGGGCGGAAGGGAGGAAAGAAGAAAATGCCTCCATGAGATCAGGCTGTAGGCAAGCCTGTAAGGCATTTTTTTATTTTTATTTTTTTAAATTTATTTATTATGTATACAGTGTTCTGTCTGCATGTATCCCTGCAGGCCAGAAGAGGGCACCAGATCTCATTACAGATGGCTGTGAGCCACCATGTTGTTGCTGGGAACTGAACTCAGGACCTCTGGAGGAGCAGCCAATGCTCTTAACCTCTGAGCCATCTCTCCAGCCCTGTGCATTTTTTAAAATTAGTGATTGATAGGGAGCACCCATGTGGAGGCCCACAAAGGTTTCCTAGTGAGATCTGAGCTTGCTTTACCCAGCAGAGCTGCATTTAGAGGATTGCTTGACCACTGTGTGTGGTTACCAGGTGTTTGGATGGGTCTGCACTTGGCTGTGCTAGGGGAGGTCTTTTGCTCCACCCCTTGACATTCCTTTTAACAAGCCCTTTAGAAGAGACTGAAGGGGCTGGTGGATAAGGATCCAGGCCCTCCCGAGGCTCTCCTGTGTTTCTATCGGTCTCTCTCCCCTCTATGTTTCTATCTAGATATTTCTTACTTTTCCCTCCTCAAGAGTACCCTGGGGTAAAAGTGGGAGGGGGACTCCCACAGGCCCAGTCCATTGTGGTCTTGGGTTCTATAAGAAAGCAGGCTGCACAGGTCATGGGAAGCAAGCCAGTAAGCAGCACCCCCACTCCCCCATGGACTCTGCATCAGCTCCTGACTCCAGGTTCCTCCCCTGTTTGAATTCATGTCCTGACTTCCTTCAATGATGGGCTACAATGTGGAAGTATAAGCCAAATAAATCCTCCCCTCCCCAATTTGCTCTTGGTCATGGCATTTCATGACACCAGTAGTAACCCTGACTACGACAGATACCCTTGGGTCTTTCCATGTGGGTCAAGAAGGGTCCCCATGTGCTCAACAACATACAGTTGTTGACAGAAAGCAGCTCCTTGATCAACTGTAGACAGATGATACAGATCCACATCGAGTGACTAGGAACCCATCACTTGCCCACTGGAACTTCCCTGCAAAGTCAACTGTTTTTTTTCAAAAGCTTACAATGCCCACCTTTCATTCCAAAGGTGTCACCAAGGAGGGTGATGAATCCCACTTGCAAGGACACAGTGTGCTGTGTCTAGATAAAACCACAGCACTCCCAACTTCCAGTCCTTCTTTGAAAGGCACTTAGTTCTTCCTAGTCAAGAAACACAAAGGGTAGAGCACACACTTGTTTGGGGACCTTCCTAATGGAGTGCCTTACTTTAGAAAATGAAGAAAATTGGTTCAGGCATTGTTTGGAAATATCCTCAGGTTGCAATTCCTCCCCACACACCCCCGCATTATGAAAGAAGTTCGTAATTGTGAATGAGGCAGATTCTTGGTGCTGAGGCCATAGAGGCAAGCTTTGGGCTTCCTGGGTTATGATGGGAACGGAAGAAGACCACAGAGCAGGTAGAGAGGGCTGGTGAGGTGCAGAATCCAGGACAGTATTTTATTGTCAAGAGTTGAAATGAAAAGCTGGAGGCCAGTCAAGCCTTCACCCTGCTCGCCTGCATGCTGCAGTCACATTAGGCCAGAGCAAGGAACAAAAGCAGCTCCTGAATCTACATCTGCTCAGAATGACAGCGATCTGAGAGACTCTGATTAGCCCTCAGGGCGTGCATCACCACATCTCGGGAAATTTGGGTTGATGTGAAGGTTTCTTTTGGGTTTGGTTTGGTTTGATTTTATTGAAGCTTGTAATCCTCTCGTCCTTCATGAGAATGCTGCCTCTTACACTGCTAAGTCACTTCCCTGCCCGGACAACTCTGAGCAAGGTGCTCATGAAAGCTCAATGTCTTGATCTTCTCCTCCATGAGTGGCACCATCTGAGGCCCCAAATGCCAAAGGGAAACATGAAGACGAACACAGGTGCGGCCTTCTTCTGAGTTTGGAACCATGGGAATAAAATGAACAGAGATTAGAAGCACTTGAGCTTATCGCACCTAAGAAAGAAGACAGAATGCCTTATTCCTCTCAAGACCTTGACTTTGTGTTGCCAATCCCCAGCTTTCCAAAGTCTGATGAAGATTAGTAATCACCAGACATCCTTCTTATCAGACTAAACTGCTATCCCAATGGAGATAAAGCCTTGGGCCACCACCCAGGACTTAAGTCACTGGAAGACCAGGTAAAGTTATGAGCACATGGATGGGAGCTGGCCACGTGGCAGGTGCTGGCTTAAAAGGTAGTTTCTAAGGATTTGCCTCAGTATCTAGCTAATGTCTTAAAACCGTCTACAAGCGGTAGCTCCTTCTCCATCACCAGGGCAAGCTGTGTAGCCATGTGCACCAGGGTGAGGGGAAGGTGCATGGAGACTCTTCTACCCATAAGCACTCTTGACCTGGTCTCACCCTACTCTTCAGAAGTTCCTGTTCTAGATCCCTCTGGCTGTGTACATTTATAATTATGTATGATACATTTTCCAACTAGCGTGCTTTGGTAGTATAATTAAATGGCCATTTGTATAATTATTTATTTAATATCCACTGTTATGCATCACAGCTGCTGAGGAAGGTTGTTTAGGATGTCCACTGTACAAGGGTGCCCAGTGCAGGAGGGAGGCCTGCTCCTGTTCACTTGGCTCTGTGCCTAGGGATGTGCATCTGCTGGGAGGAAGGAACACCTTTGCTTAACTGCCATAGGGTACTCTCTGTGCTCACAGTGGTTCTGCCCTGTGAACTCTGTGAAAACAGGGACTATGGACTGTGGCAGTTTTATACCACTGTCTCTTCCTGCATCAAACCCAAGCCAAGTACACAGAAAGTACTCAGTACGCATGTGTGAAATGAATGTTCTCCCTGTGTGCATGTATGAACGTGTGTGTGTGTGTGTGTGTGTGTGTGTGTGTCCCATGCAAGCATGTGTGAAAGCCAGATGTTGATGGCCAGATGTCTTGCGCAACTACTTCTCTTGTTTGTTTTAGAGGCAAGGTCTCTCACTGAACCTGGACTATTTACTGTTTGGACAAGACAGACTAGCACACAAGTTCCCAGGATCCACCAGTCTCCATCCCCAGTACTGAGATTACAGACACATACTGCCACACCTGGTTCTTTCCCAGGATCCACCTGTCTCCATCCCCCAGTACTGAGATTACAGATACATACTGCCACACCTGGTTCTTTCCCAGAGTCCACCTGTCTCCATCCCCCAGTACTGGGATTACAGATACATACTGCCACACCCAGTTCTTTCCCAGAATCCACCTGTTTCCACCCCCAGTACTGAGATTACAGATACATACTGCCACACCTGGTTCTTTCCCAGGATCCACCTGTCTCCATCCCCAGTACTAAGATTACAGATACATACTGCCACACCTGGTTCTTTCCCAGAATCCACCTGTTTCCACCCCCAGTACTGAGATTACAGATACATACTACCACACCTGGTTCTTTCACGGGTGTTAGGGATCTGTATTCAGGCCCTCATGTTGATGCAGCAAGCACTTTACCCAATGAGCCACTTCTGCAGCCCAAATGAGTGCTTTTAAAATAGCTTACAGGGTACTGGGAGTTTTACCAAAGATAGGAACTAAGCCACAGGGTCACAGGACAAAGCCATCGGAGAAGTAGGCAGTGGATATGAGATCCCTCATTTGACCACAGTCAGCAATTTTCTTCCTTTTTTCTTTAAATGATCAGAATCTTGCATAACTTATAAAATGAATAATACCCAGACCAGAATATCAAACACTTTCCCCAAAGACTACATTAATAAAGGACAAAAAAAAAATAACAATATGAGCCAAGTTCTTTACAAGGTCACTAGCCACCTCTGTATGGGGGAGGGGTTCTCCATTAGAAGGCACTCCTGGGTGACAATTAAATGTTCCACTTAGTAAATAAGCCCAAGGAAAGCCAGGATCACCCTCCTCCTCTCCCCGCTCCAGCAAGGACAAGGCCTTAGTTCATTCCTCATGACCCAGAAAGCTGATGCAGCTCACCCTATGAGAAAGAATGACTCGGATCCCGGAACTGGGTCCACTGATGGATGGCAATAAGCACAAATAGGTCCCCACAAAAGCTTCAAAGTTCTGGAAATGTCCATGTACTAAAATATAGAGTACCCCATCTGCAGAGTGAAGACACTCATCTGCTTCCACTCCTACAATTCCCTGGTCCCCAGTTCCATCCCAAGCTTCTGGGTGAATGGCACCTCATGTACAGGCATTCCTCCAGCTCTTTCCAACTCTGGGCCAGGCCCGTGGCTCAACAAAAGGAGGCAGAAGGGCTCCAGAACATACCAGCCTCCTTCTACACGCCTGGCACAGGGCTGGGTACTCAACACTCTTCATCCCAGCAAGATGCTAGTCTTCTGTAGGCATGTGAAGCCCTCTTGGGAAGTAGATGGAATAGAAGGCAACAGAGACCACTGATTTCACAGCACAAAGAAATTGGTAGCTCTATCCTGGCCCTGTCATCTCCTGAGGGAAGAGGAAAACCCTGAGTGGTGAGGAGGCCACAGTACGGGTCTCTCTTACTAGGAACAAAGGAAGGTATGGACTTGCCACAGATGGCAGAACTCAGTTCATGAACCCAGACTCAGAGCTGTAAATGGAAGGTTTCATCAGAGAAGCTGAGGGTCCATGAGCCTACGGGAGCTTGAAGGACCTAGAATGCTAAGTTTTTATCAGGGATGACTGTATGCAAAAATACTATACAATCATTAAGTCTGTGTTTCTAAGGAATAGATGATTTTGCTTAATAGATCACCAGGCAGAACAAGGACAAGGAGTTGTAGACAGAAAATACATGGGAGCAAGACAAGCCTTTGTGTCTCAAGAAAGGACATCCCATTCCCTTGAGTGAGAATCATCATTTCTTTCTGTCCTTAGTGTGCCAAGGGTCAGAGTACTCTTAGATGCAGAATGTATTCCTTTCTCAAACAAGGCTGTTGGCAATGTGGAATGTCCCAAAAATATGACCTCAATGATGACACTGGGATCCTAAACACACACACACACACACACACACACACACACACACACACACACACACACACACACACGGAGCTATTTTGGACTGTTAATTGTGCCAGACAGTAGAGACACTTCAGAGCCGAGTCCTTCACAGTCCATGCTGTGATGGAGCTAAAGGTAGATACTGCAAGAAAACGACTATAAACAATGGTGATGAAGACAGACTCAATTAAACATTCTGACAAGGAATAGTGAGGGAGAGAGTCAGGGTTTGGGATCTAGAATCTTTGATAAGGCCCATGGAGCCAGAAACACTGGGAGCACACAGGAGGTAGCCATGGGATGACCTAGTTTTGGGTTCCTTCAAGATGAGACTTTGAGATGAATTCAAGTGCCAACAGTATATTAGCAAGATGAACCAGGAAGCTCCCAAGTAAGACCAGTTGAGAAGGAGACTGTCAGAAAGTATGGAGGAGCAAGTGATGACCCTAGGTACAGCCCACTTGATGCCTCTGGGCACTCTTGAAATTGAAATCCACTTGGGGGAGATTACTATCCTGTCTGAGCCTGGGCAATAAGACAAATCATAAGTAGCGAATTCAGAAATGCATAATGAGTATATTAAATGGAGTAGGGCTCTCCAGGCCTTTAACACAATGCCTGAGACATGTTATTGTCTTGTGTTTCTTCAAGAGGATGGGAGTGAAGGACTGAGATGTAGAAACAAGGGGAAGGAGAGGACCTGAAGCCATTAGAGCAGCAATGGCCATGCCATGGAAAGCATGGATATCCATGTTGCAGTCCAGGTATTGGTTGCCACTGAAGACCGAGCTGAGGGGTTTGCCGAAAGAGCCATTCTAGGATGTAGTGGACTCCAAAAATATGAGTCACCTTTCCTTCTGCATCTTCCATGCTAAGATTGCTGATGGCAAAGGATGAAGGTGCTGCTTTGCATTAAATAACTGGAATCCAAAAGCTGATGGAAGGACAGATGCATTGATCTGAATCATCCCAAGGTACCCTGGCTTGGCTGTGGAAGGATCTGTTTCATTTGCCTTTGGCAGACATAACTCTCTGACCATGCTGACTTGGGCTGCCATCCAAAAGAGTTTGCATTTTCCAAGCAGTTGCCAATGGTGGGCAAAGTGTCCCCTGAAACTATTGGGAGGCATAGGGAAGCAAGCTTGGAAAAAAGTGGTCAATATGGAGGCCATGGAAATATACGTATGCTAATGAGTTCTACTCAAAAGAGGAAATAAAGTACTCTTCTGAGGAAATGCATTTGAATGTGGAAATCACACACACACACACACACACACACACACACACACACACACACTGAGCTTGGTGATTCTGAACCTAAAAGGTAATACTTCTATGGCAAGACATAGGCTGAGGATGGTCATGGTCATTCATCTCAGAAATAGCTATATTTCCAAAGAAGGGAATTATGGAACACTGATGGCTCCTGATATCTACCTTTTAAATTATTTTCAGCCTTACTGAGGTATGACTGACAATGAAGTTCTATATATTCAAGATGTTTATTATGGGTTAGATCTTAAATGCTCCCTCCTCCAGTCTCATGTGTTGATGCCTGGTGTCTCAGTTAATTGTACCAATGATGTTCAATCTTGATTATCAACATGATTGGATTGAGGGGCACCTAGTATATTAGAATATCACACTTTTGGGTGTGTCTGTGCTGGTGTTTTCAGAAATGACTTGAATTTGGCAAATATGTCTATTGCTACTGTATAACACACACAGAGACAGAGAGAGAGACAGAGAGAGAGAGAGAGAAACACACTCCTCTAGAGAGCCTGAACTAAGAAAGCAATGATGGAAACTTCAGGAGGTAATAGAGGCTGCTGAATGACTCCATTCCACCTCCCCCAAGTCAGGTAAGCAGCTTGTCTCTAGCATGTGCCTCCTGTCATGATGTCCCGCCTCATCACGAGCCAAAATAATCAAGACAAATGACAATGTCCCAACAAATGGAGAATGTCAGCAAGGAAACGGAAACACAAAAGAGAACCGTATGGAAACATTGGAGTTGAAAAGTACAGTGACTGACATGAAGAGTTCCTCAGAGAGGTTCAAGTGTAGATCAGAAGTATCAGGAGACAGAATTAGTGCATTCATCGATATCTAATAGAGAGTGTATAATCCAAAGAAGAAAATGGGAAAAATGGACAAAATTATACAGAGTCTCAGAGAAATGTGAGACATCCAAGCATACCAACATATGTGCAATGGGAGCCCCTGAAGAAGAGGCGAAAGAAAGAAAGGAACGGGAAAGTCACTTAAAGAAATAATGGCTAAAACATCCCCAAATCAATGAAACACATTAGTGTATACACCTAAGAAGCTCAACACACTACAAACAGATAAAAATAAAGAATCCCCACAGAGAAAAGTCATTACACATGTAAGGGAAGACAAGATAAGGATGTACTAAAGCTGGAGGGGGAAAGGACTTGTTGTATACAAGGGAACCTAATAAGGTTAATAGCTGGCTTCTGGTTACAAGCAATCCCAGGAGGAAACAGCATCCTAGACTCCAATTGCTCAAAGAAAACAACTGTCAATCAGGTCAGGAAAATTTCCTTTCAAATATGAAGGAAAACTAAAGATGTCCTCTGAGAAATTAAGTTGCCAGCTAACTCACCTTATTAAAAACAGTGAAGGAAGTCTTTGAGCGGAAATGAGTGATTTTAGGTAGTAATGTAAATTCTTGCAGAAACCAGAGAAAACCATTAACATTCCTAAAGACAACATAAACATGAATCTCTTCACCATGTTCTTAAAAAAAAAAAAAAAGCAATCGTAGGGACTAGTATTCAACTGTATCGCTGGGTCTCTGCTGTACCAAAAGGAAATGTATTTGCTAATAACAGCACAGAAGAGGATGATGGGAGCAGAGCTGGACTAGATTAAGAAAATGACACTGGTAACTCACCTGTAAGAAAATGGATGGTAACTCACCTGTAAGACTCCACAATAGAGACACCTCAATTTCAAAACTGTTAAAGGGTCTGCAGAGAAAATTGCCCAAAGAAGACACAAAACTGATCAATAAGCACATGAAAAGATTTTAGCCATGAGTTGAATGTACAATATTGAGCACAGGTTCATGTGTTCAAATACTTGGTTCCCTGCTGGTGGTACAATATCGGGAGGTTGTGATACTCCCTGGATATAGGTGGGACCTGGCTGGAAGACTTAGGGCCAGAGGAGCAGTGCTTGAGTGTTACACCCTGATGCCCCTTTGGGATGGAGCCTCTTTGATTCCTAGTTACCTACACAAATTAATCAGTGCCGTGTGTACCTGCTGCCAGCCATCCTCATCATCTTGGACCACATTTCCTGAACCACAAGCCAGAATAAACCCTTCATGCCTTGAGGTATTTTTGTCAGGTATCTCATAGCACTAATTAAAAATAACAGGTACAGTCATAAAGGAAAATTACAAGCAGACAACAGTTTACACCCACAAAACATACCTCAAAAAACTGGATGTAGCCAGTAACAAAGAAAAAGAGTGCCAGAGACCTCATTTACTCCTGGTGGGAATAGAAAATGGTACAATGCTGTGAAAAACAGGAGCACAGCTTCTCCAAGTACAGAGCAGCCATGTGGTCCACCATTCCATAGCTGGTTATAAGCCCCTCCCCGCAAAACCTGAAAGTAGCCATCCATACAAATTTATACAGGTACTTATGTAGTGTTATTTCTCACAATCCAAAGCTAAAAGCAGCTCACGTGTCCATCAACTGGTAAGTGGAGAAATGAGTTGTGTCCTATATTCATACAATAGAATTTGCAGGACTGTGGAGTGCTCAGCCCTCCCCATGCACATCATATGACTTAATTTTTTGACTTGAGTGGAACAGACAACCAGTGGTTGACTGGCTGTGGGGAGGCGAAAGATGGGCAAGCAAGAGCTGACGGTTTCAGGCTGTCTCTTATGGATGACAGAAATGTCCTAGGCTAAGACTAAACCTATCAAAACTCTATGAATGAACTGTAAACTATAAGCTGTAAGTATATACCACAAAATATTTTAATGGTTGAACTGTATCATAAGTAAATTTTAGCTCAATAAAAATTTTCAAAGACTAGTGTTTGAAAACACACAAGCTGTTCATAACAAAAGCTATTAAAAGCATTATAGAGGAGAACCTTATGAATAAATGGGGAAACAGACTATTGATGGAGCAGAACACCTGATGGTAAAGAGATGTCAACTCTCCCTCAGGGCAGTTCATTGACTCTACACCAGCTCCACCCCATCCCTGGCAGGCCTCAGAGAAAGCTATGAGCCAATGCTAAAGTACGTGGAAAAAAGAAAGGACTTGTAATTGCCAAAGGCAATCTTGATAAAAAAAAAAAAAAGACCAGAGATGAAGGCTCAAATTGCCTGACTTCAACCTCCATTGTGCTGCTGTGGTAATCAATAGGGTGAGATCAGCTTAAGGGGAACAGCTCGGAATTGTGGACAGCACACAGTGCAAAAACAGACCCATACTTATTAACTTCTGCAGAGGCACTAAAGCAATCTTATGGAGAAATGGAAGTCTTCTCAAGAAAGGAAGTTGAACAATGATCTCAATATGGAAATACATCAGCTTCAAACCGGACTTTACACTATGGACAAAAACTGGTTTGAGAAAAGCTTCCAAGTCAAAACAAAAATCCTAAGGTTCTCTGAAAAAGATTGACTTTTATTAATATGTGTGTGCATGGCATGTGTTCACCACACGTGCAGGTGCCCACAGAGGTCAGAAGAGGGTATCAGATGCCATGAAGCTGGAGCTACAGGCGAGCTGCCTGACATGGATATTAGGGACCAGCACCCTTAACCACTAAGCCACCTCTCTGGCCCCAACAATAAAGTTTTGTTTTGTTTTTTTTTTAAGGAAACAATAAAGATATCTTTGCAACTTCAGGGTAGCAAAGGGAATCTTACCCAGTACACAGTAATAACCATGAAAGAAAAAAGATTTATTCAAATTCTAAACTGACCTCTCATCAAAGGATACCATCAAGACAACTAACGAGCAAACATCTCCATCGCAATGGGAGAAAACATCACAAAACATTTATCTGGCCAAAAAGGAAGAAAAAGTGCTTATAAACCAAGTACGGGAAACACTACCAACTAACCTTAACTAGAGAAAATGAACTTGAGCAGATGATATGCAAATAGGGAGATATGTGAACAGTCACTATGCAAAAGGAGAGACTTCACAGTGTCATTAGTCATCGGGGACATGCAAAGTAAATCTGCCAAGAGGTACCACTAAATACACACCAAGATGAGTAAAATTAAAAAGACTAACAACACCAAATGCTAGTGTGATACGGAAAGTCTAGAGTTATCATACATTGCCAGTGGGAAGGTAAACTGAGGCAAGTGTTTTGGAACAGGGGTCAGCAGCTTCTTTTTTCTTAATTAAGGAATTTTTTATTCATTTTACATACCAATCACAGATCCCCCTCTCCTTCCTCCTCCCGCCCCTCCCTCCTTCCTCCCCCAACCCACACCCCCATTCCCTCCGCCAACAAGGTAAGGCCTCCCATGGGGAGTCAGCAGAGCCTGGTATATTCAGCAGAGGCAGGTCCAAGCCCCTCCCCCTGCATCAAGGCTATGCAAGGTGACCCACCACCATAGGTAGTAGGCTCCAAAAAGCCAGCTCATGCACCAGGGATGGATCCTGATCTTACTGCCAGGGTACTCCTTAAGCAGATCAAGCTACACAACTGTCTTGCTTATGCAGAGGGCCTAGTCCAGTCCCATGGAGGCTCCACAGCTGTCAGTCTAAAATTTGTGAGTTCCCACTAGTTTGGTTTGGTTGTCTCTGTAGGCTTCCCCATCATGATCTTGATGCCCCTTGCTCATAGAATCCCTCTTCTCTCTCTTCAACTGGACTCCTGGAGCTTAGCCTGGTGCTTGGCTGTGGATCTCTGCATTTGCTTCCCTCAGTTACTGGATGAAGGCTCTATGATGACAGTTAGGGTACTCACTGATCTGATTACTGGGGTAAGCCAGTTCAGGAACCCTCTCCACTATTGCTAGTAGTCTAAGCTGGGGTCATCCTTATGGATTTCTGGGAACCTCCCCAGCACCTGGCCTCTCCCCATCTCCATGGCGTCTCCCTCCATCATAGTATATCCCTGACTGCTCCGCAACTCCATCCCTGCTCCAGCTACGATGAGAACGGGAAGGAGCAGTTTCTTCTAATGTTAAAAATAGGTACCTTTTGACCTACAAGTGCTACTCATAAATATTTAAAAAAAACAAAACAACAACATGTATCAATGGAAAGATCTACATAAAAACATTCGTGGAGGATTTATTTATAACTGGAGAAAACCCCAGTGCTGCCAAGAATAGAATGGACACGCAGCTTTGTGGCACTCAGTAGGGTGACATACAGCTCAGCAATAAAAAGGAATAAATTACTGATATTTACAACAACATGGTTGAATGAGAAGACATTGTACCGACAAACACTCCCGTGCACTGAAGAGAACACATTGAATGACTCCCATATATGAAGTTTAAATAGACAAAGTTAATCTGTAGTTCAAAAGGAGAGAAAGAAAAAGGAAAGAAAGAAGGTACAGGAGAGCTGAAGAGCAGATGCCTGACACCAGGGGAAGAGGATGGATTGTCTGGAAGTGGACAGAAAGGAAACATCAGTGAGCAGAATAGTCACCTGTCAGGACTGATTGGCTCCAACTTACACATTTCAAAGTACGAGCTGTGAACGTGGTTAAAGTCTAACAAGAAAAGAATTGTTACCTTCTGTCAGGGGAGTGGGGAAGCAGCAGGAAACACAAAACCAACCAAGTGGAAAACCGGAAAGGAGAAGAGTAGAGGGGGGGTCAGATTTTTATCACCACACCCGAGGGAAGCATTTGAACAGAGGGAAGCCTTGTTTCTGCTCACGGTTTCAGAAGGTCCCAGTTCCCAGGCCCTTGGCTCCAGTGTTCCTTGGTTACTTCGAGGAGGAACTGCTCATGGCATGGTGGTCAAGAAGCAGTCAGAGAATGCCTGTGACTGGGGCCTTCCAGCATCCGTCCCTCTTGTCCCATCCACGGCACCCACATTTGGGGCAGGTCTCCCCCGCCAGTCAGTGGTCTCTAGAGACCCTCACAGACAGCACAGTTGTGTTTTCTTGGTCTCCTAGGTGTTTCTCAAGCCAGGCCAGTTGATGAGCCAGGCTGGTCTGCCTGTGGCATGGGGATTCCTCGGGCTCTCATTTCTCACTTCTGTGCCCCAAACTTTTATGATAAAATGTTAGGACTAAATAAAGTGGGCAGAGAAGTGGGGAGGAAGGGAAGAAAATGGGAAGGGAGGTGGACAGGCGGACAAGGAATCAACTGGAACCATTCATCTGACTTTGGTCCTTTTTTCACAGAAATTCAACAGCAAGTCAATTTGAGACAGATTATTTTGAATCAATTAAATAACAACCATTTAAAAATATTATACCTATTCAGAGCAGGGACTTGGGGAAATGGGTGAATTTAACACATGAATAACCAACATCTTCCCTTTCCCGCATAAGTGCCCTAGGCCAGGTTTTACAGCCTGGATTAGAAGGACTGACATTTTGGATTGTAAAATCCTTTGTTGTTAAGCTTTCCATGCTCAGCAGCATAACCCCCTATACACAGACACACACATTCACACTGATACATAGACACACACACAGACACACACTTACGTTGACATACAGACACACACATTCACATTGATAGATACACACATACACACGGACACACCAATGTGCATACGCACACGCTCACAAACACAGACACACTGACACAGACACATAAACACACAGAGAAACATTGGCACAGACAGATACACAGACACACAGACATAAACAAGTGAATATAGACACAGACACACAAATGCACACAGACATATAGATACACATAAATGAACACAGACACATAAACAAATGCACAGATACATATATACACATAAACACACGCACATAAACAGACTGACATACACACAGACACACAGAAACATAGTCGCATAGACACACAGAAATACAGTTGTATAGACACACACGGACACGTGTGCACAGTCATATCACACACACACACTAGACAACCCAAAATGTATCCAGACATTGTTAAATGTTACTGTGGAGGGACAAACGGCCCAGTTAAGAATGCCTGCCCTAGAATATACATTCTTGACAAAGATGCCATTCACCCTGTGGGGAATGAAAATTGGCTTTTGGAAAGAGGACGAGTCTTACATACACATTACAGCCACTTGGAAAAAATATCATCGGAGGGGAACTATGAGGAACTCTTGCCAAGCTCTCTGGTGTCTCTTGACATCATGGTGACATTGGGAGCTTTTATTCTTAAGTACATTAAAAGAGATATAATCTGTGGCATTACAATTTCATAGTGGGACTTAAGGGGAAAGTCTACCAATTCCACAGGGAGGATGTTGGGTCTATGATAAACAGATGATGGAGAGGGGACTATGATAAACAGATGACGGAGAGGGGACTATGATAAACAGATGACGGAGAGGGGACTTTGATAAACAGATGATGGAGAGGGGACTATGATAAACAGATGATGGAGAGGGGACTTTGATAAACAGATGATGGAGAGGGGACTATGATAAACAGATGACGGAGAGGGGACTATGATAAACAGATGATGGAGAGGGGACTTTGATAAACAGATGATGGAGAGGGGTCTATGATAAACAGATGATGGAGAGGGGTCTATGATAAACAGATGATGGAGAGGGGTCTATGATAAACAGATGATGGAGAGGGGTCTATGATAAACAGATGATGGAGAGGGGTCTATGATAAACAGATAATGGAGAGGGGTCTATGATAAACAGATAATGGAGAGGGGACTTTGATAAACAGATGGAGACACACTGCTCTATAGTGTGATACTTGCCATGCTGGGAGTTAGATGTTTGCCTAGCATGTGTGATTGCCTAGGTTTAATTCCTCGTACCAAACTGAGCTTTCTCTCACTCCAGACTTTTGTCTGCTCAAAATAAGCCATCCAGCATGGAGGCAGTTCTTCTCATAAGTAGAAATACAGGACTAAATGAATTCAGTTGCTCCTCAGAAGCTTCCCAATTGTTCTGGAAGCTTGGGATGGAGGATAATAATTTAGGGGGAGGGAGAAGAGAAAGAACTACGAGGGGCTTGTGCCACACGTGTCTGCTCTGCTGATGTTCCTGGTCATGACAATAAAATTGGAAGCTTTACTGTTTACACCACAAGACAAACCACATAATGTGTGACCTCAACTCACTGGCAGTATGTCCTGGTTGAACCAATGACCTATGAAGCCCATGCCCTTTTATCCAATGCTTAAAAGAAGCATAAAGAAGCAATTGTAAGCATTCTGTCCACCCACAGAAACCCATGGTAGCAATGGTGTTTCATCAAAGGACGCACAACAAATGAATCTTGCCATCCCTCTCCCCTGGTTCCTCTTTCTCCACACAAAAGCCAGCTCAGCCACTTCAGCAGCTGCTTTATGACATTGAATATTCATGCTTGATGGAGTCCAACCTGGCATAGATGAGATCTTGCGATAATTTCCCAAGTTGTAGCTAAAACCTATTCAGATTCCATTGCTGAGAACAAACACCCAGACGCTGAGCTTGAGAAGGCAGACACACTAGTGTACACTCCGCTTTCAAGGACTTTGCTGTCAGAAACACCACCGAGGCTGAACAAGCACCTAACAGCACATGGAGCCTCTACGCTGGAGGCATTGGAGCATCATGGTGATGTTTCTGACTTTAAAATGGCAGAGAAGTGGAGCAACAAATGGTGGTTAACCATTTGTTGACCAATGTGGCTCCTTAAGGTTGCCAGTTGCTTGATCCAACCTACTCTAAACATTGCTGTGTCCTGGGAAGTGCCAGTTTTACAGTCCATTGACTTTAAACATCCAGATTTCATGCTGTACAGCCTCCCATCGGCTGTTAACCTTACTAGGGAAGATTGGGGTTTCCTCAATAAGAAAGAACTCACCTTCAGAAGTGTCACATAGAGGGCTGGGAACACAGCTCGGTGTTGGGTCATTTGCCTGCCATGTGTAAGCACCCGGCTTCAGTTTCCAGCATGGGGCATGGAGCTCATAAAGCGTGTGTGTACAAAGTGTACAAAGCTTTGTGTTTGATGCTCGGCATGTTATAAACCAGATAAGATGGGGCATGCCTGGAATGCCAGC
This sequence comes from Peromyscus californicus insignis, assembly GCF_007827085.1. Lineage (NCBI taxonomy): Eukaryota > Metazoa > Chordata > Mammalia > Rodentia > Cricetidae > Peromyscus > Peromyscus californicus. Next base: position 74,006,742 of record NW_026294562.1, read on the forward strand.
ACTTCTGAGGTGGAGGCAGGAGGATCAGCAAAGCTTCCCTTGACTATCCATGCACACATACACACACAGGTAATATGCTCACATGCACCCAGATACTCAGCCTGAGTTCAAGGTCAGCCTGGGATACAAGAGACTCTGTTATTTAAAAAAAAATTGATGCCACATAGAAACTTTGCCTGAGTATCCCACCTCGATAATCTGTCTGATATATTTTGGTTTAAGATGGTACCATCAACTTTTCCTTGACATTCTAACCTGTCAGCCTGCCCTCCTTAGACTGCCAGCCCTACTGTCTCATGAGCCAATTCTTTCAAATAAATGTCTTGAGGAAGAAGACAGAAAGACATCCTAGTGCTTCTGTGTCTCTGGATAACCCAGACAAGTCCAAACAAAACATGGATTCCATCTGGCAGCGCCTGAACTCCACCCCACTGCAGGGAGGAGAGAAGGAGCGAACAAAACAGCTGTTAATTTCCTGAGCTGAAGACAGCTCACTCTTCCTGTCCCCAGAAGACAGCAATGACAAGAAGCAGCCTTTTCAACCCATGGGACCCTGCAAACTTAGGAGCCAGAGGTATCGGGTACAATGAAAAACAGATGAGGCAGGACTTCAGAAACAGGCGAGCAGAGAGTCTCTGTAAGGAGAAGCCAAGCCTCACACTTTCCATCCTGTAAGGCCTGGAAGTCACCCACAACTTGACTCTAAAAGCTTTGGGCTTTGGAAAAAGAGGGAAGTGGAGGATCCCATGGAGGAACGAGATTGAAAACAGGGTGACTAACAAAAGTCTAGTGGGTAACCCAAAAAGCACCGGGCCTCCTGCATAGCATCAGGAGCTCTGGTTCACACCTCTGGAAGAAACTGGAGAGCCTCCCCTGAGGATCCAACAGACTCAGGGTGAAGGCCAGATGCTAACAAGCAGGGCCCCTGACTGAGCTAAGCTCCCTCCCAGTCACCCATGGAAAAGACCAGTTAATAGCAGCTTTATCTATCCACCCTGAAGGTAGGACCCATGGCTGAGAACACCAGGTATTTGAACAAGTGAGCATGTGAGGACACAGAGAAGGGAAGGCAAAACTCGAGACACAGAGAGACAAGAGTTATCATCCCATCTGTGAGAAAAAAGAACAAGGTATTAAGTTTATTAAAATCCAAAAGTTTGAGAAAGCTCTTAGAAATTAAAAATAGAAAAAATAACAATTCTATAGAATCTTATGCCATTCTCTATGTCTTAAATCTCCAAGAGGTGATTGTAAAGCAAACAAAAGGTAGACAACAGGAGAGAAAGATAATGAGAGAGTAACTCAGTATCTGCCCATACAGAGCTAGAAAAGAAATGGGTACAGAAACAGAGTGACCAAACTCCCAATTAAAAAGACACATCCAGTGGCCAGGACAATAAGTACAGAAACAGAAGTTCAGTGGGATATGTCACTGTGAAGTTTCAGATGGCCAGTGGTAGAGAATGGGTCCTTAAGAAGTCACAAAGGGGGGGAAAGCAAAAGTTAAGTGTTCTTATTTTTAGACAGGATCTCATGTGCCTCAGGCTAGCCCTGAACACCCTATGGAGCTTTGGATGACCTTGAACTCCTACCTCTACCTTCTGATTGCTGGGATTTACAGGCATGTACCACTATACCCAGTTAGTTCAGTGCCAAACACCATGTGTGCTAGGCAAACATGGGTACCAATTGAGCTACAGCCCCAGTCCTTAAGCATCTCCATCAAACACGCCTCAGGCACACTGCAACCTGGAGACCTTCATGGAAATGACGGAAAACCTGAACTTCCACTCTAAGAGCATAAAAACCGCAAGACATGTAACTCATGTTACTCTCTGGTGAGAAACTACGAAAACTCCCCTCCTGGAGGCTGTCCCTGCCCCTGGACTGCCTTTCTAGGCCCCCCTACTCTCATCACACGGCATCCCAACACTAGTGTTTGCCCTCACATTCAAGAAGGGCACAGTCAAGTTCATCCTTGCCTTCTCCACCCAGTCAATCTCAGTCCAGGACCCACCAAATACTCAGGGTTCACAAAGTCAGTTATAATCCATATGCTTTTTTTTTTTTTTTTTTTTTTTTTTTTGGTTTTTCGAGACAGGGTTTCTCTGTGTAGCTTTGCGCCTTTCCTGGAACTCACTTGGTAGTCCAGGCTGGCCTCGAACTCACAGAGATCCACCTGCCTCTGCCTCCCGAGTGCTGGGATTAAAGGCGTGCGCCACAACCGCCCGGCTTCCATATGCTTTTATATCTTCTCTGCCATACACATGTATCCCATAAGCAACAACTGTCCCATTTTATACAGTGCCAGAGTTGTTGAAAAGTGAGAGTTCCAGGGCTGGAACTGCAAATCAGTGGTACAGCACTTACTTAACAATCCTGAGGCCCTGGATCCCATCCCCATCCCCATTTAAAAAACAAACAAGAACTTCATGTGTGCGTTTTGAGCATGCTGGTCTTGTTTTAGCTGTTTGTCTGTTTAGTGGGCTGGCGGGTGTCCTGCGGTGCTTTCTATGGCTGTGATGAATACCCAGGACTAAAAGCAACTTGGAGAAGAGTCGGTTTAGTTGGCTCATACTTCCACATCCCAGTCCATCACTGAGGAAGCCAGAGAAGAAACTCAAGGCAGGATCCTGGAGACTGGAACTGAATCAGAAGCCATGGAGGAACACTGCTTATGGGCTTGTTCCACATGGCCTGCTCAGCCTGTTTTCTTATAGCATCCAGGACCACTAGCCCAGGGATGGTACTGCCCACAGCAGGCTGGGCTCTCCCATATCTATCATTAGTCAAGAAACTGCCCCCACAGACTTGCCTACAGGCCAATCTTGTAGAGGCATTTTCTTAAATGAGTTCCTCTCTTCCCAGGTGACACTAGCTTGTGTCAAGCCGACCAAAAAAAAAAAAAAAACCTAACCAACCCAGCCCATTTAAGATAAGAGTTTCACTATGCAGTCTAGACTGCCCTCAATCCCATGATTCCTCTGGCCTCTACCTCCCTTTCTCTGCCGTCATAGGCATCCCGCCTTAGTAACGTCTTGTGATACTGCTGCTTTGCAGTATTGGTACCAGCAAGGCTGCTGGTCTTTCTCCACAAAGGGCAGATCATAACTACAATCCCATGGGCCTTATGCCCCTCTCACAGCTGTTCAGCTCTTCCACTGTAAAGGGAAAGCCACCATAAAACAGCAAGTGGATGCATGGCATCTTGATGTTCCAGTACAGAGGGACTAGCGAGAGGAGCAGTGGCCGGAAGTGGCTCACATGCTGACACCTGGATGCTATGGCTCTCACCAGAGGTGGGAAGGAGGTCTCGACTCCCACTACTTTGGGAGGACAGCGGTTTCTTTATAGCTTGACAGGACCATGATTTGTTATCTCTGATGTCTCCCTCATACAGATCCTCCTCCTAGAAGCTGAATTGATACCCAATCAAAAATTGAGACAATTCCCTGTTCTGAACACCCTCATATTCAGCCCCTGGAGAAGGCACGATGCTATCATCTCTTCTTTAACTACTAAGTTTACAACCACTTGCTCTGTGCAATTGTGATCTCTGCTCTTCCAATCAAGGAAACTCAGGCTGTCTCACAGAGCAGGTCCCCTGAGAATGCTGGGATGGGGCTTTGCTGCTTGCTGCATGAACACACCACACTAGAGTCATTCAGCTGCTTAAGGGAGATTCAAACCAAGCTCTTCTGTTTCCAAAACAAACTGATGTCTGTTCTTAAGTTTGAAGAAAAACCAAGTGTTCTACAGGATAATATGAGAATATGGATTACATCCAGCTACCAGCAATCTGTGAATAGAGGAGCCCGACCCACGTCTCTTGAGCCTGGGATTCGCCTCATCCAGTCACTCAAATCTAGACTAGAAAATTGATCTTGTAAGGAACATCGAGTATTATAACAAAATGAGGGTCCACTGAGGTCATCCCTTCTGAGGAGCAAAAAGTCACACCAATCATGAGGTGTCCTAAGAGTGGCAACAAGAAACTCAGGGCACAGCACTTATGAGTTTGTCTTGGATAAAGTGGTTCTCTTCAAGCTAATACAAGTCTCACAAGTCGGAAAAGAATACAAACAGCAAACATCAAAACCCAGAGACTATGATGGACATCACTGTGTCTGCCAACAAGAGCAAATGTTAATGTCTTAAAGAGCATCTGAGGCAAGAGGTGTAACAGCCTCTGCCCCAAAGCCTGTCGGGTACAGATCCCTGCCAGCCACACATCTGCAAGGCAGGCAGCCAGAGGAAGCCTGTGAGAAAGCAAGCTTTTGGTGCGGGAGGAGAGAACACACATCTAAAATAAACATTTCATTAAAGCTTGGCCACTAATATCTGAGGTCCATAGTCTGCCAGCTTGAAGTGTGCACATGACAGCTACTTCCTGCCCAAGTTCAAATGTACCAGCAGACACTAACCTGTGCTATGGCCCTCAGTCAAATATTTGAAAAGTCAGGATTAAGATTTTCTATTTTAGGAAAGGTTTCATTTCCTAGTGATCTTAAATTTTAAAGCCCTTTAGGATGCATCATTAGCAGTAAGTCTTGCGGGGAGGGGCAGAACATGCCTCAAGAAGCATAATGATAAGGAGATGGCTCAGTTAATAAGGTGTTTGTCATGCAAGCATGAGAAGCTGAGTTAGGATCCCCAGGTCCACATTTTAGAAAAAAGAAAGCTTAGCACGGTGATGCATGTTTGGAATGCAGGTCAGCAAAACAGAGACAGGTGGATCTCTGAAGCTTGCGAGTCAGCCAGCCTAGCCCAGTCATTGAGCGCCAGGTTCAGTGAGACCCCATCTCAAAGCACACGGTGGAGAGCAACCAAAGAAGGCACTGCATGTCACCCTTTAGCCTCCACACATGCAACACACACACACACACACACACACACACACAAATATATATACACCCATGTAATATATACACCACATGCAATACACACATACACAAGAAACAACACGACATCAAAGACAGAGGGCATGAGTGAACCTACCTACAATGAAATGGAGAACCTCTAGGAGCTGATCCCCCACCCTAAATACTATTCCAGATCCCTTAAAACATTACAGCTTTGGAACCCTTGACAATGAGGGCATAATAACCTAATACAGCAGGAACCTGTCCAGCCGGCACCTGACCACAAAACACACACTCATGTTAACTAGGACTTGAGAACAGCAAGGTTGGAAGGAGGCCCTCTCGCGTTCTGAGGGAAGCCCAGAGCAACCTTGGGCTATACTTCCTCCTGTCACCATGTCCTTGCCGTAGGCACCTCAGTGGCATGATAAAACAGTGGCTTACGGCATTGGATCTGGTTGTTGATGCACTTCCTAGGCTGCTGAAAAAAGGCTATGACAAATTTGGTAACATAACAGACACTCACTCCCATACAGCTCTGGAGACCAGAGTTCCCAAACTGAAAATGAAGACGTCGGCGGGGCCGTACTTCCTCTAGGCTCTACAGAGAACCAGTCCTTCGGCATCTCCCCGTTCTGGTAGATCCAGGTGCTCCCTGCCCGTGGTTGCATCACTCCATCCTGCTGCGTCTTCACTGAGCCTTCTCCCCACCTCCATCTCCAACCTCCTCTCCTGTCTCCTATAAGGACACCTATCATTGGTTCAGGGAATAATCTAAGTGTTTATTTTAATATTCTTAACTTGTGGGGGTTTTTTCCCTCTGGGAATTAAACACTAAGATTTCTCTAAAGCAAAAAGCATGCATAGAGAACAGTAAGTGCAGTCAAGTTACTTAACACACCCGTTTTCTTATGTAGTCAGTGTGTGTGTGTGTGTGTGTGTGTGTGTGTGTGTGTTGATGTGGTATGGTGGTGGTGGTGGTGGTGTGTGTGTGTGTGTGTGTGTGTGTGTGTGTGTGTGGTGATGTGGTATGGTGGTGTGTGTGTGTGGTGTGTAAGTGTGTGTGTGTGTATGTGTGGTGTGATGTGGTATGGTGGTGTGTGTGTGCATGCATGCGTGCGTGCATGTGTGTGTGTGTGTGTGTGTGTGTGTGTTGAGAACTCCCAAAGTAAGTCCCTTGGCAAATTTCTAATATTTATTATGGTATTATTAACTACAACCTTTTAAAAAATAAAGCCAGATTTATAAGTTCTAGGACTAGGGCCTGGATTTACTTAGGGGACTCTTCAACTTAGGGGACAGTATTCAACTTACCATAACCGTCACAGCTGTAGAGAAGAAAATGAGGCATTTATTTAGCTAACATGGCACAGGGACACTCCATTGTATTAAATCTTTGGGAGGTTGAAAACACCATCACGCCAGAGGCTGCCTTCCTTGGATGAGTAACTGATCCTGCCTGATCTCATTGTTTTGTGTGTAAGAAGACATAAGGCCCAACCAGGAAGGCTGAAGTGCCACAACAAGGGTTGCTAAGGGTCCCTTAAAGTGTCTGCCACTCCCATAGCTCGTTGACAGAGCCTAGTTTCCAGTATCTCTGGGAAAATGTCCATACAGAGAAGCTTTCTGATGTTTCTCAATTCAGCCACTCACTGGTCAGTTGCATCTTTAGCACAGGATTTGGGGAAAAAAATCCCATTAATGTAAGAGGCCTGCCAAGAGTAAATGCTGGTCAGCTGTGTGGGGAACCAAGGGCTTCACAGTCTGACAGGCGCCTTTCCTGTTCCAAGCAGTCAGTCACTTGCAGCCGTACTCTGTCTCCGGTTACCCCAGGAGTCACAACATCACAGACAGCCCGCTACACCTGTGTATGTCTAGGGCCGTATTCTGTCTTATTTATCTCTGGATTCCAAGCACCAATGTCTGGTGCCTGAGTCATTCAATAAACACTGTTGGAGTGAATGGAAACACCAGCCCTGGAAATAAATAACAGGGAGAGCTACGATGGTTACAAGTCCAGATCCCAAGTGCCTTATACTTGAGGGATTAAATAAATAAATAAATAAATAAATCTCCACCTCCTGCTTTGAAGGGTGCTCCAGAAATGTTAGTAATTATTATTGCCGACTTTAATCCTCACTCCTACTGAGAACAGAGGTAGTCCTATTTCTATTAAACACGGTGGGACCCAAGGCTCAGAAAGGTGCATTGAAAGAGCTAAGGATGTGTCACGATTCAGAGATCTGTGCTTTTGCTGCTATCTCAAACTGCTGCTGGTTCAGGCTAGCCTGTGTGTAAGGTTAATCTAGGCTCCGGCATCTGCAATATACTGAGGTGTGTGTGAGCATACACACTTTCATATGCATTATGTATGTGCATGAATGTTACATATTTGTCCACACACACAATATCATAACTTGACAAAAGATTAGACACGAAGCTGAACATTGAACATCAATGTCAAGGAGCTTGGTAAGTTCCCTTCGCGCTGTCAAATTCTTGAGTCATACCATCCCGGGGTGAAATGTCACATGCCACATTCTTCCGAGCTCACAAAAGCAACATACACAACACTATGTCAAGTCTGGAGCCTTGGCTGCCAGCTCGCATGACCTCCCCTGGAACACTATTTTTCATCCACCCCACAGTGAGGAAAACAGCACCATGCTGACATTCAGGCACCAAAACTGTTCTTTTCACTCAAACGCCCCCCCAAAGTGAGCAGGAGAACACGCGTCCTCGCCTTGAACTTACACGAGGAATGGATGCTGGGGAAGCTTTTGCGGCCCTCGGACACCAGGTCAGGGTCCCCTGTACAGTGCATCTCTGAATTCATCACCCCATCTGGAAAGCAGCGGTAAAAGAAATCGGGGCGAGGTCTACAAAAGACACCATGGACATTTTCAATATACAACGCTGCCATCACAACGAGACCCAAGCTGATCCCTCCTCCCCACAGCCCCCGCCCTTCTGTAAGTCCCCTCTGTCAACAACCACAGGAGTTTCCCCAGAGCCTCCTGAACACAGTTGCTGGGGAAATCCTCAGGCTTTGGGGTCAGAAAGAGCTCAACTGGAGCTAGTTGTGTAGCCTGAGGGAGATCTCAGCCTTCCCCCATCTCATTTCTTTATCTGTAAAAGGGAGAATCAACACCTGACCAAAGGCGAGGTCTTGAGCATTAAGTAGTGGGACTTCCTGGAGGCACCTAAGCCCAGTATCAGCAGAGGAGAAGGGACTATCTCTCTTGATTTACTGCTCTACCAAGCTAGACCTTGCCCCCAGTCTCTGAGAGTCCAGGACATGACATCCCTACATGCCATATTTTGGTGGTCAGTTGCCTTTCCTCAAGCAGTGGCCCTCAACCTGGCTGGGAAACTTGAAAACTCAGCCACACAGTATGAGGAGTTCGGTGACCCAGGCCGCTGTCTGTGGCTTAAAGCAGGAAGCGGGCAGAGATCTCTAGAGGAAAGAAGGGCGACTCTGGTCCTGAAGCCATGCCTTCCAGAGCAACCACAGCTAATATTAACGTATTCTTGAGCATAGATGTAGTACCAGGCACTGCACATTCACCATGCCATATGAAGCCTACGACAATCTTAGAGGCAGGATCAGGGGTCTGAAGGAGATGACACTCCTGCCAAGATCACTCATGAGCAGTATGTGGCAAACACAAGCTGGGAGCCTTAGAATCGAATCCTGTGCTCAACATTTGACCACATGTTTGAATGTTCTACTCAAGTAAGGATTCTAGTGTGGATATGTGCCAGCCCGCTACCCTGTAGCAACTCAACTAATATTTCTGTGCACATAATGTGTGTAGGCTTACTAATACTGCAAGCACGCCTCCCTTTGATATTGCACACTGGGTCATTGTTATCACATACGGACCCATACACTGAACCTCCTAGCTCTGGGATCTAGGTAAGATCCCTCTGTGATCTATCAGACCTGCTCTTGTGCTCTCTTTTCCAGACCTGGCCAGTGTTTCTCCAGTGTGGTTGTCCACCTACTCAACCAGAACCTCAGGGGGTGAGCCCCTAGAACCAGCACTTTATCTGGGTCCTAAGGGCATGTTAAGCAGGAAGGACATCCCAGTACAGTGTCTTTATTAGCCCAGATTTACCCATCTTCCACCCCTTGATGCCTAGCTTAGCACCTGTACCATGCCAATAATCTATAAATGCTAAGGTTGTAAATGAAATCTCATTTGTTCAAGGCCAGGAGCTAGTAGTCGGAGCTCCAGTGAGCTGTAGTATTGAGAGGCCATGGGGCTTCTCATCGCTGCAGAGACCGACTCTCTACCAGAGCAGCCAGAGGACAGGGAAAGCAAATGGACACTAGAAATCATTTCTCAGGAGCAGTAAGAGAAGTGTGTCATAAAGCCAGATCTGAAATGCCAACCCATACATCTCCTCCCAAAGAAAACAATTCATAAGTGATCTTATTAATTTGTTAAAGGCCAAAACTGACAAGTATATAAGCCTGGCCAGGTGCTGGGACAGCAGTGGAGGGCTCTGGAAATGCCAAGTGCAGGCTTTAGCCAAAAGAAAGTGTGGTCAGTCAGCCAGTGGACACTTTCTTACTAGTGAACTCCCTAAAATAATGAGTTCATCATTCAAAGGAAAGAAAAGATCTGTACTGAAGGTCAGAAATCCCAGAAGGGCAACAATTTAAAGGAAAATCAGACACTGTGGAATCTGTCCTACCCAGTGTCCTCTGACCGTGGTTCCCATAGAGATGAACTTGGTAGTATAAGGGACCATTTGTTTCTTCTTGAGACTTACCTTCCCACTATTAATTTAATAGTGTTTGTGCAGACTCCATTCAAAGCAAGAGCCAAGGACACCGCTACAAAACAAAACCAACAGACAGAAAAAGAGAGTTGGGTCTCACATTAAAAAGTCATCATCCCTCAAACCACCACCATCATCATCACCATCTAGCACCATTATCACCAGCACCATCAACATACCATCATCACCACTACCATCACCACCATTATCACCATCACCACCATTATCACCATCACCACTATTATCACCATCACCACTATTATCACCCATCACCATCATTATGACCATCAGCCATCACCATTATTACCATCACAACTATCATCATCATCACCACCTCTAATTGCACTTAGTTTATGATCACAGAGTTGTTAAATAATACTTTTGGAACATGATGGAGCTTTGTTGCTAGGGGAAAATATAATTGGGACAGAACTATGGAGGTTGTCCCATAAAATGCCACATTCCTATGACATGAAATCTTTCCTTCTTGACCAGAATTTTCAGCTTCACAAACAAGCCCATCCATCACTTTCTAGCCTGATATAAACAGATTTAATACTAAAACAGCGTGTAGAATTTCTTTTACTTGTAGCAAGACATAACTTTTTGTATTTCCTCCTGGCAATTTCCCCAGACATAATTCGAATCAGAGAAGCTGCCAGACTCCTTCTGAAGAGCAGGACAGCCTTGCTAGGCCTCTGTCATCCTGACCCATCACCTGCCAACAGCTGTCCATCACTGTTTCCAAGAGGGCAGAGAGTCCAGGAGGTAACTTTTGTCATCTAAACCAGCAAGAACTTCTAGAATATATGAGTTTAAAATATACAGCCCAGGGACTTTCTCCCAGCAGCCTGAAAATCTGTTAGATTCGGGGCAGACCCAACAGAAGGGGAATCAACACCCTTTCCTACACAAACCATGCCCTGGCCTCCTACAGCTTGTTAAGAGGACTGAAGGGCACAGTCATCACCACCAGTGTGATGAAGGTCAACTGTCTTACATTAGCAGCAGAAACTCAGGGAGGCGCTCTCTGAGTAATAAAACACGTGAGCTACCCTTTCTCTTTGGCAAATATTAACTCCTTGACACCAGCAGAGATTTGTGTAAGATGAGCGCAGTGGAGGGACATTTTCGGGAAGGCGCTTCCTCAAGTGATTCGTTATCATCAAGGGAGACAGATGAGTCACTCTCCATGCAGAAAGTGCTGTGGCATAGCCATCCCAGTCACCAGGGCACACACTCCTGAGATGGAGACAAAGCCACCCACTTTTATCAGGTTGTAAGAAACAGAAAGAACAGGGAGGGTTGAGATGAAAAGGAGAAACTGAACACCTGAGTGGAGATGAAGCATTCCTGGCCATACATGAATGGAGTGGGAAAAGGGACAGGTCCCTGTTGGAGAGCTGGACATGAGTCAGTACCACAGTACTGCCATCAAAACGTCAAACATGCAACCCGGGGTATAGACTGGCTCTGAGTGCAGAGAACATGAGAAGGTCCAGGGACTACAGTCTTTACATACAGATCTCTCCTGCTGGAAATGCCAGCTTCCTTCTCTTCTGCAGAAGAGATAAAAACCCCTAGGCTGTCCTGGCTGAGTTCTCCCAGAGTCCTGACAGCGAACAAACTGTGAGCTAGCATGGACCTGACAGTGGTGGGCTTTTCCCTGTTAGCGCTGGCCCTGCTGTGCTTTCTAGGGGAGCACCATGCCTTCTTATCCTAGGAGCACGGCCTCAGTTCGGAGAAGCCATCTGTGAGCAAGCATCACTGGCTGATATCTCATCGTCCCACATCAATCTTAGTGAACTTCATACACAGCTCCATTGATCCAGAGCCCAACACACCCCCCATAAACACTCGGGGCTGAGTAGACTTGTAGACAGTACAGTCTTTCCAAAGGTTTGAAGTAAGTGAGCTAGAAAACACCAGCAAATGCACTGTGGGATCCAAATGTCCAAAAGAGACAGAGAAGGATGGGAAGCTAGAGTGGTGACATTTGGGAGTGTGGGAGTTGCTTCAGCATTCTGGAATTACATGGGACTGATGAATTTTTATCTGAATGATAGTTTGACAGGGTACTGATGGGAAGGCAGCAAAATGACAGGGTACTGATGCAGGGACCTTTCATGAGGTATCTCCTCCAATGTTTCTCATTCTTTAGAATGAAGGCTGGGCTCTGATCAGATCCTCGGTGCCCGGAAAGCCAGGAGAATACACAGCCCCAGGCAAGAACACTTGCTGACTACCAAGAGCCCCACAGGTCTAGCTCATGTGGTATTTTTTTACAGCATCTGACAGCACCATTTTGACTGATGGATCAGAAACACAAACAAGACTGGCTGATAAAGAAATTCAAAGTGGCATGTCCTACAGCTTGGCTTGCTAGGGGCTGGTTCTGAGGGCACTATGAGTCTGGGGGGTATGCCAGAGGACTTGAGAGCTTTTGCTGTTATTTTTGTAGTTTTAGGCAGCCCAGCATGCCAGTCTTTCCATATCAGAGTTCCTAGTTAGTCTATAGCCCGAATGCCTGCAAGCTAGACGTTGCACAGGGAAAACACTGCCATTCTTGTCTGTATGTAGCAGTGGGGAACACTTGGGGCTCGGGTGTAAGTGCCTGGGTTAAAATCTTCTAAATATCCGCAGTACAGAAGGACAACTAGCCTCCCCTCCCTGAGAGAGTTCTGAATTCCAGGCTTGATTCGAAACCACCTAGTTTCCCGACTTTGATGTATAAGGTCGCCCTTCCTGCCTCCAACCCTTCCTGAAAGCACGGGTTGTTTGCAACCTCTGTGCACACTGCTGGCTTTTCGTCATTTTCTGGACAGGAACTCATCGATTTAGGCAAACAGAACAGCCAATAATTCCTTTTTAGTTACCGTGTAGGAGGCAGAGTATGGTGCTCAATTTTGAAGCGTCACCCTAAGGGAGATTTAGCTGAGAATGAAAATGTCTAGAGGAGGTGGTCGGGGCTGCTTAGAGACATCACGGGAACACAGCCCCATAGCCAGCAGTAAACTATAGCCACAGCAGTGACAGCCATTCCTACCCACTGTCATTTGGGACTCTATGTGAGGGATCAGCTACAATATAACATGAGGTGAAGGGATTCCCAAACCAACAGAGAGGGTGCCCAATAGAATTCACTAAGGACCACAGTAATAGCCATCCAAATACTGCCCCACCACTAAAGCCAGGTATGGTAAGGTACCAATGCCCCCACACCCCATGAAAACACTTAAAACTTTCTGTCATCACAACTAAAGAGACCAAGGCCATGTGACCAAACTCTCAGTCTACAGGTTAGCAGCCTGGAGCATACACCTGACCTGACAGAGAGAGCCTGTAACCGCAGGCTGGCCAGAGTCAGGACTGCTTTGCTTTCAGCCTGGAGAAACAAGGGAATCAAAGTCTCCATCTAGGAGCCTGGGACCAAGGAACAGAGTGAGCATGGGGGGTGGCCACCACGGCTGAACAGTCAGACGTGCAGGGAGAAAGCAACACCACTGCGAGCCCACGCCCACAGGAAGCAAAGGTCTGGGGCAGAAGAAACCAAGTCCAGGCTGGGGAGGAGACAGGAAGTGGGGAGATGAGGGAGGGCATAGTTGAGACAGAGCAGGTTGTGAGATGTCAACACTACAGCTCTCCCCCACTGCAACCCCACGGGGCACTGCTGTGTTAGCCCCCCTTTGCTTGGAGTTGATAAGATTGCTTATTTTAGCTCTGTCTTTAAACCCACTATTTACTCGAGCTCATTTGAAAAGGAAACTTAACATTATTCTTTTCAACTAGACAGACTTAACTAAAGCTTGGTTATGTAAAAATGGCCTCTATTCTTCCTTCTTTAGACACACACTCTGCCTCAGTCATACTCCCTCACTAAGAAAAGAGAGGAGTGCCATGCTGCATTTTCCTCTTCACAAGCCCAGTAATTAACAAACACATCCCTTAGTGAGGAACCTCTGTTTCCAGACTTACCACCCCAGAGGATGGCAAGTCCATAGAATATACTAAACTCAAGCTTGGGGATGAAGGTCTAGATAATTTATTTAAAGTATATACATATCCAATTTAGTTCTCCAGAGGATTAAAAAGCTAGAGATTTAGACACAGGTTAAATTACCTTGGTTGCTAGAACACCCCAGTAGGATTGACTGATTCATTCATTCATTCTTTCTCTTTCTCTCTCTCAACCTCTCTCTCTCTCTCTCTCTCTCTCTCTCTCTCTCTCTCTCTCTCTCTCTGTGTGTGTGTGTGTGTGTGTGTGTGTGTGTGTGTGTGTGTGTGTGTGTGCGTGTGTGTGAGTGATCCATGCACATGCAGGCATGCTGGGCACCTTCTGAGAATGTCCGCTTGTGAGTGCCCTTTACTTCACATTGACTTAGAACCTTTTAAGCTTATCTTGTCTTATTTTCCCAGAGTTTAATTTTGACCAAAGGAAAAAAAATCAGTTGGGTGTAAATGAGTTTTTTTTCCAAATGTGATTATCTAATTAAGATCATTCCCAGCCCCTAAAGCAAGAACTGTGAATACTCTACCCAAGAAGGCTTCCTTAATTTCAGTCTTGTCTGTCCGCCGGATAATTTTCACCACACAAATAACAGCCAAGGGTGTGAGGAAAGAAATTGCCTGGAAGAGACAACAAATAATCCCTCATGAGGACTCTGATTTGCTTCAGATGTGGCAATTCTTAATTAGTCCCAGTTAACTTCAACTCGCTAGTCAAATGACCTTACCGAACTGACCTTAAACAAAGAAGGGCAATTTGTCTATCTGGAGCGAAAACACAGGCTTGGGAAACTAGAGGTCTGATTGCAGGTTCTAATTGATTTGTAATTGCTCGGAGCCACATTTAAAGTGGGAGCTTTTTAAAGAGTAAAGAACAGTGTAGCATTATGATAGTTCATCAACACCAGGAAACCCTGGAACACCCCCTTCTCCCCGCCTTGTGCGTTTGAGGAACGTGACTGCAGGCTCTGGTTCCACCTCCGTAGAAATATGAGAGGGTAGGCCTTCTTAATGACAGTCAGTCAGCTCGTCCCCTTTTAGGTTAGAAGTGAGTCCTTTCATTCAAATTCTTCCTCCCAACATCGTAAGATATAGAATCAGCTGGAGTTCAAACCCCTGGATATGTTTGTAAGGGAGTTTCTAGATTGGGTTCATCCATGTAGGAAGAGAACCCAGCTGTGAGCAGTACTATTCTGTGGGTAGGGTCCGAGACAGAATGACAAAGAAAGAGGCTAAATACCAGTACTCATTTCCCTCCCTCTCCTTCTCTTTCTCTCCCTCTCCCTCTCTCTCTGCTTCCTGCCTCAGATGCAACATGACCAGCCACTTCCTGCCTCTACTGGCATGACTTCCCCACCATCATGGACTATATCCCCTCAAACTGTAAGCCAAAATAAATCTGTGTTTCCTTAAGTAGCTTCTCATCAGGTATTTGTTTATGGCCACAGGAAAAGTACCTAAGGTGCCATCTACCCAAACCGCATTGGAATGAAGCTGGTGAGGTCCACATGCAGTCACACGCATCCTAAAGCACCCCAGGAGATTGTATTAAGAGCTGTATTGGACTAGTTACAGCTCTGAGACAACTTCTCGGGTTCCGTGATGGGCCTGGGGTCACACAGCTTCTAAGCTACGAGGCTGATCTTATAGTTTTGGTTGTGAGCCTAGACTTTAATGGCTGAGCCATCTCTTCAGCCCGAGGCTGGTCTTCTTAAGCCAGTTTTCTGCCTCCAATATAGTTTCTTTAATTACCACTGCCACTAGGAGAAAAGGTATTTACTTAACTCTTCATGGGTAACATCTCAGGACAACAGTGTCCAGATGGACCGAACATTGCATCAATCAGTAAGTGATGGGAAGGGGGTGGGAACTATGTTCCCTTATGTTCCCACTTAGGAATTCTTCAGTGTGCTCAGATGAGACTGTCACTTTTCACAGAGGGGCTTCCCAATGGGACAAAGTCATGGCTGGAATTTGTGAAAATGACCATGACCTTTCAAAACAGCCTCTTCCCATTTCAGGCAATTATTTTGGGCACTTCTGCCTTCAGAGATGGCTTATGAGACATCAGACAGCCTTCCTTCTTATTTGCCATCATGTCTTTGTGACCATGAGAGGTAGTAACTTGTTAGGGTTGTCCCCTTATTAGTTGTGGCTCTGGATGCCGTGGGTTATTTGAAAATAACTGGTGGAGCCTGGAAGTCAACTGCTCACATCTGAGTAACTTCAGGGCTTGCAGACATGCTGGCATACTTGTATGACCAGTCTGGGAACCGAGGATCTTTTTTTTTTTTAACAAGTATCCCAAACAATCCTGATGCTGTTGATTGAGTAACACATCTTCACCTTCAGATCCTGAAAACTGATGTCCAGAGTAGCACCGTCTAACAGCCAAGACCACAGTCAAGGCTCAAAAATCCTTTTCGTCTCCAAGCTCAGCAGCCTAATCGTTTCCATCCCTTAAAGCCCTAGGTATAGTTCATGCCACATGCTCCCTAAGAGGAGAGAGCAACTCACCAAACAGTTACCTGAAAGGACAACATCACCAAGTCAAGCCTCAACAGAATAACAAACACTGGACAGAAGAAAGCGTTAAGAGACAACCCTAGCCCACATGCTCCCAGGTGTGTAGGCAGGAATAAAATTTCAAATGAACTATGAGTGGGAAAGGCTTTCCCATGAGGCCCTAAGGCTGGTAAAAGAGGTTTTAGAATAAGTCGTTTTAGCCCACATAGAGGATAGGGCATCAGGTAAGAACCATGCAGGCTCACAGGCGGGAATGAGAGCTGGGGAGTCACCAAGGCCTGGTGGCAAAGAACTTTCTTTCAGCATCATCTCCTGACACAGACCTCTTATTTTTAACTAGGTCTCCCTCCCCTCTGCCTCTGCCAAGACCAGCCTTCATTGTACCCACTCTGCAACTTTCCTAAGTAGGTGCTATTTGGGGTCATTCTTATGTCCACCAATCGCCTGCTTACTGAGCCAGTACTAAGCCTGGGGTGGGGCGTGGGAACAGCTCAGTTTCCTCACCTCAAGAGCTCCAGAAAAGGGCTGCAACCTGACAGAGCGCCCAGCTCCATCTCCGAACAGAAGTATCTATGGACAACGGCGGGGTGTGATCTCTCCTATGTCCCAGCAACACTGGGGACACCAGTCTCATGTCTTTGTCCTGGCCATGTATGGTGGTTTGGAGAAATGACCTACATCAGCAGTTCTCAACTTGTGGGCCATGACCATTGGAAAACACATGTTTTTGATGATCTTAGGAACTGAGACACTGAGCAAAATTACAGTTATGAAGCAACAATAAAAATAAACTTATGGTTGGGGGTTCCTAAGACTTCAGAAATGTGTGATTTCCAACGGTCATGACCTACAAGTTGAGAAGCACTGTCCTATGTAGTCTCATGCATTTGAACACTTGTCCCCAGTTGGTAGGAACATCTATGAAGACTTAGGAGGTGTGCTGGAAGAAGTATGTCACTGGGGGTTTTGTAGTTTAGAAAGCTACATGATGATCTTTTCCTGCTTGTGGTTTAAGATGTAAGCTCTTAGGGAGCAAAGAGCCCAAAGACAGAGCAGAGATATATTTATATTTACCATCCCCTCCCCCCATCTGTTGCATGATGTCTCACCATATCCCAAAAATGAATGTAACATGTACTCAGAATATACCCACAAAGTACCGGGATATCGTATGGGATTAAAATATGCTCCCCCATGAACCCACAGGGCCTGAGTAGAGAATCCTGGGCAAAGGAAGAAGGTTGGAAATAATAAAAAAAAAAAAAAAGAGGTTCCCAGGCACCTTGCCCAAGTAATATATGACCACTGTCTCCAAGTGGGTTCTCACCTGTGTTCCCACCAGTGAACCCCGTGTAGGAAGTGCCCTCAGTGTCCAGATTCTACTCCATCTAGGAACAGGATCTGCCTCAGCACTGCTGCAAAGCACTACACTGTTCCAGACGTGTCGAGGAAAGGACGCAGCTTAGAGCAGCCTATCTGCCGAGGGAGGAGGCGACCACAGCAGGAAACTTCCACAACTGAAGGAGTCCAGCCCGCAACGTTCTGATGTCAAGATTCCAGCCTGGGAGGCGGCCACCAAGGCTCACTCATGTCACAGCACAGGGCCAAAGTGCCTACAGCTCTGGCACCTTACATAAAAGTGGTCAGTGAAGCGATTTTAAAGGTAACTCCAACACACGCAGACACCTAGCAAAGGCCCCACTTTGGGTAAACAATGGCAACCTGTCACCAAAGAAAGGGCCGTCAAAGACTTAAAAAGAGACTACAAATTAAACTGTCTATCACCAGCAAAGTCTGTCTTCTCCTTCCGTCCTCTCCCGGAACTGACTAGTTCCCATCGTCCTTAAAAGCATCCCAGAATAGTAGATCCTCCTAGCAAATCATCACAGTGACAGGAAGATTCTGGGAGACGAAATCAGGTGATCTCTGGCCATAACCACAAGAGACAAAGAAAATGAGTTGGACGTTTCCTTGAAAGACAAGGGAAAAATCTGCAGAACTCTACCTCAG
Organism: Peromyscus californicus insignis; assembly: GCF_007827085.1. Lineage (NCBI taxonomy): Eukaryota > Metazoa > Chordata > Mammalia > Rodentia > Cricetidae > Peromyscus > Peromyscus californicus. The sequence goes on from NW_026294562.1 coordinate 74,024,936, forward strand.
TTTCCCTTTTAAGTCTAAACCGGTCTTCAAAGGTTTTCCAGCAGTGCTGAACCGCCCAGCTGACATTTGGGTCTGCGCCTCCACTAGACTAGAAGCCACATCGTATTCAGCTCTGCATCCCTACTGTCCACCCCTGGGCTTGGCTCATGGCAGGTATTTCATCACTGCCTGCGTAGTGAGGAACAACAATAATAATCATTAATCTGAAGTTATCTACCACCCAGCTCCATCCCTGCCTTATCTGCGCCCTCACCCTAGAGATACCCACCCCCATAAACTCTGACTCAGTTCACCCGATAGGTGCTCCCCAATAAACTCTGACTCAGTGGGTCTATGTGGCCTTGTTCTCCCACTTTGGAGCTTTTATGTCTGCGTTTTCTGTGTGTCACATGCTGGAACCACCTCTCCACCTCACCCAAGTCCAAAAGGTGGCATCAGAGCCTAAGGGCTTCTCAGTGTTCTGAGAGGGTCTGGTCTAGCTTCTAACAGTTGTAAGACCTTGGTAAAGTTGTCTGGTTTTTCATCCTCAGATTACTGAGCTGATGAAAAATGGTGCCATCAGAGATTCTGAGAAGCATTAACTGAGATGCCGCTCATCATGTGTTGAGCACAAGCACTGTCCTCAAGAAACCATGGCCACTGTGGTAGCTCATGATGGTGGTAGTGACAAGGATGTTGACAGATGATGGTGATGATAGTGATGAGGATGATGGTGAGGAAGATGATGGTGAAGATGACGATGAAGATGAAGGTGAAGAAGCTCCACAGAATCTCCCCTCTGACCTTTCCAGATCCTATTTTATATCAGGGTATAGCAGGATCCCTGAGGGTATGCTCCATGCCTGACCTGACTTCTTGTTCTCCACAGCCCTTATGGGCTCCCCTACCTACAGCATGTTCTTTGCAAGTGTGCCCTGAATGCACAACATAACATCAACAGAGGGTATACTAAGTCACATTCATGACCAACTGGCATTCCCTACACCAATAGCAGGTGTTTGATCACGCTCTGATAAACCCCACACACTCAGCAAGGACTTGTGACCTCTTCTGAATAACAGCACAGCCTCTGGCAGGGGACTGAGTGCTTGGCAGATGATGGAGAAATGTTAAGTCAAGACTCAGGGTTTCTAAAAGAATCCTTGGTCTGTCTCTCTGGTCATCATGGGAAAACACAATCTTGGCATCAAACAGTCCCACCATACCCAGACCCATTACCTGCACTATAGGAGTCACGGGCAGATAAAACGTGAGCTGAGCTTTTTCTGAGGTTGTCAATACCACTTCTTCACCCTTTGATCACACTTGACTCAGTCACCAAACTTTTACTAATTATTTTTTCTGGTTACATTTGACCAAGGGATTTTGACATACACAAACACACATGCGTGCATGCATGTACACATATGCACACTCATGACTCATGACTTGGGACCACTAATTACTTGAAAAACATTTTAGTTAGAAAGTTGGAAAATTCACCTTCAGATGGAAACATTCCAACCTACATGAAAGAGCCAAGATTTTATGAATGAAAGAATGCAATTTAGGCCAGTGAGGTGGACAGGCCAGCAAAGGTACTTTCTGCCAAACTGCTACCCTCTGCATTCCATCACAGAAACCCACACAGACTACGGAGACTCTTCTCTGACTATGACAGGCACACCATGGCATGTGTGCATCACACACACACACACACACACACACACACACACACACACACACACACACACACAAAATTGACAAATGTGCCTCCAAGAGAAACCGATCTAGATTAGACATCTGGGAGACAATATGCTCCACTCAACATTCTTCTGCAGTCACTGGGAAAGTTTCCCAGGATTCAAAGTTGGCAAACAATAGCTCACATTAAGTTCTTAATAAAATCTAGGTGAACAAATCTAATTACGGAATGACAAAGGATTTTCCACCCTTGAGCGGCAGGTATTTTAAATGGCGCTTCTGCTCTCCTGCTGCTCTTGTGGACTGCACTGAATCTGGTAGCCAGATGCATGTGCTCCATCAACCACTATTAGCAAAGTAAAAGACTGAACTGGTTTCACTATCAGGTTAGAGAGCAAGTCAGTGCATGGAGCCAAATACACATCTATTCTTCAAAAATCACGGCACAGAATGACCTGTTTGCATCTCATCCAAACCACTGGCCATGTGCAAATTGTTTCCTCCCACTTGTGTCTCTAGACAGAATCGTTGTGGCATCTTTACCCACTCTTCAAAACAATCCATTGTTCATAAATCTAGGCCAGAGCCACGAATTTCTCTCCATGTCCCGTACGAACATTCAGCTCCAAATTGCATTTTACGGCACTTGAAATGCAAAACCCTGGGAAGAATGGGTCTGAGTGATAAACAGATGTTTTCCCCTAATTGTGCTGTGAAGTCATTAGCCACACACTGGTTCCTTCATATCTAGGATTTATTGAGTTAGGATGGAATTGGAAAAGGATCTTATTGTAATATGTGAGTATCTGTCATGCCCTACTGCCAACCGACCTTAATAGTTCACATTGCCTAAGATTTACAGAAATTGATTTCATTTTCCAAGCTGAAAAGTAATTATTAAAAGCAACTGTAATAACACCTGAATGTTCATGCAGTATAAAAGACATTTCCATTTGCAGCTATGAATATCTTTTTCCAACCATAGTTACTTAAAAAGCTTTCCTCTGTGAAATAAAGGGATTCTTTCAAACAGTCCCATGTATATTGTGAATGTTCTGGAATAGTCACTGCAGTCCCCAGAAGCACAAGCATCATGGTGGGTCAACAGGAATCACCTTCAAGCCGCTAGGCAGCCCATCTGAAAGTTTTGCTATTGTTTCCGGTGGAGGGAGCATGTGACTGCTTCCTTTGCTACAGAATGGCTCATTAGCAATGCTCCAAGAGTGACTGAGCATCAGTAAGGAGCTCCCGATGCTCTGGAACATCCAGGACAGTCTCAGGGTGGACAGCTGACCTCAGATCAGACACTGTCACTCACCAGCCATGTGGCTTCAGGAAAGTCCCCTCATCTCTCTGGAAGCATTTCTGACCCTGCAGGCTGTGGATAGTAATGACCCCTTCCTCTCTGACGTAGGCTGGGACTATATGAGGTAGCCTTTCCATAGGTATTGGCACACAGGGAGGGAAAGGTCAAAGGCTGTAATTGCCACGTGGTAAGAGAAGGAGGTAAAAATAATCCCACTATATCCACCAGCTGCTGGGGTGTTTCCTCATTCATTCTAGGAGACACAGACAACATCTAGTAGTTAGGCTATGGGGTAGCCTTTTTTTTTTTTCACTTGTGTCTGGGTGTATGGTGTACACATGTGTATTTCTGTTGGCGTGTGTGGGCACAGGTATGTGTGTGTATAGCATGTACAGAGGTCTCTAGTTGAAGTTGATGTCTTCCTCAATGGCACTCCACCTTATATATTGAGGCAAGTCTCATACTTGAACCTAGAGCACACTGATTTGCCTAGTCCAGCTCTCGTGCCTGCCTTCCATGTACTGGGATTACAGGCTGGCCACCACACCCACTTAGCATTTGCATGAGTTGGGGGGATCCGATCTCCTGCCCTCGCACCTGGCAAGTACTTTACCTAATTAGACACTTCCCAGCCTACCACAAGGCAATCTTGTCAGTGATCAATAACCGCTCAGCCCAAACTAGAGAAGTGGTTCGCAAAGCTCTCTACAGTGATTTTCAGGCTTATCCTGAAAAAGGGACAGGGAATTCTTGTCATTAGCTTCCAATCTGTCTTTACTAAACTGTCACTATGTGGAAACACTCAACATAACTCAGGTAAGCAAGTTCCCCTCTCTTTCCAAAATGTTAGATAATCACAATTTCTCAAGTGAGCAATCAGTGCCCGTCATGATCTGGAAGCGGGTTTTAACTGGATGGGCTACTTTGCTCTTTATTTAAAGTTGACTACTGTCTTCAACAGGGGTTAGAAGAGTAAGGATCAAAGCCCATTTGGTTTGTAGTTGGGATGGTGAAGACATCAGCCACCAAATCACGGTACTTACAAACATGAGGCGCGTCGGTATGTTGTCTGACTGCACCAAAGGATTTTTATAGAGCCAGATCTCTTCTGGCTGGATGACTCTCTGGAATGGATCCAAAAACTCTGTAAAACTGAAAGAAAACAAAGAAAAGGACATGAAAGCTGAGCATTCAGCTGCTGGGGACAGACCCTGGGAAGCCACTTCTGCACGCCCTTAGGAGAATCTTCCAGACTTCTGGGAAGGGGAGAAATAGCCCCCAGTGATGGTCCTCAGCCAGTTCCAACTGGAGAAAGACAAAGAGACACTGAGACTGTAGAATCCTCTGTCACCCCCTGGCAGCAAAGACTCATTCTCCGGGTAAGGAAACAGCTTTGAAACTGTTTTACAAAGACACTAAGAACTCAGGCTCCTAACGTGAGCTGAAAGCTCAAGTGTCTCACAATGGCTCACGCAGGGTCACAGCACACTGTCTGAGAACAAAATGGCTCAGAGACAGAAGTGGAGACTCAGCAGGCTCCTGTGACCTACCCAGGAGGGGACAGGAAGTGTCCTGCCCTCCCTCCAGTTACCCAGATGAGGCCATGCTGCTGCCTCTCCCTCCACTAGGGGGCAGAGGAAGGATGCGATGAAGCGAGGGATGTTTGGGTCTGCTAAGGGGCTAGCTCTAGGCATCTTTCATCTTCATCTTTCACCCTCTGAGAACCCGCCCCTGCCATGGTAACCCACCGCACTCCCCAGCCTGGGCTACGTCTTCATTAGTTGGAAAACCAAAAGCAACCGCTAAAGGGGAAATGGTGGGGGTGTGGGAGACAGGCAACATGAATTTACTTTTTCAGATTTCAGCCATTAGCCTCTGCTCAGCCTCTCCAACCCCACCTCCACCTAAACCTCATTTGGAATGGTTTCAGGCATGTTGGCTGGGAGCCAGGGCATCAGGAGGTTCCAGTCTTCCTCTGCCAAGCTGAGAAATTTTGATCCTGAGCTAACAGGATGGGAAGAGCCACTCAAAGTGGTACCCCTGGCAACACAATGCACAGGACTTGGAGAAGAGCAGAGGAATAAAGGCAAGAGGATCTGCTCAGGGGTACACAACCACCTCAGTAAGAGATGTCTGCAAAGTGGCCGAGAGGACACATGGAGGGCATGCAGGTAGGTGGGTGGTGGGAATGGAGTCCAGTCCAAGCTTCCAGTTTAGGGTACTGTGGACCAAGATGGGGAGCATGGGGGGGCACTAGAAGAAGAGGAGGGCAGCTTCATGATCCTCTAGGGACTTTTAGGGTACCTAGCAGCCTTAGTCTTCCCACAGCCATCCCTGCTTTAGTCCTGAATCCAGAAATTCCCTCTGTCATAGGCAAAAAAAACCCCCCAAAAAACAAAAAACTAAACAGTCATCCAAGAGCCAGGTCCTAGGCAAATTGGGAACCTCACAACCTCAATTTGTATCCCGAACTTGAGTGTCCTATGATCACGGTCCGTCTGTATTTTTCATGTACATTTTCAGCAGTGACCACACAAGGACTGTGAGCTGAGAGCCTCCTAGGATGGCTGGACCACTAGGAGGCTCCGATCCTGCTGAACTCAACGTCCACTCTGAGGAGCCTTGCAGTCCTCCATTGAAGGGACTGGCCTCGAAGTCCACCATCGAAGGGACTGGCCTCGCAATCAGCTCAACCATGCACCTAAAAGAAGCAGTTCCTCCCTGTCTGTTTCTCCATGCCTTTCTGTCCTTCCTTCCGTTCTTCCTTCCCTGTGCATTCACCTGTAGGTGGGGTTTTAAATGCTAAGAACCTGTGGACTTAGGAATTCCAAGAAGAAAGAGGTGACTTTGCCAGCTCTGCTCAGCCTGGTGTCCACAGCCCCCCCCCCCCACCTGGAATGTTTAGGAGTCACCTGGGACATACTTGTCAGTGTAGTAGTCACAGTCATAGAGACCAACCAAGCCCTCACCAACCTGAGCTGAGAATGTGTCTACTGCAGAATGGAGCTCTAAGTGGGCCAAGAACCTGGACTGCAAAACTGCCATGGGCCCCGTGTGTAGCTGGAGTTTTCTCTCTGGGTCCCGCCAAGCCCCGGCAGTCCCTTAGCCCACTTATAAAATAAACATACAGACACTTACATTATTTAAACTGTTTGGTCATTAGCTCAGGCCTATCATTGTCTGGCTCTTACTTTTATATTTAGCCCATTTCTATTAATCTATACTTTGCCATGTGGCTCGTGGCTGGTACCTTACATCTTCCTTGTCCTGGCGGCAGCTGGCAGGTCTCTCCCTCTGCCTTCCTGTTCCCTCTGTTCTCCTCTCTGTTAGTCCCGCCTATACTTCCTGTCTGGACACTGGCCGAATCAGTGTTTTATTTATACAGAGCGATATCCACAGCACCCATGTACTTTCTTCAAAGCAAGGTATGCCGAGCACCTCCCTGAGCATCAGAAAACGCCTCCCCATCACAGCAGCCCACCCATGACGCTGCTCTACGCTACTGGGTAAAGCCCTGCCCCTTGTGGGCTGCCACGTACTCACCTGCAATGGGGAGGCTTGTGACTAAATCAGAAGCCACAGCTGGAGGTGGCTGAGAACTTTCAGATGTACAAGCGGTAGGGATACGACCTGAGGATGTGGATTTTAAACTGTTCTCTGGGTGCCATACCCCAGTGATCCCTTAAGGGTCCCACACTCTTTGACTCCAAGAAACTTGATGATTTAATTTTCATCATTTACAATCCCAGTGTGTCAATCCAGCCCTGGCTATGTGGTGCATGGAAAGTCCTTTCCTTAATGCCCGTACTCTTCAGTTTCCTTGTCTGTGCATGGACCCTATCTTACAGAGCTAGAACGGGAATTAAATGGAAAGAATACACACGGAGACTGGGCTGCAACTCACTTAGTAGATGCTTGCCTGCCATGCACGAGGCCCGGGGTTCCACTCCTGGCACCCTATCAACTGGGTATGATGGTGCACACCTACCCAACAAAACATGGGCAGAAAAGCTAGTATTTTTCCCCCATTTGCCGCTGTACTCCAGTCTCTAGTGTGTGTTTCCACCAGTTTTTAGTATTTTCTTTGACTGTGTCACAGCTGACTCCTTGCTCCCAGGTGTTTTAAAAGCACTTTAAACAAAACAAAAGGCAGCAAAGTTTATTTAAAAGATGTTTTTAGGCCATATAGCCTGCTTGTGATAACTACAATTTCTTGAATATTCTGATTACTGTGACTCTACAATAAATCATCCAAAGATATTTGATTTCACTCGTGAGTTTCTGGTTTGAGAAATTCCAGTAGTCCAGCTGAAGGGTTCTTACTTAGATGCTCTCTCTCAATATCTCAGAACATTGGCTGACACTGCGGCTATCTGAGCACCAACACATCCCCAGCAGTCCTAGGGTCCTGAGAACTCCAGCATCCGGAGAGAGGTAGGCAAATGCTGCCTGACTTCTCCTGGTCCAGCCTTAAGAGTCATGTAATGTCATTTTCATTGTTTGGATGTTGATGACCCCCAAGGGTTCAGGTGTTTTGAACATTTCATTCCTAGGAGGTGCTACTGTTTTGGAAGGGTGTGGGACCTTTAGGAGACAGAACCTAGCTGGTAGAAATGGGTCACTGAGGACAAGACTTAATGTTTATTTAATAATTTACTTATTTTTATTTTATGTGCCTTGGTGTGTTGCCTGCATGTATGTCTGTGTGAGGGTGTCAGACCTCCTGGAACCGGAGTTAGAGGCAGTTATGAGCTACCATGTAGGTCCTGGGAACTGAAACCAGGTCCTCTGGGAGCGCACCCAGTATTCGTAGCCACTAAGCCATCTCTCCAGCCCCAGGACTTGGCATTTATAGGCCTACCCTATTTCCTGTCCCATTTCCTAATCCGTCCAAATGTAAGTGAGCAGCCTTGGGCACCTGGCACCACATGAAAGAGCTGCTTCTGTCTTCCCTGACACGATGGGCTGTACCCCTAAACCACGAGCCAGAAAAGACCCTCCATCCCCTAGGAGTTTGTTGTTGTTGTTGTTTGTCAAGTACTTGATCATAGCAATGAGAAAACTATTGAATGCTGTCAGTGTGACCACACTTGGGACAAATCTTGCCGTTAGCGTCAAGGAAGGGAAGCAGACGCCTTCTCTTGACAGGTGTACTAAGCCCTGACTACAGAAAAGCAGGTGGATGCAGAATATGACTCCAGCCACCACTGAAGGACCATCTGCCACCCACAGCGGGTCGCTAACTCTAAGGGTTCCACAGCCCACTGTCAGGAACCCAGAGCCTTGACTCCCATTTATCCTCCACAAAGCAGACCACAGGAGACTTAGACACATCACTGAGCAATTTCCTTCCCACTGTCTATGTCCTGGGTACCTCTCTCTGTCTGTCTCTGTCTCTTTGTCTCTGTCTCCCTGTCTCTACCCCACCCCCTCGGGTGGTGTTCATGTACACAAGTGTAAGTGTGGAGGCCAGAGGTCAACTAACCTAAGATACTGACCTCATATGTTGCCCCCTTGTGTTTTGACACAGGGTCTCTCAACAGGCCTGGAACTTGCCCATTAGACGAGGCTGTCTGGCCAGCAAGCTCCGGGGACCCATCTGCTCTGCCTCTTTAGCACTGGTATTACAAGTATGTATCACTGCACCCTTCTTTTTAAGAAGAGAGTGGGGATTGAACTCGGGTCCTTACGCGTTCCTGTCAAACACTTTACTCAAGTCATATCCCCCCGGCCACAAGTTTTACTTTCTAAAGGTCAGGTGCAATTTTTCTAAAACATTGTCAAATACTGAGACTTTTGAACAATCCTTCACTGCACCCTGACTAGCTGCAGCCAAAACACATCTATCAGGCAAATCGTATCTCCTGGGAACAAGAGTGCTAAGAAAGATAGATGTCCCTTCTGCAGCCACTGGCGTCTGCCTCAGAGAGTCCAGACAGGAAGGCAGCTGCTCGGAGGACCCAGGGTTGATAAAAGCAGATGGGGTCAGAAGAGGGCATGTGGAGGATGGAAAACCCTGGAGACTTAGTAGTGCTTCCGAGGGAGGGCACAGCCAGCCCTGGGGGCATCCTTCTCTAAGCTCTTTGGAAGGAGGCTGTAAAGCAAGAAGTAGAAACTCTGGGGCTGGGGCTGGGGAGGTCATTCAGTCAGGAAGGTGTTTGCTGCACAAGCGTGGGGGGCTGAGCTTCATCCCCAGAACATGCACAAAAAAGCAAGGAATAGGAGTGAGCACCCATAATCCCCCATGGAGGAAGGCAGAGAGGAAGATCCCTGGAGCTCACTGACCAGCCCCTTGGCCTACCTGGTGTGTTTCAGGACAGTGACAGACTCTATCTCAAGAAATAATAATAAATAAGCAAGGTTGGTGGTCATCTGAGAACAACTGAAATCTCAGGAAAGACAAAGTGGTCCCCAGCCTCCACATGCAACCGAACACACAAAGGGTACCTCATACACAAGAACATGCACACACATGCACACATACACACGCACATGCACAAACCTTGCTTCTTTGTGAGCTGTGGAGGTACTGTCTTCAGTTACCTCATCACCAAGGCTCACTCTGAGGACACCAACGGTGTGACAGGTCTTAGGATCCCACACTCTAATGTGCCCAGGGAACACATCTGGGTGGGGGCGTGTGACTACAGGTCCAGGTACAAGAACATCTGGGAGCTGACATTTCTGGCAAGCTTCCTTCCTGATGATGACATGATGCTTACCTGTGCATCACGACCTGGGGAGTCTGTCTCAACCTCAGACCTGCAATTTGGACCTTCACTTAGCAAGCCCCAGGGGATTAGTGTGCTTTCTATGAGTTGAGACTCAGTGTTCTCAGTAAGCGCCAGAGTTTCCTAATTCCAGCCATTCAAGAACCAGGTTGGCTGATTTGTACTATTATTTTTCTGTAGACAGAATCCCCTTGGAAGCTATTCTGATTATTTTAGATGAAATTTCATGTCACTTTAATTATAAAACCAGCATGGCCTCTAATACATCTGCTAAGCCTCAACATAAACACAATGGAATCACAGGGCTGTTGACTAGTCCTGCACAGTGACCATGGTCTCTGAACAGAAGGCTGTCCTCTCTGAGAGGGTACAGAAATGTGGCCGAGGAGGCCCTCCCATGCAGGGTGGAAGAGGACTGGAAAGACCACTGAACTCCTTCACTGCTGCTGTGAGGAAAGTCATGCCCATGTCTACTCGCACTCATCCCGTAAAGCCTCGAATACCATCTCAAACCCCACTGTGTCATACGGGAGTGTGGGGCGGGGGTTAATAAAAATCAACACAGAACGCCCGAAGGCTCGGCAATCTGGGTCATTCTGAAGAAAAGTGGCTCCAGCAGCATTAGCAACATCCGTATCAACATATGCCAGTATGGAGACCACGTCCTTAGCTTTGCAAGAAAAGGATGAGGAACACAAGGGCAAATCTTTGGCCCCCTGTCAGGTACATAAAATTATTTAGTTTACTTTCATTCCCAGCTAATATAATGCAGAGGTCAACATCTTAATGGCCCAAAGCTCTGACAGGCTGAAGATGGAACTTGTTGCTTCCATTTTGAATGGCACTTTCCCTGGCTCTGTGGGGAAAAAGACCTGAAGTAACTATGTGTGCAATACAGGACCCTCAGCACGCTGATTGCATGGACCATGCCCAGATCTTCACTGTGTACCACAGTAGTCTTAACGCTAGAGAAAGACACCCAGAAAGTCATTAAGTTTGCTGACAAAAGCTGAACAGAAGGGGAAGAATGCTGTACCAGAAGGAAGCACAGAAATCTAGCACGTCATAGGGGGCAGTTACTCAGCACTTCCAAGAAAAAAACAAAAAACAAAAAACTAATATAGTGAGATTGGTTAAGTAAAGGTGCAACACTTTTTCAAACAGCCCAGGATCAGTAAGCAGTATCAGCCTAACCTTAAGTGATGGTGTCTTCCTTCATCATCAGCATGTAGAAGACACTAACTATTGTCAACCTCAGGTCACTCAAAAACAAAATGTCTGAACTCTGTAAGTCAAATGTTTCTACTACTACTAAAGTAAATACATATCATTAAGGGCTAATATAAATATGCACACGGATCATATTCTTTATGAAAACTGTGACTGTTAAAAAAAACCAAGTGACTAACTGGGCAAAAACTGAAGCATGCTCCTGCTTCCCCACTGTCTGAGAGGGACAGTCCTCTGCGTCCACCCATGCTTTACTGTCCCCTCAGCAAAGGGGAACAATGTTCCCCAGCTTCCCATGACACAGTGTGAAGGACGCAGAAAACACACAGAATACATTTTCACAGACATGATCCTAACCTTATGCCCAGAAATTCTCCCCTTGATTCATGCATAGTTCATGCACAGAGTATTTGTTTAAATCTCCCTGAAGTGCATCTCTCGTACACACATTGTACACACATAGGCAGCGTGCACGACCCAAACGCAGGCCCACACATCAAAACTGACTGAAGTGAGTGGGGAGCATGGAAAGAGAGAATACACTAAAACGTACTGAGCTGGAAAAGAGGGGCTAATGACAGCAAAGGCGAAGTAGGCAAAGCACTACAGTATGAAGGACTGAGGCCGAAGCTAACAGACAGAAAACCAAACCTTCTCCTCTGGGTGGACCCTCACCCCCTCCTCCTGCCTTTTCCTTCAGTCACCTGACTCTTCCAAGCAGCAGGTGCAATTCTGGGAGGGGAGGATGCAAAGCACCACTGTGGACTGTCCAAGCCCTTTCACAGGTTGGCCACCCCTAGAGGATCCAAAATGAGGTGTTGCAGCAGTCACACACACACAAAGGGGCTCAGACAGAAGAATGGTTACAAGCACCGCTTGACTTGGGCCATTCACTGAGCCAACTGTGGCCCAGAAAGCTGTTTCCAAACCCTGAGATCTACAGTGGGGAGACCTGGTGTGTGCTAAAAGGGCTTTGCAGGTGAGAGCCAACACCAAAGCATGTTTCCTAATAGCACTATTGACTTTTCCTCTCCACTGGGTCCTTGCAAATAGACATCAGCCGTGGCCAGCAGAATAGGCTGACCGCTCCACACTTGCTGGGAGGAGGTCTATCAGATTGTTCATTAGTGCTGGAAATGAGGGGTGGAAAGTGATTGTGGAGAGAACATATTGACAGATTATCTCTGAGCCAATAAACCATCAGCCAGACTCCAGGTGGGTCTTCCTCTGGGGCAGAGTCCTTGGAGACTGCAAGTACAAAGGTAACTATTAGAATCACAAGCCAAACGACCCATCATACTGGGCTCTGTCCTGTGCCAAGCACTTCGGTAGTGTTTTCCATAGTAGCTTCAGTAATCCTCAGAACCACCTTTTGGGGACACTGGCAGTGTTCAGCTCAGAGTCAAGTGCACCAAAGCTATAAGCTGTGGGATGCCTGTCCAAGTCCATGCTGATTTTTTAAAATGTTGTTACTGTTGTGAGTACATGAATGCCACATTTATTACTATTATTGTTGTTGTTGTTATTGTTGCGAGCACACGAATGCCATGTTTTTATTGTTATTGTTGTTGTTGCTGCTGTTGTGAGTGCAGGGATGCCCTGGTGTGAGTGCAGAAGTCAGAAGACAGGAGGACAATCCAGGTTATCAGGTTATGGCAAATGATTTTCCTCACTGAGCCCTCTCACTGACAGCCCACACAGCTCAGCCCACTAGTGTCCATTATTCCTCAGGGTATATCCTGCAAGCTTCAGGAAGTCTGGGCTCTTATCCCTCTCTCATGTCTCCCTCACACTGGTCTCCAGCCTCACTCAGTGTGAATGGCAGGTCAGGGCTTAGGAGAGGGTAGTTCCTGTGTTTACTGGGGGGGGGGGAAAGATCTAGAAGGAGGAAACAAGATTCAAGAAATCACTGCCACCAATGCCCTCCCGCCTGTCACTCAGACAGCAGCTCCCCTTGCAGCAGGTGATTTCATCCAATGGCCTGCCCTCACCAGGTGAGAACTGTGCCAATGCCATCTGCTCTAGACCAGATAAGGACCAGCTAGCTCCATGTGTCACCTTCAGCTCTGTGTGTCACCTTCTCCTCATTCCGAGATCAGCTTCCCACCCGGGTACCGGCACTGACTTCACAGACGTAAGTGACCCTTGAGGCAAAGCCTAGACACACACTCTGCTTCTCACTCTAAATATATGCCCTTTCTAGCTGAGGCCACAGACTCTGGGGGACAACTGGCTGGCTTGGATATCCATTCTTCTCTTTTCTGCCTCGTGATCTTGGGCTCCTCATCTCTCAAGCCTTGTTTCCCTCATCTGTAAAGTGATTCTGAGAGCAGCACCTACCTCAGAATACGTACGACGTGGGTCAGCTCCTTTACATTTGGACATCGGAAAGTAAAATCAAGACTTTACATCATATCTGAGCGCAGCATCTTACACCAGAAGGGTTTCAGAATCCTAATCACTAGTCTGTCCCCTAGTGATCCCCTGTCTACTTGCAGGGATAATGTCTCCTAAACAAACAATATTGTCCTAGTGAGGAGCCAGGCAGTTCCTGCTTATTCCTGAATAGCAAATCCTAGTTCCCTGTCAGCCAATACTCAACTGTCCTCTGGGAACATGCCTTAGCCCTTGCCCAGGGACTTTGTTGCTATGTGGTCTTGCACAGCATCCACTGTTCTCTTCCTGAATGAGAGTGTCTATGAACCAGAAACTCTGTCCAGGGTTGCTCATTGCCTATGGTCATTCCCCAAACCTGAGGTCAGGATTCCCTCCCTCGACTCTCTAACTCCCGAGATCAGAAATCCTCCCTCCATACTGGATGGACAATGTACAAGTAACACATGTACCCTACTACTGTGTTCTCCTAAGCATGCCAGCATAAGATGATGGAGTAAGGGCAGGACCATGGTTAAGCCTGGAGACTTTGTTCATCTGCCTAGCTCCTGGGAGTGGGGGAGGGGAGGAACCCGAAGAGAGTGGACCAGAAACCAGCCACCTAAGAGAAGCTACTCTGCTAGTGTAACTCTTCTTCAGATCTTGGAAGCTCACTAATGTGCATTTCCCCCCTATGGCCACTAATACTGGGCCTACAGCCTGTTCTTTCTGGACCTCCAACTCAATGTGATATGAAGCATATACATGGCATCTTCACTGTCAACCTGGCTGATTCTGGGTATAACTAAAGGAGTTTTCAGAGAGATTTTTTTAACTGCAGAGAGAAGACGCACTCTGAATGTTGGTGGCACCATCTCACAGGCTGGAGTCCAGGACTGAATAAAAAAGGAAGAAAGTAAACTGAACAGCAGCATTCACCTCTTTCTGCTTTCTGGCTGTAGACACTCTGTGACTAGCTGCTCTACACCCCACTCCTGCCTCCACATCTCCCCCACAACAGCGGGCTGCGTCCCCTCGAACCATAAGCTAGAACAGACCCATTCTTCCTTAAATCAGTGTCATCACTCATTGGTCAGAACAAATTTGTTACTATGAGAGCATTCCCATCAAACATTTTCTCCAAACACAGAAACCCCAAACCTCACCAAGACTTTGGATCCAACAGGGGCAAGAGAACCAAACCAGACACCTTCAAGGAACACTGAGATGAACACAGGAAGAAAACCAGAAGTAATAGCCAGGTGACCGAAGACCAAAAGACCAACCAAAACAAAACACCTCCACAAATACAGTAGGAATGCTTCGACTGGGTTTAAACAATGTTAGAACGGGGATGACAGGGGAACTGTGGGATGGGAGACGTCACTGGATATTAGGTGACAAAGGAAGGGCTGGTGTCCTTCCCCGTAGTGAGGACAGGGGTATATGGAAGAACACTTCCTTTGCAGAAACAGCTGAGGCTTTCGGGGGGCTCCAGATTCATGGAGTGTCAGCTATTTCTCTGTAGATGTTCAGAAAAACACAAATGCCAAGGCACGGGGTCAATGTGACAACTACTGACAACTTGCACCTCTGTGTGGGGCACACGGGGATCATCCTACTCTTCAATTGTTTGGTATGCCTGAACTATTTCAGATTAAAACACTGGCATAGCAGAGTCCAGAAACAGTACCTCAGAGGTGGAGGGTAAGTAGTGGACATGACAGCACACACCTGTAACCCCAGTATCCAAGAAGCAGAGGCAGGGAGGTTTTGAGTTTGAGGCCAGCCTGGGCTACATAGTAAGTCTCTGACTCAAAAGAAAAACTTAAGTAGGAAGGAGAGGCTGCAGAGAAGGCAAGAGTTGCTAAGGAAGATGGTGGGAGCTAGACCTCTAAATCCCAAAGCCTGCACACTCTTCTGACCACTCATTACCTACGTGACTCTGGGCAGGTGGTTTATCCCCCATGAGTCCTGGGAAGAGGAGCAAGGGTTCCGCTCATCACAAGAACTATGCCAGGGAAGGCAGAAGGGACTTGGCTCAGCGCTGAGCCGCACTCTGTTCAGGCCACATTCCCTTTCCCGAGGAGTTGGTCTCCATTTGTGTCTACAGCATATTGCAATTGACTTCTGTTTCACCAAAGCAGCAATACACACTCAAATGTGCTTGCAGGGCACCCAGCATGTGTGTAAGCTGAGTTGGCACAGTTCATGGGAACCATAAAAGCTGCTCCCAGAAGTCCCAACACTCAGAGCAAGGCTGTTTGCAAACATTTCCACACAGGGTGCTTCCCCTTGGGGGTAGACAACAGAAGATGGACATGCGTCAGTGGCATGAAGCCAAACAAAATCCCTGGTCTTCATGAGTTGAGACTGCAAAGGCTGATGCAGGAGGGTCTTTTGGGGGTCTTCATGGCCTCTTCTCATTTGATAAACCCCTCCTCATCTATAAAACAAGCAGGGTGACACTGCTTGCCACTGCAGGGTGACAGACATTTAGCACAGTTGACAGGACCCAGGACAGGAACTCAGTCACTGTACTAACAATACTAATTGTTGGAAAATTCCAAATTACAAACACCCTAGGACTGTTAATGAATTAGCAGGCACAAGGAGTGCTGGGGGGTTATTTTGTTTTGTTAACTGTTTAACTGACTTTGTTTTTGAAGATCTTCCTCATTAGAATAAGTATGTAGTGAAGTATTTACTATGAAATGGTGCCATGTCTGGGATTTGCTTTAGAAGATTCCATATGACAGGGAGAAGGGAATAGATTAAGTGATTGGGCTGATTGCTGGCAGAAGGTATTTGGAAATGGGATTTTTGTTGTTGTTGTTGATGTTGTTTGGTTTGTTTGGGTGTTTGTTTGTTTAGACAGGGCTCATGTGTCCAAGGATGACCTCAAACATAGTATGTATAAAGGATGACTTTGAACCCCTGTTCCTCTTGTCTCTACCTCCAAGTGCTAGAGTCACAGGCATGTGCCAGCGGACCTGTTCAACAATGTTTCATAGAATGGTTTTGCTCAGGCCCACTGAGACACTAACAAAAGTGTTTATGCCTGTCAAAGCAACAGCTTACTTTTGGGAAGTATTTAGTTCCAATTGCATTTCAGTACAATGTGATAATTAGATGAGAAATGATAAAAAAAAAAAAAAAAGGAAAGGAGAAAGCTGGCAGGAAGAGAAAACCAGAAGGAAGGGGGGAGCCAGAAAGATGCAGGACCATGTGTAAAATCAATCACCTTAAACAATTCAGGTTCCACCTAGGAGGACGTCTCTGTAGGTGAAGCGCTTGCTGTTTACACAGGGACCTGAATTTGATCCCCAGAACCCACGTAAAAAAAGATGAACATGGTTAACCATGCGTGCCATCCCAGAACTCAGGAGACAGAGACAGGAGGATACCCTGGGTTTGCTGTCCAGCCAGTCTAGACAAAATCAGTGAGTTTCAGGTTTAGTGAGAGACTGTGTCTCAAAAACAATGTGGAGAACCACCGAAGAAGAGACCTGCATGGTCCTCTGGCCTCCCCATGGGCACACATACCTCCGGACTCTGGAGTCCAGGCAAAGCTGAGGAGTCTCCACCAGGGCTTGGAGGCTGTGTGGAACACCCTGAAGGAGTTGCCAAACAACCCAGAGTTGAGAAGGGGCTGGAAAAGTGAGCCCTCTGGTGGCAGATGACCGTGGTACAGCCAGGCCAGTGGGTTTACAAGACTCAAGCCTGAAGAATCAGCTTTCCAAACAAAGTCTGGACCTCAATGGAGCAGAAGCAGGCTGGGTATTCCCCCTCCCCCTCCTCAGAACCAGAGCAGAGTGATCTCCCAGGTGGAATTCCTCTCTGGGGCAGACAAATTTCGCAGTGAGAGAGGCTGTTTGGAACAGGAGCACACACCCTCTCCTCCCCGGCTGTGTATGACACCCAGAAGCAGAAGTACATCAAAGAAATACCTAACATAAGACAGACAAGAGAAAACTGTAAAACTGTCCATTTCCTTCCAAGAGACCTCATTCTCCAATAACTCGCTGCCCACAGTGTCCAGCAAAGTGTTCAGCCCTGTAGCAAGTAGGGATCTTTAGGAATTCAGATCTTAAAACACACTGGGACATTCTACAAAAAACAA
This sequence comes from Peromyscus californicus insignis, assembly GCF_007827085.1. Classification (NCBI taxonomy): domain Eukaryota; kingdom Metazoa; phylum Chordata; class Mammalia; order Rodentia; family Cricetidae; genus Peromyscus; species Peromyscus californicus. The sequence goes on from NW_026294562.1 coordinate 74,042,382, forward strand.
TTTGAACAAGGCCACAGCATGATCCTAGGAAAGGCCACTGATCAAGACAGAGCTTTGAGCAAAAGAGAACTAACTCCATTCAGTGGTCAGGGAAACCCAGTGAAGAGGAAACAGCTTGAAGGGGGTTTCGGAGCCTGTTTTAATCAAACACCAGCCAGGTTGTATCATCTCTGGATCGGGGGACTGGGCAGAGCATATCTGAGAATTTCATCCACTGTAACCTCTGAATTCTCCATTGGTCAGCAGTGCAGGTGGCATTAGGTCTTCATATTGCTACTCAATATCTCTCCCGCCTTGAAACCAACACCAACGGGTCATCAGTCTGAGCATCTCTCTATCACCCCTCCGGGAGGTCAAGGCTGTGTTCTCCTAGCATGGTCTTTGGACGGGCTGGCTGGTAAATGCAGGAAATGAACAGCCACAGAGCAGAGGGCCCAGGCCTGGGGGCAGCCCACAATCCTACAGGAGGGTGGGGCGGGGCCACAGGGTTGATAACAAGCAAGTGGGAGATAAGCCCTGTGAACCAACCCCTCTACCTGAGAAATATCCACACTTAACAGTTTTTAAGCAGCAAAGGGGACCTCACACTTGTTCCCCACTAAAATAGTAAATTTTGCTCACGTTAAGTGTATCACTGGGCATTTTTATAACCACCCTTATGCAAACTCTTAACTCTTCAATGCAAAGTGAGATGAGACACCACACTGCTTGGTGTCCGTAACCCAGAGTCTGAGTCAAGGCTCAATAATGGGGGCCTGTTGACACAGCTGGGCTCCATGGGTAAGGTTGAGCTGCTCACCTGAAATCTTCCGAAGAAGTTAGGATGTCACAAGGCCATTGCCATTGCTGCAAAGAGTCAGAGCCATGGAAGAACAGTAGTTCCAAATGGGCAACATGGATTTTTTTGGTTTTGTTTTTGCTTTTTGAGACAGGGTTTCTCTGTGTAGTCCTGGCTGTCCTGGAACTCATCCTGTAGACCAGGCTGGCCTCCAACTCAGAGATTCACCTGCCTCTACCTCCCAAGTACTGGGATTAAAGGTGTGTGACACCATCACCAGACTACAACATAGATTTTTAACCTGTTTTTGAAGATACATTTGTCTTTATTTTATGTGTATAAATGTTTGCCTGTATGTATGTATGTATGTGTACCACAAGCATGCCCCGTGCCCATGGAGGCCAGAGGAAGGTATCAGATGCCCGGAACTGGAGCTACAGATAGATGTGAGCCTCCAGACGGATGCTAAGACCCATGGAGCCAGCTCTCCGGCCCCATGACCTGTTTTTGACTACAGCTGCACCACCAGCATTTAGCACAGTGCCCAGCACATAGTAGGCAGTCAGCAAACATTTGCTGAACCTGTTCCTGAAGAAACAAGTCCACAGCAGCTGTCTCAGGAAAGAGGCAGTCTTCTGCTACATGAGCTTTAGTTGGAGGCTGCTGGCTGGCAGCCTGGATGCAGCCTGCTGAGAGATTGAGTTTCGACTGCTCAGCGTTATAAAAATGTAATTCACAGCCAATATTTAAAAAAAACAGGAGTTTTTCATCAACACCTGAATTTCCGGATCCTGTTAAAGAATCAGTTCTGGTTACCTTGGGTCTGCACCCCTCTATACCAACTGCCAGTCAGACAAACACAGAAGCAGCTGCCTGCTGCATGCAAGGTAGATGTCCACTCCATTTGTGTTGGGAACCTGCTCTCATAGCCACTGGGCTGAGGGGCAGATGGGCTTCTGCGATAGTTAATCTTGTTTTTCCACTTGACAGGGAAACAGCACCATGGAAATGTCTCTGGGCCAGCCTCTGAGAAAAGTTTAACTGAAGAAAGACACCACCTGAATGTGGATGGTGCCACTTGCAGCCTGCATTCCCAGACTGATTGGAAGCCTGAAGATTTCATTTACTGTTCTCTACCTCCTGATTGTGAGTGCAGTGTGGCGAGCGCCCTCCCCTGTCCCAGGTAAGGAACACTGGCCTTCTGAGCTCTGAGGGCAAGGTTTGATAAATAAGAGTCACACACACACTCCTCTTTACTCATAGTAAATGAGATCTCAGCACAGACATCCAGGAGGAAAAGGGGGTGAGGGGGCAACAGGGGCGGTGTCAGAGGATCATTTGCTGACTCTGCCAGATGCCTCTGACACCTTATCCCAGTCTCTCCTCACATGTGCAAAGTAGGCAGTTAGCTCCATATTTTCAGAGAGAGAGAAACTGAGTTACAAAGCGGCTTCTTGACCTACCTGGGGACATTCAGCTGACAGGAGCAAACTGGGTCTTTTGGGAATATGGTCAAAGAGTAGTTGTGGCAATGAGTGGGCTCAATGTAACAGCTTGACAACACGGGGACACAATAGGATGACGCAGAGCCCTTGGCAATATGAGGATGCGGAGTAGTGCTGTGGGAGCTAACGTGCCCTGCCTCACCCTGCATTAGCCCTGTTACTGCTGGAGAGCCACCCACCCCTCAGTGCTGCTATTCCTTGAGGGGTGAAATGGACATTCCACTACTTACAAACCCATACATTCACCTGAAGCATGACACAGTAAAGGAAAGGCCTGAGTCCTGAAATGCACCTCTTTGGGTTAGACCTTGGCCAGCATCATCTTATTTCTGTGTCTTGGTCTATCGTCTGTAAAAAGAGTTCTGACAAGTACAACAACCAGCACCCAGGGGCAAGTTTCATGAAAGCAGCTGCTGTTTACCCTCTATTTATTCCCGCCTTAGTTTGGTGCACAATGGCAGCCACCCATGTGCCAATACACAGTCAACATGGAGTCACTTCACAAGCTAGGGTCCCACCTACAGAGGACTAGCATCGATCCCAGGCTCCCTGGGGACTGTCCTCCTGCTCTTTGTGCCTCTCTTTGCTCATTTTCTCCTCTCCAGCTCTACTTCCCTCCATCCAGTCTCATTGTGAATAATGTCACCCCCGTGAGGCCATCTTGAGACTTGACCTTCATTCCATGCAGGCCACCTCTACTCCAAGGAGACCCTGACTTCCAGGGCTTGTTCTCATCAATCTCTAGGTTCCCTATTCACAGGGGGTCCTCTAGGATTCCCTAGGTTCCCACTGCCCTCTTGTATTGGATCCCCTCTTGTCTCGGGGACTCTAACTGTGCACCCAAAGATTTCCTATTAAACTTGCAAGATAAGCCCCAAGTAGGAGCATGGCATTCCTACCAGAACTGGATCAGGTCCCTGGAGTTCTCTCTCCTAGACTGGCTGCTAATACAAGTAATTATTACCAGTTAGAAAACCCAGCTTGGGGAGTGTCTAATCCACTACATGCCAAGTCCATGGATGAGCTGCCTTCCCACCGTGCTGAAAAGTACCATGACTTCTGTTTTAGTTAAGGTTTCTATTGCTGTGAAGAGACACCATGACCATGGCAACTCTTATAAAGGAAAACATTTCACTGGAGTGACTTGCTTACAGTTCAGAAATTTAGTCCATTATCGTCATAGTGGGAAGCAAGGCAGCATGCAGGCAGACATGGAGCTGGAGCGGAGAGTCCTTACATCTTGATCCAAAAGCAACAGGAAGTGAACTGAGATACTGGGTGTGGCTTGAGCATATATGAAACCTCAAAGCCCACCCCTACAGTGACACATTTCCTCCAACAAGACTATACCTCCTCTAACAAGGCTACACCTCCTAATAAGTGCCTCTCCCTTTGGGGGCCATGTTCTTTCAAACCACCACAGCATCACTCTCTGGCTCACCCTGAAATATAAAACTCAGAAGCAACAGCCTTGTTCTCACCATTCCTCACCTGTTGCCAGACCTGCTGGACTTGGTAGAGATTTCTCCAGAATCTACAGTCATTACTGGAAGGTCTTAGTCAGTTTCAAAGATTTTTGTACAGCATTGCAAATTTAGGTAATCAAGTTTGGGAAAGAGTGTAATCAAGCTGATTTATCCACAATTACCTTTCCCTATTATCCTCCTTGTTACTCCATTCTGCAATTACTTGCATGGAAAATTTTTATGTAATGGAGACAGTGAAGAAGACTTCAGATACTTTGTGAGTCCTATACTGAGCCAGGACTCAGCTCTGTCTGTGAGCCTACGTGCCTCATAGGAAACATCTGGGGTAGGTCACCTTTTAGGCAGGTAGGGAAAGTAATGCACAGATGTCTCATGAGCCAGTTCCAAAGTTAGCAAGCTCCTTGGACCTGTCCCACTTGGGAACTCACTGTAACCTGGCCCCAAGTGAGGACTTGCTCCCTGTCTAGTCAGAGGAGACATCCTGACCTCCCCAGCACATCCCCAAGGACGCTGGAAAGCCACTGTGAAAACCAAGTCCTTCCATGTTTGCTAACAGCTCTGAGACCTCAGGAACCATTCTTCTCTCAATATCAACAGGATATCAAAACAATATTATTTGCAACAGATTCATTCTAAATACTGCACAGAATTTTGGATATTTTAAATGCATGTTTTTTTCAGTCTCTCAGCTATTACGAACTGTGGATTAGTATTAAGCCTGTTTTTACAGATTGTCAAATGGAGGTTCTCAGACTCCAGAGGCCACGCCCATAGCAGCGAATTGCCTCCACTACTGAAAAGAAGGTGGGGATAGACTGAGAGGTAAAGTGGGTTCAAGTTTTACGTCTCTTAAAGAAACATTTTGGAAGAAGCAAGAAATCCTGTCAGAAATGGAAAGAAAACTATTTCCTGTTGGGACTGGCCTGACAGGGCACCACCGACAGCATCCATCAGCTCTGTGGTGGGCATGCGAGACCCACGGAAGTCAGCTTTGGTCTCAACCTGCCCACCAGCTGTGGCATGACCTTGAGGGTGACACCGGCCTCTTTAAACCCTAGTGTCTCCATAAAAGAGAGGGCTGTTTGGGTGGTCTGTGCATGGCATTTAGTGAGTTCCAGAGAACAGCAGGACAGGACACCTGGGGCAGCTGCCTGCTTCTCAGATTCTGCTCTTGCCTTATTCTGAATGAATTAAGCTGGGGCTCCCAATCCAGGGCATCCAGGGTGGTACACCCTGCCAAGGAGCCTCCTTACAGAGCCTCTTGTAACTGAAGAAGCCAGTGAGGCATGCCTCTTTATTCTTTTTACTTGTTTTCTTTTATTGGAATTTTCTTTGACATGATCTTTGCCTCATTTACTTCCTTTCTCAACGCACCAGCAACAATGGGCCTCTTCATTTTTTTAAATAAGATATTTACAGTACCTAGCACCAGAAATTGGGTGTGGGTGGGTGTGTCTTGCCGATGAATCCTGCCGTCTAATAGCAGCTCCCCTTTTGAGGGAGGTCCCATTTGTTGTGAGCTATGCCAGCAGGCAGCACTCCAGCCTGATACAGAAGTTGGTCCCTCCACCTTAGAGGCCATTCCAAGTAGCACACAGCAAGACTTGGAAAGGAGACCAAAGCTCCTCTCCATCCTTACACCAGAGACCCAAGTTCTGAGCCGACACAGAGAGTAGCAGCACACATCTGTTGGACTTGAAGGTCATGGCAGCCGCTGAGATCTAGAGTGAACAATGCGTAGTTCCTACCCTCAGGGAACTCCAGGCTAAGGAGAAGCCATCTTTTGTCAAGAAGGTGCCTGTGCAGAGTGTCTTACAAAACTGGACACTAACTCAATTTTACAATCCAGGTTAGAGAGATTAAGCATTTGGACTGTGACCACACAGCGGGGCAGCAGGGACTCAAACCAGGCTGTTCAACCTCTGATCGGTGAAGCCCTTCCATCATCACACTTCCTCAAGAAGGATACTTGGTATCCTTGGTTGACTGGTGCTATTTTCGAGTGAGTCATGCCCGAGACAGTGAAGGGTCAGCTGTTGATCCAAGAACATGGATAGAGAGGGCAGACAAGGACTCCACTAACAGACACAAAGTCTACCAAGGCCGTGAACTAAAGTTTCTTCTCTCACACACTGGAGATAGATGTGCAGAAGCGCAGCTCAGAGTCTTCCTGAGGAGAGCTCACCCACAGGCTTCCCAGGAAAGCCTTGGTATCCTCTACCTCACTGAGGCAGTGAGCCTTATGCTTGGGCCAGCTCAGGAGAGTCTGAGATGGATTCGAACTTCTTTATCATTGCCTTCCGACTCCTCCACTTCCGCTTTCAAAGCCTTCTCCGGAGTTCAGCACTGGAGGTCAGCAGGTGGCAGTTCACAGTCGTTCTGAAGTCCTCTCATTCCAGAACCAAGCCGTCCCTTCTCCCTGATATCTACCGAGCTGCCCAGAAGCCCTTCAGAAGAGTCCACATGACCTCTTTGGCACCTTGGGTACAGCTCAGCCCTCACCCATGTCTGTTTCCATCCTGACTACCCATCTGAAATCCCACCACTTCTCCCCAATTCTAAGAAATGGCATGGCACCACCAGCTTTTCCTCTGTGCCGGTTATGATGCCTCTGCTTGGAGCAGAACATCTGATGTGGAAGATCTAGTCACTGCCTTCCAGTAACCTTGTGTCCAAAAGGCAAGGCAGACCATGAGAGCCTGGTCATAAAATGTGACAAGAACTCGGGTATGAAGAGAGGGCTGCCCAGGCCCTTGGAAGGACAACAAAGGGAGTCTGTCAAGTGGCTTCAGGGAAAGTTAGAAAGCAAGAGGTCCTTTTCAGCTCCCGGTTGTGCCTGGAACCCTTAGAAATTGAGGAGGAAAGAAAGAAGGGAATGGGATGGAAGAAGGGGAAATCCCTCCAGTAGAAGGAGAGACAGAGCATCTGTAGGGCAGCTGGGCAGTTGTTGATCATGTATGGGGCATAATTAACTTACAATTAACATCTGGAAAACTCATAGGCTTTCCTAGGTCCCCAAACTGCCCATGTTCTTCCATGGCAGGCAGGCACCGGCAGCTCAGCCCAAGCCAGCTGCAGGCTCAAATCCTATTAGGATTTATCTTGTTAGTTACAGGCCCATCATTCCTCTCAGGATTTTTATGAATCTTGATTTTATTATCTGACATATTAGTCTTCCACCCCAGTTTTGTGTCATTCATAAATTTGATAAGCCTGCCTTCAAGTTGCGGACAAATCCTTACACAGAAGAGAGCATATTTGGAGTCCCGAGGCCCAACTCTTGGCAGTGGCTCCAGCTGTGCCCCAGATGCAGAGTCACAGTTGGCACTTTCTGTCCCACCTAGAAAGAGTGGCCTTTGAACCCCTGGAACGAACACACAAAAGAACGGTGACCAGGACTATTCTACCTATACTAGCTCACCTGGGACTCACCGACCCAGACCATCCGTCTATATTATATAAGATGCAATCCAACAAGTCTCCAGGCATGCAGAAGACTCAGGCACTGAGCACTGGAGAGCTGCTCACATGCACAGAACTGGGCTCCCTAAACATTTCCCACCAGCAACCTCTTTCATCTGAGAAATCTTCATGGGACTCGAGGAATACAAGTATATAAAGTAAGTATGCAAATCAAACATTCACTGGTAAATCTCATAAAGAAATTTATTTGAAACAATTCTTTGTCAGACATGGTTTTGCCTGATTAAAGATTAAAGCAATTTTTCACATTAATAAGATGGAAGTTCTTATCTGTCTAATGCAATACAATCCAAAGATATACTAATTTGATTCTTACGTGCTGAGGAATAATGGAAGGCACCTACTAAAAGCCTTTGTTTTCCCTAATTAAACCATTATGCTTCTATAGAGCTGAAAACTCGGTATGCACAGTAAAAGCACTACAATTCCTAACATACAACTGTCCCAAACTGGAGTCGAGGTCTTTGAGGCAGTATTCATTGGCATTGTGTGGTGGGATGGCTTGCACAGGGCAAAGTGTGTGAGCCGTGCATTCAGAGCCAAAGCTGTGGTAAAGCTGTGCAGTGCAACCTGGGAAAGCAAGGCCCAAGCCACCTCGATTAATTAGGCATTTGATTTTGAATTCATGTCTGGTTATCGAGCATTTGCAAATCTTTCACTTTGTTAAGGTTTTCATCACCACCATATCCAGCTATTCAGTCCCACGTGGGGTTGTGACCCATACTCTAAGAGGCTTTGGGCTGGCCTAGCTGCTCTTCTTTTGCACATAGTTTTAACTATCTCCTCTCAATACCTTGGGCAGATTATCAGCAGCCAGTCAGAAGTGGAAGCGTGACCTGCTTTAGACACCTGCCATCTTAGCCTTTCATGAAAGGGAAGTGGTTGTATGCTATAAGAAACTATAATAATTACAGCCCCTGGATAGTCCCTGGGAAAGGGGCCTCCCACCTCAGTTATATAACAAGCTGAGGGCTGCTCATGGTCATTCTGTGACAGGTCATTTTGATTGGCATCAAGCCCAAACACCCTGCTTCCACCTTTAGAGTGCCGGGTTGCATGTGTGTGCCACCAAACCTCACTGTTAATGGCTTTTTAGGGCATGATAATCATGAGTGTCTCTGATGATGCAAGTAGATATTCACATCCTGCATACAAGGCAAGGAAGGCAGGCATTCAGGAACAGTTGAGGTGGGGAGAAGTGCAGGACAGCAGTGACCCCCCCACAAGAAAGATCCCCCCACAAGAAAGATCCTCACACCTGCAAGAGTGCAACCTGCTGAGCAAAGACACGGTAAACTGTTGTGGAATAATCTTTTTGTACACTGTGAAGATACGGCACTCTGGTTGGTTTAATAAAAAGCTGAACAGCCAATAGCTAGGCAGGATTTCTGGGCACAGAGAGGGCACTGAGAAGAGGAAAGGTGGAGTCACCAGCCAGACGCGGAGGAAGCAGCATGAGCTATACAGAGAGATGAGGTAACAAGCCATGTGACAGAACACAGATTAAGATAAATGGGTTAGTTTAAGCTATAAGAGCTAGTGGGACAAGCCTAAGCTAAGGGTGAGATTTCGTAATTAATAATACACGTTGTTATTTGGGATCTGGCAGTAGAGGGAAAGACTTCGTTACAATAAACAGAAATGGCATTAAGAGACAGATAGCATCACCTCAGACGGCAATGCCATGACAAAAAAGTTCGGAAGATGACGCCCAAGGTACACAAGCTTAAGGATCCAAGTTTAAAGCCCCAGAATCCACACAAAAGTCAGGCACAGTATCCCGAGTCTATAACCCTAGTGTTCCTATGGTGAAATGGGAGATGGAAACAGGAGAATTTTTAGAAGCCTGTGGGCTGGCTAGCCTGGTGCAAACAATGGCGAACAACCAAGAGACCCTGTCTCCACAAGGTGGAAAGTGAGGACGGATACCCCAGGCTGTCCTCTGCCCTTCTCAAGCATGCTATGGCATATAGGTCAATGCCATGGGGAGACACACAGGACAATTGCAGAGAGTGCTCTATGAAAGGGTGCCCATGCGGGGCATTTGAGCAGGACGGATGGGGAGAACCAGACATCTCAGGTGCCGATAAAGAGGCATGGATTGGCCTTTCTATGGGGGCAATTTGGCAGGAGTAGAAGGGAAAGCCTTTGCCATAGAAGTTCCTCTTCAAGGGATTGAGCGGAGGAGCACAAGATGTTCCCAGCAATGGTGGACCAGGATGTCCGTCATGGTTTTCTCTACAGCCTGGGGAAACCAGAGAAAGCCTGGCCATCTCCAGCACCAGCGGGCTGGCTGTGTTATTTGCCTTTGTCATGGTCTTGCAAAAGCCATATGAAGGAGAATATCCTCAAAAGGCAGGCAAACAAGGAGGGGGACAATATCATGTAAAAAGGAGGCCTGGAAGGGGCTTTATTTTGAAGCACATCTTTTGTGCAGAAATGTTTTGTATTATGAAAGGGGGAGGGGAAAAAACCTAAAGAGATACAATCAAAATGTTAACTTGTTTCCTCTTGGTAGTAGGCTCATAAATAATTTCATTTTCTTTCCAGTTTTCCTTCTGTATTATATAACTTTCTTATATTTGTTTCATAAGTAATCTTTTATTTAAGATAAAAGGAAAGGATCCTCAAAAGGAGAACTCATTTCAGAGCAAGGGGGTGCTTAGTCATGAGGAGGAGGAGCCCCCTCCCTGGGGAGATGGATCAGGCACCTAGACTTCAGAGAAGGGGCCTGAAGCCTGCCAGAGTCACCTATGTGTCTACACCTCCATCCTGCTATGTCCTCTCTGCATAGCCTCCAAAGGGCTAAATGCTGTGGGGACAGGCCTAGAGCCACTAGTCAGGATGGAGGAGTAGAGTTGAAAACTTCACAGAGCATCTTGAAGCCACTCCTTTCCTCAGTGTGTGTCCCCTGGAAAAAAAATGATGACCCTGAGACCCCAGCCTTAGTCATGATCATCTTGTACTTGGGCACAGGAGATTCAGAGATGGTGTCTTTCTCCAGTCAGTAAAAATATGACTGGAAAGCACTTCATGTCCATCATTTATTCACTCAGTTAGTTACTATTCCCTGGGCATCCCCCTGGGCCAGAGAGATCTCAGATCCTAAAGGCACACAGCCCAACAAGATGACTGTTGTCCTGACCCGGGGCCACATAGATAAATGGCACCCAGACTGGTCATAACTACCATTGGTCTGTACTAGGTCATGACTGTCCAGGGTGAAATCTCATCCAGCCCTGTCCAGGCTCAGACCTGCATTTGAGTCTGCGCTTACAGGAGGTAGAAGAGGAATCCAGGTCTGCAGCGGGAAATCCACGACAGCCCTCACCAAGTTCTCCTTGTATTTAAACTTGGAATAACTAAATTGAATCCAAAAAGCTCCTTGACATACCTTCAGATTCACAGAGAAGGAAGGAGGAGCCCTTGGGCATGAGTTAGAAGTGCTGACAGAGCAGTTGGGAGGATTTTTTTTCTTGGTTTTTCTTTTTGTACTGTTCTTCTGGATTAATTCAAAACAGGTGCTCACATTGCTCACACTCTTGAGAAGAAAATGGAAGCCACGACTCACTCTTGAGACACAGAAGACTCAGAAAGTTCCCCAGGCTCTGGCTGAGGCCCTTGACACACTTTGGATTGGCTTTTCAAAGGAACACAGCTTTCTAACAAGGTCTTCTGACATCCAAGGAGACACTGTACTTGTTAAAGAAGAGCCCAGGACTGTAGTAAGACAGACAGTCATTATAAGCAGATAGCTTACATGGGCAGGAAAGTGTCTAAGTAACACGAGGGCTACTGGGAAAGGGACACAGAAGACATCTGTGAGTAAAAATGTATGTTGAGCAAGTATAAAGATCTGAGTTCAAATTCAAAGAACCCATGGAAAAAGCTAAGTGTGGTCAAGTGTTCCTGTAACCCCAGTGCTGAGCAGGCGGAGATTGAGGGCTCATTGAATATCTTAGTTAAGGTTTCTATTGCTGTAAAGAGATATCATGACCACAACAACTCTTATAAAGGAAGATATTTAATTGGTGATGGCTTACAGTTTCAGAGGTTTAGTCCATTGTCATCATGGCTGGATATGGAGGTATACAGGTAGACATGGTGCTGGAGAAGGAGCTGAGAGTTCTACATCTTGATCTAGAGGCATCAGAAAGAGTCTGACTCACTGGGAATGGCTTGAGCACAGGAGATTCCCAAAGACTACCCCAACAGTGACACACTTCCTCTAACAAGGCCACATCTACTTCAGTAAGGCCACACCCCTACGGGGGCCATTTTCTTTCAAACCACTACACTGGCGGAATAAAACAAAGAGTGATAGCACAGGACACTTGACACCCTCCTCTGGCCTCTGGGGCTGCACATGGGGAGGTCGGTCCTTAGGGCGACTTTTCCACGTGTCCCAGCAGTGACTGTTCCTCCTCCCCCTTCTTATCTTCCTCTTCTTCCCCTCCCCCTTTTCTTCTTTCCCCCCTCTTCCTCCTTTCTCCATTCCTCCTCCTACACACGTATTTACACATGTACACATGTACGGGTGGTAAAGACCAGCTCTCAAGAGTACAGAGATATTGGTGAAATGTGTGGCATGCTCCCTATGTGCCAGGCAAAACTGCCAGCGTGTACGCCTGGATGACTCCATCCTGTAGACACATTTGTACCTCTTCTCTGTAGATCAGTGAACGGAAGAAGGAGAGGATGAAGGAGCCAAAAAGAGATGGAGAACTGATCCCAGGACCTCTGGCTCAGATCCTTGGATCATTGCCATCCAAGTCAAGTCTATCTGGACACCGCTTTGTTAGATGCACAGGCTGCAGTGTGGGGAACTCAGGAGACAGTGCTCCATCCACCTGCAGCGACAGAGCCATGGCTACAGAGACTTTAGAATGGGAAGAAGCCCACTGGCCAATGACCACAGGGAAAGGGATCCCTCCCCAAGCTCCAGTTTCCCACATGTGAGATAACTGATAGTATCTTTGTCGTGGTGGCTTAGGTAGCTTCACTGCACATAAAGCATACGAGCCTTGCCTGAGGAAGGTGAAGGGAAGGAGGAACAGGAGGAGGAGGTAGAGGAAACAGAGGAAGAGGAGGAGGGGGAAGGAGAAAAAAGAGGAGTATGGAGGAGGAAGAAGAGGGGAAAGGGAGAAGGAAGAGGAATGGAGAAAGAGGGGGGGTGAGGTGAGAAAGAAAAGGGGGAGGGGGCAGAAGAGGAAGATGAGGAGGAGGAGGAGGAGCAGCCACTGCTAGGACCCATGGGAGAGCAGCCCTAAGGACAGACCAGGTAGCTGGAGCCACAGCAGGGCTACGCAGAGGAGAGCACACTAGCCACAGCTGAAGCCTTTTCCTGATGCCCACAACTCTCTTCCTGCTCCAGCTCTGCCCATTTCCCCCTCCTAAGTCCCCAGCTCGCCTTTAGCCCCTCACTGTCCCTGGCAAGTCCCCCATGCAATGACGAATTTCCCAGGCAAGTACGGTTGGCCTCACTACAACCTAGGATCTCAGGACCCTGCTGTCCCCCCATGGCACAAAGTGGCGCAGTAAAGCCAGCACATGCTCTTACTCGCCTTGGTTCCAGGGTCTCATACGGTACCTGACACAAATGGGCTCAGCCATATCTGTACAGGGCAAATAGGTGAAGCCAAGGATATTATCATAAATGAGGAAATGCCACTCTCAGAGTCCTTGGCCTTTTCAAGCTGGTCAAAAAAAAAAAAGTGCCTCTCCCAGCAAACCTTAGGTTTCATCCCTTTCCCAAGCAAAGACCCATGGGAAAGTTCACTCTGGGAAGACAAGAAAGTGAAAAGACACCAGCCTGGGGTTTATCTTGTTCCCTGGGCCTCTGACACAGCTTTTGTGCTTCCTAGGAAAGCATGTTTGACTATGCTGAGGGCTACACCAGGCCTTCCTTTAGGGAAAGATCTGCTTTTAATGAAAAGAAGCTCGCCCAAGGTACCACCCTGAAATCTGCCCAGAAACACAGCTACATTCAAATGACCCCAAGAAAGAGAGGAAAGGAGCTGGGTAGAGAGTCCAGCAGGCAGAGTGTTTGCCACACAAGTGTGAGGACCGGAGTTTGGATCCCCAGAACCTATGAAAGAGCAGAATGGGTTGGGTGGCCTGGCACAGGAGACAGAGTCAGGAATTCTCAGAGCCTGGTCAAAGGGTGGCCTGGCTCTGGGCTGATCAAGAGAGCCTGCCTCAGTGTAGAAGGTGAACAGTAATGGACAAAGGCACTTTGTAATCTGGGGCCTCCACACATATGTGCACCACACACACATGAACTCCCACTACATGCAAATTCAATATATGGATATCTATGCATATCACACATACATTCATTCAAAACATTTGTACATAAAGATAAACAGGGTGGGGAGGACAAGGCCACACCTGCAGAACTTTGCATTTCTGTAACAAAGGAGGAGGAAAGGCCCTACCACTGGACAATGCTCTGACAAAGCTCCCTGGGTGATGGTGATGGTGATGATGATGATGATGATGATGATGATGATGATGATGATGATATAAAGACATTTTAAAGGAAAAAGATACAGGATGCTTCCCAAGGCCTCTCCTGGCTTGGACAATGGGCAGAAGACAATCCATCTAGCATTATTCTGAGAATGTCAAAGTTCCATTTGCTCAGAACATGTCCATGTCCTTCATGTCCAGGGTTCCACTGAGGTCATCAGGGTCACTTGATTATCAGAAAGCCTGGTCCCATCTCCTCTTCCCATCAAATCTCATGTAAACTGTCCCAACATAGGAAACACTCCTTTCAAATTTCTTTACAAAGCACTGACCATCTCACTTACTGGGAGTGTGTGCTGGGTGAGTTCATTAGCCTCCTTAAACCATAAACTCATCATCAAAGAAAAAAAGAAAATATGAACTTCCTGGGAGGGTTTGGAGGGAGGAAAGGGAATGGAAAACCAATTAAATTATAATCTTGAAAATAAAAAAGTAGGGGCAAAAAGAAAACCTTCCTAACCCATAGAGTTAGTTAAAGATTTAAACAATAATTATCTTTCTAGAAATAAACTTTATTATAAAAACTTATCCTTGAGAATTTAATAATGCATATAATAAAGTATGATCATATCCACTCTTCATTTCTCCCTTCCAACTTCCTCCAGATCTCCCACAACCAACTTGCCCCTTCCCCTTCCCAACATTGTTTTTTCCCTCCCTCCCTCCCTCCCTCCCCCCTGCTGTGTCTTTTATTAATCTACTAAGTGCAATTAGTGTTGGCCATTTGTGCCTGGATATGAGACCACTCACTGGCGTGTGGGAACATTCCAACAGCCGCATCTCCAAAGAACAATCCTCTCTCCCTGTCCTAGTTTGCCTCCCCATCGCTAAGATCAAACACTGACCAAAAGCACCAACCAAAAGGGGATGAGCAAGTTCACTTGCCTATAGCTTATGCTCCATCATCAAGGGAAGCCAGGGCAGGAGCTGAGACAGGAACTAAAGCAGAAATCATGGAGGGGCGCTGCTTACTGGCTTGCTTCCTCTGGCTGGCTCAGCTCTCTTTCTTATACAGCCCAGGACTACCTACCCAGAGACCACACTGCCCACAGTGGGATGGGTCCTCCTATATCAATTAACGGTTAAGAAATGCCTCACCCAGGCCCACAGGCTACTCTAATACAGGAAATTCCTCAACTGAGGTTCCCTCTTCCCACTATGTCTGGGTTTGGGTCAAGTTAGCAGAAACAAACTATGATGCTCCCCAAACAGCTATCAAGGACCAATAACCATTCAGTTAGGGTTGGGGCCAGGTGAGCTCCTCCCTGTCTCTTCTGGAAGTTTGGCTAGCTTGATCTTGTACGGGTCTTATGCAGGCAACCACAGCTGCTGCGAATCCATGAGAGCAGGAGCCAACTGCCTTATCACACACAGCCAGGAACACAGTAAGAACTCATGAAGGGATTTAGTGCTATCATTTTCTTCTCCCACCCCATTCCCTGTTACTGTTTGTGTTTTTTAGCAAACAGTGACAGGATCTCTTATATCACGGAACGGCAACATATTTCTCTATCATATAGGTTTTCATAAACAGGTGTTAATATTTAAAAGTCTAACTCTGCATGTTCTCATTGATGACTGAAGAGCTTGTCACTTGTCTACCAGACTGAATTAAAGGTAAACACATCCAGAAGCCAAGTACGTCAATTATTTCAACAAAAGCATAAGTGAGAATTTCAGGGACTTTTGTCAGCAGTATTGTATTCATTAATTTAGGGCTGATATGGAGTGAAACAACATCCCGGATAAGTCAAGTCTGTGCTGAATTTGGGAAAATACATAGAATTTTAGATGGCAGAACAAGACCAATGGAACGATGACTCTAAAATCCATAAATATATTCATGATAGAAATGAGAACCGATGGTGATTTTGCTGTCATTTTGTTTTGTTTTTGAGGCAGTATCTCATGTAGCCCAGAGTGGCCTTAAAGTGGCCATATAGCTAAGATGACCCTGAGCTCCTGACCCATCTGCCTCCACTTCCCAAGTTCTAGGGTCACAGGTCTGTGCCGGTCTGCCTGATATGTGTAGTAATGGGGAAGGACCCTTGTATGCCAATGGGGATGGAACCTTGTAATGCTAGGCAAGCACTCTTCCAACTGAGCTACAGTACCAAATTCTGACCATTTTTTACTAAATACAGTTTTGTGATGAAACATATGAACTATGCTCAAAGTGTTCATTTTTTTTTTCTGGGGATCAAACCCTAGCCCTTGCAACAGTCAGGCAGATGTTCTAACTCTGAGCTATACCTGCAACCCTTGAAAATCATTTTAAAACCTTTAAAATTTTTAGATTTATTTTATTTTATGTGTATGAATGTTTTTCCTGAATGAATACATGTATGTACGGATGTGCACCACATGGGAGCCTGGTGGACACAGAGGACAGAAGAGGGCGTTGGATTTCCTTGAACTGGAGTTATAGATGGCTGTAAGCCACCAGGTAGGTGCTGGGAACTGAATGCCAGTTCTCTGGAAGAGCAATAAATGCTCCTAACTGCTCAGCAATCTTTCCAGCCCCCTTGAATTTTTTTTGTTTGTTTGTTTTTTCAAGACAGGGTTTCTATGTGTAGTTTTGGTGCCTGTCCTGGATCTCGCTCTGTAGACCAGGCTGTCCTCGAACTCACGGAGATTCACCTGGCTCTGCCTCCCGAGTGCTGGGATTAAAGGTATGCGCCATTGCCACCTGACTGAAAAAAAATCTTATTAAAGAAACATGCAGTTCAAGACTGATGGAATCTCCTCACATGTTTTTTCTCTTTCTTTCCTTGAAAACCACTGCTGGTAAGAATGAAAACATAAATACAAATCTACACCCAGGCAGAAGAGCCTCAAAGGATGATAATCAGTTAAACAAAACAGGTAAAGGAGGAATGTGGGAAAGATGAAGTGCACGGGAATGAAATAAAGACTAATGTAATAAAGAAACTTCCCTGTAAAGGAGGTTAGCCACAGGGGGGATCCAAACCATGCACAAAAGTTTCTCACCACTCATTGGCAGCTCAGAAATTGCAATGTACAGGCCACTCCAAGGACCCCAGAGAGAAGGAACAGCTGCAGCCTGCAGAGCCCAGCCGAGACTTCGGCAACTAACTGGTGAGGCCAGGTAAGTCTGGGATTGAAATTCCTCCAACTGTAACTTTCCACTGAAATCCCAAAGAGGCAAGCGAAGGACAAAGCACATCCCAGGATTAAAGCGTACAACTTATGATCAAAGGCGACACAGACGGCTCAGGCCGCCGAGGGCCACGGCTCCGAGGGGAGGGCGAAGGTGAGCCAACGGCAGGAGTCAAGTGCAAGTGAGGTCAACAGCACTCCAAGCGGGGGGATAACAATTCCGAGTCTCTACAGTGTGTAAGCCACACGCCTGTACGAGTAAAACAAAATAGGAAGGTCTGCAAAGAGATGTTACCCATTATCAAGGGTGGGGGGATATCAAAACTATGGATTGTCTTGATGTCTTTACTAGCAGTAAAGGATTATCTAGTCTAAATGTTAAAGGAGGATAAAGAGAAATGCACACAAGCCAACAGATGGAAACCATCAACAGAGAGACTACAGCTCTGACAAAAACAACCAGATTTAAAAAGAAAAACTAGAACTGAAAGGAAGTTCTGCAATAAAGCACGAATCACCCAGGCTTGGAGGCAAAATAGACACAGTCAAACAAGGAATTAGTGAAAATGAATGTCAGTCTCAAGACAATCCCTTAAACTGAGTCACGAGGCAGAAAAGTCAGGAATAAACAAAACAGAGCACCTAATGCTTATGAGACAATAGCAAACTGTCTAATACAGATCCAAAAGGGAAGAAGCAGAAGGAATACGGGTGTGTGTGTGTGTGTGTGTGTGTGTGTGTGTGTGTGTGTGTGTGTGTGAGGCGGGGGAGAGAGACACCATCTTAAGACTATTCACTTGATGAAAGAAAGCAAGCCAGAGCTTGAAGAATCTCACTGAACCCAGCAAGGAAGATGCAAATGGGATGAGCTCAAGCACATCACAGTCAAACACTGCTTGAAAACAAAATGCAAAGAGAAAGCCTTAACGCTGTCAAATAAAACAACACGCAATATTTAGGACAGCGGCAATGACGGCAAGAACGACAGAGCCCACAAAACAAGATAAAGACAGCCTCAAAACGCTCTACAAAACTGACAACCTTGGGTTCTATATCTGCCAAAATAGCTTTAAAGTAAAATCGAAATGAAGACAACTGCAGGAAAATAAAAGCCAGCAGAATTCATTCCCAGCAAACTATACGAGAAACGTGAAAGGAAATTCTTCAAGCGTAAAAGATACAATCCCCGACAGAAAATCAAATCTCAAAGAAATAATATAAAGTATTGGAAATGCAAATATTTACAAAGACTATCAATTGGATTAATTTATGAAATTCAAGGCAAAGATTATTGGGATATTTTATGGGGCTTATAATTTAAAACAAAATCTAGGATAATTTACCAAAGGCTGAAAAGCAAGAAGGATGGATGCTATCCTAGATTTTTATATTGCAAATGTGGTACTTCCCTAAGGATGGTGATGATTAGCAAAAATACACCCTGATCTCTAGAGAAACTAGCAAACTGTATTAGAGGGGCATCAGTTAACATTAAAAAAAGGATACAACGGAGAATATCAACAAGTATTTGACAAACCTGAGAGACCGTAGGAAAAGAAGGTAAAAGAATAGATGAGACAAATGAAAACCAAAAGTAAATAATCAATTTAAACCTACAATAGATATTATTGCATTAACTGTAAATGTATTAACATTTCTAACTAATGACAGAGACTGGCCAGATGGATAAAATTAGAGAAAGAACTGAATGCTGTTTATAAGAAACATCTTTAAAAATGAAGAGAGTAAAAAAGATATGTTGAAATTAAAAGGATAGAGAATATATTTTGTATAAATATTAGTCTCATGAAAGGTAATATAGAAATATATTAATGTTAGATAAACTTCAAAATAAGGAATTACACAAAAAAATGACATTTTCATTAGTTTTATCACCTGGGCTTATAGGGATCCACAGGGACTAAGCCAACAACCCGGGAGCCTGCCTGGAACTGACCCAAGGTCCTTTACTCCTAACAGTGGGAGCAGGGGCTGCCTCTGACTCTTTTGCCTGCTTTTGAAATCCTTTTTGTTATACTGGGTTGCCTTATCCAGCCTTAATTATGAGGGGAGGTGCCTAGTTTCGTTGCAACTTGATATGCCAAGTTTGGTTGATATCCATGGGAGGCCTGCCCTTTTCTGGAGAGAAACTGAGAAGGAGTAGATGGGGGAGGTGGATAAAGGAGGTAGGGGAGGGGCTGGAAGGAGAAGAGAGAGAGGAAAGAGCAGTCAGGATGTGAAAGAAAATAATAGCAATAAAATAAAATAAATTCATCAGGAGGTAAAAGCGATGCATTAACTAGAAACACATTGGTAGAAATTATAACATACAAATGACTAATGGAGATAAGGAACGGTAACAAAAATATTGTCAGTTACTCAATTAAAAGTAAGATGCATGAGGTTGGGGGTGTCTTAGTCCATTTTCTGTTTCTATAACATAATACCAGAGACTGAGTAATTTATAAAAAGCAAAACCTGTTTTGGGGAGGTCCAATACAGAAGTGCTCCTGCATATCCATCCAATGTGGATAGTGCTCCATCATTCCATGGAAAAAGGAAGACAGGACAGGAAGGGCAGATGAGGACAAGGAAATGAACTGACAGCAGCCGGGTCTTTACTAACCACCATGAGGGTGAAGCCCTGTGACCTATGCACCTCCCATCAGGCCCCACCTCCTAACACCATTACACTAGAGATTAACGCGTCCTTATTGGGAACATTGGGAATGTATTCAAACCGCAGCAGGAGAGAAGCATCAAAATATAAAATAGCACAGAAAGAAACACAGGGAATGCTGGAATCAATAGGACAAAACAACAATTATCTCAACAGCAACAATAAAACAACCCAAAGACTTTAATTATCCCCTCTGATGGAGAGAGCCCGCCATCACATTTAAAGGGCTACACTGAAGAACAAGTTTGTAAGGGCTTAAATAGCATAGTCAACTTGCACTAGTATATTTAGAACTCTGCCCACCAAACAAAAACTGCTCATTATGTTCAAGCTGTGCATATTTACTCTTAAAATTCACTATATATGGCCACACAGAAAATGGTAATCATAACTAAATAGATGAACAAGCTACAGCCTTTGATCTCAATACAATGAAGCTATTTTTACACCATCGTTAATCCATATTGATGATTATGTAACCAATACACAGAAAGTAACTTGTCCAAGTTTTCACAGCTAGTTAATAGCACGTAAGTACTGTGACCCAGGACATTCTGAACTGGAAGCTTACATCACTAACCACTGTGCTACTCTACTTTCTACAAGATGGAGCATTTCCTCAAGATATTCATTCTCTCTCTCTCTCTCTCTCTCTCTCTCTCTCTCTCTCTCTCTCTCTCTCTCTCTCTCTCCTCCCTCTCCCCATATGTGATACGTGTATGTGTGTGTTTGATACACACACATACATACATATGTATATCAGAATAGTTAAAAAAAAAACCAACTACAGTAATTAAAATGTCAATTGAATCGCAACAGGTAAATAGAAAATCTGAATAGGATCCAGCTGCAAGCTCACAGACATATGATATTTGCCTCTGATAAAAGTGTCACCGAGACAAACTAGAATCTCTTCATGACAGAAAAACCATCTAACAGGAAATAGAGGGAGGACAGCTCAGTTGGTCAAGCATTTGCTGTGTAAACATGAGGACCCAGTCCATCCCAGCACCCGTGAAATAAGCCGGGGGCAACAGTGTGCACCTGTAATCCCAGCGCTGGAGAGGCGGAGACCCAAGCATCCCTAAGAGATGCTTGAATTCTAGATTCAGTGAGAGAACCAATCTCAAAAGCTAGGGTGGAGAACACCTAGGGAAGACACGCCCTCTGGCCTCCCCTGTATGTCCTCAACATGAATGTGCATCTGTGAATACACACATACACAAGCATGCACACAAACACACAGTTAAAAGAAATAACCATTACACTAGAGAGTTAATATTAAACAACTAAAGCATAAAATACTAGACACTACAAAGAATATTTCTATTTTAGGTGGGAAATGAATTTCTAAATAAGAAAGAAATCGTATTGGAGAAAAATGGCAGTTTTAATCTTATGAAAATCCAAACTTGTGAGCAACAGAAATCACAAAGAAACTTCAAAGCCAACCATGGAGGTATAGACAACATTTGCAATATATAAAGGTCTAATATCTGTCATACTGGATATTTCTCCCCTTGCTCTGACAAAATATCTGACAAGAAGCAATTTAAGAGAGGCAGGGTTTACTTTGATTCATGGTTGGAGGGGTACAACTCACCATGGTGGGAAATCCTGGTGACAGTCAGCTCCATGGTGGCAGGAGTGTGCGGCAGCTGCTTGCTCACATCTCCATGACCAATAAGCAGAGAAAAGCCAGGCTATAAACTTCAACACCTCTTCCCACCCACCATGCCAAGATGAGACTCACTTCCTCTAGCAGGGACCCAATTCCCAAGGTTCCACATCCTCCCACAACAGCGCCACCAGCTGGGGACCAAGTGTTCAGTCACATAAGCCAAGGGAGACATGTCACATTCAAACCATGGCATCCACACAGCACAGAGCACTCCTGCACATCAAGAAGAGCAATCTGGAGATCCAGTAGAAGTATGAACAAAAGAGAAGCTGGACATTTTACTGACAACCAAGTGTGTGTGGGTGAGAAGCTGCTCAACGCTGAATACGGAGACATGAGAAGCAGATACTACCGTCCCTCCCAGACGTAACAGACAGTTACATCCTATACAGGGGCTGGAGATGGCTCAGAAGTTACAAGTGTTTGTGGCTCTTGCACAGGACCCAAGTTCAGTTCCCAGTACAAGTTGGATGGCTCACAGTTGCCTTTTCTCCAGCTCCAAGGGACTAACCACTCTCTCTGCCTCAGTGGGCACCTAAAAACATGTAGTATCCACTCACACAAAAATAAACACACCTACACATAAGGTAAAATAACAAAAAGAAATCAGTTTAACATCCAGCATTATACAAAAAAAGTCAACTTTCACATGTCTGGTGATATGTAAATATAGATAGTAGACCATTTTGAATGAACAGCTTGTCAATGTGGAGATAAATATAAACTACACAAGTGGACCTTTCTGGAAAGGTCCACTGTAAAAGCTTCTTAGGCAACAATATCACAATGCTGTTTGTCACATAAATAATGAAATATTCTAAAATTCTATTCCTAGATTAATAGATTAGGGATCCAGACAGCTAGTAAAAATAATCAAGCATAATTTACACAGATAGAAAATATCTACAAGATAAAGAACGTAGAGAAAATTAACCTGTAATAGATGGTAACTCTTGTGGGGCTTCTGCAGGCTGAAAGTGAGGCTGAGACAGAGTCATTCTCTAGTCCAGGCTGGCAATTCACTATGAGACCAAAGCTGGTTGCCTCAGCCTCTCAAGTTACTGGGATTACAGGCATGCTTCACTGTGATGTGTGTGTGTGTGTGTGTGTGTGTGTGTGTGTGTGTGTGTGTGTGTGATAAGAACATATATCAAAATGTTTACATTTGAAAAGTGAAGGGAGTGGTCCTGATAGAGATAGATGAAGGAATTCAGAAAGCATTTCATCTTTCTTTGGGGGGAAATGCACTCTTTCCAACACGTCCGCCTTGCCATCCTTTCTAGCATTTGTCAAGTCAAACACACTTCTAATAGCTGTGACTCTGGGATAACCTTGTGCAGTGTTTTTATCACATGTATCATAAAATTTTATCTACCTGTTTTAAAAGATTTTCAGAAGGAGGTTATTTTAAATAGCAATATTATATTCTCTCTGTGTTCGTAATTGCAAGCCATCTTCAAAGGGGACCATTTGAGTTTTGACCCATTTCATTTTACTTAGCATACATACTTCCTTAGATGTGTAGGGACCGTTGCAATAAAAGTCTTTACAGGTGAGGATTTTTATGCCTCCTACTTTGGCACTTCAATGTATTTCCCCACAGAACTTTAGAGTAAAGGGGCAGGACTAATTCTGTGGTCAATGTGTTATAACATTGCTTCTCAAAGAGGGCCATGGCCATCTCTAACTCTACCTGCTGCCTCTGTCAATGTCCCTTGCCGTGGTTTGAATGAAAATGGCCCCCATAGGCTCATATGTAGTGGCACTATTTGAAAGGACAGAGAGGTGTGGCCTTATTGGGGGTTGGCTTTGAGGTTGCAAAAGCCCAAGTCAGGCCCAATGGCTCTCTCTCTCTCTCTTTCAGCTGCCTGTGGATCTGGATGTAGAACTCTCAGCTACTTCTCCAACACCATATCTGCCTGGATGCCACCATGCTTCCCACCATGCTGACAATGAACTAAACCTCTGAAACTATAAGCAAGAGTCAATTAAATGCTTTTTTTTTTTAAAATAAAAGTTGCCTAGGTCATGGTGTCTCTTCATAGCAAGAGAGCACTGTCAAAAACAGAAGCTGGTACCAGGGAACAGGGTATTGCTGTGGCAAGTCTAACCATGCTGCTTGTTGGCTGAATGTAGACTTGGGACTTTGGATTAGGAAAGCAGTTGAACACTTTAAGCAGGGCCTCATAGACCATACTAGTAGAAGTCCGGAAGACAGTGATACTGAGAGTAATGTAGATGAATTATCACAGCATGGCTCAAGAGGTTTGAAAGAAGAATATTAGTAAGTGGCTGTTCTTGTGATATTTTAGCAAAGAAGGTGGTTGTTTTTTGTCCGCTCCAAAAAAAATCTTCCTGAGGCTAAATTGAAGAGTTTGGGATTGATAGTGTTGGCAGAAGAGATTTCAGTACAGCCTAGTATTGACTTTGTCGTGTGGTTATCAGTGGCCACTCTTATACAGATCTATAATTTTTTAAAAAAGCAAGCTGAGCAAGCAAAAATACAAAATGTACAGTTTGAGGAGAAAAGGAACACCAGGAAGCAAAATGGAGCCAAATACAGGGTTTAAGGAGATCAAAAGTTGAAAGAAAAGCTTGATGTTAAATGAAATAAAGGGAGCAGTGACCTCAGGCAAAGACCCCACCCAGCTTAGCTTCCAACTTGTGGAAAGGAATTTTTAAAAAGCTTAAGCAATGGATGAAATCACTGACAACAGAAAGCTGGTGCAGATGTAATGGAACTAGGGTACCATGTTACAGTCCCAGTAAGCAGCAGAACTTGCCAGTTTTGGCCACACGGTTCTGGCTTTAGAGTCAAGGATATAAGAAAGGAGTTATGAATATTCCTCCATGACTAAGGAAAGCCACTTAGGCCAGGCAAGTGTCAGGGGGTTTCACAGGGGGTTACAGTTAGGAGATTGCCATGAGTCTCAGAAAAGACTTTGAACTTTTAAACAGTGTTGAGACTGTGATAGATTATGAAGACATTTGAAGTTGGTCTAAATGCATTTTGCATTACGATATGGCTACAAGCCTATGGAGTGAAATGTAGTAGTATGAATAAAAAGGGCCCCCATAGGCTCATGGGGAGTGGCACTATTTGAATGATTATGGGGTGTGGCCTTTTGGAGTAGGTATGGCTTTTTGGAGTAGGTGTGGCCTTGTTGGAAGAAGTGTGTCACTGGGGGTGGGCTCTGAGGTTGCAAAAACCCAAGTCAGGCCCAGTGGCTCTCTCTCTTCCAGCTGCCTGTGGACATGGATGTAGAATTCTCAGCTACTTCTCCAGCACCATGTAAGCCTGCATGCTACCATGTTTTCCCCATTTTGATAATAAACTAAATTTCTGAATGTAAGAAAGCCCAAATTGTTTTCCTTCATAAAAAGTTGCCTTGATCATGGTGTCTCTTCCCAGCAATAGAACACTGACCAAATACCCCTTCCAACATGAATTATAACTGGAATGTTAGTCTTTCAGTTTTCTTAAATGTTCTATATGATGTAAAATGCAGAAAGATTGATTCAAGGCACATTCCCGCTTCAAATATCCTGTAGCAATCACCAAAGAAACCCTAGTGTCACATTCAGAACTCATGTGTGTGTGTATGTGTGTGTGTGTGTGTGTGTGTGTGTGTGTGTGTGTGTGTTCTGTAACAGGAAATATGATTATTACTGGTTATGCATAAAAATCATAAACCTTTACCATAAAATTATTTAAATTATAAATAGCATGAAGCATGGTCTACAGAGCTAGTTCCAAGACAACAAGGGCTACACAAAGAAACCCTGTCTTGAAAAACAAAACAAAGAAACAGACAAAGTAGCATGAAAAAACACCAAATTTATATTATCTAATTCTATTAGCACACCCTACCCCATCACTGAACAAAAAACCAAAAACCACCACTAAGGTGTCTTATTGTGGGTCCTTAGAAGGATGTTATCATAGCTAGAAGAACAAATTGAAAATGTCACATCACCCCATGAAAACA
The DNA here is from genome assembly GCF_007827085.1 of Peromyscus californicus insignis. Taxonomy (NCBI): domain Eukaryota; kingdom Metazoa; phylum Chordata; class Mammalia; order Rodentia; family Cricetidae; genus Peromyscus; species Peromyscus californicus. Next base: position 74,067,636 of record NW_026294562.1, read on the forward strand.
TCCGTGCACATGCTGTCCTCTGCCTTATCACTTACTGATAGTGGTTAGGTGTCGTCCAAGTCAAGAGATAGTCAACCGGAATGACTGACTATAATGGCTGTTTATGTCTCCCAGCACTCCTGAATGATGAGCTGGGCTCATCTGCATGCAACGTCACCGTGCTGTTTGCAGCGGCATATCTAGCATTGCTACAGAAGTCACATGCTGAAAGGTAGATTTGGTCTTTGTGTTTTCAGCAGATCTCTGTTCACAGCCCTTGCCCATTTTTCTATTGAGGGGTTTTTCTCTCTTCATATTGATTGGTAGGAGCTCTCTGAATATGAAAGGTGTTAGCTCTTCACTCTGTAAAATGAGAATATCACTTCCTGCCTGAGTGGTTACAACGATCCAGTCATCTAACATGACAAGAGGCACAGTCGGTGCTAAAGCTCTTCCCTGTCACCCCGCTTCCTATAGCCATCATATATACATTAGGTCAATTAAAGTTACCTACATGTAAACACATACCAGCATTTTCTCAATGACTTCTTTCATCCCTAAACTTTCTAAATCCCAGTACCAGGCTCAGCTCTCTCTTGTGGTCCTGAGAGCTGCATGCATCCTATTTTTATCACTCTGTGGTATTAGGCATCTTCTCAGTATTAGGCATCTTTTCACTGGTGTCTGTCACAGCTCAGGCACAGGAAGGATGAGAAGAAGGGGTGTTGTGTAACAGTTTCCTCTGAGATTGAAACATTCCATCCTGCAGGAAGCTCCTCAAACAGGAAAGTAATACAACTCAAAATAGCTTCAGGAAGTTCTTGAAACTGACCAAATTCATTAGGCCCCACTCTGCCAGGGTAACTAATAAAAGCTGAGAGTGCTCCTCAGACACAGGAAGGTGAGTTTTAAAGAAGACACCCAGACAAGACAAGCTGCAAAGAAGACTTGAGAGCACATTCAGCTACCTGAAAGATGCAGAAACCAGCCGAGCTTCCTGGAAGAGGTTTAGAGCAACCAGGGCACCTGGAAGGGATACTCTCGAAATGGGTGAGCTACCTATAGGTGTGCTGCATGCTACAGGTTCCTAGCTTTTGGGAGTTGTCACCCTTGCTGGGGAGGGCTTTGGTGATGCGGCTGTCTTTGAGTCATTTCTGTTCCTGTAATTAACCCCTCACCCATATTCCTATAAGTAACCCCAATAAAAAGCATTGGTTCACCATGCTGGACTTTGGTGATATCCATACTTTGGTGTGTCACAGGCTCACTATCTGGGGTGAGTAGATACGTGTGTTGCATCTCCCCAGGAAAAGTTTTGTCATACAAAGGGAATGAAGAGATGAGCTTAAACATTAATCATATGCTGTCCTAGGCATCCATCACATATTACATCAACTTGCATTTACAGCACTTCTCCTGGGTAAGATCTCATCTTTATCCCTAACAGAGTGAGGACTTAACTACGTGACCATGTGTCATGATGTACACCCTTCTACAGGGTGGGATGTTGCTGTAGGCCTCTCTGAGCAACTCTCTGAGGGAAAGTAATGTGCTATACAAATTGGATTGCAATTTCAGAGTTCCTGTTGGACAAAGAGAAGCCAATCACTTTGTTAAAAAAAAAAAAAAGTGCATTCACCCAAGGTATAGCTCCCCCTAATTACAAATAGATTTGTCAAAAATCACACCAGCATTATGTTTAATTGTCAAAACCATCAATAACAAGCAACATGAGTAACTAAGCAGGGTTTCGGGCATGCATAGGTATCTCTGTGGTGTGAGAATAAACAAGGGCTCTCGACAGTGTGGAATGAACGGTCACATGCCGAGACAAAAGTCACATGGAAGCCCGCACACTGTGAGTCCATTCATGTTGAGTCAAAAATTTGTGTTGGGGTGGTTATGGAAGTCGGCTCGGCAGGTGGGGGCTGCTCTGGGCTGCTGCACCATTATGAATAGGGTACTTTTCTTTGTGTATGTTATTTTTGGATTGAACTAAATGAAATTTCCAGTTTTGTAGGTCAAATCAGTCGAACACCTACAATTCCATACGGCTCAAACTCCCATTTCAATGGAAATATACCTCTAAACCCCTCTGGTAAGGCAGATGGGAGCATCCAGCATTGACCAGCTGATCCCTAGCTTTCTGGAAAGTGACCTAAATGCCCCTACTGAGTGGATCCTGCTCTCTGTGCCTCTGTTTTCAGTAGAAACAGTGTATTGCCAGCCCCCAGCTCCTATGGAGCCACTTGTGTTGATGCTGTCCCCAGGCTTCCCTGTGGCATCTACCTGCAGCATCCTCCCACTTGTCCCCAGAACCTCAAAGTCCCCTAATCCCATCATGGTCCTGGCTGAACAAGAGGAGCTGTCTTTAGGCAGGGTTTATAGCTCTTCCACACATGGCATCAAGATGATTGTTTTGTTTGTTAGTTTGGGTTTTGTTTTGGTTTTGGTTTTGGTTTTGGTTTTGGTTAAGACAAGGTTTCTCTGTGTAGCTTTGCACCTTTCCTGGAACTCACTCTGTAGCCCAGGCTGGCCTCAAACTCACGAGATCCGCCTGCCTCTGCCTCCTGAGTGCTGGGATTAAAGACATGCGCCACCACCGCCCAGCAAGATGATCGGTTTTTAAAGAAGCAATATTACAGAGATAATTTTTATATACAAATACTACCCCAGAAAAATAGAAGTGCCAAGCTTTTATAAGCCTTGTGAGGCTCATAAAAGGCATCATCTTTATCACTAACTGAGATAACGGTATCCACCACTTCTGAAACTGATGATCCCTTTTTGTCATCTCCCTGTGGGAAAAGACCATCAATTCTGAGCACTCTGGGCACAGCCATCTCTTGTACAGTGGCCAATATCATTTGAAACAGAAGCACTATTTGTCAGTCAGTTGGGAAGATGCATTTCCAGGGCGAGAAGACATGCTCAGGGACACTTACTCCTACGTGCATAGATGAAGGCAAGAGGGTATTGGATAGAGAAAGCTCCTGAGCATGGGTCTAACTGAACTCAATGACTCTGAAGGCAATAGGAATAGACGGTTTCCATTAACGCATTATCTGATACCGATGTACTGGTGACACTTTGGGTCCACCGTCTCAGAATTGCTATTACGAAGGTCCATAGGTTGAGTTCCCATTAAGAAGCCGTGGGCTGAGCTCTCCACCCCATCTGATAGCAAGACCCATGAGCAAGCTATGAGAGCTGGACTTGTTGAGTTATGGTAAGCTGAAACTCTGGGCAGGCTAAAAGGAATCCCTCGAAATATACTTAAAGGACTTTATTCTTTGCTAGAAATCCCACACTAAATAATTTATGATAAGAATACTCTTATCTATCTACAGAATTTCTCTCCGCATTATGGATTTGTTTTAATAAAGGACAATAATGGCATTAGCTTTTTTTGAATGCCTACAATGAGCTAAACACTGTCTCACTTAATAAGCACAAGCCTGATGTTCATGAATATAGCTACATATCCTTATTAAATAGATGGGGACGCAGAGCTTTAAGCTGGATAAATAATTTGCCCAAAGACTCACACAGTTTATAAGGGGCAAAATCAGAACAGAACCTCAGGCAACCTAAGGCTAAAGGCCACAGTCATAACAACTCTACCGTGGTGCCATTCACAGACACTACATATATGTAATAAGGATTAATGAGAGCGAGGAGAGAAGAGAGTGGCATCTCCTGCAGGCACTAAAAGCACCCATTCTAATCAAATCCGGTGAGCTATTATCTACACTTCTCATATAAAGTAACTAAGGTTCAGAGATCCAAAGCAATTTGCTGATTAGTGACAGCACAAATCCAAACATGAACCCACATAGCTCCAAAGCCCATGGTCTTCTGTTATACCACTTTGCTTCCAATACATCATTTGGATCTTGCCATAAATGGCAACAAAACTACTACAGGTATGCTATCACAAAATAGGCTAATGCTGCAGTAGCTAGCCAAACCCCACATCTCAGTTAGCAGAGAACTACCTTCTGTCCTAGAGTCCACCTGCAATATCATGAGCCTCCATGGCAACTGTCCTGGCGGCCCTATCTCAAAACTATGTGTGTCAGCATACAGCTCCATGCTCTCCCCTAAGGAAATTCACAATGCCTCTACCCAGTGCTCCATGGACTAGGACTCCTTGCCTGGCCTCATTTTATCCCTTAGCAGGGCCAGGGAGGGCAGCTGTTTCACATGGCCAAGAAGGAGAGAAGAAGCAGAGAGACCCTTAAAGGGGAATATTCATTGACAACAGCTGCCCTAGGGTTTAAGACACATCTCCATCTTCTTGCCTTTCCCCCTTGGTTCCCCATGTGATCTGGCCATGGGCCTGATTGATACCTTCTGACCTAGCTTCCCGATGGTCGTTTTCTTAGAAATTTGAGTGTGCTGCATCAGTGCAGAAGGAAGCTACTTCCAAAGGTAGTCTGCTGACCACCTGTGTCAGTTACCCACAGTCCAGTTCGGCACTTCATAACCCATGGGCTGATGCGAAAGAAATGCTGGGGTCTGCGTTTTGAGATGTGTCTCAAACCCTAGAGCAGCTGTTGGCAATGCAGTGCCAGGCAAGCACAGAGGTGCCAGAGCACAGTACAAGACAAGCTGAGAGAGGTGCTCACACATGTCTCTGCTCTTCGGGGAAGCCGAGCAACAACCATAGAGCCACACGCTATTACCCATGGAAGTGAACAAGACCTGTGTGACCAACAGAATGGTCCCTTCACAGCCCTGGGCCAATACCGGAGCAGATGGCCTTGTTTCACATCTTCAGAGCCAGGCTGTGGAGACGGCACAAGTCTGTAGAGTGTTTGCCTTGCAAGTTTGAAGTCCTGAGTTTGATCCCAGGTTCAAAACTAACAACAAGAAAAAGCTGGACATAGTGGCGTATGACTGGAGTCTCAGCACTGGGAAGATGGAGGCAGGTGGATATCTGGGACTCACTGGCTAGGAAAGTTCCAGGTCAGTAAGAGACAGTCAAAGAAAACAACAACAAAAAAAAGGTGAACAGTGCCTGAGGAACAAAACCTAAGGTTGACTTCTGGCCTACACACACACACACACACACACACACACACACACACACACACACACACACAACCTACCAGGCCTCCTTACAGTCTCCTTACATTCTAAGCTCACTTCCCATCAGAAAACATCCCAGCTTGTCCGTAAAACCACAGCCTGCAGCCACACCTGGTGAGCTGTTCCCAGTCCAAACTACGCCTGTAGGCTGCCAGACCTTTACTCTGCAGGAATGTCCTTGAGCTCAGGCCGGCCTCATACACCTGGTACTGGATGCTTAGGTGAGCAGTCAACTCCGGGCAACATTCCCTGGCATCTATCCCCACCTTCTCATCACTCCCCGGGGTTAATTATCCTTCCATTGCAGTACACTGAGCATTTTGCACAAGCTACCATAACCAACCCAGGCTGGAGTCCTACAAATGTCATACGTGATGTGTATGACTATGTATGGTCTGTACTTGTGGGAGTGTACGTGCCAGCAGAAGCATAAAGAAGGCATTATATCCCCTGGAGTTAAACTTAAAGATGTTTGTGAGATGGCCGATGTGGGTCCCGGGCATTGAATTTGGGTCCTCTTTAAAGCAATAAGTTCTCATAACCCCTGAGCCATCTCTCCAGCCCCCATATGTGACAGCCTTCATCACCACCTCACATGCAGCATTCCCCCAACGAATGGGAGCCCCCATATTGGGAACAACAGTAAATGTTATTGGAATGTTGGTACCAGCAAACCTAGGGCACAGGGCTGGTGACCAGGAACTCAGAGCTGATGAGCAAGGTCCAGGTCTTGCTGGCATTTGTTAGACACACTTGCTGATTCTCTCCTGATGAGCAAGGTCCAGGTCTTGCTGGCATTTGTTAGACACACTTGCTGATTCTCTCCTGGAGTCTTGGGTGACAGCTTATCCCTATCTCTGGATAGGACCAATAGGGCCCCTGAGGCCCACCAGCATCAGAGCACTCACTGTCCCCTCAAAGCTGCATGTGGCCCTCTAAAGTTCCCGTAAACATCACCCTCTGTTAGGCTGAAGTTGATATGCAGCTCCAGACTCATTGCCCTTTACAGCTGTTCCTTTGTGGTTGTTCCCTTGTTAAGTTTTGAAGCAGGGCTGCCCCAAAGGCACCGAGTCTGAGACTGTCAGCAGACAATCCTCTCTGCAACTTGAACACACAAATCCTGGGCACCATACCTGACTTCCTCACCAAGACCTTTCCCTCAAGAGTCACCGAGGGACAGCTTACAGGCCCATGGGTCCAGAACATTTTCACTAGCCCTCTTTTAAAGTCTACAGGGAATAGTCTGGGCATCAGCTGAGATGACAGGCCTGCTTCCAGGCAGGGAAAGGTGTCCAGAGGGCAGGCACATCTCCAGGAAAGGTCTAGAGCAGTGGTTCTCAACCTGTGGGTCACAACCCCTTTAGGGTCTAATGACCCTTTCAGAGGGGTCACATAGCAGATCAGATATTTACGTTACAATCCATAACAGTAGCAAACTTACAATGATGAAGTAGCAATGATGTAATATCATAGCTGGGGGTCACCATAGCATGAGGAACTGTATTAAAGGGTCACAGCATTAGAAAGCTTGAGAAACGCGGCTCCGGAGCATGAGCTAGCACAGAGGGGAGCTGCTCTCTCAGGTTTAAAACCAGCCTCTCATCCTGGGAGAGAGGACAGACATGACAAGTTCAAACAGGTGATGAACTACATCATCTACACTGGTCGGTATAGCGGGGAGACCAGCTTCAGCTTGCCTGGAGGGACTTCCCAAATAGTCCAGGGCTGTGGGGACCACCATCTTTATGACAAGGAGTCTTCACTCAAGTCTCTTCCCCAGGACAGCACTGCCAAAAGGAAGGAGAAAACTCCCTTCCCAAAGCCAGCTTCTGTCAAGGTGCCAGGAGCTTATCTGAGAAAACAAGGGGTCATCTGTGTCCCCGATCTTCCTGGGCTCTACCGGAAGCCATTATCTGCCTGAACCTCCACCCCCAGCTTGCCTTCAGAGCCAATCTGGTCTTGGTAGTAATATTTGCAATTTCATAGGAAACTTAAGAATCATGCCAAAACACAATCAATGTCCATATGTGTCCTGCAGTGGGGGGTGATTGCAGATCCCCCACTGAGTAACACAGGAGGGGACTCTGGAGAAAAGACTGAAAAGTGATGTTTGTTTGGCTTTTTTGGTTTTTTGTTTTGTTTTGTTTTTTTTACATAACAATCTTAGAAGAAGCCAGACACATATAAACAGTATCTACCATGTTTTCTAATTCACTACACGAGCCATTGTATATTTATAAACATTTCCTAAGTGTTCAGAAGAATGTTTGAAGGGAAATGTGAGAACATATAAATATTTTACATGTGGTTAGACCCTTTTAGAGAAAATATTCCCAGAAGCAATTAAAGCAGCTAGCCCACGGGCCTATTTCACTTTATTCCTGCTTTTTCTTTGGGGGGGAGGGGGTACGGGCATTCCTCCAACAAACGTTGTTAGATTCTACCATGCACTAAACATTTGTCTATCATTTTTAGCACATAATAATTGAATGGAGTTTTATCTGCCAACCACAAACTGCCCAGAGACCACTCACTCCTTGGAATGTTTGCTCCAAAGGTAGAGAGTTGGAGTGAGGGGAGGGAAAGGGTTTTTTCAAATGCATCAAGATCCAACTGAAAGTTCCCGCTCCTCATTCCCAGTGAATAACACTAGTGTTCAGTCAGAAGGCAGCATGGGGGGGGGGGGGTGGCCTGCATCTGGAGAGCTCCCAGCCTTTCCTGATGGTGTGAATGAACCCTCAGGATGAATTTAATCCCTAGTTTAAACACATGTGCGCACACACACACACACACACACACATGCAAAAAAAAAAAAAAAAAAAAAAAAAGCATCACTTTCCTTGCATATTCCCTGAGATGCAGAAGTAGTCTTTGATACGACACACACATCTGCCATGGTTGGGGCAGAAATTCTGAGGGGGGGGCTCTGTTTGTCTTATGGGACCTCCTCCCAACACACACCCCGAGATCCCAGCAAATCCAGAGTCTGTGCAACTTTAATATTTAAAATGTGTCAGCCAGCTATGGGTGCGAGAGGGAAACCCCGCCTGCTACTGGAGGGACACGTGCAGATCTGTCGGCCTTGGTGACAGGCGCTTAAGGCTGGCTACTAGGTGGGTTTGAACAAGACAGATGAGAGAGATGAAAAAGCTCACTGTGGTGGGCCTTAGGACCAGTGAGAAGCAGAAGCAGTCTGGGTGCCGGAGGAAGCACTGGCATCGCTGAAGGAATTGCCAGGCTCCCTCTTTTTTCGGAAATGACTATTCCCAGGTGCAACCTGGACATTTCAACGCTGTCCCTGAAGGGCTTCTGCCTCTCAGGAGAAGAACACCTACCTACACCTACACGTAAAAAAGAGCTCCTGGTGTTCCCAGCCCCGCAGCCAGCTGCAGTTCCTGACCTGCTCAACCCTCCATGGCAACAGTTATCCAGCCAGAGAAGTAACGCAGACACCTCTTGGGAGGGTGCTCTGTAGGGCGGGCAGCTCAGGAGCCACATCCAAGGAGTCTCCTAGGCTGACCCTGGCAGCCCGGGCACAGCATGGGGTGGCGGGAGATGGGGCCAAGAGAAAAATCAGCCTGCCATCATCAGCTTCAAAAGATCACAGGAGAAACTTCCCTAGGGCACCGGCCAGGCTGCATGACCTGGTCTTAAAGAGCATCCTGAATCCCAGGGACAGGTGTGCAGGGCTGGGTAAAAGACTCAGACTTGGGGCACCCGAGCTAGGGGCCGCCAGACACGCTTCCAGACTAGGGGCTACTATGGAAGCAGGTCCCAGTCCCAGCCAGGCATGCTAGGATCACCGTGCACCAAGGGTCCCAAGAAAAGGAGGAGAGGGTTTATTTTGATCCCACAGGGAACATCCCAAGCACCAACTGAGGAGAGATCCTCGAACCCAGACCCCAGAGGGATGCAGCAGCTCAAAAAAAGTTGGGGTTCCCAGAGGCTATGTCTTTTGGGTCCCCTCCCGCGGCGCACCACTACTTACACGAAGACCCCAAAGAGCAGGGCTCGCACCCCGATCTCGATGGCCAGCTCCCGCATGGTGCAGCCGGAGTAGCTCCCGCAGCAGCAGCTGGCGCTGTCCGTGGCTCCCACGGCTCGGCCCGAGCGGCTCGCCAGAGCCTGGGCGGTGAGGGAGGCGCGCTGCAGGCCGCGGGCGGGGGCGGGAGGCGGGCGCGGGGTGGGGGCAGCGGGGAGGGTTCAGCCCCAATCTCCCGCTCTGGGCTCCCGGATACCCAGACACCACACCGGCCGCTTCGGGTCCCACTCGCGATCCCGCCGATCGGGGCGCCTCGGGGACTCCCTGCTCCTTTGCGCCCAGTGCAGTTTCTGTGACCTGGGCTCCAGCCTGGCACCTGCGACCCGGGAGGGGAAGCCTGGGGAAGCCCCGCTGTTGTTACCGCGGCCTCCCTCCCGGGCGCGCTGCGTGGCTTCCCAGCTACTGGGCGGCCCCTGGGCTCTGCGCCCGCCCGGCAGCAAGCTCTGCCGGCGTTCCCTGTGCGCCTCCTCTCCAGCCCGCGACTCCGGCTCCTGCTCTCTGCTCCTTCCACACACTCCCGCACGTGGGCATGAAGTAGATGGGTGCTTTGGGGATTCTATCACTCAGGACAGCCTTGGCATCCTCTGGCCCTGCCTGCGAACACTTCTTGCTTCCCACTTTCTGGCCTCCCTATACCTTACCAACCTTAAATTCTTTCCTTTCCCACCCATGACTCTAGGAAGTTCCCATGAGATTGCTCTGGAGCTTCGCTTTCTCTCAGAAGGTGCCAGACAGGCAGACAAAAACCCTAGCACAGACGGAGCACAAAAGTGAACCCGGGTCCCCGCCATGGTTCATGCCACCAGTGCTAGGTAGTATCTGGGACCCCACCTCTCCTCTCCTCCATCATCCGACTCCCCGCACCCCCAGTGGCTTTGAGCTGCTGCTGTACTGTGGATGTGAAAAGCAACTCCTGATGCATCCCTGCCTGCACATGGCAGGCCGTCTTTAGGCAGCTAGGCAGCAGGTAGAAGCAGGAGCCTTGGCCCCAGGACTCAGTCAAAAATTCAAGTATAAATATCGGTGGCCTGGGGGTGGCGACCACAAGCCTGAGTCCAGCTAGGTCTTGGCTTTGCTTTCCCATTGCCTGTTGGAGTTATTAGTCATAATTGTTGGGTTGTCTCTGGGGAGCTCAAACCTTTCCTGGATTTTAGGAAAGACCTCTCCAGGATTTTGTGAGCAGGGATGAATTAGAAGCTGGCTTCTGGTCCTGGGCATCTGGATCTCTGACTTGGACCAAAGTAGGAGTAGATAGAAAGCAAGCCTTGGGAGGAAGGCGTGGGCATCAGCCCAGAGTAAGCAGACCCTGTTCCCAAGGGCACATGCCAGACCTTAGACGGCTGAGCCAAGGCACCCTAGGGAGGGATCCAGGCTGTGTGGAAGGGGCACCATGCCAGCAATTGAAGACACAGGAGCAGTGTCTGCTTTGTCCATAGTGTGCACTGGCACACCGTGGGTGCTTGGTGAGTATTGCTGAGTGGACAAATGCATGCATGACTATATAGTCAGGCACGTGGGATATCACGTGCAGGGAGATTAGGAAAGCTGTAGAAGGAAAGGAGGTCGCTCTGTGTCCCCCATGATTTGGACCTAGCAACTACTATGAGGACAGCTCTCTTCCCACAGCTTGACAGAGTGGTACAGGAGACCCCTGGTGAACTCTGGTGGCCTGCAGTTGAGGCTGCCAGGTAGCCGTGGTCTGGGTGGGGCGCTAACAAGAATCCTAATGTTGAGACATCAGTTACCTGTAAGCACCAACTAAGCCGCTAGGAGGAGTGGGGTGCTGGATACTAGGATGAGTAATCCACCCCTTCTCTGGAGTAGCGGGAAGTAGTCTCCCGATCACATAGAGAAGCGAGACAGTTAGGTGGGTGGTGGGGACCTCCTCGTGGCAGTCCTACTCGCCAGGGTCTGTAGTGGAGACCACAAAATGTGAGCCCTGTGTTGATATTTGTTGTCTGTTTGAGGCAGAGCCTCATGTAACTCATGCTGACCTCAAATCCTCTCTGTAGCCTGCAAGATTGGCTGTGAACTTCTGATCCTACTGACTCTGTCTTCCAAATGCTGGGGTTATAGGCATGTGTCATCTTCATGTCATGATAAGTATTATGTCTTGCACGTCTTGTTTGTAATAGAGTTAGTTACCTGGAGAGAGAATTTGAAAGGGCATGTGACTTCAAACCAAAAGAGATATGGAAACAGCCAGCCACAAGCTCCTTCATCTACAATGGTGTCCTACCTCAAAATATGCTAGGGCAATGGTGGCACAAGGCTCGTGGGAGTAACCAACCATTATCTGATTTGACTTAAGGCCCACTCGATGAAATGGAACCCATACCTGACACTGCTTGGGTGACCAAGAACCTGAGACAAGATAGCCCGGGGACCCAGGGTAAAACCAAATACTACTGTTCTTAAAAAAATTAAAAGAAGCAATAAAATGACTCCTAATGACGTTCTGCTGTACTCTTAGATCAGTGCCTTGCTCAGCCACTATCAGAGAAGCTTCCTCCTGCAGCAGATGGGAGCAAATACAGAGACCCACAGCCAGACATAATGCTAAGAGTGAGAGACCTGGAAACAACAGCCCTAAATGGGATGTCTACACCAAATCCTTCCACTCAAGGCTCAGAGAACCCTGGGGAAGAGGAAGCAGAAAGAGTGTAAGAGCCAGAAGACGGGATGAAGGACACCTCTTCCCTGGAGTAGAGGGAAGTAGTGTATCAATTACATAGAGAAGCTAGACAAAGTCCTCTAAATCAACATGGTCAAAGCTCATACGAACTCACAGAGACTTAGGCAGCATACACAGGGCCTGCATGGGTCTACATCAGGTCCTTAACGTGTGTATTTGTGGGATTCCTAAGTGTGTGAACAGGCAGGACTCTGTTTCTTGTGCCTTCTCTTGGGCTATTTTTCCTACTGTTTATTTTGTCCAGTTCTGATGTGTTAGTTTTTGTTTGATCATATTATATTTTATTTCATTATTATGTTTGTTTTCTAATGAGAGACAGAAAGAGGGTGAATCCAAATTGGGGGGAGGAAAAATCATAATCAGGATATATTATGTGAGGGGGAAAGTCTATTTTCAAAAAAAGGGGAAAAAGAACAATAAAGAGCAGCCTGATCAATGCTTGTGTGACTGCTGTGTTTTGAAATCTGAGACTTCCTGTGCAGCTGCCCACCCTGGAACTGGAAAAGCCGTCACCTTTGAGAGAGCTTGTCTAGCCTTCAGACAGCTCCACTGAAAGCCCACCTTGAAGGGAAGTCGCTACTCTGCGGCTTCTCTCAGCGCAGACGGTCTGCCGGCCCCGGTCCTGTCTCCTGGCTGTGGACAGCCACTGCAGTCAGAGCAGCCTCACAGCAAGCAACAGGTGTTCCCACCTAAATTTATGTAAGAAAAAATGATTGAAAGGTCCATGGTCCTATCAGCTTCGGGTTCCATTCCATTCGGATTGCAAGCAGCACCATCAGGGCTTGATTTTTTTTCCCAGCTTTCATCTGTATCTGTCCTGTAAGGACTTATTTGGAGTCCTAACAGTTTAAAGATGACTGCAAGAATTCTACTACTCAGGTTTAGTTTGGGAGTAAGACCCCTGCCTTGACTCCATGACTCCCAACAAAAGTGTCACTGCTGATTGACATTCTTGCTTCAAACCCTGAACCAAGAACCATGGCCTGAAAATCATGATGGATTGCTTGTCCCAGGTCCGGGTCACTGTTTCATCCCAAAGCCCCTGACTGTGAATAGGGCCAGTCTGTGACTACAGACAGGGCTGATACTTTGGGGTACAGTGCATGTTTGATGAGGTAGTGAACAACCTTCTGTGTCATGACCCTGCAGACTGAAGACATCTAAATGTCATGTGCCCACCACACCCCCCACCCCGTGTTCTAGACAATCAGTGATGTCTAGTAAAAGAGATGTCTTCTGAGCGGTCCATGATAGGCTGCCTATCAGCTGCCTTTGTCAATCTAGGCTGTAGGGCAGACCAAAGCAAAGTTGGATGGCTTTCCCAATGCTTGTCTTCAGCTTCCCAGTCTCTTCCCCATCACTTCGGCCTTCAGCACCCTGTCATCTGCCTTAATGATTTCTTCTTCCACATTCCCAAGTCTTGTGTCAGAAGAAGGCTCTAGTCATGCTTATTATATAAACCTAGATCATGGTTTCTCAGTTCTCTCTCTCTCTCTCTCTCTCTCTCTCTCTCTCTCTCTCTCTCTCTCTCTCTTCCTCCCTCCCTCCCTCTAACTGAAAGTTTTCCTGTGTTCCTCCTGATCCACAGCAGCTCAGACCCAAGTAAACACACAGAGGCTTATATTAATTAAAACTCCTCGGCCATTAGCTCGGGCCTGCCACTGACAAGCTCTTACACTTAAATTCAGCCCATTTCTGTTAATCTATATGTTGCCATGTGTTCCATGGCTTTACCTGTCAGCTATTACACGCTGCTCCCTGGAAAGCAGGCTGGTGTCTCCTGACTCAGCCTTTCTCTTCCCAGAATTCTCCTTGTCTGCTTATCTTGCCTATACTTCCTGTCTGACTACTGGCCAATCAGCGTTTTATTAAACCAGTGTACAAAGCATTATCCCACAGCAGTAAAGTGTGAAGCTGATTTTTATAAAAGTCCCTCCAGAATGGAACACTTGTGAAACAGAGCTTCCCACAGCACTTTCACGACTGTACACATCATCTGAGTGGCACTGAGTGAGGACACTCTAGTATTTCATATTGAGTTTACAGGCACACCAAGAAAATCAGCCTGCCCACTCTTCAGTCATGCTTCTGTTACGTTCACCTTTTATGGCGTTCAGCAGGATTGTCTAACATGATGAACCCATTAAAGCCAAAATCCACCTTCAAGGATCAAAATTTACAGCTCACAAGCTCACTTCCAAAAGTTACCCTTTGTGTATGAGTGGCACTTGCCTCACTGCTCTCAGTGTGTATCCCAGCAACAGGCAGTCAACACAGTCAGCCTTACCTATAAGGTCCCACAAACTCTGCCTTCCCACTGGGGTTGCCTGGCATGCCTAAAACATCAAGGATCCAGAGGGATTTCTAACGGGTCATCAAGTTTAAGCTGGTCCAGAGTTATCTCCCGGCAAGTGCCTGTCCACTCGACACCTCTAGAGACGTAGAATTCATTTGAGGTTTGTTCTGTTTCAAGAGAGATTGACTGTTTGAGTAGAAACAGAATTGCCTGAAGCCGAGCTCCATGGGCCTGAATTATGCTTTGGGGACAACACAGAATAAATGTAATGTCTATTCTTTTACACAGTAGACCTTTAAATACAGCTAAGGGGGTTAGGAGAAGAGAGGGGGAGAGGATCTTCTCTTTCCCAAACAAAGTGCTCTCTATCCTTCCCTCCACCCGCCTCCTAGCAGTAATAGTTAGAAGACCACTGAAAACCTAGCACCAGGCTTGCCACCACTGTGCATAGAGCAAAATTCCATGTGATCAAAAGTAATTATCCCACTTCCAGGAATAGAGTTGAGACACACAGAAAGTGAACGAAGTCCTTCAGAGCTGCAGAGGGGATGTCAGGCCACCAAAGGAGACAATGCATGAATAAATGAGTCAGTCAGTGCCATTTCATAGAAACGCTGAGGACTTTTCCTTCCCAGTGGGATTTTGTCTGTTATTTTCAAATCGGTCATGGGGACCATGAGGATGCTGCTTCTCTGAGTTCATCCACAGAGAAACCTCTGTGTGGGAGCTACCAACAGGCTCCTCTTTGCACACATCAGAATCCTGAAACGTCCATCCAAGACAAAAATGGTTATGCTTGGTGCACAGCTAATTCTGTTCCCAGGGAGTCTGGGCAGGATCAGGACACAGGCTCTGTCACTCAGGCCTGTCAACAGCTACATCTTGAGTGACATTTCACTGCGGTTTGGAGTTCCATGTCTCTGGTGGGTGATGAGAGTGAGCACCTTTTCATGTGGATTCTCACCAATCTTCACCTTCTTTTTCTTCATGGGTATGAGGTCTCTATTCATATCTCTCAGTCATTTTTAAAATTCAACTTTTGCTTTTTATTATTGGTTTGAAGGGATTTATAACACATTCTGAATATATTCTTTGTTAGTTTTATAAATTGCATATGTCTTCTTTGGCTCAACTTTTCATTTTCTAAACAATGCCTTTCAAAGGGTACATTTTCAATTATGAGGAAGCCACAATCTTTCAATTTTCACTCTTAAGACTATCGCTGGGTGTCCTGAGACATCTTTGCCTACTCCACACTCTTAAAGATTGTCTCTTACATTTTCTTCTAGAAATGTTATCATGCTGGATCTCCTGTTTGGGTCCATGTCATACCTAAATTGGATTTTGGATGAAGTGGTGACTAAGGTTCTCTTTTTCATAAGGATATCCAATTATTCTAGTACTGTTGGTCAAAAAGACTGTATTTTCACATTGGAATTGTCTTGACACCTTGGTGAAGACTAGCAATTTGTCTTTGACTAACAATTGGATTTGTGTGTGTGTGTGTGTGTGTGTGTGTGTGTGTGTGTGTGCAATCCATCTATTTTAGGTTTTGCTCTGTGATTGCCAATACCAAGGGACTTTTTAAAAATATTCATAATTTAAAAATATTCATAACGTCTTTTCTAGTTGTGAATTTTTATAGACAGCTTACATAGCACTGCCCCTGCCTCCCCACCCCATGGATAAACGCTGCCTTACATGACCTGGTACTCACTAACTGCTCCAAGTGGACTCCCACTGCTGTAGAGTTCTGTGATCACGATGTATGTTCAATGCTGAGATTTTGTTATAGTTCCATTCCTGTGCTGTGATACAAACCCTGACAAGAGGCAGCATATAGGAGGAAAGCATTTATGGCTTTTAATTCCAGGTCTCCATCTATCAGAAAAGCCAAGGCAGGAACTCAAGCCGCTAGTCTTATCTATCACATCAAGAGCAGAGTGAATAACTCTTGCTTGCTCATTGCTAATGTTAAGCTAGCCTTTTCCTTTCTTATACGGTTCCACTATGCAGCCCATATTCAGGGTGGGTCTCCCTATCTCAACCAACAATCAAGACAAACACCCACAGACGTGCCCACAGGCCAATCTAGACACTCATTAAGACTCTCTTCCCAAGTGAGTCTAGGTTGTGTCAAGTTAACAGTCAAAACTAACCACACAGGGGTCTGTATGAAACCCCCAGAAATTGGAAAATATCAGAGAGACATCTTTATTTGGTTGCTAAGTTTTTAATCTGATTCCCAGAAAGCATCATAAAAAAAAAAGTCAAGACTCTCTGCTTTAGTAGTTATCAAACCAAATGACCTCTGACCCCAAATACATTTGAACAGCAGCAGTTCCAGCATTGAACCCCACATCCATGAACTGGTACTTCTCTAGTGACTGGAATAGGTATGCACAGACTATCTTATTGGAAACGGGTTGGAGGTGGGCATTTAATGCAGACTTTCATGATTAGACCTGGAACTGGACCAAGCTGGGGTCTGACCCACTCTACCAAAAGACTCTACTGAATCAGACAGCAACACATTCAGACAGAGGAGCAAGTGGCCTAGGAGGGCAGTGCATCCAACCAGGGTATCTTTGGGGTATCTGAAAACGTTTCCTGTAAATGTGGAGTTCTTAGCAAAAGAAACGTCCCTCCTCCCAGGACCGGTCCCCAGGGCTTCATCCTATGCCATTCACACTTTCTTGCCTTATCTCCTCCTTTACCATCTTAGTGATACATATATGAGAGCACAAGACTATGTCCCCACAGAGATGACTGCCCCAGACAGACAAGTTGACGTTTGATGGAAAGTCATTGGTGACAACTTTCTTGAAGCCACTGAGTGGAGGAGAGTAGACAGCTATTGCTTTTTATCCAGCATCCATTTGCCCTTCCTCTTTTCTTCTGGGGACCACTCTGGGATATGGAAGAAAACCAAGATCACGTGCTTCAAGGGATGCAAGGAGGACCTAGAATGACCTCAATATAAGGTTTCCTCATATGGCTAGTGAGCAGCAAAGGAACTATATTTTAGCAGCAAAAATAAATACATATCTCAGGTATTTTCCAGTTTCTGGGGGTTTCCTGCAGACCCCTGCATGGCTAGTTTTACCTATCAACTTGACACAATGACTTGGGAGGAGAGTCTTAAAGAGTATCTAGATTGCCCTGTCGGCATATCTGTGGGTGTTTATCTTGATTGTTATTAAGATAGAGACCTACCTTGAATATTCACAGCAGAGGAACCTGGCACAGTATATGCCCATCAGTGTTGGGCTTTCATACCCTGCCTGCTGGAATAATCATTCAAAGGGGTCAACACATCGCCCTACTTTCTGATGCTGCGGCATCTGCCTCCTGTCACCTCTTGCGTGCAGCGTCATCTTCCCCAGGCTGTGAGCAGATGCAGCTAGGAAAGCCTGTTAATCTTATCTTCAGTGTCAGAAGCCGTGTGTCCTCCGTCCTTACACCCTGGGCCAGGAATCCCTCCCAAGAATCAAGGGGCTACAGAGGATTTTTTTTTTTTTTTTTTTTTTAGGGAAGCAAGATCAACATCCACAAAACAAGGTGAGAGTGATCAAGCCACATTAAAAACACAGACATTGACCCAGGGAGGGTGGCCAGAATGGCCTTCCCAAAGAAACTCCCTCCTTCCTTATCCTCTCATACTCCATGAGTGTGACCAGAATTTGACAAAGGAGGACAATAAGAGATAGTGACGTCATTAGTACAGAACCGGTCCCTTCCTCATCTTACCTGAGGCTCGTGTCCTTACCTAATTCACAGGTCTGTTTTGTAACATTCCAGGACACAAGATGTTCTGACACTTGAGTAATAAGTGATATTCACAAGATGTCTTCCCCTTCTCCATGTAAAGGGCGCTAATGAGAACAGGTGCCACGCCTCCCCCCCCTCCACCCTTTGTCTACGTGATCAGAAAACACCCTCCCCTTCCATGTCATCATCCGGTCCAAAATGCCAATAGTGTCTGTACTCTATGGTCGACTCAGTCCATGCCAACAACAGCCAAGATTTTCTTTGGTAGTGTTCTTCTGAGTTAAAGCAGAAAATAAACAAACAGGTAGAGGCACTAAAGTTACTGCCATCTCTAAAATAAGTGCTTCTGGGACAAGGAATACATGGCTAGAAGAGCCCCTGGTTACTCCCAGAAACAGATGAGGAGCCCACCCTACAGGATCTTTACTAGCACGTGTGTGGATCAAATCATCTGGGTCGTTTTGGCTTTATTTTGATATTAAATTTTTTGCAGACTAGCACAATGAGCATGCATAGAGCCTCACCTGGCTCTCCTGAGTCTTAACAGTTACCACTTGTGTGTTTACCCCTTACCTTTATAGAGATAGGTAGCTAAGGAGAGTGAGAGAAAAAGGAAAGGAGAGATCCATATGTATGTGTGTTGATGGTGATATACGGTTCTTTCCCGAATCATTTGAGAATATTTAAAAACGTCTGAACATCTTCACCTCTGACATCTCTAGAATGGGTGACCTGAGGACATTTTCCTACATAATGACTACAATAGCATTATAAAACCTACAAAACTTAACAGTAACTCCAAAGCATTATCCAACATCCCTCCAGTCATCAAGCCTCTCCAAACATATCTTACAGTTCACACAGAATCTGACCAACGATCAGTCATCTAGTTGCCAAGGCTCTTCAGTCCTTTGTCATGCATGAGTCCTTTTCATGGCACTGAGCTGTTGAAGAACCCAGGCAGCCTAGCTTGCAGGATGCCCCCGGTCAAATCAACACGCTTTCCACGTCTGACTATTGCCTCCTGGTATTTTGAACTTGTTTCTCTACCCCAGCTCCAAGTAATTCCTGTGTGTGCGGTTTGTTGAAACACTTGGTCTGTTGTAGGCTAAGCATGCGGGGCACTGCTACATCACAGGGGAGTCTCCACACTTCACATTGCTTCACATCAGGAGCCCAGGACTCCAGGGCTGTCCTTTTATTGATGGGACTAAACTTGGCTGCACAGTTTAAGTGGCAACCAGCAGATCCCCCAGCAGTCTTTCCTTTGTAATTAGTAAATCCATACTGTTTCTTTGACTGACACCAGGTCCTACCCAGCCTCAGGTGCTAAAGATCTTTATCTTACAAATTTTGATCTTGGCCATGAGTCAGTATGAATGCAGCCAGGCAGCAACATAGCATAAAGGCTCTAATCCCAGCTGCCATGATGAGGAAGGCAAGTTTGGATGGGATGAAATTAATTTGACAGACATAATACTGATGGACTATAAGCAGGTGTGGACCTTTCTATCAACCCTGTATTGATCTGGAGCCCCACCTTAATCATGTGTGCTCAATTTGCCGTCCCAATTCCAGAACTGTGTGCCAACACCCCTGCAATGACTAAATCCCTTCCCATGACCCCAGAATACTGGACCAATGGCCTGAAATCCCACCCACTCAGTAGAGCATAGAGGAATAGGGTCTGAGGCCAGTAGAATAGAATTTTTAACATGCTTATTAGGGCCGGGCGGTGGTGGCGCACGCCTTTAATCCCAGCACTCGGGAGGCAGAGCCAGGCGGATCTCTGTGAGTTCGAGGCCAGCCTGGGCTACCAAGTGAGTTCCAGGACAGGCGCAAAGCTACACAGAGAAACCCTGTCTCGAAAAACCAAAAAAAAAAAAAAAAAAAACATGCTTATTAGGAGAATTCAGATATCTTCCTGGGTGAGGTCCCATGTATGCCCATGGGCCTCCTGACACCAGATGGGAACACCTTTACATCTACAACCAATTCTCCTCTCAGGGGCTGGCCAGGGTAAGCACTGTTTAGATGTTGCTGCTGCACCTGGAGGCCAGCCCAGGTCCCTTAGCCCACAAACCACCCACTGACCCCTAAGAGCCACGCGAAGCACCCACGGGTCATGTAGGTCAAATGACCTGTGTTCAAACCCTTCCTCCGCCACCATGGAACATTAGGCATGAACACAACCTTCCTTGGTCTCACAGTTAGTACTGGACTTCGGGTCTTAATTTCAGACCGGGAAAATGACACGTCTTTGTTGCAGGGAAGCCACTGGAAGCCTGAGAGAGCAATCCATCCCTTCATCGCACAAATCTAAAACAAGAAAGAAAAACCAATCCCTGGACTAGTTTGCAGCCTTCTCAGTAAATGCCTGCTCCTCTCATAAGCTTATCTTTGTTATTTATACCACAAGGGTCCAAAGAGTTTTAATAACTGAAAATTTGAGGAGAGCTGGACCTCTGTGGGAGAGAGATGCTGAGTATTCCAGTCCTGGAATAGCTTGTCACACAAGTCAGGACAGGAGGCTGCACACTGCTCATCATCATCAGAGTCCTGTGAGCTGCATGTAGACAGAAAGATGCCACATTCCCGGGGGCGGGGGTGGGGGTCGTTGCTTTCAGCCTTTCTCTCCGTGCCCTTAGGATCAGGTGGTGAACAGGTGGGGTGCAGCAGGCAGAGTGGATGCTACTTTGTCCATCATCGTCCCCATGAAGGCTGTGGTTTGGATGTGTTCTTCAGTCAACGGACTACATTCTGCTCCTTCTCTATCCTGTGACCTTGGGCAAGTGACCTAACCCCTGTGCTTTGGTTTCTGTGGAACAGTGAGAGTATTTACACCTGCCCTGCAGAGCATTCAGGGCGCCCAGTGAGGTGAGCTATGTAAGTGGTGGGCATACAGCATGTGGCGATCAGCCAGCGCTCAGGGAACAGAGCAGCAGGTTTTACTTTGGAAATAATTGTACTGCCAGGGTGGGATCGATTGGCCGCTACGCTCTGTTCTAGTTTGATTTTTTGTTGCTGTGATAAAATACTGACCAAGAGCAACTTAAGAGGGGTGGATTTATTTGGCTTATACTTCCAGGTCACAGCCCATCACTGAGGGAAGTCAGGCAATAACTCAAGCAAGAACTTGAAGCAGAAACCATCAAGGAATGGGGCTCACTGGCTCTCTCTTGGGCTTATGCTTAGCTGGATTTCTTATGCAGCCTAAGCCCACCTGCCCAGGGAATGGTACCACCCACAGTGGGATTGGTTCTTCTACATCAGTTAATAATCAAATCTTCCCCAAAGACATGCCCACAGGTCAGTCTGATATAGGCAAACCCTCAATCAACTGAGACTTCTTTCTCAGGTGACAAGCTGACGAGACAAGCTTCTCCACAAAGCTGCCTTGGTGATTGTCTTCTTCAGTTTGGTTTTGCCTGTGTCCACGCATCTCCCCTGGAACAGGAAGACTGAAGGGAGGAGGGGCTGGCCTTCCTGCAGGCTGCATACTAGAAAAGATTGTTGCAAATTAGCTTCTAGAGTCTCAATCAAAATATGGCTGTCAATGATACTAAAAGAAGGAACAAGCTCTTTCCTATGTGGCATACTAACCCTTAGTGCATCAGGGATCCCCAGAAAGTAAGCTTGTGCAGCCTCATAGGCTGAGTTTTGTAGAAATGTTAGAGGAGATTGCCACCTTCTGCTCCTGCATGGGCCTGGCATTTGCATGAAGGTGCCAATGATCAGAAGTATTGCATTCCATGCAGGTCATTTTAATTTTCTACCCTCTGCATATCTCTTTGCATCAAATGCATTCAGGAAGACCACACTGTTACTTCAATGCATGTCCTTGTCACTTTGAACCTGTCAGCTGTGTTGTGACAAGTTTGGACACTTGTGCCAAGTAAAGTATGCAGCTGGCCCATCAGCATAATGCCCCATGTTGGAGGCACAATTCAGTCCTCTCAAAGAGTCCTGCTGCTCCCTGCCTGCCTAAGATATGCAGAAGGGAAGTAGTTATTAGACTTATAAGTGACTCATTCCACAGGCAACTACTATCTCCCTCATGTTTCTAGAATAGTTTGATTGAAATATACTGTGTTTAGAGAGCAAGACATTTAAAAATCCATTGTTAGTATTCTGTGAAAAGACTTTTTTTTTCAGTTCCATGTTGTGTTAATCAGTTCTGCATTACTACAACAAAATATCAGAACCAAGTGACTTTATATAGAAAAGAGTTGGACGTGGCTTGTGGTTTTTGAGGTTCTAATTCTAAGATTGTGTGGCCTCTGGTGAGAATGGCGGATGTCAGCACATTGTGGGGGAAATGTAGTTAAGGACACAGGAGTGACTGAGACACAATCTTCTACAGAGACATGTCTCAAAGAACCCCCACTAGGACCTGCCCTCTAAAGTTTCTTGGATAACAACTTCACACTAGTGACCAAGACTTCAACCAGAGTGGGCCCTTGGGTCCACTTCTAAATTATAGCACATTTGATCTAGAGAGAATGCAGAGACAAAGCAATGCAAGGAAGACCATGTCAGTGTCTTAGCTTCTACAGAAGCCCATACTAAGACATGGGTACAAGTGATTGTAGCCTGTTTGGATGTGACACCAGGAAGCCCTGCAGGAGATGAGAAGCAAGACAGAAGACGCGACAGTCCAGGCAGTCCCTGTCAGCAGGTGAGACGCGGTGTCCTTGGGCCTCTGAGTCACCTTCACCCTCCACCCGGATCCATTGGAGGCCAGTGTTTTTTATCCGACAACATCTGGTTCTAGGGCCACTCCAGGAGAGGTGGGGGGTGGGCAAGAATGTTGAGTACATCTGGCTTTCCTGGAGCTCTGCCCAAGCATATGATGAGGCCAGAAAAAGCCCTGGCAGGGAGGCAGAGGTACTTGCAGGCAGCAACTAAGAGCCTGCCAGAAAGAAATGAGGGACACTGGGGAGTGGGGAGGAGATGAAGGATGCTGAGGAGTGGGAGGGAGGGGACAGTACAACAAGGCCCAGGTAGGCATGGGCAGGTGCGAAGAGTGTCAGGCACACTCACCCTCTCTCCATCGCTGGCAATTTAGAGCTTGTATCTTCCTGCATTGCCTCATGGGATTCTCACAAAAACTCATGAAGAAAAAAAGAATTATTTCTATCCTCTCTCTCTCTCTCTCTCTCTCTCTCTCTCTCTCTCTCTCTCTCTCTCTCTCTGTGCATATAAAGGTCAGAGATCAATACCAGGTATCTTCCTCCATTACTCTCTATCTTATTGTTTTAGGGGAGACAAGGTCTCCTACTGAACCTGGAGCTCACTGATGTGGAAAGGGAACTGTCCAGCAAGCCCCAGAATCCTTTGTCTCTACCTCCCCAGAGTAGGGGGCTACAGTCACAGACTGCGGTGCCCTGCTTTTTATGTGAGTGCTGAAGAGGAAAACTCATTTCCTCTTCGTGTTCAGGTGGCCAGCACTTTGCCAACTGAGTCTCCTTAGCTCCTTCCTCCCCTTCCCTTTACAGATCAGGAAACTGAGGCTTGACGAGGTTAAATAACTAACTCGTGATTTCCCCAGTAAACTCTAGACTCACCATTGGATTCTGGGGTTAGCTGGTTTCCAAGTCTTAGTCTCAGCCTTTCCCCATTCCACCAAGTTCTGGTGTATTCTCTCTCATGTGCAATGCTTGCTGTTACGTCATTCTTCTACCCTACAGCAGATTAGAAACAAAATTGCCTAAACCACAGCTGCATCTCAGCTTGCAGGATCCAGACCCTCACCCTACCGCTGCACCACCTAGAGAGAGACAAGGGGCACCTCCTCTCTGGACAAGTCCCTGGGAAGCTGGGCGCTCTCTGGAAGTCAGCAGCAGGAACTGCAAGAAGACTGGGGTTTGCCCTTCAGAAGGAGCAAGCATTTCAGGCTTTGGGTTGACCCCATTCCCTGACTGAGCGGAGCCAATGAGGCTTTCTGCTCCTAATTACAGATGCTCAGACTCACTAGATTAGCCTCAGAGCAGAGAGAAGACAAGGCTGGAGAGGGGACGGGTAGGAAAGGGTTGTGTTAGAGGAAGGACATGCCGCTGCCCTGCTACAGGAGGCAACTGATGAGGGTGCACCCACAGCATTTTGGCCTCATCACCTCCCAGAGTCACCAGGAGAGGGAGGATGGCTTTAGGGAGAGACTGGAGGACCAGGTTGACTTAAAAGAGACTCAACAGGAAGAGAGGATAGCTCCTTGTCACTTCAAAGCCCTTTTCAAAAACTGACTTCAAAAGCAGCCCTGGGAAGCCCTGCCAGGGAGGGCATCCCCCTGCCACCTTTAAAATGAGAGAGAGGCCCAGGCATGACTACATCCCCAGGGGCCCGAACCACAAACAAGCAAACATCAGCTGAAGTGGTGCACTCTGGTCTGTCCACACACTCCTCTTGCAGGGAGGTCTACCTCTTCATAAAGCCATCCTTGAAATGGGATAGATGGACGACGGCTCCTTTCAAATAGCCCTGCAAAGGGAGGTGCTGAATGCGCCATGCTTGCTCATCTGCTCTCTTACTTCTAGACAGTTGGCATTGATAGCGGGCAGGGGAATTCCTGCCAGCTGCACAGAACAGGCCCTGCCTCTGTGGCTCAGGCATCTTTACCCAGCAACTCTCCCTACAGAATAATTAGTCCATCAGACGATTAATAAGCAGAGTTTGTCTTCCTCTTGAATATCAAATACAGCTCTCCAGGAGCTCGCCTCCATTCTGGTGGGCTTTGCGAACCCTGTGACCACAAACTGTAAACACAACACAAGCCACATGCAGAGCCTCGATAGTTATAATAACACCCTCTATCCATGGCTGCAGCAGGAGCCAAAATTTCCATGGCTCCAGACAGTCCAAGGCTTAGGTCTTATTCAATTAAACAATAATAACAAAACATTGCTAAAGTATACAAAGTGACATCTCAGTGGGGGAAATGTGAGTCCTTCTTCCAAACTGTTGAACATGAGAAAATCCAGCCTCAAGAGAAGCTGTGAAGACCTCAGCCAGAGATGCTGGGAGTGTAGCCATATGCTCAGCGCATCTCTCATTGAGTGTCATTCAAGCCACACCACAGCCACTGAGAGCTCTGGAACTTCAGCCAGACTTGGCAGTGGACAGTGGGAAAGGATTCAGTGCTTGGTGTTATTAAACAGACACATGCACAATATTTAAAGCAGCCAAAAGGTAGAAATGATGCAGGGCCAGGTAAGATGACTGGATGAACAAAACTGTATGTATGTATAAGTATAAATGTGTATGTGCATACACATAATAATACAGATACATAATGGAGAATTACTCATCCTTAAAAAGGGATTGTGATACAAGCTACAATAGAGATTAACCTTGGGGACATTATGCTAAGGGAAATTAGGCCGTCATAAAAGACAAATACTTAGGAATCCACTTATAAGAAGTATTTAGAAGAGTCAAACACATAGACAAAGAACATAGTAGAGGTTGGCAGGGGTCTGCAGGATGGAGCATAGGGCATCAGCATTCACTCGGTGATGGCAATCTGTTTGGGAAGGTGAAACATCCTAGAAGAGCATGGTGACAACGGGCAGGCAACATTGTGGAACTGCACACTTACAAATGGCCAACGCGGTAAGTGTTACACTGTGTATGTTTTGGTACAATAACAAAAATCCCCTGCTGCAAGAATTTCCATTTTGCTGTCTTTAGAGCACTAGCCTGAGAGTCACAGCATCTTGCAAAGATCATACCATGGGCCATGTAATGCTAGCTGGCATCTGGCCACTTTCTTCTTCCTTGTTTCCGTGGCTCACACAGTGTCATTGATTGGCAGCTCACTTAGGCTAAGTGGAAAGCCATATGGAGTAGATGTCCCATAGGAAATAGGAAATTGGGGTTAGGGGGTGCTAGACAGAGATTGGATTGTAATAACAGAATACTTCCTATTTTTAATAACAGAAGGCTTCCTATTTTTAAAATGTGGCAAAGAAGCTTACATTGGGACTTTAAAAAAAAATGATTCGCTTTATTTTGATTTGTGTGTATGTGTACCTATGCATGTATATCCACGCATGGGTGGGTGCTTTATAAGGCCAGAAAAGGGTGGCAGATCCTGTGAAGCTGGAGTTGTAAGTCACAGTGAGCCACACAACATGGGTGCTGGGAACCGAACTCAGGTCCTCTGGAAAAGCATCAAGAGCTCTTAGCTGCTGAGCAATGTCTCCAGCTCCCAAGAACGGAATTTTTACACAGAAAAACAAAATATTTGTACACACACATACACAGCTTAAGACTTTAGGTACACCAAAGGATCAGCTAGGAGTAATCTAGGTACTTATTCATGATACCCAAAGAATGAGAGTTCAGACGGGGAAGGCAGCTCTCTGCTCATGAGCTCATTCTTGCTTGGAATGTTGTCATTTGTATCCAGCTGGTGGCATTTTCCACTCTTCCTCTCAAAAGGGACCTTCGGGGCAATGGAAACAGGATCCGCAGTGATGAGAGAGGTCACCTCCATTCTGGAAGAAGGGAAGCAAGGTTTCTGAAAGTGTGTTCCAAGGGCTCCCTGCCTCAGGGTCGCTAATGCACTTATTAAAAATGTAGATGTCCTCCTGACTCATCGTCTCTGGGAACACAGGCTCTAGGTCTGCTCTGGACTAAATTATGTCCCTAGTCACAGAAGAGAGGCCTGTTGGAACAAGATGGTGGGGGATTAAGATGAAGTTCATTTCAGGTCAGAAGGATATTATGTCAAAGAATTAGTTCATTAGCAACAGAGACAGGGGCACATTCCCACCTGAACCCACAGCTCCCACTCCCCATAGCCTTCCTAGTGACCCATAACATCTGCCTTATCACATCAGCATCCCCATTTCTCATAGCCTTAGACAGTCCCTGCCCACTAATGGCTCCAGGATGACAGAGGACCCAGTGGATGAAGATAGGAAGGCAGCGGCCAATCTGGTGCTAGAACCTTGACTGCCACCCTCAGTTTCCATGTGTGCCTCCACTCTGGCTGCCTGACCTGAGCTGTCCATCCACTGCCTTCCCATGGCTGCACCAGGATAACTGGACCAGGCTGGGAAAATAGATTTCGGTCCTAAATGCTAACTCTTAACCACATGACCTGGGGATGTAGCTCCATTGGTAGACTACTTGATTGGAATGCTCAAAACCTGAGGTTTGATCCCCAACTTCTGCACAAATAAAATAGGTATGGGGGTGCAAGCCTATAATTGCAGAAATTAGGAGGAAAAGGCAAGAGGAAATAGAAACTTAGGGTGATCCTTAGCTACCTAGCAAGTTTTAAACCAGCATGATCTATACAGTATCTTGTTTAAAAATGAAATAACACTATGAATGGCTAAGTCAGTGACTCTGGGATGTGCCTTCATGGATTATAATATCTGTCATGGACCGGGAGGGCAAGGGCATCCCTAGGGCACCAGAACATTTTTCTCTGCCCTTTAGTTGCTTTTAGACAACATGTTTCACGCTTCAATGAAACATGTATTTACTCACAAGTACCTATATAGCATTTTCTACATTTCAGATAATCTTCTAATGGATTCATAAATATGAACTCATTTAATCTTATAACAACATTGATGAAGAGATGTTTTTCTAACATACTTTTAGTCTTTGAGCATTTCATGTATGTATTCAATGTATTTTGATCATATTCACCCCATCCCCCACCTCTTACTCCTCCCAGATCCACCCACACCCTCCTCCCTACTTGTTGGCGTGTTAATGGAGTGTGTTAACAGCAAATAAAACACATCAGTAAAGCAGCCATCTCTTACACTTTGGTCACAGTGCCCTGCCCCGAGGCTCTGGGGAGAAGAAGCAGTAGCTTTAATGAGGATGAGAGAAAGGGAGCACAGAAAAGGACTTTCCCTCTGACATGGTTGGAACCGAAAGAGAAGTGTGAAGTGAGTAACTTTCTGGCCCAGTGTCACAACCGGGAACCGTCATGGCCTCTGTGAGGCAGAGAGCAGCGTGTAGAGTTACTGCTTCGCATTTCTAAGTCCTTCTCAAACTTGAACCTCATTCAGATAACCTAGCACGCTGCAGGTTTGCCAAAAAGATGGGATCATTTTGTGCAAGGTGACATCTTAGTCCTAGTCATGTGATCAGACATAAGTCAGGTCTACATAAGACAAGTCCTTGTGGTTGAATGTCTCCAGTCAACACACAATCAGCACTTACTATCTGTCTAGGACACTGTCACCCCATGGCCTCTGGAACAG